>NW_025110953.1:0-1200000 GCF_015476425.1 Leptopilina heterotoma | reverse complement strand
CTTTAATATAATAAATTTCAGTCAAATTTTAATTAAATTCCTTAAAAGAAATTAAATATTTTCAAAAGTTCTTACTAAATTTCTTTGTAAAAATTAAATTTTAAGAAACATTCAATTATTGAATAAATTTATTTGTTTTTGTATTTAAATAAATGATTCTCGTAGAATTTTCTAATAAAAATTGTTTTAAAAATGAATTTTGGTTAAAATTTTAAATAATAATTTAATATTAAAATCATTATAACAAGCTTTTTATTTTTAGGAATAATTGAATTTTGAAAAGGTTTCAAATCTAAATCTTTGAAAATGTGAATTTTTCGTACTTTTAACTAATAATTCTGTAGAATTAATTTTTTTTGAAAAAGTTTAATTGAATTTTTTTTTAAAATTATTTAAAGTTTTTATTTTCTAATACAATATATACCTATTTAACTGAAGAATTTCCAAAGAATCGAAATTTCGTAAAATTGAATTGTGAACAGATGTATTTGAAAATTTTCAAGGAACTTTGTCAAAATATTCTTATAAATTGTTGAATTTCAAAAAGTTTGAATTTAAATTTTATGAAAATCTTCATTCCTATGGAACAAATACTGTAATTATTGGTTCAAATACCATTTAATTGACTCCAGTAAATATTATTTGATTCTAGTAAATATTTAATTGATAATAGAGTCAATTAATCAGTTGTTTGAATCAAATAAATTTTTTTTTAGTGTATGAAAAAATAATAATTTGTTAAAAGTCAGTTTTTGGATCTTAATAATAATTCTTATTTTGAGGTTTATTCTTTGGCCTAAACCTCAAAACAAGAAAATTTAATTAAATTAAATATAAATATTTGTGGCAACCCTGTTATAAAAAATCACCCTTATAGTAAATTAAAAAAAAAAAAATGTTAAAACAAATAAAGTGTCGTCCCTTTGAACATTCGGATTTTTTAGTAACTTTAAGAAAATATATTCGAATAAAATATATTTGGTACCTGAATTCATCTGTGAGTTCAGGAATCACCCTCGTATTCAAACAAAGAAATTCATTCATTTGAATGTTAAAAAATTAAGGGAAATGAAAGTGTTTGAAAAATAATGGAAAATAAATGATGAAAAAAGAAGAGAAAAATGCCACTATGATAATATTGACAAGTGTGTAGCCTTTGTGATTCTGAAGGAAACAGTGGTAGCAGTTTGTATCGAATAAGAAGAGCGTGAAAACGATTCTCCAATGCTTTTTCCAAAAGCAAGTATTGTATTTTCTATTGTGGTCAAAAGAATGTGGATAAGTATTATGTTCTATACGTTTATATATAGTATATAGTAAAAACCAAGGAAAGAAAAGAAAAGAAAAGAAGAAAATCTAGCATTTCTTTGTTGGTACGTACACGACACACAGCGTAAAGAGAATGTAATTTTCAATCTTGTTATTTTCCAATATCAAAAGTAAGGTACTATTTTGTCCTAATATGAGCAGGCATATCACCTAAAACTGATTGACTTACACATTGACGTTAAGGTTAACCTTCTTTTGTGTCCGCGGTCTACTTTCCATCTATAGACGATCGGCATCACTCGATTAAACATGTCGTTCTAATATGTCGGGTTATACTAGATCAACTCTACACACAACTCGAGACGGGAATACTTTCCGGTTCCGAGTATACTGAAAGAGAAAAAGGAGCGAGAGAACGAGAGGTTGAAACTGATTTAGGAACCAGAATCCAATTCAAGTTTCACTTAAGATTTAGAGTGCTCTTAAAAATTCTCCTCGATAATCAGCTTTTAACTTCTTTTAATCAAAGCAGTTTATTCTACAATGCGTATATATATTTATATTCCAAATCGATAACATTTTTACTTCTATACTACTGGAAAAGTTTAATGTTTCCGCGAGGAAAAATTTATTTCGTTTATTTATTTTACAAAAAAAGTTTATTTCACAAACTAGAGAATTACACTGGGATAAATTTTGAGAGTGCGACTATATTTAACATAATGTTCTATACGATTTGTATTAAAATTGAAACTATGTATTAACGTCGATTCTATTAAGCATTGTTTAAACTTCTCATTGCTGTGTAATTAGTTATTTCTAACTGATTTGAATTTAAAAGAGTACAGTACAGAAGAATTCCAGGGCTTGAATTAGGTCTGTAAAACCCGTAAAAGTCCGTAACTTTTCTTCAAGTCTGTAAAAGTCCGTTTTTTAAAAAAAGGTCAAAATATCAATTATCTTTAGAAATAATTAAATTCTACTCCGAAACTCAATTATTTTCAAAAATTCTTATAAAATTCTTGGCAAAATTTCAATTACTTTCAAAAATTTTCCTCAATTCAATGATTTTTAATAGGTATATCTACTATTCTAATAAAATTTTCCAAAAGTATTCAATTATTTAAAACAAAATTTAATAAAATTCTACACAAAAAATTAATTAATTTCACAAAATAATAAAAATTTCACAGAAATTCAATTATTTACAAATTTTATATAAATTTCTTAGCCATAATTCAATTATTTTCATTACTAATAAAATTCTTTTTAGGACTACAATTATTTTCATAAATAATAAAATTTATGGCAGAATTTTGAATATTTTATTATTTTGAATACAACTTTATTCATATTCCTCGAAAAATGTAATTATTCATAAAAATTTAATTAACATTCATCAAAAGAATTCAATTATTTAAAAAATTGTTGCTAAAATTCTTTATGAGAATTTATTTATTTTATTCTCGTAGAATTTTCTAATAAAAACTGATTTGAAAATTAATTTTTTTTGAAATTTTAGATAATAATTGAATATTAAAAGCATTGGAGCATGAATTTTTCGAATAAATTGAATTTTAAAAAGGTTTCAAATTAAAATCTTGGAAAATCTTAATTTTTCATTCTTTTCAACTAACAATTCTTTAGAAATAATATTTTTTAAAAAGTTCTTGTCAAAATTTCAATTATTATCTTTTCAAATAATAAAATTACCTATTCTCCGAAATTGAATTATTTTTAAACATTTTCCTCAATTCAATTATATTCAATATCTGCTATTTTAATCCAATTTTCCAAAAGAATTCAATTATTTGCAAATTTTTTATAAATTTTTTCGCAATAATTCAATTATTTTCAAAAACAATAAAATTTTTTACAGATATTAAATTATTTTCATAAATAATAAAATTCTTATTAGGAATTCAATTATCTTTATAAATAATAAAATTCTTCACAAAAAAAAATATTATTTTCAAAAATTTTAATAAAATTCGTGGCAAAAATCCAATTATTTTCAAAAATTTTCCTCAATTTCTAAATGAAATCTTTGGAAAAAAAGAATTTTTCATACTTTAATTAATAATTCTGTAGAACTAATTGTTTTGAACAATATTTTAATTTCAATTCTGTTGAAATTAGTTGAATTTCTTTTAATGTATTTAATATTATTTCAGAAATTTTGACCCACTTCTTCGAAAGAATTCAATTATGTTAATTAATCTCAAAATTCTTTCCAGAAATTCAATTATTTTCAGGAATTTTAATAAATTTCTTTGCAAAATTTGATTATTTTCATAAATAACAATATTCATCAAAAGAATTAAATTATTTTTTAAAAGTAATAAAATTCTTCGGAGGAATTCAATTATCTTTTATTTATATAATAACATTCTTCTCCGGAATTCAATTATTTTAATAAAATTCTTGGCAAATAATAAATAATAAAATTTTCCAAAAGAATTCAATTATTTAAAAAAGGTTTTGATAAAATTCTACTCAAACATTTAATTATTTTCATAAATAATAAAAATCTTTTTAGGAATTCAATTATTTTCATATAAATACTTATTAGAACTCATTGCAAAATTTCAATTATTTTTAATACAAATTCAATCAAATTCCTCGAAAATTGTTATAATTCTTAAAAATGTTATTAAAATTCGTCCAAAGAATTCAATTATTTCATAATTCGTTGAGAACATTCTTTATGAGAATTAAATTTTAAGAAACATTCAATTATTCAATAAATAATTTATTTTGGTACATAATAATTGAATTCTCGTAGAATTTTCTAATAAAAGTTGATTTTTTAGATTTTTCGGTTTTTAAAAACGCTTCGGTCTTCAGCTTCATTAATTTTTCAAAAGAATTCAATTATTTAAAAGAAATGTAATAAAATTCTACTAAAAAAAATTCATTATTTTCGTAAATAATAACCATTTCACAAGAATTCAATTATTTACAAATTTTTTTTAAATTTCTTCCCATTAATTCAATTATTTTTATAAATAATAAAACTCATCGCTAAATTTCAATTATTTTTATTAAAATTTGTCGAAAGGATTAAATTTTCTAAAACATTGAATTATTCAATAAATTATTTATTTTTGTATTCAAATAATTGAATTTCGAATTAAAATCTTCGAAATTTGGAATTTTTCATAATTTTAACTAACAATTCTACAGAATTAATTTTTTTTTCAAGTTATTTGAAGTTTTTATTTTCTAATTTATATTTAATTGAAGAATTTTCGAATAATCGAAATTTCGTAAAATTTAATTATATAAACAAATAGATTTGGAAATTTTCAACGAACTTTTTCAAAAAATTATTAAAAATAATTGAATTTAAATGATGGAAATAATTTCGAAGAAGTTAGAGTAACAATATTCTTATATAAGATAATAATAATCACTCCGAGTCGAAGACTCGGAGTGATCGCTTTCTTCATGTTTTTTTAATAATATTCTTAGAAGTTATTAAATTTCTAAAAGGTTTGAATTTGAAATTTTTAAAAATCTTAATTCCCTATGGAAGAACAATAATGATTAAATATTTCTATAAAAAAGAAGTTATTGATGTTTTGGAATAAAAACAAAATTAAATTTTTGTGTCTAGTTTTTTTTAATTTTTTATAATTTTTGTGATCGTTCTATTAAATAGCAAAATTCAGACAAACGAAAGAATGAAATGAATAAAATTTGTTAAAATAAAAGTTTTAGAATGAATGACAATTGTAATTTTTCGCGTGACAATAAACATTTATTTTGCCTTTATTTTTAATGACAGATGATTACTTCGAGTTAAGAAAGAAAAAAAAATTATTTTCCGTTCGATTTCTGTATTGTTAAAATAAAGAAAGAAAGAAAGAACGAAAGAGAACAAAAAAATACACGAAAATGTTAATTTCGAGTTCTCTCGTACCACTCGGTGCTTTTCTCATAAAAAACTGTATTACAGACCTAATAACGGTAAATTCCACAAACCGAAAACAAATACTGTCTGCATACATTGCAACAAGTCTAGTAACAGCTCTTAGAACTCTCGTTAGTCGTTAGTTTCATAAACTATTTTCCACTTTTTTTTCCCTCCGCAGATATAAGGATAAATACTAATTTAAATATACACACACACATATATATTCGAAGAAGGAAAAACAAATAATATATATTGCATTAAGATACAACGTGTGATGTGAAAATATTCGCTAATTATACTAATTAGGACTGCGCCTAATTAACCGTATACGAACAAAGTGAAATAATTATTTGCGCGCCTTTGAAATGAATTCAAGAAAATGTAGATTAAGAATTAAAAAAAAATAGAATTCAACTAGGAAAAATAAATTTCGTAGGTGCTTTGAACCCACGTATAATTTGTGTCCAGACAACTTTATACCAGGTTTTCTACATATATAAGATATAGGATTAGAATTTAAATTCTAATTTAAATGCGGGTCTTACATTTCTGGTTGAATCAGGGTGTGGGCGATAAGTGGGTATATCGGTCAGTGGTTACTCGACTGCATCGAGGAAAGTGTTTTTTTTTCACTCGAGAAACTGGTTTTGATACTCGTCAAATTTTTTTTTCTTCTTTTTCTTTTTGCAAATTGTAAATCTTGCTTGAAAACAGATACCTGTGTACATATGTATGGATATTTTTCATTCCGATTTCTTGATAGACTGCAATCTCGTTTTCAGTAATTTAATAATTTATAATAACAATCATAATAAAGTATACACGAATAAATTACAATTAATAAATAAATAAATTTTAAATATAAATGAGTTCTGAACTTCTAGAAAAACGAGCAGAGTTGACACACAGGTCAGGGAATTTTATCAAAAATACTGAAATTGTCCAGCAGAAAAGATTTAATTTAATTTTCAATTCTTTCTATTTTTATTAAAGGTGGAAGAATTTAACAATCTTTCTATTTTTATTTTATTTATTTATTTATTTATTTACACGGGCCAATAAATTATGTAAATTTGAAATTGAATTTATTTTAAACAATTTAGTTCTTGAAAAAATATCGAAAAATTATTTATGAATTAATTGCGAATAATTTTTTTTTAATTCAAAAATCAATGTAAGAATATGAACAAAAAGTTTTGAACGTTCAAATGAACGAAATATTTTGTATTAAAAATATTTTCATAGATTACTAATTAGAATTAAAATTAAAAACTCAAATTTTACATTTAGAAAGTTTATAATTAATTCGTTTGATAGTGACGCAAAATTTTAATAATAAAAATTTAATTTGACGAAGAAATAAATAAATTTCGTTCATTTGAACGTTCAAAAACTTTAAGGTCATGTAAGAATTGAACTATTTTAAATTCAATTTTGATAAAATTCGTTCAAAAAAATTCGCTAAATTTCCATTAATTTAATACATATAATAAAATTTTTCGCAGGAATTCAATTATTTTCAAATATTTTTTCAATTATATTTTATAATTTTAATAAAATTTCTCGAATCAAAGAATTCAATTATTTTCAATTCAAATTGAATTCCTCAAAAGAAATAAATTAATATTTTCAACAAAATTTTCATGAATTTCTTCAATACAATTCAATTATTTTCAAAAAATGTAATAAAATTCTTTCACAAGAGATTTATTAATTATTTTTAATTTTATTTTATTTCAATTCCTCGAAAAAATTCATTTATTTTTAATGACATTTAATAAAATTGTATTTAAGATTTAAATTATTTTCAATACAATAATTTAAATTCAATTTGTCGAAAAAATTTGCAAAAACTGCATAATTTGAATACCTACATAATAAAATTTTTCGCTGGAATTCAATTATTTTTATTTTTAAAACAAATTCTTGAAAGAATTGAATTATTTACAAAAACTTTACCTAAATTCTTTAAAAAAAAATTCTTTTTTTTTCTTTATAAGAAATCAATTATTTTCAATACAATTTTAATTAACTTTCTCAAAAAAATCCAATTATTTTTAATTCAATTTTAATTGAATTTCTCAAAAGAATTTAATAATAGTTTTATATTTTCATAAAATACTTTAAAAGGATTAAATTATTTTCAATACAATTTTTATTCAATTCGTCGAAAAAAAATCGATTATTTTTCATGAAATTTAATAAAATTGTATATGAGAATTAAATTATATTTTCAATTCAATTTCAATTAAATTCGTAGAAAAAATTCTTCAAAATTCAATTATTTTAATTTTTTTAATAAAATTCTTCGTAGGAATTCAATTATTTTTATTTTTTTTTATAAAATTCTTCGTAGGAATTCAATTATTTTTATTTTTTTTATAAAATTCTTCGTAGGAATTAAATTATTTTTATTTTTTCAATAAAATTCTTCGCGGGAATTCAGTTATTTTAATTTTTTTTAATAAAATTGATTGAAGGAATTCAATTATTTTTATTTTTTCAATAAAATGCTTCGCGGGAATTCAGTAATTTTTTTTTTTTTTTAATAAAATTGTTTGAAACAATTCAAATATTTTTTTTTTTTTTTAAATTCTTCGCGAGAATTCAATTATTTTTAACATAATTTTAATAAAATTTCTTAAAAGAATTCAATTATTTATATAAAATGCTTCATAATAAATTGAATTGTTTTCTTTTAAAATTTTAATTGAATTCCTCAAAAGAATTGAAATATTTTCACAAAATTTCCATTACATATTTCAAATTAATTAAATTATTTTCAGAAATTTACATAAAAATCTTTGTAAAAATTAAATTATTTTCAAAAATTTAAATAAAATTCTTTTTAAAAATTAAATTATTTCATATTTAAAATTATAAAAAGTTACAAAAATTACCAAAAGTTATCAAAAATGTTAGCTCTTAAAATTTTTTTAATTTAATTGAAAAATTCTCAATTCATTGAAATTTCATGAAATTGAATTGAAAACAAGTAAATAATTGAATTTTTCAGGAATGATGTCAAAATTTTTTTTTTTTAAATAATTGAATTAGAAACAAATTTTAGTTAAAATTTCTAGAAAATTATTGAATTTCAAAGGATTTGAAATTTGAAATTTTTTAAAATCTTAATTCCAGTGAAAATATAATAATGATTAAATATTTATTTTAAAAAAACTGTTGATGTTCTGAATAATTTTAGAATTAAGGATATTCAAAAATAAACGTATTACAAACATTTTTTGTGTATCTAATTAGTTTTAAAGTTAATGAAAATATTCTTTAGGGTTCAGAATAAAAATTTATATTTAAAGATTTTTTAGTGTCAAAATTTTGTCTGGAAAATCATTGAAAAGTCAGGAAAAATTAGAATCAAATTTTTGTAGTAACGAAATAAATATTTTAAAAAATTAGTAATAAAAAGCGTAAATGAAATTTAATTAATTTATATTTCTTTACAAAAAAAATATTTTCTCAACGATTTTTGAAAGAAAATTTTTCAATTGTTTTCGCCTGGGATTTTTCTTTCTTTTCGCATAGTCCTTGATCATAAGCGCTATGAACTTAACCGACGTAATTTTATTTTATTTTTTGTTTTTATTTTAGTATTGTTTTAATTAAGAGAGACGGTAAAATTGAAAGTTGTACGTTTAGAGGCAGTAAAGTTAAAATAATAGATTTCGTAAGCAAAAGAAGAAAATATACGTGGATCTTGAGGAGAAGGAGGAAGAAAGAAATGGACCGTAAAGCGAAAAGTAGAGGCGATTCTTGTGAGTATAAAGAACAAAAAAAAAAGAGAAACGAAAGAAAGAAAGAAAGAGAAGTAAAAATTAAACGAGGTAAACGGATTGTTGGCCTTGAAGTTGTCTCGTTTCCAGACTCACAGTCGTACCCGCTTGACCCTTCTCATTGAAAAAAGAAAACGATAAGTAGAGTGGTTTTTATCATCGTATATATATACACACCATATACAATTTTCAACTCCGATCACCTTCACAGTAAGGCGAGCAACTGAAAATAAAAGTTTCCTGGAAATAACTCGATCGTTCACCTAAAAGTCACAAACATGAAAACAATAAAAAAATTCATTTTATTTTAAATTAGTTTATTGCGAATTTTCTTCTCTTTTTCCTCTTTTGAGAAATAGTAAATAGTACAATTTTTTTCGAGAGCAGAGATTAAATATAAATTTTGTTAAAATTAATTTTTTGAAAGAGAGAAATTTTGACGAAAATTACTATTCTCCTTTTTGGATATTAACTTCGGTGTAATGTTTAATCGTGATCTATCCGCTCCACTTCGAATGGTTCACCACGAGTTTCATCTTCTCCGATTTCATCAGTTGGATTACCAAGTGCATCCAGCATCTGTTCACCTCTCATGAGACGGTATCGATTGTCCAGATGAATTGCCGGTTTAATGTCCTGAATTTTTAGCAACTGAAAATAGAAAAAACTTTATTAATTCGCAATTCTATTTTCAAGTGACTATTTTTCGATAATTAGAGACTAAAATTTTGTTGCAAAAATTCTGAACGTCCAAATGGAGAAAATAAATAAGTTATTAAAAGTTATTACACTTTTATTAAAAGTTACTATACTTTTATTAAAAGTATAATAAGTTATAAAAATAGTAAAAGTAGTAAATTGTGTAAATTAAACATTTAGGAAGTTTATAAATTAGTTTTCAATACATTGACGAAATATTTTAATATTATTATATAACTAAAATCGAATTTTTAAATAAGTGAATAAATTTTGTTCATTTGGACGTTCAAAATGTTGAGGACATAAAATTTTACGTTCTCAAATATTCTATATACTAACTACCGTGCAAGTTTTCGATGGGTATAATATTTTTGTTTATTTATGTAATATAGAGGTGATAACATTGAGGTTTTTAGGCCTTTTTGGCACTATTTTCACCTCATGCAACTGTTTAGCTACTATTTTTAAGAATAAGTTACTATTTACACTTATTTCTTTTAAAAATGTTACTAATGGAACAGTTTTAAAACAGAGATTTTAAAAATCAATTTATTTATACTTTCGTTGCAGATACGTTATTTTCTATTAATTTATAAAAAAATTTAGGAAAAAACGAATAAATATTTTCTAAATTTGAATTAGTTGAATTGCCTCATAAACTATGAAAATGCAAAGAATTTTAATACAAAACCTTCAACTTTTTCTATTTCTGACAATAATTTCTTTTTAACTAACTTAATTTTTCAAGAACTATCATGAAATTATGAATTATAAATTATTTAATGAATAATTTTTACAATTTTCATAAATACTAGATTGATAGAAGAATTTCAGTTAAAAATACTAAAAAAAAAATTGAATTTTGGAAAAGTTACAAATGATTCAGAAATTTTTCGCTAAATTTCAATTATGTTAAAAAATAAAACGAAAATTCTCGTCAAAATTTCAATTATTTTAATAAATAATAAAATTCTTCTTCGAAATTCAATTATTTTTAAAAATTATAAATAAATTTCTTCGAAATAATTCAATTATTTTAAAGTAATAAAATTTTCACACTAATTCAATTATTTAAAATACAAAATTTCATAAAATCTTTCGAAAAATATGAATTATTCAAAAAGATTTTTATAAAATTCGTCGCAAGAATTCAATTATTTAAAACAAAATAATAAAATTCTTCACAGAAATTCAGTTATTTTTCCAAACTCGAATAAAATTCGTTTAAAGAATTAAATTATTTTCAAAAGTAATAAAATTCTTCGCAGAAATTCAATTGTGTTCAAAAATTAAAAAAAAAAATTCTTATCTAAATTTCAAGTTTCTTTATAAATAATAAAATTCTTTTCCGAAATTCAATTATTTTAGAAAAATTCTAAAAAAATTCTTCCCAGAAATCAAATTATGTTTAAATTTTACAAAAATTCTCGTGAAAAAAAAAAAAAAAAAAAAAAAATTCTCGTGTTTTCGTGAACATTTCAATTATCTTTATAAATAATAACATTTTTCTCCAAAATTCAATTATTTTCAAAACTTTTAATAAAATTCTTGGCAGAATTTCACTTATTTTTGATACAATTTTAATCAAATTCCTCGAATTTTTGTGAGAAATTTTCCTACTTGTAAAAATAATTGAATTCTTGCGCAGGATTTTATGAGGATTTTTGTAAATAATTAACTTTTTATTGAAAAATTTTATGATAATTTAAATTATCACAAAACATAAAGAAGGCGATCAGATTAATTTTATTCATTTTTCTGTCTTATTCTGTGTAGAGATAAAACATTAATTTTTAGCAATTTCATTTCCTTTTTGGTCTAATTAGTTAAAATTTTTACTAATTCAAATTTAAAGAATAAGATTTACGATAATATTATTGCAAAAACATTTGGAAATAAATTTCTTTTACACAATTTTGCGTTGGGAAATTTTTTCTATTTAAAAATCTAACATTTTTTATAACTTTTTTTAATTTTTGTAACTTTTTACAACTGGGAATCAGAGATAATTTATCTTTAACATCGAATTTTATTAAAATTATTTAAAAATAATTGAATTCTTTTGTATTATTTTATGGAAATTTTGTAAAAATAATTAAATTCTTTTGAGGAATTTAGTTATAAAATTGCAAAGAAAATAATTTAATTCTGTCGAGAAATTTTACTAAAATTGAATTCTGAATAATTTTATAAAGGTTTTAAAAATAATTGAAATTCTTTCGAGAAATTTTATTAAAATTGTTTTGAAAATAAATGAATTCTTACGAAGAATTTTATAATAAAAATGATAAAAATAATTGAACTCCTCGGAAGAATTTTATTGAAAAAAAAAAATAAAAATAATAAAGTTCCTGCGAAGAATTTATTTTAAAACATAAAAATAATTGAATGTTTGCAAATTTTTTCGATTTTTTTTTATATGAAACTGAAATAATTACCAATGTTTTCGTTAACGCAAAAAGTGAAAATTTTTTTAAGAACAAGAAGACTGTCAAACTGTCAAATCTATTGGAAATTTATTTTTGAATAATTTTTTTCAGATCATTAAATTTTTGAAATATATAATTAAAAAGTTTTAAAATAATTAAATTTTTTCCAAATTTTATTAGAAATTCTTGTATTCAAAAAATATTTTGAAAAATTTAATTTTGATGAATTTTTGCATAGCAAATTTTGCAAATGATTTGATTCTCGAAAAATTTTAATGACAAATCTTTAAAATTAAAATTTAATAATGAAAATTAATAAAAATTAACTTCTCAAAAATGATATTAAAATGTTTTTTAAAAAAGAAATTATTTGAATTTTTTTCATTATAATTTTTTTAAATGCAATTGTTTTCAATATTAATAAATATGTAATTACATATTTATGACATTTTTACCAAAGAATCAGCAGAAATTACTATTTAGTAGTAAAATTTACTAATTCAAAAGCAAAAAGTCAGTCACTAATTTGAATTAGTAAAAACCTTTACTAATTCAAATTTAGAGTTTGCTTCAAATACTAAAATTATTGGTTCAAATATACAATTTACTTGATTTAAATAAAAATTGTTTGATTCAAGTAAATATTTATTTTATAAACAGACAAGTAATCTGATATTTATTTAGATATTCATTATTTTTGCTTAAAATTTAAATTATTTATAACTTATAAGTAATTGCGGCCTCTAAGAAAAAGAGTCCATTTCTTTAAAAGTTCGGCGTACAAAAACTAGAGGTATTTTTTAAAAAAAAGTTTATTTTGTTGTTACCCGTGTGGAAAATGAAAATTGGTCCTAGCCAGGTCCTACCTATTTTGCCCTGTTAATAGCTTGGTCCTAGGTTGGCAGTGTAGGTTGGACCAACAATGGGTGGTGATGCGATTCTAGCCTGGTCCTAACTTGGGAGCCTAGTTAGGACCAGTTTATGGGTCCATTTTAGGACCTAGAAAGGACCATCTCAGACCGTATTTTCTATTTCATTATAATTTTAATTAGTTAATAATATTTGTTAAAGAAATAACCTAAATTATTAATAATAAGTATTAGTTTTAATTAATTATAATTTTTTTCAATTAAGTGATGACCAAAAGCGAATTCATAAATAATGTTAGTATATGTAGAGATTAATATATATTCCTCTAATATATACATTAAAAATTATAAAAAAATTAGAAATTTGTTAATTAAATTATTTTACAGTATATATAATCATTAAATTGCATACTTATACGAATACAATGCAGAAAAATCGGAATAAACGCAAACCTAAGAAGTAAATAAAATCTAACGCACGCGGGAATCGAACCTACGACCTACGGACTACGAGACTAACGCCCTAACCACTATGCTAATGAAACTAGTTGAGATCAAAATTTTTATTGTCAGTGACTTGTGGACTTGCTTTTGATGATTCAATATAGTAATTATTGACACTAATACACAATAATAAATAAAAAAATAGTTTAACAACAACAATAATAATAAAATAATATCCAAATATAAAAATTCAAAAATTAATATTTTTATATTATATCAAGAAAAAAAATATCTATACATTTTCGTTAAAAACAGGTTTTTCATTGTTCTCAATCATTTTTAACATATTAATTTCTTGGTCTAAAAAAATATTCGTCTTTTGGACTTGGAAATTTTTCCTAATTAATTAAGCGGGTGATCCACTTTTTAAAAAAATGTCAAAAAAATTTATGTTAAAAACACGTTTTTCATTATTCTAAATCATTTTAAGCATTAATTTTTTGTTGCAAAAATTTTTTTAGACTTGGACTTAGAAATTTTTGCTAATGAAACTAGGAAGCCCAGGTAGGTCCTGGGTTGGACCTGGGTGGGTCAGCCCACATTCGAATTGCAATATCTCTTAGTGTTTAGCACCAACTTAAACGAAACTTAAAATCAGCGAACGAAATTAGAAATATATTTTACTAATGATAATTATATTGCAGTCTGTATCTGTTTAAATAAATAAATAAATTTTGCTGTTTTATTAACTTTTGTAACAAATTACTTAAAAATTTGCAGTTTTTTATCTAACTTCGCGATTATTACACTTGAGTAGTGAAATATGAAGATAATTTATAATTTTAACAATTCAGCATTTGTTTAAACAAAAAATTGTTGTTATTTATTAATTCTTGAGACAATAAAGCGTCTAGACACTTGTAGTCTTTTTAAATTTTGCAATTAACTAATCTGAGAATTTACTTATTGCAAAATTAGAAAAAACTGCTAGTTTCTAGGTTGATTGTGTAAAAAGTTAGTAAATAACAATTATTTGTTTAAACAATTGCTGAATTAATAAATTAATAAATTAACTTTATTTTATAGTATTTGTATAATTTTCTGATTTATGTCAAACAATAAATTGTTTAAACAAATATGATTATCAATTAATTTTATAAATATTAATTGAGAATATTTATCAATTTTTACATGTTTTTCATGTATCAATTTTGACACTTTATTTTCCTAAAAAATTTTCTAAGTCATAACTGGATCTCCTAGCTAGTACCAAGTTAGGACCAGCCTAGGATATATAAAAAGGGGTTGCCAAGTTAGGTCTAAGCTAGGGCCAATAATCATTTTAGGCATAGCATGGTGATTTCTACACGGGTAATGATAATTTAATTTTAAATTTTTTGTAAAATTGTATTTTCCATGCTTTAGCATTCAATATTTTGTTCCAAGGAAAATAGCAAAGCAAGAGAGAATTTTGGAAATTTAGTGTGAAAATTCTGTTACGCAAAGACAAATCAATGACGCTGCCGCATTTAATGGATCTGTACTTGTCATCATCGACAATGCAGGAACAAGCATGAGAGGGTTGTATGTGCCTTCTTATGACATAAGCCGCTTACGTGCTATCTTCTTCGTTGAAGAGGATCTTTCGAGAAATTCTGACACACACATACACACCTCTTTTGCATATTGAACTCGTGTTACATTAAACGAAAATTGCAGTAAAGCTTTTCAACAATATTTTCATATTTTACGCTTTTATAAACTTTAAAAGGACAAGTCCTTGGCTCAAGAGCGAGAATTTTTAAAAATTCTCACAAGATTTACGTACAAATCGAGAAGATACAAACTTTACAGAGATTGTACATTTTTTTCTTTTTTAAACAATACATCAGAAGTTAATATTTTTTCTCGATTCATTTCAATTCATTTTTGAGTAAAGAATAAAAGTTGGGAAAATTGCGTCAATTTTCAGAATATACGGTTTTTTGCAACAAAAAAAAAAAAAACAGTCAGGGATTTTTTTATTAAAAGTAGTGGAAAAAATTAAATTTTTAGAATTCATAATAAAATTCTGAATTTTTATCCTTTTTGTTGACAAAATAGGAATTTTAAAAAAATTCTTTGCAAAATTCAATTTGTCCTTTTTGTTTGCCTCATAAACTGTAAAACTACCGCACGGATTCTAATACAAAACCTTCAAAATTCTTCACAAAAATTCAATTATTTTCATAAATAACAATATTCATCACAAGAACTCAATTATTTTTAAAAGTAATAAAATTCTTCGAAGAAATTCTTTTTTTTTTTAATTTTAATAAAATTCTTGGCAAAATTTAAATTATTTAAAAAAATTTTCTTCAATTCAATGATTTTCAATTTCTACTATATTTTAATATGTTTTCCAAAAGAATTCAATTATATTTTTAAAAAAATTTAATAAAATTCTACCCAAACAATTCATTATTTTCATAAATTTTATGAAAATTACACAGGAATTCAATTATTTTCAAATTTTTTTATAAATTTCTTAGCGAAAATTCAATTAATTTTATAAATAATAAAATTTTTTATAGGGATTTAATTATTTTCATAAATAAAAAAATTCTTTTTAGGAATTCAATTATTTTCTTCGCAGAATTCCAAATATTTTTAGAACAATTTTAAATAAATTCCTCGTAAAATGTAATTTTATTCTTAAAAATTTTATAAAAACTTGACGAAAGAATTGAATTTTAAGAAACATTCAATTATTCAATAAAATAATAAAATACGTTGCAAAAATTCAATTATTTTCATAAATAAGTTTTAATTCGTCGCAGGAAATCAATTATTTTCGAAAATTTTTCAGTAATTCTGCAAAAGAATTTAATTTTCTTGATAGACAACAAAATTCTCCCCATAAAATCAATTATTTTAAGGAATTTTAATAAAATTCTTTTAAAAAATTTAATTATTTTGATAAATTTTAGAATTCATAACATGAATTCAATTTTTTTGGAAAGTAATAAAATACTTTGCAGAAATTAAATTATTTTCAAAATTTTTTAAAAATTCTCGTCAAGAATTCAATTATCTTTATAAATAGTTAGTGAAATTCATCTCAAGAAATTAATTATTTTCAAAAATTGTTAATAAAATTCTTCGTAAAAATTAAATTTTAAGAAACATTCAATTATTGAATAAATTATGTATTTTTGTATTTAAATAATATTGAATTCTCGTAGAATTTTCTAATAAAAATTGATTTAAAAATGAATTTCGGTTAAAATTTTTGATAATTATAAATAAATAAATGAATAAATAATAATTTAATATTAAAAGCATTATAGCATCAATTTTTAGAAATAATTGAATTTTGAAAACGTTTCAAATTAAAATCTTTGAAAATTTGAATTATCATACTTTCGACTAACAATTCTGTAGAATTAATTTTTTTTGAAAAAGTTTGATTGGATTTTTTTTTTTGAAATTTTTTTAAGTTTTTAATTTTCTAATGTATATTTAATTGAAACATTTCCGAATAATCGAAATTTCGTAAAATTGAATTTTAAACAATTGACAATTTTATAAATTCTTATTTATAAATAGTGTTATACTTTTTTTCGACAGTGTTGAATAATAATTTATTTAATATTGATTAACAGAAGTAATTTAGTAGAATTATTTATTAAAAATCATTAGTTACTTTAATTGTTTGATAATAAAGTATTTTCTTTTTGTTTCAGGTGAGTTGAAAAACATGTTTTCTATCGAGTTTATTTCGTAAGTAAATATTAATAATTACCTAAATATATATTATAAATAAAATATAATTATCAAAGGAATAATTAAAAAAATCGTTTATTATCGAAAAATTGATATAATTAATTTCACTTGAAAGAGAATATCGAAAAATATATTTGTTTTGCAAAAATTCATTTCAAATATTTACTTGGTTTTTTAAAAAATTTTAAAATTAAAATATGAAGCTGAAGCCCGCAAAGTTTTTTAATAACGAAAACAAACAAAAAATATAGCGAAAATTTATTTTATTTTTGCTTCAAATTTACATTATTTTTGAATCCATAAAGTAACAATTAATTTTTAAAAGTTTACGCACATGAAAATTAGAGTTTAACTTGAAAAACATTTTTTAATTTTTTGTTTTTAAAAACGTTAAGTTCATAAGGTTTTGAACGTTACTAACTTATTAATTTTTTTACTAACAAAAATTTCGATATTTTACTTTGTAAATTTTTAAATTAATATTTTCAAATGAATATTTTACGTGGAAATAATTGAATATTACTAAAAAAAAATCGATAAAATCTGATTAGAATTTTAATTGCAGTGTGAAACTATTTTCAGCGAAATTTATTTCCTTTGAAAATTATACACATTGCTCTCTTGGTGTCAGATAAAATCATTTACATGAAGATAAAAACGAAATCCAAGCTAAAGCAAGTGGTAGGCAAGTGTCTGTTTATATGTACACATATATATGTACATATAGTGACAGTCTCTTCCTCTAGAGAAATATTTAATATCTGCGAAAACGATATTGCAGAGAAAATTGTTGCCTTATTCTAAGGACATGTTAAGGTAAATGTTTTTATTTCGCTCACTTTACGCGAAACACACATATATGTGTACACACTACATTTTACACAATATTTTTCTCTTTATTTATTATGTATAGAAAATTATATTTTTATTACTTTTTTTTATAACGTGAGTAGTTTTATAATATTTATACGAATATTGCATAAATATTGCACATATAAATATTACGGGAAAGGTGGATAAAATAACTTTTTTGCTTTTAAATTTAGTTTGAATTTTATTAAAAAACAGCAAAAAACAATTTTTTTAAATGCTTTTATTTACTTTCAACTATTTAATGATTTTTGGTTTCTTTTTTTACTTTATTAGTAAAATTGAATTTCTATTATTAAAAAAATACAAATTAAAAAAAAAGAAAAAATACCGCTGTTCAAAATTTTGATAACAAATTTATATTATAACTACAGGGTTGTCACAGGTCAGAGAAAAGTCAGGGATTTTTAGTAAAAGTACTGGAAAAAATTGAATATTTAAAATTCCTAAGAAAACTCTTGAATGAATTCAATTAGAAATGTGG
Organism: Leptopilina heterotoma; assembly: GCF_015476425.1. Lineage (NCBI taxonomy): Eukaryota > Metazoa > Arthropoda > Insecta > Hymenoptera > Figitidae > Leptopilina > Leptopilina heterotoma. Next base: position 1,181,461 of record NW_025110953.1, on the reverse strand, counting down.
ATTTTAGTCAAAACACTTAAAAAAATTGAATTTTGAAGAAGTTACAAATATAATTGTAGAAATTCAATTATTTTCAAAAGTAATAAAATTATTCGCAACAATTCAATTATGATCAACAATTTTTAAAAATTCTCGTTAAAATTTCAATTATCTTTAGAAATAATTAAATTCTTCTCCGAAATTTAATTACATTCAAAAATTGTAATAAAATTCTTGACATTTCAATAATTTTCAAAAATTTTCCTCAATTCAATGATTTTTAAAATCATTAAAATTTTTAAAATTTTCCAAAAGAATTCAATTATTTAAAAAAAAATTTAATAAATTTCTACACAAACCTTTGATTATTTTCACAAAATAATAAAAATTTCACAGTCATTCAATTATTTACAAATTTTATATAAATTTCTTAGCCATAATTCAATTATTTTCATTACTAATAAAATTCTTTTTAGGACTACAATTATTTTCATAAATAATAAAATTTATGGCAGAATTTTGATTATTTTTAATACAATTTTATTCGAATTCCTCGAAAAATGTAATTATTCATAAAAATTTTATTAACATTCATCAAAAGAATTCAATTATTTAAAAATTTGTTAATAAAATTTTTTATGAGAATTTATTTTTAAGAAGTAATCAATAATTATTGAATAAATTATTTATTTTTCCATTTAAATAATTGAATTTTCGTAGAATTTTCTAATCAAAACTGATTTCAAAATTAATTTTTTTGAAATTTTAGATAATAATAATAATTGAATATTAAAAGCATTGGAGCATGAATTTTTAGAAAAAATTAAATTTTGAAAAGGTTTCAAATTAAAATCTTGAAAAATCTGAATTTTTCATACTTTTCAACTAATAATTCTGTAGAATTAATTTTTTTTAAAAAGTTCTCGTCAAAATTTCAATTATTATCTTTTCAAATAATAAAATTCTTCTAACAAATTCAATTGTTTTCAAAAATTTTAATAAAATTCTTGTCAAAATTTCAATTATCTTTAGAAGTAAATAATTAAATTCTTCTCCGAAATTCAATTATTTTCAGATATTTTAATAAAATTCTTGGCAAAATTTCAATTATTTTCAAAAATTTTTCTGAATTCAATGATTTTTAATAGGTATCTACTATTCTAGTAAAATTTTCCAAAAGAATTCAATTATTTAAAAAAAAATTTAATAAAATTCTACACAAACCTTTAATTTTTTCAAAAAATAATAAAAATTTCCCAGGAATTTCATTATTTACAAATTTTTTTTATAAATATCTTCACAATCATTCAATTATTTTCATAAATAATAAAATTGTTACAGGGATTGAATTATTTTGTTAAATAATAAAATTCTTATTAGGAATTTAATTATTTACAAATTTTTTTTAAAAATTTTTTCGCAATAATTAAGTTATTTTTATAAATTAAAAAAGTGTTCACAGGAATTTAATTATTTAAAAATTTGTTTGATAAAATTCTTTATGAGAATTCAATTTTAACAAAAATTCAATTATTCAAAAAATTATTTATTTTTTAATTTAAATAATTGAATTTTCGTAGAATTTTCCAATAAAAATTGATTTAAAAATGAATTTCCGAATAATCGATTTATTATTTATGAAAATAATTGAATTCTTGCAACGAATTTTATTACATTTTTTTTAAGGGCATTTGAACCTTGATGACGTTACAGATTATGCAAAGCATGTGTGACGTCATCAAGGTTCAAATGCCCTTAAATAACTGAATTCTTTTGAGAAATTTGACTACTTTTAAAATCTTGCGAAGGATTTTATAAGAATTTTTGTTAATAAAAACATTTTTTTTTTTTAAATTTTATGGTAATCTAAATTATTATTATAAAACATGTAGAAATCGATTATTTCGAGTCGAAGACTCGGAGAGGTCGATATCTTTATGTTTTACAATAAAAAAATTTTGATAAGTTGTTAATTTCAAAAGGTTGAATTTGAATGTTTTGAAATATTTTAATTTCTATAGAAAAATAATAATGATTAAATGTTTATTTAAAAAAGAAGTTATTGTTGTTTTGCGAATAATTATACAAATAAAAAAATTTGTAAATAAATGTAATAAAAAATATTTTTGAGTGTCTAATAATTTTTAGAGTGAAACATATATTCTTTAGCGTTAGGGTTTGGAAAATTTTGTCTGGAAATCAGGGAAAAGTCAGAGAAAAACAAAATTAATTATTTGTGGCAACCCTGAACTAAAAATGAAAGTCAGTCTCTGATTCATAGTTTAAGATTTTACTCTCATTTTACTAGTTTTCTAATTACAGTTTTACATTTACTTTTAATGATTCACATTTGGAGATTATTTTTTATTATCGTAAATTGAAAGTAAAAAATGAAATAATGAAAATAAATATAGGTAATAATGAAAAATTTTTCATTTCAATTACTCAGGTAATTGAATAGACATTTCGTTAATTTTCACATATTTATCGAATTTATTATAAACAATTTTGCAATCATAACACATTTTCTAAAATGAAATTAAATATTTAACATATTTAACATATTTTACATTTCTGTACATTTAATAAAATATAGTATTCAAAATAACATTGAGAATAATAATAGAGTATTAAAAATATCCTTTAGAATGATAATAATAAAGAAGTATTTTTCATTTATTACAAGAGTCGTAAGGAAAAACTTTATTTTTGATTAAATTCCCTCTTTAAGAGTGAATTATTTTATCGCGTATATAAAATATGATAAAATTTATAGACATTAAAAGTTTTTTAATATGTAGAATGACGTTGAATAAAGGGAGTGAAAATTGTGTGATCTAGGGTAGATATAAAACTACGTTGAAACAAAAGAAAAGAAAAGAAAACTAATATCTCTACGTTCTACTTTATTTCTCTTTTTCTCTCCTTCTCGCGCTGTCTTTCTCTTGAATGTGTGTATATATGTACATGAAGACGACGTGTGCCGAGAACATAATAGAATTAACAAATTAGAAGCCTTGAGAAGATACACTGAAACCCCACGAGATCTTTAGAAGCTAAGACTGGTGTAACCCGAAAACGAGGGTCTTCTTGTCATTTTATATAAGGCTTCCCGAACCATTTGTCTCGCGATATATTTGCAAGTTGAATTGTTCCATCTGTTTAGGTGAATCTATTTTCGATATATTGAAAGACGTTATTAGAAAACAAGTTCTTGTTTTTTTTTTTATTTTTTTTCCTCCTTTTATGCTCTTCTAAAGTTTCGAACGTTCTAATTTGTATTTTATTAAAAAATTTATTTAAAAAAAAATTGTGCACAAAATTTTGGAGTCCAAAATCTACTCCTACTACGAGAGAATCAAAAGTACTAGAAAAAATTAAATTTTTAGAATTCATAAGAAAATTTTGAATTTTGGACTCTTTTTTGTTTGACTCATAAACTATGAAATTAACACGAATTCTGTTTCTAATACAAAACCTTCCATTTTTTTCATTTCTGACAAAAAAAAATTTTTTTTAAATAACTTATAATTCTTGAAGAACTATCATAATATTATTACTTAGAAATTATTTAATGAATAATTTTACTTCAATATTTCAATATCTACTATTTTAATAAACTTTTATCAAAAGAATTCTATTATTCAAAAAAATTTTAATACAATTCTAATCAAACATTTAATTATTTTTATAAATAATAAAACTCATCGCAGAATTTCAATTATTTTTAATACAATTATTTTAATCGAATTCCTAGAAATATGTTATTATTCTTAAAAATTTTATTAAAATTCATTAAAAAAATTCAATTATATATAAAAATTTTGTTTATAAAATTTTTTACAAGAATTCAATTTTAAGAAACATTCAAGAACTCAATAAATTGTTTATTTTTGTATTTAAATAATTGAATTTTCCTATAATTTACTAATAAAAATTGATTTAAGAATGAATTTTTGTTAAAATTTTAGATAATAATTGAATGTTAATATAGCATTATATTTATCATGAATTTTTAGAAATAATTAAATTTTGACAAGGTTGAAAATTAAAATCTTCTATGAAATTCAATTATTTTTAAAAATTTTAATAAAATTCTTGGCAAAATTTCAATTATTTTCAAAAATTTTTCTGAATTCAATGATTTTTAATAGGTATCTACTATTCTAGTAAAATTTTCCAAAAGAATTCAATTATTTAAAAAAAAATTTAATAAAATTCTACACAAACCTTTAATTTTTTCAAAAAATAATAAAAATTTCCCAGGAATTTCATTATTTACAAATTTTTTTTATAAATTTCTTCACAATCATTCGATTATTTTTATAAATAATAAAATTTTTACGGGGATTCAATTATTTTCACAAATAATAAAACTCATCGCAGAATTTCAATTATTTTCAATACAATTTTAATCGAATTCCTCGAAATATGTTGTTATTCTTAAAAATTTTATTAAAAATTCTTCGAAAGAATTTAATTAATATTTAAAAATTTTGTTTATAAAATTCTTTATGGGAGTTCAATTCCAAGAAACATTCAATTATTCAATAAATAATTTATTTTTGTATTTAAATAATTATTGAATTCTCGTAGAATTTTAAAATACCTAAAATTGATTAAAAATGAATTTTTGTTAAAATTTTAGATAATAATTGAATATTAATAGCATTGTATCATGAATTTTTAGAAATAATTGAATTTTGACAAGGTTGCAAATTAAAAGCTTCTACTAAGTTCAATTATTTTTAAAAATTTTAATAAAATTCTTTGCAAAGTTTCAATTATTTTCAATATCTACTATTTTAATAAAATTTTCTAAAGAATTCAATTGTTTAAAAAAAAATTTCAATACAATTCCACGCAAACATTTAATTATTTCCATAAATAATAAAAATTTCACAGGAATTCAAATTGTTTACAAATTTTTTATGAATTTCTTCGCAATAATCTAATTATTTGAAGAAATAAAAATATTTTTTACTAATTCTGAAATATTAAATATTCTTCTAAATAATAAAATGCTTATTAGGAATTCAATATTTTCATAAATAATAAAAATCATTGCTGAATTTCAATTATTTTTAATACATTTTTTATCAAATTCTTCGAAAAATGTTTAATTATGCTTAGAAGTTTGTTGATAAAATTCTTTATGAGAATTTAATTTTAAGAAACATTGAAATATTTAATAAATTATTTATTTTTTGTATTTAAATAATTGAATTCTCGTAGAATTTTAAAATACCAAAAATTGATTTATAAATTAATTTTAGTTAAAATTTTAGAACATAATTGATATTCGTATAAGTTGTTGAATTTCAAAAATGTTTGAATTTAAAATTTTTGAAAATCTTAATTCTTATGGAAAAATAATAATTATTAAATATTTATTTAAAAAAGAAGTTACTAGTGTTTTCGAATAATTTTTTTTTAAAGAAATTCATAAGTAAATGTAATAGAAAATTTTCTTGAGTATCTAATCATTTTTAGAGTGTATCAGAATATTCTTTAGGGTCAAGGAAAAATTCAAAATTTTGTCTGGAAATCAGAGAAGAGTCAGGGAACGTTTTGAACGTTCAAATAAACGAATTTTTTTTTTTCATATTATATATTTCCCAATAATATTGGAAAATAATATTAATATTTTTAATATATAGAAAAAAAATATTATGCAATAAATTTCAAACTAAACGAAGTAATAAAAAAAATTTCGTTTATTTCAACGTTCAGAAAATTAGGGAAATCTTTTATTGTTTTTTTCTTTTTAATGCAAAGTAGAATCCGGAGAAGTAATTTACATCCAGGAAACTGTTGTCTCAGAGCGGTGTAAATTTTTTTTTTTATTCTTGAAAATAAATTTTCTTTGAAAAATAATTTGTACTTGTTTGAAAATAAACATGATATTTTTAAGTGTATAGTAAAAATATGTTCTCTGTGCAAAGAGAAGTGAAAATAAAAATAAATTCGTTTGTCACGGAATTAAATAACTATTTCTTCAAGTAAAAATATTATTTAGTACAATTATGATTTTTGTTTAAAAAAATTTTTTTTTATTAAGTGAATATTTTTTAGCTCTCTCTAGTAAAAATACAAATTTTAATTACAAAAAAATAAATGAATTTTGTTTATTTGAACTTCTAGAAATAAATAAAGTTTTAAACTAAATCTGAATGAGTTAAATTTTAAATTTGTTTGAATTAGTGATTGACTTTTTGCTGTCAAATTGAATTAATTTACTGATTACTGAAATTTACTGATTCAACAATGGAAAAAAATTCTTCACTGATGAATTATAAATATAGAGAACTGAAAATCAGTAATTTTTTTTCCTTATTAAAAATCAGTTGATTTTTTATTTGAAATTAATTCTTCTATTTTAGTACTACTTGTAAAAGTATAAAATGTCAGTTATTATTTTACTCAGATTCAGTTACTTTTTTTATTTAACTGAAAATCAGTTATTTTATTATTATTTGCAGACTAAAATAGTCAGATAAAATTTTACTTAGAAGCAGTTCCTTTTTTTGATGAAAATAAGTTATTTTATTATTAATTGCAGAAACAATGATGAGTAAGCTAATATTCTGCTGAGAATCATTTACATTTTTTTCAACTGAAAATCAGTTCTCTTTTACTGATTGCAAAAGCAAAGAGTCAGCTTATGTGTTACTGGCAATCAATTACTGTTAATTAATTCAAATTGAACGAGTGGATGCGTATATTCCGAATGCCAATAAGATTGGCATGCATTAAATGGAAAATAGTTTCTACTTACACAAAAATTAAAACCAAAAAGTTTAATTTGCATAGTAAACTTGGAAATTATAACAAAATTGTTTAGTGCATTAATGCGATTTTAACTGTAAATATATATTTAAAAAATAATCAGTTAACTTTACTGTCACATTAAAACAACATAATTAGATAATTTTGTGTTCAAAGATGATTGGTAAATTTATAGAGTCAACTAAACAATTAAATTTAAAAATAAAATATTATATTCCAAATAAAAACTTACAGAACTTTCCTTAATTGTTTGGAAATTTTTCAATTGTACACGGAGAGAAAATTATATTAAATTTTGTAAAAGTATTTCACAATTTGGGGAAAAAATGCGACAAAGCGAAATTTTCATATAAAAAATACTAAACTTTAAAAAAACTGATGTGAAATTTAGTAAAATTATATTAAAATTTAATTAAGATTCTTGATATTTCATATAATTGAAAACCTCCACGGAATAACGATCTCCATGTATACTAATTCGAAAATTAATTTAAATATTTTAAAAAAATTAATTTGAAAAAGTTTTTTACTATAATTTTTTCAAAATATTTTACTTTAATAACTTTGAAAAACATGGACAGTTACAATAATTAAAAAAAAAATTGGATTTTTGTATTTAAATAATTGAATTCTCGAAGAACTTTTGGAAAATTATTAAAAATAATTGATTTAAAGATGAAGTTTTATAAAAATTCTTGAAAAACAAAATACCAGATTTTTAGTATAAAAAGCAATTTATTTCGATTTTTATAGTGTAAAAAATAACTATAAACAAATCTTTCAAAAATAATTTTTGAATCATTTTTCTAATTATATTTTCAAAATATGCAATTAAAAAGATTTTGAATTATTTTTTTCAAGTATTTTACTACAATTTTTGAAAATTAACTTTTGAAGAATTTTTATTGCAAATTTCGTGAAAATAATTGAATTCTCAACAATTTTAGTTAAAAATCTTCAAAAGAAGAAAAACTAATTCTTAGAACTGATGTTTTATCATAATTTTTTAAGATTCGATTATCTTCGAATGGAGTAAATTAAAATTTTTGAAAATTTACTTTCTTTGCACTTAACAACTTTTAAAAGAAAACAATTAATCAATAAAAGTTAAAATTATTATAAAAAATTGATTTTTTTTTATTTAAATAATTGAATTCTCGAAATACTTTCAAAAAAATTATTGAAAATAATTGACTTAGAGATGAAGTTTAGTTAAAAATTGTAGAAAATAATTGAATTTTGGAATAAGTTGTAATTGTTAGAAATTATTAAATTTCAAAAGGTTTTAAATTGAATTTTTTTTAATTTTATTTTCAGTGACAAAACGAATAAGTAAATATTTATTTAACAAAATTATTCAAGTTTTGAATTACTGAATTTAGAAATCATTGTAAAGTCAGGGAAATACAAAATAAAATTTTGTGACAAAACTGAATTAAATAAACGACTTTTTCCAATTTTTTTTTCTATTTTTAAACGACTAAAGTAACTTTTTTTTGCTCTTTAAAATCGATCCGACGCCTGAAAAGGCCTTGAATTGAAAATTTTTAATTTTATTTCCTGTGGAAAGAAGAAGAAGTAGAAGTTTTTTCGACTTTTCTAAGGAAATGTGACTTTTTTCGACTTTTTTGTGAAAAAATGCGACTAATCGACTTTTTCGAGATTTTTTTTAGTAAAATGCGACTAATCGACTTTTTTCAAATTTTTCAATTACTTTTCGACTTATATTGTAAACGGCAGAAATCTTTTTTTGTTAACAATATTGTTCACAAAATCATTCTTCTCTTTAGGGGAAAAAAACATAACATATTATTTCGTTTCTTAATATTTTTGTAGGAAATTCTCAATTTTCATAAGGAAATAATTTGCATCATTTCTATTTCTTAATTACAATTGCTTTAATAAAATTTAAAGTTTTTTTTTAAATTAATGAAAAAAAAAATGTTTATAAATTCTATTTGTCAATTAGAAAGTAAAACTTTTAAAATTTTTAGAAAATTGAACGAAAAAGTTTTAGTCAAAAAAATGATCTGTTACATTTATTTACAAATTTCTTTTAAATTTTTCGAAAACATCAATAACTTCTTTTTTAAATAAATATTTAATTATTATTTTTCCATAGGCAATAAAATTCTTCAAAAGATTCAAATTCAAACCTTTTTGAAATTAAACAACTTATAAAAAATTGTTATAAAACATGAAGAAATCGATCACTCCGAGTCTTCGACTCGGAGCAATCGATGTCTTCATGTTTTATTACAATTAAAGATGATCGAATGATAAAATCATTATTTTATATTATATAGACTTATTATAAAAAAAAATTTTTTAAATTATTTTTCATAAAAATAATTGAATTATTGAGAAGAAATTTATAAAACATTATAGTAAGTAATAGAATTTTGCAGAATAATTTTGATATGTACAAAAATAATTGAAATTTTGAGGAGAATTTAAAAGCAATTTCGAAAATAATTGAATTTCTGCGAAGAATTTTCTTACTTTTGAAGATAATTGAATTTTGCAAAGAATTTTATCAGAAATTTTGAAAATAATTAAATTTCCAGGATGAATTTTATTATTTATGAAGATAAATAAAATTTTGACGAGGAATTTAAAAAAAAAATTTTGAAAATAATAGAATTTGTAGGATGAATTTTTTTATTTATAAAGCCAATTGAAATTTTAACAAGAAATTTATTAAAATTTTTGAAAAGAATTGAATGTCGGTTAAGAATTTAATTATTTCTAAACATAATTGAAATTTTGCCAAGAATTTTATTAAAATTTTTGAAAATAATTGAATTTTGGAGAATTCAATTATTTCAGAAAAGAATTTTATTATTTATGAAGATAATTGAAATCTTGAACAGATTTTTTAAAAAATATTTCAAAGTAATTGAATTTTGCAGAAGAATTTTCTTACTTTTGAAGATAATTGAATTTTGTGAAGAATTTTATCGAGAAAATTTGAATTTCTGCGAAGAATTTTATTACTTATGAAAATAATTGAATTTCAGAGAAGAATTTTAATATTTTCAAAGGCAAATGAAATTTTGACAAGAATTTTATTAAAATTTTTTTTAAATAATTGAATTTATGAGAAGAATTTTATTATATATAAAAATAATTTACATTTTAATAGAGAATTTTTAAAAAAATGTTAAAAACCTACCTAATTAAAATTTTGCTTTGAATTTTATTAAATTTTTTTGAATTTGATTAAATTTTATTAAATTTTATTAAATTTTATTCCGGATTGTTTGATATTAAAGTATGTGTTGTCGAGAAATGTGATTTTTTTACGAATTTTGACAATTTCGTGTTTTTCCTTTTTGTCGTTTTTTCTAAAATTCCATGCGACTTTTTTTGCAAATTTTTATGGGACTTTTCGTGACTTTTGTTGTGAATTTATGCGACTAAAGCGACTTTTTTTTTAGTCTTAAATTCGATTCGAGCCCTGAATAATTGAACGTTTAATAACAGTTGGAAATTTGAAAAAAAATTTTAAATATCCAATTTTGTTAACATAAAAAGTAAAAAAGTGTCTCTATTCTATATAAAATTTAGTAAAAATCTTTTTATTTAAATTTAAAAATTTTTCTATATAAAATTTAGTAAAAATCTTTTTATTTAAATTTAAAAATTTTTCTATATAAAATTTAGTAAAAATCTTTTTATTTAAATTAAAAAATTTTGTTGTGAAGCTCTTGATAATTACCCGAAAACTTGTTTTATTCACCAGTCTACCTTGTAAATTTAAATTTATTCTTTATTTTTTATTCTTCGTGCATTGCGGAAAATAACCCTCGCGGCTGTAATGGGGAATAAAATTTAAAAAAAAAAATTTCTTTAGACGGCTATTCTTTGTTCTTTGGTTTACTGCATATATATGGGAAAGCTGTAAAAGGAAAATTATGGTTCAGGAGTGATTATATATATATAGGGTGATTTTGCCCTCGTACACGCACGATTATAAGAAAGTTTTCGCGCGAACCTTGACGGAGTCTGTGCGAATTAAACGTGAATCGTGCTTATATATACACAGATATATACGAACAAGTTTTAGCGACTTCAATTCACGAGTGAAGTTGTGACAATTAGGTTTGGTCGGCCTCTATTCTATTCTGTTTGCTTTGTGCTTTGAATCCGGTTTGGAGAGAGAGAGAGAGAGAGTGAGAGAGAGAGAATGAGTGAACGCGCGTGCAGTATTGATTTCGGCTATGATTTTACAAAGATGAAGCTCCAACCAAGAACCATAGATGGCTGCACTGTACTCCCCATTTTATGGACAAAAATTCTCCTGCAAAAATTATTATTGTAATTTGAATATAAAACATCCTTTTGCCGCATATCCGGAAACTGTTACCAAAAAAAAAAAAAAAAGAGAGAGGAAACATTTGAATAGAAGCACTCTTTTTTTTACAACACACATACACACGTGATTCGCGAGAGAGAGGAAATATTGACAATTTTTCGATTATTTTTATCTCCTTTTTTTTATATGTATATTTGTTGTTGTTATTGTTGTTATTATTTTTAAATTTTTTATCGATTGACATTCGAGTGAATTCAATTACAGAAGGACAATTGACACATTTCGGGGATAAAATTTATTTGTTTTCTTTTATTTTGCGCAGTGATTTAAGGAGGAATCGGATGGACAGTCAAATTAAAAGTTGGTCCAGTTCCTCGATAGAATTTTGTATTTTTTTCTGGACCAAAAAAAGAGGGAACAATTTACAATAATTGGAGAGATTGGGAATAATTTTGCTTTTTACACTTTAAAGTTAGATTTAAATTACTTTTTAATTGTATAGTTGAAAATTATTAATTATTTAAGGAGGAATTGAACGGACAGTCAAATTAAATGTTGGTTCAAATCCTCGATATTTTTTTTATTTTTTCTAGATTAAAAATTAAGAAACAAATTAATAATAATCGCAATTTTCTGCCCTCACGTGAAGTTAGGACTTTTTGATTCCAAATTGTTTTGCAGTTCAAGTTGTCATGTCAAAAGTTTGCCAACTAATTTGTAAATAGAGTGACATTTAGAAATTCAGAAAAAATGAGATTTTTAAAAAATATTATTGAATATTTTCAAGAATTGTAACTAAAAATTTGGAAAATAATTAAATTTTACAAAAATTTTTGTATTTAAATAATCAAATTGTCGTAGTTGAATTCCAATAAGAATTGATTTAGAAAATGATTCAGTTAAAGTTTTGAAAATTCATTGAATAATAGAAAAGTTGTAACAGGAATTTTGAGAATTATTAAATTATTAAAAAAATATCAAATTTTTGAAAATCTTAAATCGTCTATGAATTTTCTTTCTCAAATTAAAAAAATCGATAAGAAGAGTTAAATTGCAATTTTTAGAAATAATCAATTATTGATTTTTATATTTAAATAATTGAATTCTCATACAACTTTTTGATAAGAATTGATTTGAAAAAGTAAAAGAATTTCAGTTCAAATTTTAGAAACTATTTCAAGAATCCGAAGAATTGTAGTTCTATAATTTTTAGCAAAAATTAAATTTCAAAAGGTTTTACATTAAACATATTCTAGTGAACAAATAAATATCAATAAGTATTCAAATATTTATGAATAGAAATGAATAAAATTTGAAAAATTTTATTTAAAAATTCTGAAAAAATGAGGCTTTAAAAAATTCTCGAAAATAATTTTATAAAATTGAAAAAATAGGTTTCTCAAATTTAATTATAAAATCAATTTTACACTTGAGAGAATTTTATTTCTCTCTTTAAAAAATTATTTTTAAACAGTTTTTTTATTTTTGAAGAATTGTAACTAAAAATTTGGAAAATAATTAAATTATACAAAAATGTTTGTATTTAAATTTAAAATAAATCAATGATTATATTGATTTATTTTAAATTTAAATAAGAATTGATTGAAAAAAATTTCAGTTAAAATTTTGAAAAATAATTGAAAATACGCCATGACAAGGATTTTAAGAAATTATTAAATTTTTTTTAAAGGTTTTTAAATTGAATTCTTTTTAACATTTTAATCGACGTAAAAGTATAATCATATTTAAATGTTTATTTTAAAAAATTATTAATGTATTATTTTCCTTTAAAAACTATTAGTTTTTGAGTAATTTTATTCAAAAATTCTAAAAAAATAATTTACTTTTAGAAAAATTACAGTTTTATTTTTTATAATTAATTAAATTTCAAAAGATTTTACATTGAAAGCTTTTTGAAATTTTAATTCCTGGTGAAGAAATAAATAACAATAAGGATTTAAATATTTATTGAACAAAAATACATGAAATTTTTAAAACTTTATTTAGAAATTTTGAAAAAATGATGTTTTTAAAAAATTGTAATTAAAATGTTTTGAAAATAGGTCATTTTTTAAAAATAATATTAAAAAATTGATAAAATAGGATATTTTCCCAAATTTCATTTACAAAAAATTTTATACATCAAAGAATTTTATTTTCACAACTTTAAAAAACTGTTTTTAAATAGAATTGTATTTTTTGAAGAACTTTAACTAAAAATTTAAAAAAAAATAAAATCTTACAACGGCAGCTAGGTTTTGTATTTAAATAATTCAAGTATCGTTGAATTCTATTCAGAAGTCATTTAAAAAAGAATTTTAGTTAAAATTTTTGAAAAATGATTAAATATTAGAAGTGTTATAACAGGAATTTTAAGAAATAATTAAATTTTAAGAAGTCTTAAATTGAAGTTTTTTTTCAAATTTCAATTGCCGTAAAAATTTAATAATATTTAAATGTTTATTTTAAAAAATTATTTTTCTTTAAAAATGATTAAAGTTTTGAATAATTTTATTCAAAAATTCTACAAAATAAAGTTTACTTTTGGAAAAATTAGATTTATAATTTTTAGAAATAATTAAAATGCAAATTTATTTTTACGTATTGAAATTATTTACAATTTCAATTAAATTAAATAACAATAAGTTTCTTAATATTTGTTTAACAACAATTATTCAATTTCCGAAAATATAATTTAAAAAATTGATTTAATTTAAATGAAATTTAAAAATGAATAACATTTTTTAATTTCATTCAAATAATTTTTATATTTCAATGAATTTTTATTTTATTAGTTTTAAAAATTGTTTTGAAGGATAATCCTATTTTTTGAGAATTGTATTTCAAAAAGTTGTATTTTTTAAAAAATAAAAAGTTTCAAAAAAACAAGAAAGTTTTTGTAAGTATCGACGGGCTGAAAAATTTATTCTAGTTTACATTTTTAATGAAGAGTGAATAATTTTATATTTTTCTTGTCACTCTGAACTTGAATTAAAATTAATTTTTAATTATCATTCAAAAATTGTATGTAATTTTAATTTTTAACTATAAATATAATTATAAAAATAAAAATAAATTATAATCACAAATAAAAAATTGTAATTATAATGAAATTATTGATTAACCTTTAAACGTTTAAAGGTTAATAAATAATTTTATTAGAATTACAATTTTTTTTTGTAGTACTACAAAAGTTGACAATGTTTATAAAGTTTTGAAAATTTCTGGGATTAAGAAACGATGAAACGAAACTTAAATTTATTTCACTATTATTTATTTACTTTAATAATAATATTTTAACTTGACTGTCCCGCCGATTTTTTGGTCAATTTTTTCTGCATAAAATTCCTAAGGAACGCAACAAAATTACGAATATGTTAAAAACAAAAACAGAAAAAGAAAATTAAAATAAATTTTTCCTCTTTTTTTTTTGACAAAATCTGTTTATCTTTGTTTCTGAAAAATCTTATTTTATGTGATATTATGGCGCGAGCAGATGTACTGATTTCGCAGACAGACATAATCCGTAATAATTTGTTCCTTGTTGAAATGGACGAAGTGAAGTGGGCTTGAAATCCAACTTTAATTCCTGCGTGCAGGGCTTTTCGCTAGGTACGTCGATTGTTCCTCGTCAGCAAAATGGTGCAAAGGTAGAAGAGAGGAAGGAGAGAGAGAAAGAGAGAGAAAGAGAGAAAGTGTGTGTGTGTGTATATGCGGCTTTCTCGAGAATGGGCGAAATTAATTTCCGCAAAGTCCACATAATACCTCGCGAGAGAGGACTATATATTTTTACGTATTGTTAAAGAACTTATAGAGCTCCCTCTTCCTTTCTACGCTAAGTCAATATTTATATATTGTTTCTCTCTTTCACAATTAGATCATAGATGGCTATTTTTCTTTTCAAGGGAAAAAATATTTATATTTTTTATATATGTAATTTCGATTCTTTACGGTCAAATTGATTTTCTTTTTTGCGGATATTTTATAATTTTTCCAGTAAATTAGTTTCATTACGAAACTTATTATTATTATAGATTATAACGAGCGGCTCATAATTATTATCCGTTATAAAATAATTACTCTGTTCCTGCAAATTATGCGGTTGGAAAGAAATTATAAACCGAAATTTCTATTGTTCTCAATTGCAGTCTGAATATTTGTGCCCTACATAAATTACAATGGAAATTTATTTTATAGAATTTACCAGTTTCTTGCAATTTTTTTTATGCTATTTCTAGTTTTATTTTTTTTACATAAGTACTCTCTAAAAAAAAGTTTTTTAAAAATGGTAACTAATTAGTTTAAAAATAACTAATTATTATTAAAAATTAATTATTAGTAAATAAAAAAAATTTCCTTTCTATGATTTTCAAAATCCTTTCCAAGATAAACTTTCTTTCTAAAAAAAACTCAGACTCACACGACTATTGATATTTTTTAGCACTTTTTCACCTCGAGCAAACTATTTAGTTACTCTTTTTATAAATAAATTACTAGTTACATTTATTTCCTTTAAAAAAAGCCACTAAGGGTACTATTTCTCAAAGCGAGATTTTAAATTTTTATTTATTTAAAGAAGAAATTCATTTTAAGACTAAAAAAATTTAAGACAATAAAAATATCAATGAGGAAAGTAAATTAACAATTGAAATCCATTTAAATTAATTGTCAAACTCTCTAAATTTGATTGTAAATAATAATAGAATTACGAATATTGACACGAACATGTAGAGCATTAGAGATTCAATATGGAGATTACTCTCCATCTGAGAACGCCAAGGTCACCGCCAGATGGCAGTTTAGTTGACGAAATCAGTTTCCAAACCCCTTTTGTCCCCTTATTTTATTTTATCACCTTCTTCCTCTTTTTTTGTGATTTGTCCCCTTTTTCACCTTTTTCTAATAAAAAATAATAAAAAATAATTCATTAACATTCAAATAATTAAAATATTATTATTAATAGTCTTTTCTAGTAAAACAAAAATTATAATACAAAACCTTCAATTTTTTCTATTTTAGACAATAATTTCTTTTTAAATAACTTAAATCTTGAAAAACTATCATAAAATTATTTCAAAAATTCAATTAATATTTTCAAAAGTAATAAAATTCTTTGCAGAAATTCAATTTTATATTAAAAAATTTAAAGAAATTCTCGTCAAAATTTCAATTCTCTTTATAAATAATAAAATTCTTCACAGTAATTCAATTATTTTCAAAAATTTTCCTCAATTAAATGATTTTTTAATAGGTATTTACTATTCTAATAAAATTTTCCAAAAGAATTCAATTATTTGAAAAAAAAATTTAATAAAATTCTACACAAACCTTTAATTATTTTCACAAAATAATAATAATTTCACAGAAATTCAATTATTTACAAATTTTGTATAAATTTCTTCCCAATCATTCAATTTATTTCATAAATAATATAATTTTTACAGGGATTAAATTATTTTGGAAAATAATAAAATTCTTCTTAGGAATTCAATTATTTTGATAAATAATAAAACTTATTGCAGAATTTCAATTACTTTTAATACAATTTTAATCGAATTCCTCGAAAAAATGTAATTATTCTTAAAAATTTTATTAAAATTAGTCAAAAGAATTCAATTATTTAAAAATTTATTGATACAATTCTTTATGAGAATTCAATTTTAAGAAACATGCAATTATACAATAATTTGTTTTTTTGTATTTAAATAATTGAATTCTAGTAGAATTTTCTCATAAAAATTGATTTAAAAATGGATTTCAGTTTAAATTTTAGGTCATAATTGAATATTAAAAGCATTAGAGCGTAAATTTTTAGAAATATTTGAATTTTGAAAAGGTTTCACATTAAAATCTTTGAAAATTTGAATTTTTCATATTTTTAACTAACAATTCTGTGTAATTAATTTTCTTTTGAGAAAGTTTAATTGCGGATTTTTTTCATAAAATTTTTGGAAGTTTTTATTTTCTATTTTATATTTAATTGAAGAATTTACGAATAATTGAAATTTTGTAAAATTGAATATTATAAACAAATGAATTTGAAAATTGTCAAAGAACTTTTTCGAAAATTATTAAAAATAATCGATTTTAAGAAGAATTTTAGTTAAAAATTCTTGAAAATAATAATTGAATAATTGGTCCGTAAAGTCTGTATTTTTAAATACTTTCACTGTTTCGAGCCCTGAATTATTAAAAAAAGTATTTATTATTTATCTATTAGTAGAAGTATTTATTTGTCGAAAGTAACTAATTATTTATCGAGTACAACTAATTAGTGAAATACAAGTATTTATTAGTAGAAAATAATCAATTAGGGTCAGTTGGGGTAAATAGAAACAGATTTGATAAGTTTCACCAATAACATAAGTTTTTTCTTTTAAATCGGAATACTTTCGGTTTTTTTGTGTATTGAGTTATTATTTCACTTCCGTGGAACAATTTTATGGTGAAGAAAAAAATATGGGTATCATTAAATCGCAATAATCAACTGTTTCTATTTACCCCTAAATTTTTCAACTTTGCAAAAATTTAGGGGTAAATAGAAACAGTTTATTATTTCTTAAAAAAATTTAAGAAAAAATCAATTTTAAGTATGGAAATGTTAAAAGACACAAAGAATTACATAAAAAATTGTGTTATTTATAAAATAATTCAAACTAATAAATAATAATGCATTTACATAAGTTTAAAAATAAACCATGCGCCAAAATTTGAAACACATTACACAAATAAAGGTTTGTTCTCTCTTTTTCTCTTCTATTCTCTCTCATTTTCATATATAATGCTGAAAATAGTGTTGTAGTATGATAGAAATAATTTTCTCATTTATATTATAAGAAATATTATTTAAATTTGTGCTGTTTCTATTTACCCCGAATTTCCAGTTTTTAGGGGTAAATAGAAATAGTCTCCTATTTTTTAATAAAGTTTGCAAAATGAAAAAATCAAAGTTGATTTTTGTTGTAGTATTAATAAGAGATAATTATAAATTTTAGTATATGAATTTTTACTTTATTTTTTCCAAATGCGAGTCAAAAAAGTGAAAGGATGTCTTCTTTGATTTTCAATCTTTTATGCAATAGGAAATATTTTGATATATACTGCTGCTAATGACAAACGGAAAATGGGAAAATACTTGAAACTTGTTGGGGGTGATATAAGCTTCAAGATGTAAGGCCGTATTTATTTTTAAAATTTTTTATTTAACTGAAATAACTACTGTTTCGATTTACCCCTTCACTGCAAAAACAAGTGTCTCATTTTGAGACGTTTTGTCCCATATTTGAAACACATAAGATGTCTTAGTCCACATATTTGAAACAGATATGTGTCTCATTTTAAGACGTTTCAAAGTGTCTTACACATTTATCAATGCATTTTGAGACACGAAATGTGTTTCGAGTATCCGTTTCACACTAAGAAGACGTTTTACGTGTCTTATACGCATTGAGTTACCTTTAATGTCTTAAAATGAGACACGAGATGAAATTAAATGTCTCAATATAAAACAGATTTTGTATCTCAATGGTTTAAACACTTAAAGCAACTCATTTTAAGACACGAGTGAGATACCAGTTTTTGCAGTGTTGTTTCTATTTACCCCATCTGACCCTATCTATAAATAAACTGCTATAACAAAAATATTTTCGCTCGTTCAAAGAATATGTAATTCTCAATTTAATAATAAATAAATAGTTTTATTTAAGAATAAGAGCATCTTTTAAATTTATTCTTACAGCAAGAATTCTTTTCTCAAAAGTTTATTTAATGTATGATACATACAAATAAGGGGAAAATGTTGGCAAGAAGAAATGATTATTTTTCTTTTGAGTATATAGAATGTGACATAAGAGTATGGAAACAGTTTGCAAGTGTTTGTCAATAAAGATGAAGGTTCCTTGAATATTCAGAGTTCCTCTTGGTTAAAGGGATGTTACTGCACGGTTACTATATAAGTTGCGGTCTGTGAGGGAATGTATGAAGTCGTGAAACTATGCGCATATGTTTGTAACCAGTCGACTATGTCGTTTTCTATCACTTCGACAGTTGTAGTACCCAGTAGTACCAGCTCGTGTTCAATGAGCTCTCCTTTTTGGCGTATAAAGAGAAACGAAACCAGCTAGGAGGGAATCGAACAGCGACCCGTGCCCTCGTCTATCAATGTGTATCCCTCTACCATATATATGTGGATGAGAGAGAGAGAGATACTATCAACGGGAATCCTCGCTCTCTATACCATATGTGAATGGGAGGGAAAGAAAAAGAGGAATGAGAGAAAAGAGAAAAAGATAGAAAAAAACCCCTATATAGTAAAAAGAGAAATGCACTAGAGGGTCAGAAGGGGTGGATAAAGAGACCTTTCGAAAAATAAGAGGGATTCAACAACCGTCAGTGACTATCAATTTTTATATTTTTATTTCCACTCTGCATTCTTTTCTCTATTTTTATCCCATATGCCTATATACAAGTAATTATTTCTATTTTCTTTTTTTGCTCGACATTTAGTTAGAAAAAATGTTGATAATGGCAAAAATCGTTTATTTTGTTAGTTATAATCAGCGTTGCCACAACTATTGATTTATCAGTATAGATCTACTGACACTTTGCTTTAAAAATCAACTGATTTTTTTCATTTTTAAGCTTTTTTTCATGTAATTCTATCGATTTTTAAAAAATTTACGAAATCTACAGATATACTTTATCGGTTAGAGAAAAGTCAGGGAAATTAGAGTTCGTCAGGAAATTTAGAGAAAAGTCAGGAATTTTTATGAAAAGTACTGGAAAAAATTAAATTTTTAAAAAAAATTTATAAGAAAATTCTGAATTTTGATGTCTTTTTTGTTTGCCTCATAAACTATGAAAATGCAAAGAATTCTAATACAAACCCTTCAATTTTTTCTATTTCTAATAATAATTTCTTTTTAAATAACTTAATTCTTGAAGAACAATCATAAAATTATTACTTAGAAATTATTTAATGAATAATTCCACTTATATATTTTAAAATTAATTAAATTTCAAAAGAGTTGCGTTTACAGATTTTATAAATAAATGAACTTCAAAAGGCTTTAATTTGAAATTTTAGAAAATATCAATTTTTAATGAATTTAAATAGAAATTTTAAAAACAACTGATTATATAAATTTAATTATTTTTTAAAAAATGATAAACTTCTTCGCATAAATTTAATTATGTTCAAAAAGTTTTTTAATTCTCCTCAAAATTTCAATTATCTTTATAAATAATAAAATTCTTCTCCGAAATTCAATTATTTTCAACAAATTTAATAAAATTCTTGAAAAAATTTCAATTCAATTCTTTTTAAAAATTTCCCTCATTTCAATTATTTTTATTAAATTTTCCAAAGGAATTCAAGAAGAAATTTTAATAAAAATTCCACAGGAATTCAATTAACAATTTATTAGAAATTTCTTCGCACCTGTTATCTTTTGGCATTGCACCACTAACTTATAATTTTTAATGAACTAGGATACAATGCCCGCGTGTTAAGTTAATAAGACGCGGAGAGTAATTTGGTTATTTGAATGAATTTGAGCAGTGAAATGTACATTGTACAAAGGTGTTTATTTCAACAAGTTACAAATTGAAGTGAAGTAAAGTTCTGTCAAAAATAAGGTTTACAAGAGTGGGGGTACAAAGTTTTGAGGAGTGGGAATGAATTTAAGATTCTACCTGGATTTTTTGCAATTTGTCTCCACCCTATCTCAGGGTCACACAAATTTTAGTAAAGAGACCTTTACTCTCGTCATAAAACAATTTAAAGGATTTGACGAGTTTTGAAAGTTTTTTTTTTTTTGAGGATTAGAACACATTTTCAGGATTAAAGTGTAGACTAATATTTCCAGGATTAAGTTATAAAATACATCATAAAATTTGAAAAGACGTTTTTGAGAACAATTCATTTGTTTCTCTTTCACTAGAATGAGAATTTCATAGATGGATATAAACCAAACATCTGTTGCAAATAACGAATATAAACATTCCGCCCGCCTTGAACGAGCACGGTTCAATATTTAATGATATGAACAGAGCAACAAAGTTTAAGTTAACAACACAATGTCTGAGTCTCTAAGTTGCATTGACATTCATTCACTAATTATTGTCTAGAATTTTCTTCTTAATACACTGCATTTGGAGACTATTCAATGGGGAGACGTGCCACGCCTCTAGTGGAGCGCTTGTAGGTCCCCGCATGTGTTTTGACTGTGATGACTCTGATGAGGCCATCTTCTCCCGGAAAAATTTCTGTTATCCGTCCTAAAGGCCAGCGAAGGGGTGGAACATTGTCTTCCTTCAAAAGAACCATTGTCCCAATGGTTATATTGTCCGGTTTCTTGAATTGCCATTTTGATCGGACCGTCAGCTGATTGAGATATTCCTTTGACCATCTCCTCCAAAAATGTTGTCGCACGTACTGAATATGTTGCCAGCTGGATAAACGATTCGTTGGAGTATCCCTCAGGTTGAGATCGGGAAGATTTGTGAATATATCTCCAATAAGGAAATGCGCAGGAGTAAGGGCTTGTAAATCATTGGGATCGTCAGATAAAGGTGTGATGGGACGGGAATTAAGGATGGCTTCGATTTCAGTTGTATAGGTTAACAATTCCTCATAAGTAAACAAGGCATCCCCGACCGTTTTCTTAAAATGGGATTTAAACGATTTGACTGCCGCCTCCCACAGCCCTCCAAAGTGAGGTGATCGAGGTGGCGAAAAGTGCCACTGAATTTTTTTGTTTGTAAGAAAATTTGTAAATTCCTCTGTGTGTTCAGTTTCATTAATAAATTTATTTAAATCGTGAAGTTCGTTTTTTGCTCCTACAAAATTCGTGGCATTGTCGGAATAAATATTCGAAGAATATCCACGCCTTGAAAAAAATCGACGCAAGCCGCCAAGAAATGCTTCCGTCGTTAAATCTGTGATTAATTCAATGTGAATAGCCTTAGTTGCCAAACAAACAAAAATGCACGCGTAAGTTTTTACTTTACCACGATTTCGAAATTTTTTCTCCTTGATAAAAAATGGACCACAATAATCGAGTCCCACATTTAGAAAGGGTCGTGATTGTACTACTCTATCGCGTGGGAGATCGCCCATAAAATAGTTTTGATCCATTGGGTTTGCACGAAAACAAGTAACACATTTGCGTATAACTGATTTGGTAACATTTTTTCCATTGATTGGCCAATATTTCGCCCTAACTGAATTTAAAGTTAATTGTGTTCCTCCGTGCAAATTCATTAAATGTTGCTCGCGAATAATCAAAGTCGTGACATGATGACCTTTCGGTAAAATGATGGGATATTTTTCCGAATAAGTAAGACTTGAATTTTTTAATCTTCCCCCTACTCTCAGTAATCCGTCATTATCTAAAAAAGGGTTAAGAGAACGGAGATCGCTTTTTACATGTACGCATTTTTCTTTTTTCAGCTGTTTGATTTCTTCAGAGAAACATTCTCTCTGAGTCATTTTTAAAATAACTATCAGTGCGTTTTTTAATTCAGTGATGGTTAAAGAACCGCGAGATGGAACTTTATTTTTCGATGCATTGTTTAAGAACCGCAATATAAATGCAATAATTCGTGTAAATTTATTAATGTTAGAATATTTATATAACATTGCGTTTTGATTTAATGCCGCGGGTAGTGACACTATTGTCTTCATTTCTAGTAACGGAACTACCTGCCTGTGGTCATTAGGCCATTCAGATCGGTTTTCACTAAGCCATTGTGGACCGCTTTTCCACAAAGCATTGTTTAAGAACTCAGCAGGAAGCTGTCCGCGCGAAAGGACATCGGCTGCGTTGTCCTGTGAAGACACGTGCCTCCACTTCATTGTCTTCGTTGCATCAGTGATTTCCACAACTCGATTTGCGACGAATGTTTTCAATAAATTTGGTTGTGTGGTAATCCATTGCAAAGTAATGGTGGAGTCCGACCATAAAAAGATTTCATCAATTGGCCTTTTTATTACGGGTAATATTGATTTAATTAAACGTGATAACAACAATGCTCCGCACAACTCTAATTTTGGAAGCGAAATTACCTTCAATGGCGCAACGCGATTTTTTGAACATAAAAGATTTGTGAGAACATTCCCGTTAGAATTTTCCGACCTAATATAAATGCAGGCTCCGTATGCCTTTTCGCTTGCATCGCAAAACCCATGCACTTCAATACGAACTGCATCTTTGATTATAACCTTTCGATTAAATTTGACTTCATTTAATAGTGGCAATTGACTTTCGATTTTTTGCCATTGGGTGTAAATAGTATGTGGAACTGACTCATCCCAATCTATGTTACATTGCCACAGTTGTTGCATAACAATTTTTGCTGACACTATAATTGGCCCTAATAAACCTATGGGATCGTATAATCCAGCAATGATAGATAAGATGGTACGTTTTGTATATTTATGGTCTGGTTTCTCAACAAGTTTGTAAACAAATTCATCGGAGATTGTATTCCACTGAATACCGAGTGCTTTAGTTTCTATACCTTTATTAATAAGCAAATCTATGTTTTCATTAGATTCAGCCAAAGATTCTACCACTTCCGGGTGGTTTGAAATCCATTTTCTTAACCGAAACCCTGCTGATTGGGTAATATTTATTAATTCGTCCCGAAGTTGTATAGTCTTTATTATGTCGTCATCTCCTGTCATTATGTCGTCTACGTAGCAGTCTTCCTTTAAAGCTTTGCTGCCTAAAGGAAAACGATCTCTTTCGTCTTCAGCTAATTGATTTAAAATACGTGTTGCTAAAAAAGGAGCTGCGGAGGTTCCGAACAAAACTACGGGAATAATAAATTTCTTTATTATTTCGTTTTCGTTTTCTCTCCAGAGTGCTAATTGATATTGCGCATCATCTTTGTTTAAAAGTACTTGCTTGTACATTTTTTCAATGTCTGCTACTAAAACAATTTGGTGTGTTCTGAATTTTAGTGTGATTTCAAAGCTACTATTTTGAACAACGGCACCCACTTTCAAACAATCATTCAAAGAAATCCCTGAGCTTGTTTTAAAGGACGCGTTGGATACGATTCTAGTCTTAGTAGAGGAACTCGATTCTTTTATTACAGGGTGATGTGGTAAAAAACAATGTCGCTTTTGAATATCGTCATCGTTAATTTCAACCATATGCCCTAATTGTATTGATTCTTGCATGCCTTTTACATACGCGGATTTTAAATCTGGGTTTTTTGCAAGTCTTCGCTCTAACGCTAAAAATTGTTTTTCAACTAGTTTGAATGACTCTCCTAAATTTTCTACCTTTTTATTAAATGGTAGAGAAACTGTATAATTTCCTGTTTGAGGATCGCGTTGTGTGGTTCTTTTAAAATGCTCTTCAACTTCAAATTGCTCTTCGGATAAAAAGGTTTTATCTTTTATTTCTTCTAATTCCCAAAATTGACAAATGTTTTTATTTAGTGTACCTAGCGTGAGCATACTAGTAGAAGGTTTACATTTCCTACCTGATCCGAGCTTACCTGAGATTATCCACCCTAACTGTGTTTTGTGTAATTTGGCTTTATGGCCTGGTATCTCAATCTGACCCAGCATAAGCAAATCATAAAAGATTTCTACTCCGAGTAATGCATCAATGTGATTTGGTTTATAAAATTCCGGATCTGCTAGCTGAATATTATGTGGAATGGTAAGTGCGCATCTATCAATGAATTGATTCGGCAATAAATTACAGATTTGAGGTATAACGAGAAATTCGACATTTTCCTTGTAATTGGAATGTTTAGAAAATATTTGTGTGTTAATAGATTGGTTTATACGCGTTTCAATCTGATTCAACCCTTCAACTGGAAGGTTGATTTTTTTTGTTGGGAGATTTAACGATTTTGCAAAATTTTCAGTGATAAAATTCGATTGGGATCCATTATCTAATAGAACGCGCGCTTGTTTGAGACTGTTATCGCTAGCCCTCATTTTAATTACAGCAGTTGAAAGCAAAACTTGAGATGTCATTATAGCGCTACAAACTTGAGGAGTTGGATTATTTGTGGTTGTATTGATTTCCTTATTTGACCCTTCTTTCGAATTATCATTCCTTCCCTCATAATGTAGTAATGTATTATGATTTTTCCCGCATTTACGACAACCCGTCCATTTGCATTCTGAATTGATATGTCCGCTATTTAAACAATTGAAACATACCTTGGCTTCCTTTAATTTTTCTACCCGTTCCTTAATACTGAGTTTTAAGAACATTTCGCATTTATATAATCTGTGTTCGGCATTACAAATAATACATAAATTAGATTTTCCAGCAACCATAAGCGCTTGTTTTTTTGTGTATTCTGTGGTTTGTTTTTTGGAACTGAATTACCTGCATTATTTGAATGCATGTTTAAATTAATTGATGCGATTTGTAAAATTTGACATCGTTGTTCCAGAAATAACAAAAATTTTTTCATTTTTGGCATATCTGATCCAACAATTGACTCTTCCCATTCTTTGTGTGTATTTCTATCGAGTTTTAATGTGATAAGGTGTATGATTAAGGTGTCCCAAGAATCTACTGGCTCATTTAATGATTTTAATGCTCGTAAATGAATTTGCACAAGATCTAACAATTTCCTTAATTCCTGGGCAGATTCCTTTATTAATTTTGGATATTCTAACAATGCATCTACATGAGTTCGAATGATTATGCGTTTATTGTCAAATCTTTTTTGAAGCAATTCCCAAGAGATGGAATAATTTTCTATTGAACATTCTAAAGAGGAGATAATTGACATTGCTTCTCCCTTAAGACACGACCTTAAATAATGTAACTTTTGTAAATCTGAAAGATCTCGATTATTGTGAACCATTGACGTAAAAGAATTAAAGAAATCCAACCATTTATCGTATGAACCATCAAATGTCGTTAGTTCAATAGTTGGTAAGCGAATGTGATTTTGAGGAACTTGGTTTAAATTCCTAGAATTTGTGAGTGAATCGTTAATAACCGGACGTGCATTTTCTTTGTTAAGCAAATCATGAGCTTTACTCATTTCGCTGTAATAAAGAGTTTCAAAACTATCAAAATCGTCGGAATTTGAGTCTTGCGAAATTGCGTCAATTTTTGATTGAATATCTTCAAACTGCTCTAAAATACCTTCGATTTTTTGAATTCGCAAACGAACTTCTGTGTATTTGGATGCATTTTGTTCGTTTTTAATAAAATTAATAAATTTGGTAAATTTAGATTTTAATACTCTTCTCTCGCTCTTTAAATTTGCTAAATCTTCTGAGGAATCGGTAGGCATGATTGATTAACCTTGTTTACTTCTTTGAATTAATTAACAATTACTGACAGGGAATAGATTAGAATAAGGATAGAGAGATTCACAAACTTACTCTTCTCTTGCTGACAGGTGTTGATTGGTATGGATTAGAATTTTCTTTTGAGTCTCAGAAATGTCCACTCTGCTCCTGCCAAAACTTGAAGAAGATGTCGTCTTAAAATGTGCACAAGTCCTTGGCAAACTGATTGTCACTATTTTATGTATTAGCGTGTTTCACTTTGCATCGTTTGTTTTATTTATGTCACTTGAGTCAATCATTAAAACAATACACACTTGTATTGTGAGAGTTTAATTAATTTCACCAATTGTTTTCCTTGAACAATTTTTCACTGCAACTTATCACTTTTCGCGCATACAATTGCTCATTTAGTATCCGGCTCGAAGGACCATGTTATTTTTTGGCATTGCACCACTAACTTATAATTTTTAATGAACTAGGATACAATGCCCGCGTGTTAAGTTAATAAGACGCGGAGAGTAATTTGGTTATTTGAATGAATTTGAGCAGTGAAATGTACATTGTACAAAGGTGTTTATTTCAACAAGTTACAAATTGAAGTGAAGTAAAGTTCTGTCAAAAATAAGGTTTACAAGAGTGGGGGTACAAAGTTTTGAGGAGTGGGAATGAATTTAAGATTCTACCTGGATTTTTTGCAATTTGTCTCCACCCTATCTCAGGGTCACACAAATTTTAGTAAAGAGACCTTTACTCTCGTCATAAAACAATTTAAAGGATTTGACGAGTTTTGAAAGTTTTTTTTTTTTTTGAGGATTAGAACACATTTTCAGGATTAAAGTGTAGACTAATATTTCCAGGATTAAGTTATAAAATACATCATAAAATTTGAAAAGACGTTTTTGAGAACAATTCATTTGTTTCTCTTTCACTAGAATGAGAATTTCATAGATGGATATAAACCAAACATCTGTTGCAAATAACGAATATAAACAGCACCAATTTAATTATTTTTAATTTTTTAACGAAGTTTCTCAAAAGAATTCAAATACATTCAAAGAATTAAAAAAAAATAGTTGTGACAAATTCAATTATTTCCAAAAATTTAAATAAAAATTCTATTATTTAAAAAAATTTTGACAAAATTCTTTAAAAGACTTAGTTAATAAAATTGCAATTTTAATAAAATTTTCCTAAACAATTCAATTATTTTCAATACAATTTTTCTTAAAAATTCAACTATTTTCGCAAATAATACATTTTTTAATGGGAATTCAATTATTTAAAGAAATTAGAATAAAATTCTTTACTAGAAACCAATTTAATTTTCATAAATAATAAAATTTTTCTCGAAAATTCCATTATTTAAAAAAAAATTAATTTGAAAAATTATAATAAAATTGATCATTGCATACAATTATTTTCGTAAAATATAACATTCTTCCTAGGCATACAATTATTTTCAAAGAATTTCCTCATTTTTATTATTTATAATATCTATTTATAATATAATTTAATTATTCATAACATTTACTATTTTAATAAAATTTTTAAAAAGAATTCAATTATTTAAACAAAATATTAATAAAAATTTCACAGGAATTCAATTACTTATCAATTTTTTTATAAATTTCTTCGCATCATTTCAATTATTTTTAAAAGAAGTTTCTCGAAGGAATTCAAATATATTCAGAAAATTAAAAAAAAAAATGGTTCTTAGAAATTCAATTATTCTTAAGAATTCAATTATTTTCACAAATAAAATTCTTTACAGGAATTCAATTCTTTAAAAAAAATTTCAATAAAATTCATTGCAAGAATTCAATTATTTTTATAAATAATAAAACTTATCGCAGAATTTCAATTATTTTTTGTACAATTTTAAATAAAATGATAGAAAATTGCATTTATTCTTAAAATTTTTTCTTAAATTCGCTGAAAGAATTCAATTATTTAAAAAAATTTTTGATAAAATTCTTCATAAAAATTCAATTTGAAGAAATATTCCATTATTTAATAAATTATTTATTTTTGCATTTAAATAATTGAATTCTCGGGAAATTTTCTAATAAAAATTGATTAAAAAATGAATTTCACTTAAAAATTTTTAATCATAAATGAATATTAAAAGAATTATAGCGTGAATTTTTAGAAATAATTGAATTTTCAAAAGGGTTCAAATTAAAATCTTTAAAAATTTGAATTTATAGTTACAATATTCTAATGATATAAAATAATGATTTTATCACTTTGTCATCTTAAATATTTTATAAAACTCCGAGTTTAAATCCGATTTTAATAAAAAAAAAATCAGATTTTTTTAAAAAATCATGTTTTTTAACAGCTCTGCTCTAAATTTGAAAGAATTATTTTTTAAAAAATACACTGCTAAAAATGTCAGGTGTAAAGCGAGTTTACTTGCAAATTAATTACTGTATAGTAATTTTAATCAGTTGCATTTTTTTAATACTTAAAATTTTAATAGTTTATTAAAATTCGAATCGAGGGAAATTTGAATCGATTAAGATTAATCTCGTGTAATTTGGATTGATAAAGTTCAATTTTGTAACAAAATAATTTTTATATATTAATGAAACAATGTGAATAGGTTTTTAAATTTATTTTCAGAATAATGGCAATTTTTTGAAATATTTAAAGACAATAAATGTTAGAAATAAATTACTTTTGAACGTTTAAAATTTGAAGAAATAAGAAATAAACGGAAAAGTGCAAGACAAAAGAAAATAATTGTTTACTAGGGAAAAATTATTTCGAAAAAGGAAAGTAATTATTTATTTAATTACAAGAAAGGAAAGGAAAATAATTCACTTAATACGATGGTAGGATTTTCATAGAAAATGCAAACTCAAGTGTTTTCAAGAGATGAATACAAGGTCAGGGTCGCATGTGTGAAATCCGTATGTGTATAAAATTAAACGATTCTTGTGGTAATATCCGAAAAATACAAATTAGTTTGTGTTGTTTTTGAAATTTTTTCTACTTCTTCATTGTAGAAAATATTGTTGTTTTATATCACTGTCAACTAAAACGCGAGCTAAAAAGTATCAAATTGCAACGAATTGACATATAATAATTGACATTATAATAATTATTATTATTATTATTGTTATAATGTTAATAATAATAATAATAATAATAATAATAATAATAATAATAATAATAATAACTGTTATTAAATAATAATTATAGTAATAATTAATATTAAATAATAATAATAATTGATATTAAATAATAATTATAATAATAAATCAATAATGCATTAATAAAATTTGACGCAAATGCTGTAATTTCCACGTAGACCTAGAGATTTTAATAATAATAACAACGCACAAGGTTTAAATTAATGACTCTCTCTGGCATATAATTCAGTGTAAATTTTCATTTTCATTACGTATTCTTCATATAATTGAGATTGTATAATAGTACTTGGTACTGTACCATATTTTCCATTAACCACAAACTTACGATGTAAAATCAACGCTTTAAACCACATCGCATTCTCTCGACATACTGCGGACAATCTCTAGAAATGTGTGGACACAGGCACTTTAGTGTCTCACTTTAATTTTCCCAGAGTCATTCTATTATACAGTAAATATTGTCGGGAAAAAATAATTCCCGCAAATAAAATTCTATTTTTTGATTTTAATTTACTAATTAATTAAACATTTTTAACAAAATTGCGAATTTAATCAAAATTAATCATTATAATAAACAGTGATTTTTACTATTACTATTGTTACTATTAATATTACTACCAATATTATTACTATTATTATTATTTATTATATTTTTTTATTAAAATACAAATTAAATGAAGTAACAAAAGAATCGTCGTTCATTTAATCACTCAGAATTTTTAAAAACATTTAAATAATTAAATTTCAAAATACAATTTTTATAAATAAGAGAAATAAATATAAATAAATGTAAATAAAAAGTTAGTGTTTGTTTAAAATCGCAATATGATGAAA
This sequence comes from Leptopilina heterotoma, assembly GCF_015476425.1. Lineage (NCBI taxonomy): Eukaryota > Metazoa > Arthropoda > Insecta > Hymenoptera > Figitidae > Leptopilina > Leptopilina heterotoma. The sequence continues at coordinate 1,151,097 of NW_025110953.1, read as the reverse complement.
TAATAAGAATCCTTGCAGACAACAATTTTCGAAATTAAACTTTTTGTCATCGTTTTCATTAAATAAAACGATCGTGTGAAAAAAAAAAATTTTTAATCCCATATTGTGTCATATAATGTATACATATTATATATACAGTAAAATTGTAGGTAAAACTTTTAGCGAATATATAAAAGGAAAATTCATTTATATCGCCACACACTAAATGAAAAATCATTTATCGCAATAATAAATATGAAATAATACGCGATTTATCAATTGTTGAAGTTATCACAATTTTTAATCTCTCACCTTTTAAATTAACTTCGTATTCTCTAATAAATAAATCTTACCATAAAACCGTGTGTAGGTGTGTGTATACACATAACACAGAGTTTGTCAATAAATTTTTAGAACCGGAAGTACTGCAGTTTGAAAATATGTAAAAGCTGCATTACCGCACAGTTCATGAATATTCAATAAATAACGATTTTTCGAATCTTTTTTAACAACCTTTTATCTTTCATCCCCCTCCCCTCTTCCCACTCTAAACCTTAAGAAACACTATATTTTAACATTAAACAAAATCGATAATTTACTTTCTTATTTAAAAAAAAATAGACACTAATCTGTCCTTTATTACTTTTATTGAATAATTATTATATTTAATATACTTTAATTTAATTTAAAATTTGAGTAATGATAAATATATAATTGAATAAAATTGGTAATAAATTATGGTTTCATATTAAGGGCATTTGAAACATTATGACGTCACATATTGTTTCTTATTGATAGAAAATTGTAATATTTTTGTTTGTCTCATAAAGTATATGAAATTACCACGAATTCTAATAAAAAACTATCAAAATTTGTTTCTAATTCTGACAAGATTGAATTTTTTAATATTATTTAATTATTTCAAATGTTTTAACGCAATTATCTTGATAAATAACCAAATTCTTTACAGAAATTCAATTATTTATAGGAATTTTAGTAAAAATCTTTGCAAAATTTAATTATTTTCATAAATAACAATATTCATCACAAGAATTCAATTATTTTCAAAATTAAATTCTTCGTAGAAATTAAATTATTTTCAAAAATTTTATAACGAATGTCTCGTCAAGAATTCAATTATCTTTATAAATAGCAAAATTTTTCACCAACAATTAAATTATTTTCAAAAAATTTTTTAAAATTCTTTGCAAAATTTCAATTATTTTCAAAAGTTTTTCGCAATTTAATGATTTTCAATATTTACTGTTTTCATAAAATTTATCAAAAAATTTATTCTTAAAAATATTTTATTAAAACTCGACGAAAAAATTCAATTTTAAGAAACATTCGATTATTCAATAAAATAATAAAATTCGTGGCAATAATTTAATTATTTTGGTAAATCACTTTCAATTTGTCGCAGAAAATCAATTATTTTCAAAACTTCTTAAGTAATTCTACTAAAAAAATTCAAGTATTTTGATAAACAACAAAATTCTTCCCATAAAATCAATTATTTTAAGGAATTTTAATAAAATTCTTTTCCAAAATTCAATTATTTTGATAAATATAAAAATTCATCAAAAGAATTAAATTCTTTTGAAAAGTAGTAAAATACTTTACAGAAATTAAATTATTTTCAACATTTTTTTAAAATTCTTTAATTCAATAAATTTCAGAAAAATTTTGATTAAATTCCTTAAAATAAATTAATTATTTCAGGGCTCGAACTAGGTTCATAAATCCCGTAAAGGTCTGTAACTTTGCTTGGAGTCCGTGAAAGTCCGTTTTTTTGAAAAATGGTCCGTAAATTGTGCAATATAATTTGGATAATTTTAGAGAAATTTCAAATGATTGTAGAAATTAAATTACTTTCAAAAGTAATAAAAATCTTCGCAAAAATTCAATTATGTTCAAAATTTTTTTTAAATTCTCGTCAAAATTTCAATTATCTTTAGAAATAATTAAATTCTTCTCCGAAATTCAATTATTTTCAAAAATTTTAATAAAATTATTTGCAAAATTTCAATTATTTTCAAAAATTTTCCCCAATTCAATGATTTTTAATAGTATAGGTATCTACTATTCTAATAAAATTTTCCAAAAGAATTTAATTATTTTAAAAAAAATTTAATACAATTCTACACAAACCTTTAATTTTTTCAAAAAATAATAAAAATTTCCCAGGAATTTCATTATTTACAAATTTTTTTTATAAATTTCTTCCCAATCATTCAATTATTTTCATAAATATTAAAATGTTTACAGAGATTCAATTATTTTGGTAAATAATAAAATTCTTCTTAGGAATTCAATTATTTTGATAAATAATAAAACTCATTGCAGAATTTCAATTATTTTTAATACAATTTTAATCGAATTGCTCGAAAAAATGTAATTATTCTTAAAAATTTTATTAAAATTTGTCAAAAGAATTCAGTTATTTAAAAATTGAATAAATTGTTTTTTTGTATTAAAATAATTGAATTCTAGTAGAATTTTCTCATAAAATTGATTTAAAAATGGATTTCAGTTAAAATTTTAGATTATAATTGAATTTTAAAATCATTAGAACGTCAAGTTTTAGAAATAATTGAATTTTGAAAAGGTTTCAGATTAAAATCTTTGAAAATTTGAATTTTTCATATTTTTAACTAAGAATTCTGTGGAATTATTTTTTTTTGAGAAAGTTTAATTGCGAATTTTTTTTATATTATTTGAAGTTTTTATTTTTTAATATATAGGTACTTATATTTAATTGAAGAATTTACGAATAATTGAAATTTCGTAAAATTGAATATTTTAAACAAATGAATTTGAAAATTGTCAAAGAACTTTTTCGAAAATTATAAAAAATATTCGATCTAAAGAAGAATTTTAGTTAAAAATTCTTGAAAAAAAATTCTTTATGTTTTATAGTTATGAAAAATTGAATTTATAATTTTAAGTAAAATCTTCATTTATTTGACTCGGACTGGTTATATTTTTGTCAGCAATTGGTCCGTAATTTTTTATTTTTGGTCCTTAAAGTCCGTATTTTTAATTACTTTCAATGGTTCAAGACTTGTTATTTTTAAAATTTGTTGATAAAATTTTTTATGAGGATTCAATTTTGAAAAACATTTATTTATTCAATAAATAATTTATTTTTGTATTTAAATAATTGAATTGTCGTAGAATTTTCTAATAAACATTTATTTCAAAATGAATTTCGGTTCAGATTTTAGACAATAATAATTGAATATTAAAAGCATTAGGTATAGTATGAATTTTGAAAAGGTTTCAGAATATAAAATCTTTGAAAATTTGAATTTTTTATACTTCTAAGTTTAATTAACAATTCTGTAGAATTAATTTTTCTTTTGAAACAGTTTGATCTTTTGTTCCGAATCTTTCAGATTTTTTGTTAGATTCTTCCTTAAGTTAAAATTGATTAAGATACGTATTTTTCGCAATAATAAACGGAAATGTATTTTAAATTTTATAATTTTTTTTTTTTTCAATGCAGTATTCATATTTTGGATTTATAATTTATTAATAAAAATTTTCGTGATACTTTCATTACCTCTATAGACATAATCTTATGAATCAAAAAATTTTAAAACTGAAATATTATGTTTTTAATATTACAAACTTCTGTAATTAATTAAAATATATTTTTCTGCATTTCAGGTGAGTTTCCTTTTAAAGTTGATTAAAGAGCATTCGAGGAGTTTGGTAAGAGTAAAATATATATAAATATTCTTGAAGTAATTGATTTATTAATTCATAATAAGTTCAAACTTTTTTTTATACAAAAAGTACTAAATTTATATTTAGTGTTTTATAAAATTAGTTTTTGTATATATATATATTTATTTAAAAAGAGACGAAACTTTTTCTCTGGTGTGATGGAATAAATTGTGCAGAACTTTAAAAGCAAACTTTTTTTTCAAATAAAAGAAAACTTTATGAGAGCTAATTAATTTGAGGTTAATAAATCTATAAACTCTAATTTATAGGGGAAAAAATTTAATAATAATAACTCGACGTCAAGTATCTAGATTTATTCTCTCTGTTTTTTTTTTTTTAATATAGATTATTTTTTTTATTTTGTGAGTGGATTTTACGTTTTGACTAATGTTCTTTCTTTCTCTCTCGTGTGGAATAATTTAAAAAAAAGTGATTGAATTTTTTGAGCTTTCAATAGTTCGTTGATACGATCCAGTATTCAACTAAATCTGATCGATCGTAAATGGCTGTGACCATTAAATTCCAATTCTTTATTCAGATTTAATGCGCGCGCCAAGCCGGTGCGGTGCGGTATACACATTTTTCTTTGAAATTCAAACCCGAGAACGTTTCTCTTGATATTTTGTATTCTTCTCAAAAAGAGAGAGAGAGGAAATATATATATTTTTTTCTCCTATCGATTTGCCTTCTTTATTCGTAATTCTTTTCTGAATTTCTTTTGTGTATTCGACCTAATTGAGTCACTGCCGCGAATGAATATTGCGAGTAAAAAAAAATGAACACAAATTTTTGTTTTATTCTTTCAAATACTTTGCAATTAATGTGCAAAATGTATTTTTTATCTTCACTGCGAAAAAAAGTTGCCAATTATAACAAAGGGGTTTTAATAAAATGTCCTTAAAATCGTTTTTAATTTTTAAACATTTCTTTTTTTAAACCAACGTTTAGTACCAAAAATAGGTTTTTAAATTAATACCTGCTTGTTTTAATTTGACAATTTCTTTTTAGTATGCTACAAGATTTTTATATTTGAATTAAAGTAAATTTCAAAATTAATTTAAAACTAATTGAAAAATTGAAGAATTGAAAAGCAAATTTAAATTAAATTAAAAAATTTTTGTAATCATTAAAATATAATTTTTTTAATTTTTCGACTATAAAAATAAAAAAAAATGTTCACTTAGATAATTAGTATTCAATTTTTACGTGAACTAGCGAACCGGAAAAGTATACGTGACATTGTTTGCTCTCATTTTGTTGAACTTGGGAATAACCGACTGACCTTGATTTTCTATGAAAAAAAAACAAATGTAGTTCGTGTTCATGTTACTTTCATTATTGAAATGAGCCAATGTAAAAGTTTCTAAAATTGGAAATATTCAGCAATCATTAAAATTCAGATGTTAATCTCACTTTTATTTTTGGTCACTAACTAATTAATTAATATTTCTGCTAATTAATAATTCAGGAATATTCAAAATATACAGAACTCGTTTTGCTTCGAAAAAAATTTTACTTTTATTAAAATTTGAAAAAAAAAAATTGTTGCATAATAAATTGTAAATAATTATTTCAAAATTTTATGAATTGTATTAACAAACAGTTATTATAAATGATTAAAAATAAAATTTGTATTAATTTATTATATTTTTACTTATAAACAATTCTTTACTTATAAAAATTAATTAATTAACGAGTGCGAAACTTGTGGATTAAATGAACGGAAGACGTCGATTTATTTAAGAATTAATTATTGATAAAAATAAGAAATCGCAGCATTCGGAGAGTTTTGACACTTATCGAATTTCGAGTGTGAAAAAAATTCGAGGGAGAAAAAAGTAAGTTAATTTTTGTCAATGAAGAAAGACAAAAAAAAAAAAGAAGAAAAGAATAAAGAATGATCTTGAGAGAAACCCTACTTGACTAACTGACCACGAGGACACACACTCGTATTTTTACCCTCAGCTAACTTTCTTGTCTTCCTTCTGCACTGTCACTGCGCAATCATTTTCAGAACCCCTCGGACTAGTCGAGATTGCTCCTCGAAACATCCCCCTATTCCTGGTTGTGCCTGAATTTCAAGGAGCTTTATGTATGTCCTTCCTTCAAACGACCAGATCCTATCATTCACCCTTTATTTGAGCAACGATTTTGCACCGTCAGCAAAAAATTGCATTAATATCTTTATACTTCAACTATACTCTTATAGTTTTTAATCTCCCTTTTCAAAAATATACGTATTTCGACATTCTTTTTTTTCCCTCAATAAATATTGTAAATCTCTATATATTAATAAAATCCGACTTTTGTCATCTGTACATTGTTCAAAATTAATTTTTCCTGGCATCAGGACTGTTATGAATTAAATCAATTTGATTTGTATATGAGTAAAATCGTAAAAAAATTCTTTTTAGGAATTCCATTATTTTCATAAATAATAAAACTCATTGCAAAATTTCAATTATATTTAATAGGTACAATTTTAATCGAATTTCTCGAAAAATGTATTTATAAATAATAAAATAATAATAATAATATAAAAATCCGCTTTTTTGAAGAAAGGTCGATAAAGTCCGTAAATTGTACGATATAATTTGGATAATTTTAGAGAAATTACAAATGATTGTAGAAATTCAATTATTTTCAAAAGTAATAAAATTCTTTGCAAAAATTCAATTATGTTCAAAATTTTTTTTAAATTCTCGTCAAAATTTCAATTATTTTTAGAAATAATTAAATTCCTCTTCAAAATTCAATTATTTTCAAAAATTTTAATAAAATTCTTTGCAAAATTTCAATTATTTTCAAAAATTTCAAAAAAAAATTCTTGTCAAAATTTCAATTATTTTCAAAAATTTCAATAAAATTCTTGTCAAGATTTCAATTATTTTCAAAAATTTCAATAAAATTCTTGTCAAAATTTCAATTATTTTCAAAAATTTTCCTCAATTCAATGATTTTTAATCAGGAGGTATCTACTATTCTAATAAAATTTTCCAAAAGAATTCAATTATTTAAAAAAAAAATTTAATAAATTTTACACAAACCTCTAATTATTTTTACAAAATAATAAAAATTTTAAATTTCACAGAAATTCAATTATTTACAAATTTTATACCTTTAAATTTCTTAGCCATAATTCAATTATTTTCATAAATAATAAAATTTATGGCAGAATTTTGATTATTTTTAATACAATTTTATTCAAATTCCCCGAAAAATGTAATTATTCATAAAAATTTTATTAACATAAAATTTTTATTAAGAATTCAATTATTTAAAAATTTGTTGATGAAATTCTTTATGAGAATTTATTTTTTAGAAGTAATCAATTATTCAATAAATTATTTATTTTTGTATTTAAATAATTCAATTCTCGTAGAATTTTCTAATCAAAACTGATTTGAAAGTTAATTTTTTTTTGAAATTTTAGATAAAAATTGAATATTAAAAGCATTTTAGCATGAATTTAAAAAAAATTGAATTTCGAAAAGGTTTCAAATTAAAATATTGGAAAATTTGAATTTTTCATACTTTTAACAAACAATTCTGTAAACTTAATTTTTTTTAAAAAGTTCTCGTCAAAATTTCAATTATTATCTTTTTAAATAATAAAATTCTTCTTAGAAATTCAAATATTTCAAAAATTTTAATAAAATTCTTGCCAAAATTTCAATTATCTTTAGAAATAATTAAATTCTTATTCTCCGAAATTCAATTATTTTCAAAAATTGTAATAAAATTCTTGGTAAAATTTTAATTTATTTTCAAAAATTTTCCTCAATTCAATAATTTTTAATAGGCATCTACTATTCTAATAAAATTTTCCAAAAGAATTCAATTATTTAAAAAACAATTTATTTTTGTATTTAAATAATTGAATTCTAGTAGAATTTTCTAATCAAAACTGATTTAAAAATGGATTTTAGTTAAAATTTTTTATTATAATTGAATATTAAAAGCATTAGAGCGTAAATTTTTAGAAACAATTGAATTTTGAAAAGGTTTCAGATTAAAAGTTTCGAAAATTTGAATTTTTCATATTTTTAACTAACAATTCTATGGAATTAATTTTCTTTTGAGAAAGTTTAATTGCAGATTTTTTTATATTATTTGAAGTTTTTTTTCTAATATATATTTAATTTAAGATTTTTCGGATAATTGAAATTTCGTAAAATTGAATTGTTAACAAATGAATTTGAAAATTCTTAAAGAACTTTTTCAAAAATTATTAAAAACAATAGATATGAAGAAGAATTTTAGTTTAAAACATTTTTAAAAAATTTATTTTTGGAGAAGTTACAAATGATTGCAGAAATTTAAATGTTTTCAAATGTAATAAAATTATTCGCAGAATTTCAATTATGTTCAGAAATTTAAAAAAAAATTCTCATCAAAATTATTATCTTTATAAATAATATAATTCTTCTCCAAAATTCAATTATTTTCAAAAATAATTTGACTTAAAATAGCCATTCATCTGATTAAAAATATGAAAATTATGACTTTTTTTCTAAAAATACAAATTTAAAAGAAAATTTATGTTTTTAATGTTTATTGCAGTGAGAAATTTACTCAAATATTTTGTTTAATTGAACGTTATTCAAAATTTGTGAATCGTACAAAAATATTGGTAGATGATGAATTTATACATACTAAATTAAATATAAAATTTGTTCTATAATCAAAATATAATTTATAACACGAAAATTTTCACCGCTTGGCACCGCTAAACACACTCATTTCTCAAAAAAAGTAGAGCGTCCAAAATATATAATATTACTATATGCGAAATTTAATTTAAATTTCAAAATATTTTCATCACTAAATTTATGAATAAAACTTTTTAGTATAGTTTTTATTTTTTATTACTGCATATTTTTTTTCTTACTGTATTACATAAAGGTTTATATCCTTCATAAACTTTCGTGTACATTTTTCTTTAGAAGACAAATTTATTTTTGTTTCACAATGTTTTTGTAGCAACAATTAAATTAGATAAAATAAAATAAAATAAATTAAAATTAAACTAAACTAAATTAAATTAAATTAAATTAAATTAAATTCATTAAATGAATGAATGAATTTAATGAATTTAATATTTTCAATTAACTTGACAAATTTTTTCATTTTTAAGAATGAAATTTTCTGCTAATTATTATATTAATAAAATTAATTGAAATAAATCTCGGGGAGATTCACTGTGTGTTGCATTACGATTGATAAGAATATGTCAGTTTATTTCGCCGTTTTAGAATTATTTTGTCATTTATTCTCGCGTTTATATTTTGCAAACATCATCCAACCTGGAGAGAGTATAAACATTCGCGTGCGTCAACGTCGACGATAAGCAACAAGAGACATGTGCGCTCTGCAAAGGATAAGAGGAAAATGAAAGTCCCTCTTTATGGAGAATTTGGATTCAAAATGTTGAATTCCAAATTTACTGTCTGACGTGAAGACTGACATTTACCCGACATGTCCTCATGAGAGTAGCAAAATAAGAGTTAATGAAATAGAGTGAGAAAACATTTTCCTCTTTAAATATCGATTTCTTTTTTTTTTTTTTTACAAAAAAATAGTGTTTAAAAATTAAAGAAAAAACGTCTGGATTTTATATTTGTTAAAAATGCTTTCCACTTATTTAGATTTTGAAAAAAAATGTACTATTAGAAAATAATGATAAATATAAATAATAATTGGTAATATAAATAATAATAGGTAATAATTTTAACTCTTTTCTGTTTACTCCTTTTACTGTGGCAACAAAAAAATGCAAATTATATAGAATTCCATTGTGGAATATAAAAATCTAACTTACTTTTATATAGTGTACATATACGAATTGTGTAGAATCGAGATGAATGTTTTGAAACTACGATTGAAGAAAATAATAAAAATTTCGTAACGGAAAAAAAAGTTTTAACAGGGTTGTCACTCGTCAGGGGAATGAAATGGAATTTTATCGAAAGTATTGAAGAAATATCAATTTTCTAGAATAACTATATATACAAAAATTCTGATTTTCCCTGTCGGGAAATATTTTTTGAAAAAGTTCAAAACTTATTTGAATTCTATTTGACTTTTTTTAGATTAAAAACTTTTCATAATCACAGTTATGGTTAAGAAAACTTTCGTTTTGAAATTTAATGAAAATTTATTGTTATTTTAAAAATATAATTTTTTGAAATATAATTCTTCAAAAATATGATTATATTTCAAAATAAATTTTAAAAGTAATAAAATTAAATTCGTTCAAATATAGAATTTATTTCAATTAAATTTGAGAAAACTTTGAATTGTTTCAATTTTTTAAATTTTTTTGGGGAATTATCTTCAAAAACATTTTTAATTACAACTTTTTAAAAATCTATTTTTTTAAGAATAGCTTCTACATTAAATTATTCAAAACTTAAATCATTTTTAGCAAATACTAAAAATAATCTTCAATAATTTTTGTTCAATAAATATTGGAATACTTATTGTTACTTATTTGTCCAACAAAAATTAAAATTTTAAAATACTTTCAATTATTTTTCAATTATTTTTTGGAATTTTTGAATAAAATTACTAAAAGTTTAATAAGTTTTAAATATTAATAATACTTATATATTAATAATTTTTTAAAATAAACATTGAAATATTATTATATTTTTACGGTGAGTAAAATTTTAAAAAGATTTCAATTTAATAAAATTGTAAAATTTTATAATTTCTCAAAATTGCTGTTAAAATGTTTTTAATATTCAATTTTCTTTTTAATCTTAACTGAAATTGAAAATTGAAAAAAAAAAAAAAAAATTTCAAAATTGAAATTTTTAAAGCAATTCTTATTAGAATTCAATGATAATTGAATTATACAAATTTTTTGCAAAATTTACTTATTTTCCAAATTTTAAGTTACAATTCTTCAAAAAATAAAATATTGTTGAAAAATAAATTATTAAAATGAGAAAATAAAATTCTTTTAAATATAAATTTTATTTTAATGAAATTTAGAAAATTTTCAATTTTTTAATATTTATCCATCAGGAATTAAAATTTCAAAAATAATTTCAATGTACCTAAAAACTTTTAAAATTTAATTCTTCCTAAAAATTCAATTATTTTTTGAGAAATTTTCAATATAAATATTCACAATTTTTAAAATTTAAAAAAGAAATAATATATTAATTTTTTTAAATAAACATTTAAATATTATTGTAATTTTGCAGCGATTAAAATATTCAAAACATTTCAATTAAAAAACCTTTTAAACTTCAATTATTTCTCAAAATTCCTGTTATAACGCTTCTAATATTCAATTATTTTTCAAATTTTAATTAAAATTCTCGTTTAAATCAATTATTATTAAAATTCAATTACGATCAATTGAAGAAAATAATTGAATTTTAAAAACATAAATAATATTCAATTATTTTTCAAAATTTTAACTAAAATTTTGTTAAAATTAATTCTTATTAAAATTTAACGAAAAAATATCTTAAAAAAATTTAACGAAAAAAATATAAAAAATGTTGTAGAATTTAATTACTTTCCAAAGTTTTAGTTACAATTCTTTAAAAAATACAATAATGTTTAAAAATAATTTTTTAAAGTGAAAATATAAAAATCTTTGAAATAAATTAAATTTTAGGGTGGCCACATTGCAGTAAAGTCAGGGAAATGTCATGGAAACAAAATTCAAAACATTTTTCTGAATAGTTGAAATTTTGTAAAATTTAATTGAAAATAATTTATTTATTTCAAGTATTTATTTACAATTTTAAAAATCAATTTTTGAAGAATTTTAATGGAAAATTTTGAAAATAATTGAAATATCAAAAATTTTGATGAAAAATCTTTAAGGGAAATTTAAAAATGAAAATTAATGAAAATAAGTTTCTAATTTTTTAAAATTCAATACTTTCAGCATTTTCAATTACATACTTCCAAAAATTCAAACACATACCAAATTAATAACATTTTAGAATTATTTTTAACATTTTGGAGAAAGCAATCATGTTCAAAATTTTTAATTAGAATTCATCAAAAAATTAATTAGTTTTTTTAAATTAATCAAAAATTCTTTTAAGAATTTCAATTATTTTCGAAAAATTACATTAAAATATTTTTAAAAACTATTTTTTTTTTTGAGAAATCTTGGTCCTGTTTACAATTAAAATTCTTCAAAAACTTGATCATTTTTATTTATGATAAATAAAATATTTTTCAAAAATTCAATTATTTTTAAAAGATTTTACCAAATTTTAATTGTTTGGAAATTTTTGAAAACTGAAAACCTAACTATCTTTCAAAAATTATTTAAAAATAACTTAAGAAAAAACTATATGGAGAGTTACAATTATTATAAAAAATTGAGTTTTGTATTTCAATAATTGAATTCTAGAAGAACTTTTGAAAAATTATTTAAATTAATTGATAATTGATTCAGAGATGAAGTTTTGTTAAAAATTGTAGAAAATAATTGAATTCAGGAAGGGTTATAATTTTAATTTTTAGAAATTATTTGAATTCATAAATTTTACTCATTTTTCGTAAACATTCATATTTTCCTGTAAAAAGAATTTTGTCAGGGAAAATAATTTTAATGTCCTTTTTTCAATTTTTAAAAATTATTTTTGGGAAAATAATTAACATTATTTTTTTTAATGTTGTTAATTAAAATCATTAACCAAAAAAAGATTTAAAGAAAAACTATTGAATTTTTCTAAACACCTAGTTTACAATTTAAATTGAAACTACCATGTAAATTGAAACCACAAAATTGTGGAGTGTACCATAAACAGAAACAGTAATTATAAAAAAGTAACCATAAAAAAAGGAAACTACCATCACGATTGTTAAAATTTTTACCATATGTACACGATAGAAATACCATTAATAAAAATCGAAAAGAAATAAAGAGAAAAAAATATGAAAAATGTGTTGCGGATCATCAAGGCAGATGTCATAAATTATAGGAAAATTGAAGGGATCCTATATATTTTTTTTTTTTTTTGTTTTGAAAAATCAGAGATTTTTGTCAGAAAAACGTGAATCAAAATGCTCGTTCGGTGAAAATAAATTGCTGGTCTCGCAAAACCTCTCGCACTGTTCTCTGATCGTCATTTTAGTTTGTATTTTACGGCTCGAATCCATATGGTAAAACAAAGATACAACATTTTATTGCTGTGCCAGCTTGTATTTACTTTTGACAAAATGATTTATGTTGAAACAAGAGATGGAGGTTTCGAATTATCGAGATCGTAACATCTATTTTATACTTTATCGAAAAGTAGGTGCCTATATAGTATTTTATTATTTAAATTGCATACATTATTCCTCTAAACTATACACAGTATGCGAGTGATTCGCATGAACGTGCCTTTTTGCATGTTTCGATCAATTTTATTAAATCTATTCACTAATAATTATTATTGTCAATTTTTATATAGTGATAATTTTGCATTTATTGGAGTAAATGAACACTTTTTTCTTGAAGTAAACTTTAAAAAAATTTTTTAAATAAAATTTGTTATAATATAAGCCAGGCTATATTATTATAGGCTTTTTCCTATTTTTGAGAATTTTCACGAGTTTAAATTCGTTAATAGTTGGAATAAAGAAATTATTAAAATTTTTTAGAAAATTCTTCTTAAAAACAAAAAGAAATTTTTTTTAGAAAATTCTTTGACACAATTTAATTATTTCAAAAATTTTTCCAAAATCTTTTGCGAGAATTCAGTTATTTTCACAAATAATGAAATTTAAAATATTTTCAATATCTATTATTTTATTTATTTATTTAAATATACAAATTTATACCTATATATTTTAATAAAATTTCTCAAAAGAATTCAATTATTTGCAAAAAATTTAATAAAACTCAAAGCGAAAATTCAAATTAAATATGAATAATAAACACATGTAAATAAATAAATAAATAAAATTTTCACAGTAATTCAATTATGTGAAAGAAATAAAAGGAATTTTTTTAAGAAATCAATTATTTAATTATTTTAATAAAATTCTTTAAAAAGAAATTAATTATTTTCATAAATGATAAAATTTATCGCTAGAATTCCATTATTTTTAATACAATTTTAAAATAAAATTTCTTGGAAGAATTAAATTATTTTTAATAACATTTTATATACGAATTGAATTATTTTCAATGTAATTTTAATTTAATTCGTCGAAAAAATTTGCAAGATTTCATCTTTTTCTTTAAGTTTTAATAAATTCTTCGTAGAAATTCCATTATTTTCATAAATAATACAATTCTTTAGATGAATTCAATTATTTTAAATATAATTTTAATAAAATTCGTCGAAAGAATTAAATTATTTTCAATACAATTTTGACAAAATTTTGTTTATAATAGTTAAATTATTATTTTCATAAATAATAAAATTCATAGCAAAAATTAAATTATTTTATCCAATTTTAATTAAGTTATTCGAAATATTTGAATTTTTCTTTTAAATTTTTATAAAATAACATCCCGTGTGGAAAATGAAAATTGGTCCTAGCCAGGTCCTACCTATTTTGCCCTGTTAATAGCTTGGTCCTAGGTTGGCAGTGTAGGTTGGACCAACAATGGGTGGCGATGCGATTCTAGCCTGGTCCTAACTTGGGAGCCTAGTTATGACCAGTTTATTTATATATTTTATTATAATTTTAATTAGTTTATAATATTTGCTAAAGAAATAACCTAAATTATTAATAATAAGTATTAGTTTTAATTAATTATTATTTTTTTCAATTAAGTGATGACCAAAAGCGAATTCATAAATAATGTTAGTATATGTAGAGATTAATATATATTCCTCTAATATATACATTAAAAATTATAAAAAAATTAGAAATTTGTTAATTAAATTATTTTACAGTATATATAATCATTAAATTGTATACTTATACGAATACAATGCAGAAAAATCGGAATAAACGCAAACCTAAGAAGTAAATAAAATCTAACGCACGCGGGAATCGAACCTACGACCTACGGACTACGAGACTAACGCCCTAACCACTATGCTAATGAAACTAGTTGAGATGAAAATTTTTATTGTCAGTGACTTGTGGACTTGCTTTTGATGATTCAATATAGTAATTATTGACACTAATACACGATAATAAATAAAAAAAATAGTTTAACAACAACAATAATAATAAAATAATATCCAAATATAAAAATTCAAAAATTAATATTTTTATATTATATCAAGAAAAAAAATATCTATACATTTTCGTTAAAAACAGGTTTTTCATTGCTCTCAATCATTTTTAACATTAATTTCTTGGTCTAAAAAAAATATTCGTCTTTTGGACTTGGAAATTTTTCCTAATTAATTAAGCGGGTGATCCACTTTTTAAAAAAATGTCAAAAAAATTTATGTTAAAAACACGTTTTTCATTATTCTAAATCATTTTAAGCATTAATTTTTTGTTGCAAAAAATTTTTTAGACTTGGACTTAAAAAATTTGGCTAATGAAACTAGGAAGCCCAGGTAGGTCCTGGGTTGGACCTGGGTGGGTCAGCCCACATTCGAATTGCAATATCTCTTAGTGTTTAGCACCAACTTAAACGAAACTTAAAATCAGCGAACGAAATTAGAAATATATTTTACTAATGATAATTATATTGCAGTCTGTATCTGTTTAAACTTTAAATAAATAAATAAATTTTGCTGTTTTATTAACTTTTGTAACAAATTACTTAAAAATTTGCAGTTTTTTATCTAACTTCGCGATTATTACACTTGAGTAGTGAAATATGAAGATAATTTATAATTTTAACAATTCAGCATTTGTTTAAACAAAAAATTGTTGTTATTTATTAATTCTTAAGACAATAAAGCGTCTAGACACTTGTAGTCTTTTAAAATTTTGCAATTAACTAATCTGAGTATTTACTTATTGCAAAATTAGAAAAAACTGCTAGTTTCTAGGTTGATTGTGTAAAAAGTTAGTAAATAACAATTATTTGTTTAAACAATTGCTGAATTAATAAATTAATAAATTAACTTTATTTTATAGTATTTGTATAATTTTCTGATTCATGTCAAACAATAAATTGTTTAAACAAATATGATTATCAATTAATTTTATAAATATATTAATTGAGAATATTTATCAATTTTTACATGTTTTTCATGTATCAATTTTGACACTTTATTTTCCTAAAAATTTTTCTAAGTCATAACTGGATCTCCTAGCTAGTACCAAGTTAGGACCAGCCCAGGATATATAAAAAGGGGTTGCCAAGTTAGGTCCAAGCTAGGGCCAATAATCATTTTAGGCATAGCATGGTGATTTCTACACGGGATAAGGAAATCAATTATTTTTACAAATTATAAAATTTTTCCCAGCAATACAATTATTTAAAAAAATTTAATAAAATTCTTTAGAACAATTCAATTATTTTCATAAATAATCAAATTCGTTGCAGGAATTCAATTATTTTTATAAATAATAAAATTCGTTGCTAGAATTCAATTATTTTTTGTAAATAATAAAATTCTTTACAGAATTTGAATTATTTTGAATACATTTTGTATTGAATTTCCTGAAAAATGTAATAATTTTCTTAAGTTTTATTAATATTCTTCGAAAAAAATGAATTATTTTCTAAAATTTTGATAAAATTCAATTTTAGTATTCAATTTTAAGAAACAATCTGTTATTCTATCAATTATTTATTTTTATATATAAATAATTGAATTTTTTGAGATAAAAATCTTCGCAAAAATTCAATTATGTTCAAAATTTTTTTTAAATTCTCGTCAAAATTTCAATTATTTTTAAAAATAATGAAATTCTTCACCAAAATTCAATTATTTTCAAAAATTCTAATAAAATTCTTGGCAAAATTTCAATTATTTTCAAAAATTTTCCTCAATTCAATGATTTTTAATAGGTATCTACTATTCTAATAAAATTTTCCAAAAGAATTCAATTATTTAAAAAAAAATTTAATAAAATTCTACACAAACCTTTTATTATTTTCAAAAAATAATAAAAATTTCACAGGAATTTCATTATTTACAAATTTTTTTATAAATTTCTTCGCAATCATTTAATTATTTTCATAAATAATAAAATCTTTACAGGGATTCAATTATTTTGGTAAATAATAAAATTCTTATTAGGAATTCAATTATTTTGATAAATAATAAAACTCATTGCAGAATTTCAATTATTTTTAATACAATTTTAATTGAATTCCTCGAAAAAATGTAATTATTCTTAAATTATTTTAAAATTTAAATTTAAATTCTTTAATTATTTTAAAAATTTATTAATACAATTCTTTATGAGAATTCAATTTTAAGAAACATGCAATTATTCAATAAATTATTTTTTTTGTATTTAAATAATTGAATTATTCTAGTAGAATTTTCTCATAAAAATTGATTTAAAAATGGATTTCAGTTTAAATTTTAGATTATATGTAATTGAATATTAAAAGCATTATTATAGCGTGAATTTTTAGAATTAATTGAATTTTGAAAAGGTTTCAGATTAAAATCTTTGAAAATTTGAATTTGTCATACTTTTAACTAACAGTTCTGTGGAACTAATTTTTTTTGAGAAAGTTTAATTGCGGATTTTTTTATATTATTTGAAATCTTTATTTTTTAATATATATTTAATTGAAGAATTTACGAATAATTGAAATTTAATAAAATTGAATATTGTAAACAAATGGATTTGAAAATTTTCAAAGAACTTTTTCGAAAACTATTAAAAATTCTTGAAAATAATAATTAAATGGATAATGATTTTGTCACTCCGTTATTATTTTTTTATTTTAATAAAATTGATTTTCTTACTTTTAAAAATTATATTTTGAAATATAATCGAATTTTTGAAGAATTCTGAAATTTCTAAAGTTTCTAACTAAAAGATTAGAAAATAATTGAAGTTTAGAAGAATTTAGAATTGAAGTTACATTGTAAAAAAAAGGTTCTAAATTAGAGCTGATTTTGGTATTAAAATAGAACCAAATTACGATTTAGTACCAAAATTTGTACTAAATTATATAGTACCTTTTTTTACAGTGTATTATCAGGAAGAAAACATTTTTGATGGAAATCAGGAAATGGTCAGAGAAATACAGAATTAAATTTTTATGAATTTTGTGAATTGTCTAACACAGAGAAAAGCGAGTGTTGTTTTTGATGCGGGTAAATTTTGGTAGGGTAATTTTAGTGAGGATAAATTTTCTATAATAGAAAATTTACCTTATTTTCAGTGTTAAAATAACACTTCCGAGCTAAAGTTTGATGCAGACACTTTTAACACCGAATTCAGTGTTAAAATAACACTCACTTTTTTCTGTGAAAATAAGTTTTTTAGTCGACAAATTTATTTTTTCGATAGCTACTTTTTTTCTATTTTTTTTTTAGTCTTAATGCTACTTTTTGACACTTTTTTCAGTCTTAAAGCTACTTTTTGCTATTTTTTTTAAAACAAATTATTGAGTGCGAAGTCTATATTTAATTTTAAGTGTTAAATGTCTAAATAATTCTAATTTGTATATAGATAATTTCCTAAGGAGCCTAAAATCTAATTTAGTTGAGCAATTTATATACACTTTCAAATACCTTTCTCTTGCTTGGGAGGGAAAAAATAGGTATTCTTTTGATAAGAGCCGGAACAACGTTGAACGAGACGGGTGGATGTAGTATTAATCGATAAGATTAATGATCGTCACGATATGTGAAAGGGCGATGGAAATTAAGCGTGCACCTTTTTGAGAGGGTGAATGTATCATTTTTTTTTTCGATTTTCGTGAAAGGTAATTAATAATCTTAAGTGAAAGGTTCACTTGTGCATTAAAAATTAACTGTATCCAAGAGTTTTTTTTTCATGCTACTATAATTGAATCTTAAACTAAAAACAAAAATGATAAAATGCTAATTCTACTTCCTTGAAAGTTTTTTTTTTACTTATTGCTTACTTTTTTACTTATTGAAAAAATAGTTCAACCATTTATTTTTTAAACTATTTATATTTTATAACTAAAAAGAACACAACTGAATAGTAAATTTTTATGATTTTTCTATTTTTAGTTAATATAATTATTATGCAAAAAAATCAAAAATTTCCTTTCTAGATTCGCCGAAATGATAATTCAGGAGTAAAATACTTGGATCGATCGGACATTTCTCTGTGTATACAGTTTGGCCAACTACCTTTTACTCTCCCCTCATTCCATTAGAAAGATTTGTAAGTTGAGTTGGATATTCGGGCCAGTGCAACGATGCGGATGTTTTCCTTTATAAAGCGCAACTGTTACCGCGATAGGCGGCTTTTTTCGTGTATCTTTTTGGCAACTCTGTGGAGAACGTTTCCTCTTTTCCTTTGGTTCAATCTCCACCTCCCATTCTCCTATATTTTCAAACCAACCAACCACCACCTCCGCCAACCCTCAAACAACCAAAGAGTTCTTGCAACTCGAGAAAATAACAGTGTTGGCGTACTACTCTGTTTTTATCATTCTACATATACACGAAATATATATGGAGCACTTTATCGAAATCTCGAAATCTGAATTAGTTCAAAATCGCCTACTAATTTTAATTAGTACGTAGTTTTTTTTACTATTAGATACTATTTTTTTACTATTGCTACTTTTTATTATTGATATTTTTTACTATTGATTTTACTCTTATTGCACAACTTATTTCCAAATTTAATCATTTTTAGTATAAAATTTACTGAATCGTGAATAGTAAAATTATATGTCTCTGAAGTTAGTGTCGATCAGAGTTATTGGCACAAAAATTTGATTTTATTTTTCCCTGATTTTTGCAGACTGAATTTTCACTTTTTCCCTGATCCTAAAAAATTTAAGAATTGATACAGGTCAGAGAATTAATGTTTATGAACGAATTTACAATTCTTATAAATAGATGAACTTTAAAGGTTTCAACTTCAAATTTTATAAAATTTCAATTTTCAATTAATTAAATTAGAAATTTTAAAAACTTATGTTCTTGAATATTTTTAATTATTTAAATTCTTCTAAAATTAGTTAGATGTTTTAATATATATTTAAATAATTATTAAAAATAAAGCATTTATATAGAAGAATTTTAGTTAAATCAATCAAAAATTGAATTTTGGAGAAGATACAATAATTGCCGAAATTCAATTATTTTCATAAATTTTCCTCAATTCAATGATTTTCAATATCTACTATTTTAAGAAAATTTTCTAGAAAAATTCTATTATTTAAAAAAAATTTTGATAACATACTACGCAAACATTTAATTATTTTCATTTCTATTAAAAATTTCTTAGAAATTCAATTATTTAAAAATTTTTTATAAATTTTTCGTAAAAATTTCATTACTTTCATAAATTTTTTTTACAATTCATTTTTTACAAGGATTTAATTATTTTCACATAAATAATAAAACTCATCATAGAATTTCAATTATTTTTAGTACATTTTTAATCAAATCCCTCGAAAAATGTAATTATTCTTAAAAATTTTATTAAAATACGTCCAATGAATTCAATTATTTAAAAATTTGTTGATAAAAGTCTTCAATTTTAAGAAAAATTCAATTATTCAAAAAATTATTTAAACACAAAAATAAATAATTTTTTGAATAATTGAATTTTTCTTAAAATTGAAGAATTTTATCAACAAATTTTTTAAATAATTGAATTCATTGGACGAATTTTAATAAAATTTTTAAGAATAATTACATTTTTCAAGTAATTTGATTAAAAATGTACTAAAAATAATTGAAATTCTGTGATGAGTTTTATTATTTATGTGAAAATAATTGAACTTCTAAAATTAGTTAAATTTTTTAATATACATTTAATTAATTATTAAAAATAAAGAATTGATGTACAAGAATTTTAGTTTAAGGGCATTTGAACACTGATGACGTTTCAGTTTGTGCAAAGCATGTGTGACGTTATCAAGTTTCAAATGCCCTTAATCACTGAAAAATTGAATTTTGAGAAGAT
Organism: Leptopilina heterotoma; assembly: GCF_015476425.1. NCBI lineage: Eukaryota > Metazoa > Arthropoda > Insecta > Hymenoptera > Figitidae > Leptopilina > Leptopilina heterotoma. The sequence continues at coordinate 1,130,406 of NW_025110953.1, read as the reverse complement.
ACAATAATTGCAAAAATTAAATTATTTTTAAAAGTAATAGAATTCCTCACAGAAATTCAATTATGTTCAAAAATTTTTAAAAATTCTAGTCAAAATTTCAATTTAAAAAAAAATAAATAAAATTCTTTTCCAAAGTTCAATTATTTTCATAAATGTCAAAAATAATTCTCGTCCTAATTTCAATTATTTTCAAAAAATTTTCTAATTTCTATTATTTTCAATATCTACCATTTTAATAAAATTTTCCAAAAAAATTCTATAATTTAAAAATATTTTGATAACATTCTACGCAAACATTTAATTATTTTCATTTCTATTAAAAATTTCTTAGAAATTCAATTATTTAAGAATTTTTTGTTTAATTTTTCGCAAAAATTCCATTACTTTCATTTAATTACAATTCATTTTTTACAAAGATTCAATTATTTTCAGATAAATAATAAAACTCATCATAGAATTTCAATTATTTTTAGTACATTTTTAATCAAATCCCTCGAAAAATGTAATTATTCTTAGAAATTTTATTAGAATTCGTCCAATGAATTCAATTATTTAAAAAATTTTTTGATAAAATCCTTCAATTTTAAGAAAAATTCAATTATTCAAAAAATTATTTATTTTTGTATTGAAATAATTGAATTCTCGTTGAACTTTATAACAAGAATTGATTTAAAAATGAATTTTAGTTAAAATTTTTAAAAAGTCAATATTTTTCAATTAAATATGTATTCAAAAGTTCAACTAATTGCTAAAAAGTGTTAATAAAAATTAAAAACTATTCAAAAAACATCTTCAGATTTTTTAATTAGAATTTATTAAAATTCAAAATTTTTATAGAACTTCAATTTTAAACCTTTCAAAGTTTTTATATTATTTTTTTGTAATTTTTGTAACATTTTATAATTTTGAATCTGAAATATTTTAATTCTTGCATAGAATTTTATTGATTTTATTAAAATTTTTGAAAAAAGTAAATTGTTTTGATGAATTTTATGAAAATTTTTGAAAATAATTAAATTCTTTCGAAGAATTCAATTATAATTATAATTGAATTCTTATAAAGAATATTGTCAAAAAATTTTTAAATAATTGAAAATTCCTCTAAAGAATTTTATAATTTATGAAAATAATTGAATTCGTAATAAGAATTTTATTAAAATTATATTCAAAATAATTGAATTCAGCTAAAAAAAAATTTATTATTTATAAAATAATTGAATTCCTACAAAGAATTTTATTAAAATTATATTAAAAATAATTTAATTTATCAAAAAAATTTTTTATTTACAAGAATAATTGATTTTTTGCGAAGAATTTATTAAAATTTTTTTAAAAAATTGAATTCTTTCGAGAAATTTTATTATAATTTATTGAATTTCTGCGAAGACTTTTATTATTTATGAAAAGAATTGACTTCTTGCAAGTTTATTCAACAAATTTAATTTCAATTTTGAAAATATTTGAATTTTTATAGCGAAGAATTTTCTATTTATAAAAATTATCGAATTAGTTTTTTTTCTAGTGATGCAAAATTATAGTAATAAAAATTTAATTTTGGTATCTAAATAAAACATTAAAAAAAAACTTTTGTTTTAATTTTCTACAACTTTAAGATATTGTTTCTATGTTTTGAAATGATTTTCATTCATCAAATTTAATTTTTCGATTATTAATTTTCTGCTACTTTTTTACTATAACTAAATGAGTGAAAAGCCTGAAAAACATTTTTTATCATAAAGATTGAAAAGAATGAAATGAATTAAACAATTGTTTCAAAGGTTTCTGGTTAGAAAAGCACTCTGAACATTTTATTTTGATTTTAACTTTCCAAATTAATGAAATAATGGAAATTAGTGTCATTTTCATCTCAAAAAGCTCTAAATAATAATTTTCGACGTTAACTTCATGGACATAAATTTAATTAAAGGAGTTAATGTAGAGAAGTAAAATTATAATTCTCCAAATTTTATTCCTTTTACTTTAACTCTAAAAGGTTGAGACTTTTATAGAATCTGAGGATTTTTTATAATATAAAATAATATAAAAGATTTTTAAAGTAGAAAATTTAACTCCTCTTTTTATAGTGTAAACAATTTTAAACAATTTTTTAATCAAACACCGAGAAAAATATTAGAGTAACTTTTACTATTTACAAAATAAAACCAAAATAGTCTGGTACTTCTGTCCATTTCTGTCAACTTTTACCATTTGCAAAGTGAATTTTGCTATTCGAATACTAATTTTTACAAAAATGTACTTCGATCAACTTTTACTCCAAAAATAGTAACAATGCCAAAAATTCGCAAAAGTTCCTAACAGTGTAAGTTTGACTTTGAAAATAGTAAAAGTGACTTTATTCCTTTTTTTCCATGAAGAAAAATAATTTCTATCTAAAAATATGTATAATATATTGAATTTACAGTATCGTTTTTCTTACGAGGCGAGGTCTCTAGTTTATGTATAATAATTGAGTTACATTGTTCTATATATATGTATAATGTGGGAATTTTCCGTCTTTCCATTTTACCATCTATATTTTATTACACTTGAGTGTCAGAGAAGGAATCGATATTTCGTCTCTTCTAACTTGTAAAGACTGATTACAATTATTATTTTTTATATATAATATTATAGGAGATTTCGCGATCTGCCAGCCAATTCAATATAGTTCACGCGTTTCTTGTCCAACGCAAAAATCGTCATTGCGTTTCCGGAAATGAACAGGAAGATATATCTCGCGAGGTTGAAATCGATTTTTCAACATGGGGGTTATTGTAGAAAGTTTTAATTAAAATTTTATCTCGAGATTTGATGTTTTATAATTTCTGGGTCATTTACGTGTGGGGCAAAAGAAAAAGAAAATAAAAAAATAAAAAGTTTACCTGCCAGATAATAATTGAGGTGGAAACTGATTTTTTTAATGACTATTTTAATTTTTATTTACCACACACTGGATGTAAATTAAAATTATTTAATATAGTCTTGTAACTTCTTTTTTTTCGTAACTTTTCTCTCGTGTTGTGTTTCTAATTTAATTAATCAAAATATAATCAATAATTTACTTTTATATTTGTGTGAATTAATTAATTTGTATTTTAAACTTGAAAATATTGAAAATTTTAAAAAGAAAATACAGTTTTATTGTGAGAAAAAAATAATGTTTCTATGAAAGGAATAATTTATTAATTGAGTTTATCGATTTTAAACTTGAGACTGGAAGAGCAAAATTATCAGCTTTAGGGAATTTATTAATGACTCTTCAATTAAATGAAGCTCTTTGATGCCAAGTAATTAAAAATACACACTAAAAAAAGGGAATTAAAATTTAACTCCAGATAGGATTTTATAATAGTCGCGTTCTTTTGGAGGTGAAGCAAGAGGAGTAAAATTTGAGGAGTTAAAATTTTACTCCTCTGCATTATAACGCCTTCACTAATTTTAATTGCAAAATATCAAATTGAAAATAATTGAATTTTAATTACTAACGAATTTGTATTAAACGAAAATCTATCTGGAAAGAAAATTAATTTTTTTTTAAATTTTCACTGTTTATAAATGATATTTATAAGAATTTTAAGATTAGAGAATTTATAAATTGCAGCATTATTATTCAAAATAATTAAAGGACAGCACAACTATATACGAGCATGAAATTTTCAAACTCATTGTTAGTTGTAAAAACTATATCTTTTTCAAAATTTAATGAAAATTCAAAAACATTTTAATTACAATTTTTCAAAAACCTTCATTCTTTTAGAATTTCTTTTCGAAATTTATTGAAAATTTATTATTTTTTCAAAAATATAATTTTTCGAAATATCATTCTTCAAAAATACGATTATATTTCAAAACAATATTATTAAAAGTACCTAATAAAATTAAATTCTTTCAAATATAAAATTTATTTCAACGAAATTTAACAACTTTTAACTGTTTCAATTTTTAAAATTATTTTTGGGAATTCAATTATCTTTACAAAATTTTACTTACAATTTTCCGAAAGACTTATTTTTATGTATAACCTCTAAATTAAATTATTCAAAAATTAAATAATTCTTGTTAAACAAATATTTAGAAACTTATTGTTATTTATTTTAATTAAAATTTCAAATAATTTCAATGTAAAACCTTCTGAAATTTAATTATTTCTAAAAAGTACAAATGCAATTTTTCCAAAATCCAATTATTTTTTATAATTTTTGAATAAAATTATTCAAATTATTCAAAAATTTAATAATTTTTAAAGGAAAACAATTTACCTATCTATTAATAATTTATTTAAATAAACATTTTAATATTTTTATACGTTTACTAAGATAAAAAAAGTGAAAAACATTTCAATTTAAAATTCTTTTAAAATTCAATTATTTCTTAAAATTCCAGTTATAATGCTTTTAAGATTTAATTATTTTTTTCAATTTTAACTGAAATTTTTTAAAATAAATTCTTATTAGAATTAAACGATAATTGAATTATTTAAATATAAATTTTTAATTAAAAATTCTTCAAAAAATACAATATATTTAACAATAATTTTTCAGAACGACAAAACAAAATTCTTTAAAATAGAAAATTTATTTTAATGAAATTTTGAGAAAATTTCCTATTTTTCAGTTTTAAAAAATTATTTTCTGAAATTCCACTATTTTCGAAAAATTTTAATTACAATTTTTAATTTTTCGAAAAATCTATTCTTTCAGAATTTCCAAATAAAATTTTTCAAAATAATTAATTTTTGTTTAATAAATATTTGAATACTTATTGTTATTTATTTGTTCACCAGGAATTAGAATTTCAAAATACTTTCAATGTAAAACCTTTTGAAATTTAATTTTTTCATTAAAAATTAAAACTACAATTCTTTTAATTCTTGAAATAGTTTCTAAAATTTGAACTGAAATTCTTTTTCAAATCAATTCTTATCAAAAAGTTATATACGAAAATTAAATTATTTAAATTCAAAAATAAGTGATAAAATAATCGATTCTTTCCATAAATTGCAACTGTAACTCTTCTTATCGATTTCTTTTTAATTTAAGAAAGGAAATTCACAGACTCTTTAAAATTTTCAATAAATTGATATTTTTTTAAAATTCCTGTTATAATGTTTCTATTAATCAATTATTTTTCAAAATTTTAACTAAAATTTTTTTCTAAATCAATTTTTATTATAATTCAACAACGATAATTAAATTATTTAAATAGAAAATTTTTTGTAAAATTTAATTAATTTCCAAATTTTTTAGTTACAATTCTTCAAAATATTCAATAATATTTTTTTAAAACCTCATTTTTTCTGAATTTCTAAATTTCACTCTACTTAGAAATTAATTTTCAAACTTTAGACATTACAATTTGAGTTGTAAAACAATTTATAATCGAAAAGTCTTAAATTCACGTGAGGAGAAACAACTTTTATTATCAAGAATTTTTATTTTAAAAAATTCTTAAAATACGGAATTATTATTTGATCGAATTTACAAATGATTAAACCACCAAATGTTAGAAATATTTCTGCATAAATTACGAAATTGACCAATCACAATTTTCTTGATATTTTTTTATTGGATAATTTCAAAATTCCATTTTACAATTTTTTCAGTAAATTGCATGTTTTTTTCAATATTTTCTATTGGCTAAAAAATAGACAGGTTACGACACATCATTCACTTCAAATTCATATTTTTGCAATAAAAAATGCAATAAAAATGCAAGAAAAAAAAATGTTTAATAAAATTCACCAGTCCACAATGTTGATTATAACGAAAATAAATTTCAATAAGTACATTAGTCGAAGATAACGCAACAATATTGTCATAAAAATAAAAAAAAGAAAGAGTTTTATTTATGTTTTAACAACAATTGTTATATATTCATTAGTAAACAAATATTTAAATATTTAAATACATTAAAAAAAATTGTTTTCATTAATCAAAGTTGCGGACTTCAACTTCATTAAAATTCTTTTCAATTCCTGATCTTTAGAACTTGAAGTCTAATAAAATAAAATACTTTCCTACAAAAGTTCTATAATTTTTATAAAAATTTGCTACCAATGACTTTATATTAAAATATAATGGAATTACTCATTCATAAATAAAAAAAAAAATTTCTTTTTCATATTTTGCATTTAAAAAAAAGAACTCAGATTCCTTGTTTTCTTTTCTCCTTTGTATTTTCCATTTAATCTTAATTTATTATCATGTCTAGTTGAGAAAACATTTCTCAAAACTTTTAATTACTATTTCTCTGTTTATTAAAGGAACAAAAAAAAGAAAATACTTTTTATCAAATTTAAATTAAAATTTCTAATTGACAATTCGATAACGAAATTATAATTAATACGATAATGAAATTTAATTCAATAATGAAATTATAATTAATACGATAATGAAATTTAATTCAATAACCAAATTATAATTAATACGCTAATGAAATTTAATTCCATAGTGAAATTATAATAATTAATTTGATAATTATAAAAAAGGGGTAAGAATTAAAATTTGTAGAAATTCCCATAGAATTTCTAATATATATTTTGAGAGATGTAGAGAGAAAATTATTATTATATGACTTGACGACTAATATTGAGAGGGAATAATGAATAATCAGCTTATACAGTTAGCATTAGGTGTGGAATACGAGAGAATAATTATTCCGGTCCGAGGACACCTTCAGGACTTATCGGTAATTGCGGTTAGATTTCTAGGGCGGAAAATACCAAGGAAATAAGATGGAGTATAAAACTCTTTATCGCAATTTTGAAGAACCATGAGAAACTTTTCTCGCCAATTTACCATTCAGACAATGCACTCTCGAAAATAGTAGTCCGAAAAAGAAAATATTCACTCGGAATAATTAAAGTATAATGACTAATGAATATTTAATACGAAATTCTCTCATGTAAATAATAAAAAGATTTCAACTTTAATTTCCCCAAATTGGAATAAAAATATTTCAACTTTTTCCATGAATATTCTTTTTATTCTTTCTTTTCGTGTAAGCTATGAAAAACTTTATTTAAGACCATTTCTTTTGTAAAATATAATTATAATTTTTATTATATTAATTATAATAAATAATTATATTATATTTTTTATTATATTAAATATAATTTACTAATTTAACAATACAAAAAGCTTAATTTTAAATTTTAACTGATTTAACAATAGAAAAATTTCTTTTTCTGATTCAACAGTAAATTATCACTGATTTTAAAGTTAATCAGATACAAATTACTAATTTATCATTAGAAAAATTTATTTTACTGATAAATGAGTAAATTTTAACTGATTTGTAGTTAATCATTTAAAATTACTAATTTAACTGTAGAAAAATTTATTTTATGGATGAATAAGTAAATTTTAACTGTTTAAAAAAAATCAGTTAAAAATTACTAATTTTACTAGTAGAAAATTTTTTGTTTCTGATTCAATTGTAAATTTATACTGATTTAAGGTTTATCAGATAAAATTTACTAATTTAATATTAATACAATTTTTTTACTGATGAATCAGAATATCTTATCTAATTGCAGTAGTAAACAAATTTTTTTACTAATTTAATTAAATTTTAACTTACTTCATAGTTAAAAAAATTTCTTTTTCAAAGTCAACAGTAAAATTTTCACTGATTTGAAGTAAATCAATTAAAATAAAATGTTTTACTATTTATTTAATTTCTACTCATTTAAAGTTAATCAGTTGATATTTACTAATTTAACAGTAGAGTAATTTTTACTGACGAATCAGTAAATTTTAACTGATAAACTTTAAATCAGCTAAAATTTACTGTTTTAACAATAGAAATTATTTTTTTTACTGTTTTAAATGTAGAAAAATTATTTTACTGGTGAATCAATAAATTTTGACTGCTTTATAAATAGCTGATGATTAAAAATTTACCAATTTAATATTAGAACAATTTGTTTTACTGATGAACCATGAAAAATTTTTTTTTTTTTGCTTAAAAGTAAATTTTAACTGACTTAATAGTAGAAAAATTTCTTTTATTGATTCAACAGTAAAATTTTGATTGATTTGCAGTTAATTATTTAAAATTACCAATTTAACTGTAAAGAAATTTTTTTATTGATGAATAAGTAAATTTTAACTGATTAAAGATCAGCTAAAGTTTACTAATTTAACAGTAGAAAATTTTTTATTACTGATTCCATATTAGTAAATTTTTATTGATTTAAAGTTGATTAGTTAAAATTTACTAATTTATCAGTAGAGTAATTATTTTACCGATGAATCAGTAAATTTTAACTGATTATTTTTAAATCAGCTAAAACCTACTGTTTTAACAATAAAAAAAAAGTTCTGTTACTAATGAATCAGTAAATTTTAACTAATTTAATTAATTTAGTTAATTAAATTTAGTTAATCAGTTAATTAGTTAAAATTCACTATTTTAATATCAGAGCAATTTTTTTTACAGCTGAATCAGTAAATTTTAAATTTTAATTGATTAACTTTAAATCAGCTATACTGTTTCAACAATATTAAATTTTTTTTACAGTTTTAACAGTAAAAAAATTTTTTTAACTGATTTATCAGTAGAGTTAAATAGTTCTAAAATTAATCAATTAAAATGTACTGATTTAACAGTAGAAAAATTTTTTTTCATAATTCAACAGTAAAACAAATTTTCTTCCGATAAATCAATCAGTGGAAATGTAACTTATTTATAAGCAAATATTTAAAACAAATTTTGATTAATTAAATTTAGTTAAAATTTTGACTGATTCAGATTTAGAGAGTCGATATAACATTAATTAATTTGTAATGAAAAATAAAAAATAAGATTCGCAAGAAAAATTTTTTAGAAGAATTTTTTTTTACTACGTATTTTGTAATTTATTTTGAAAAGATAAAATAAAACATAAAGTAAAAATAAGTTAAAAAGATAAAAAGTAGTTTTTTTTTGTTTAACTTTTTCAGTTTTAAACTATTTAAATTTTTCTGAATTGATTATCAAGTCATGTGAAAATCTATCCGTCTGCAGAGTATTCTTCTTTATTTTGTAAAAAAAAGACAAAATGCTCTGTTTGATCAATAGTTGTGATTAAAAAAAAAATATCCAGTTTTCCCCGATTTAAAACGTAAATTTCAAAAATACTATTTCTTTTTAAATTTCAGTTTCGAAAATATTAATAAATTTTATAATAATTTGCAAAATTTTTTACCAATTTTTAATAAAAATTTGAAATTATCATTTATCGAAAATACTCGGTAAATAGTATTCAAGTAGTGTAACGTCTGTCGGTAACAACGAAATTTTATTGTAGGCAGTTCTCTTTCTTACTATCAGTCGATAAGAGACCGACGTTATAGCAGTGATCTGCCATATCAGAAAATTGAAAAATTCTAACTTATTTCAAGAGAAGATTTGATCAATAATTAAAAATTTTTTTATCTACATTATACATTGATAGACCAGTGATATTTTTTTACTAAAATTTATTTTACTTTCACTTTCAAAAAAAAAAGTTCTTTTATAATTTTAAATATTTTTTAATTATTCCACAGACATTACAGGATAATTTAATTTAAACAATTTCTGAAAATTGCAATTTTTAATTGAATTTAAAAATTTCTCGTTTTTAAATTTATAAATTTATAAATTTCTAACCAATAGTGAGTAAATAATTAATAACTATTAAAATATCAAAAATAATAAATAATTACCAAACTTTATATGAATATTTTAGAATAAAATATTTATAACTTGCAGTTAGTTTTAAATTTATTTATTGTTTACTAAACAAATTTTATTTTTTCTTGTAGAATTTTTATTAAAAAAATATTTTTTTTAAGTTTTCTTATTTATATGAAGAAATAAATAATAAATTAGAGAAATGAAATATAATTAAATGTACTTTAAATTTTTAAATATAATTTTTATAAATAAATTTTTATTTTTGAACTATTTCTGTGGAATTTAAAAATGAATATGTAAAAATTTTCAAAAGAACTTTTTTTATTTAGAAATATTACTGATTTTTGCAATTTGTCATTTAAAATTACGCTAATTAAAATATCAACTAATTATGATTCACAATACCAACTACGATATAAAAATAATAGCATTTAATAATTAATTCATTCATTATTTTTCTTTTTGTGTAACATTAACGTGCAAAAGACATTAAATAAAACTTTTTTAATGGTGCTAAAACTTTTTTTGTTCTTAATTAGTGGTTATTTAAGTGAAATTAAATTTTTCTCATAAATAAAATTTTCTATAAATCTATCTAATAAAATTAAAAGTAAAATTTTTGAATTAATATAGATTAAAAATTACTTTGTCATAATACCAATAATTTTTTTTTTTTTACTGATTTAACAGTAGAAAATTTTTATTATTCAATAATTTTTACAATTATTTTTTATTTAATTACAATTTATTTATTTATTACAATTATTAATAAAATAATTTTTTAGAAATTGAAAAGAAACATTTTTTTAAAAATTAGAAATTCAATTGTATTGAAAATTTAACGATTCTAAAAATTATTTTTAAAAAACAAAAGGAATATAATGTGGAAGGAAAATTAATGTGTAATTATTATAAATAGAGTTATTATACTTTATTAATAAGGTAACGGGGTGATCGACGGATATAAATAATTTTAAAAACAACACAATTATACCTACGTATGGAAATTCTATAAATATTTATAAAGTATTTATGTACCAATAATTTACAAATTATTATTTGTAAACTATTTATTGAATATCAATATAATAATATTCAATAAATTATAAAAATTTCCGAATAAAAAATACAATAGAAATTTATAATTAAATACTGAATATTAATATAATTATACATAAATTATATATTTGTATAAATTATATTTATATAATATTTATTTTTATTGATTAAATAATTAAATATTGATATTTTTGATATTTTTGATAATATTGATATTTTATAGATTATATATTATACTGTATTGTATTATATAAACATATATAGATTAATTAAACATACAGTAAAATCTATAATTATTTAGTTAATTCGTTCATTTAATTATTTTAATTAATTAATTTAATTAATTAATGAAATGAATCCATTAATTTAATTCATTCGTTAAATTAATTAAATTAATTCATAAATCTAATTAATTAAAACAATTAAAATTATTACACTATTTAAAATATTAGTCAATATAAAAAAAAGTGCTTCCTATTTTCTACAGTTACGTATGTAAAAAGCTATTTCTAAACATTCATATGCTAAGTATATATCTTGTATTATTGAACGTTTTTTGTTGAAACGAGAAAAAAGCCTTTCGAAGAAGTTTTTTCCAATTTGCGTGTAATTTGTATAATAATCTCTAATAAGTGAATTTTTTTTTAAAAAAGCGAAACTTTACAAATTTATAATATACTCTAATTAGTTATTTGTTTTTAAAAAAGAAATTGTGTTTATAACATTGTGCAAATATTTATATATACAATGAAATTTAAACAATTTGTTTGTATTTCAATGTTTATTTTTAATTTTGCAAATTTTATGAACATTTGATCAATTAAATTTTTAATTAATTAATTAATCAGTTCGTTAATTATTTCAAATCCAATTTTATTCACAGTATAGTATAATTTTCCCCTCTGTACTTTAATCACAATTTTCGTTAAGTTTAATTACATTTCATTGATTTCTATATTTAATATTAAATTTCAAATTATAATCAAACAGAATGAATTTGCAATTAGTTTAATGAAATTTTAATTTTTGTTTACAATTTCAATAAATCATTGTTTTTTTGTGATAGTAATGAAATTATGAATTTTCCCGTTAATGAACATTTTGTGGATGTTAAATTGGAAACAAACAGAGCAAACAGGAAATTTCAAAAATAAAATACAGAGACGAGAAATTAAACTATAGAAACGAGTAATCAAATAATAGAAACTAGTAATTTTTAATAATAATAATAATAATAATAATAATAATAATAATAATAATAAAATTATTATTAATTAATATAATAATAACAATTATTATTTAAAATATCAAGAAAATTATCAAGCCTTCAAGTCAAAATGCTTTTTCACTTGGAGGATTAATAATCTTTTTGATATTTGATATTATATCTTCTACCGAGTGATAAATTCTACTACTGATTAACAATTATTATTATTATTTTTATTATAATTGTAATTTATAGTAAAAATTATAATTTTAATAATAATATTATTGTAAACGAATTACAGTTTCAATATTATCAAAATAGAGCTTGATATCAAAATTGAGACAAAAAACGAATCAAAATGTTGCTTCGCAACACTTTTGATTCGTTTTTTTGTCTCAATTTTGATATCTGCAGAAAAACTGTAAAAAATAGCAATAAATAAATAACTAACAGCTATAATAATGATAGTAATAATAATAAATAATAATAATAATTAATAAACGATAGAAACGAATAATTAAATGAATAAAAATTTATTAAACTAAATAATATTCACACAATGTGTCGTAAATATTTCCTAATTTCTTTTGGTGCTAAGCTTGCAAAAAATATATGTAATAATATACATAAAAAATCCTGTATTTAGACACTTATTCTACACTCTACAAAAAATCTACCACGTCTACACAGCTTTGTTTTTCTCGCTAAGTCTCTCACGTTACCAAAAAAATGCTCGAATCTGGCTGAACTGAAAATGCGTGGTTGAAGTTTGCGAAAAATTGGAATTTTCCTCTCTTTATTCTCTTTCTCTTTTTTTTCTTCATTTATTGATCTTCTAGATTATCGTGTGATGAATATAAATTGATGATAATTGTTCACTCACTCTATTTTTGTTTGCTTTCTTTTAATCACGCAATATTGGCAATGTAAAATAGTGAAAACAGTTCGCGAGATAATTGGCCAAGAGTATATGTTTATGCAAGCTGGAGAAATGCCGTGTCATTGCCACTGCCACTGCCACAGTTTTATACATAAGAGGGATGAGAGAGAGAGAGAGGGGTTGCTGTCGTCTTCTGCCATCTAGGTAACATGACCTGAAACCACCCATCCTGACCTTTCCCCTTCGCGACCCACACGCGCTCGCGCATTACTTTAATCGTCGACCTCCCTGATTTGAAAAAAAAGGATAAAAAAAGTCCCTCCCCTCCGTTTCCTCCTTTGGCTTTAACAACCCCTTCGCCCTCAATAACCATTCTGAAATCCCACGTTGTCAGATGCCTCGTGTTCGTTCATCTTCGTCCTCGTGTCCCTATTTCCAACCCTTTATATATACTGACCCTTTCATTACGCACCTTCTTATCGCTCCTCCATTGGAATCGATACAACATTTATCTCAACTTGCTTGGAGAGAATAAAAAAAGAACTCAAGTTTGCACTTGCGCATTTCGTTTTTACGGTCAGATGACCAAGTGAATTTAAATGTTGTTAATAATTCTGTGAATTTGAATCGAACTTCTATTCCTTCTGTTTCCTTTTTTACTTTTGGTTAATTTAATAGTTTTTTGGGTTTTTGGTGTCATTCTCGTGTATTGGGTCAAGTTGTGTTTCTAGCTCGGTCACTAGGGTCTCCTAATATTTCTCCCCTATTTTTTGTTTGTTTGCTTACTTCCTGAGATGCATGACACATGACATGATTAATGAATTAGTCTTTTCTTAACATCATAATATTTGGTCTTTATTGAAACATTTAGCAAATGTTAGTTTTGACACTGTAAAAGAAGAAGTATCAATTTAGAACCGATTTTTGGTTCATGCCCCCTAATACTCTGGTATTAAAGTGAATGAACCAAAAATCAGCACTTTCTTTTTACAATGTGAAACATTCGGTTCAATTTCGACTGATTTTTTCAGAAGGGAGAAAAAACGGTTTTGATTTCTGATATATATAGAAGCTTAGGAATAAATGAACAACTTTTGATGAGTTCTTTAGATCATTTGTTGCAGTAAGCAAACAAGATAGCTAGGTGCAGAATGCTCCAGGTTTGCAAAATCTGCAAGATCTTTATGAAGATGCATTAGTAGGAAAAGATTATTAATCAAAATTGATAATAGTCGCATTTTTAAACCGTTCCAGATATGATGCTGTAGAGTAAAACATGAAGTTGCTCCTAAATAAAAGACAACTATAAATTTTATTGTTAAGAAGCAACTTTAATACAAAAGGGATTTGTGGTTACTGTACAAAAACTGCCAATAGTTACCAAAAAAATACCATAAAATTCAATGTCACAAAAGAATTAAATTTCCAAAAATAAGCTTCAAAATTAACGGATGTCATTTCTCGCAAATTTTTGAATTTTTAATTCAAACCTTTGGTTACTCTTTTATCTATATTTGAAGTTTTTGCTCTTTCTTCTCGTTGTGATTTTTGTATATAATACTTTTCGGTATTTTTCATCTGCATCTTTGGTCTTTAGAATGAAAGATCTTTAGGGTCCTGAACAATTTTTTGAACATGTTGATCTATTGTAAACATCTTTCATTTGCTTCACCTTCAGGCAAATTATTTCCCCTTCTTCAAATTTCATTAAAGTAAAGTGAATTGTAACTATAAAGAGAATTCAGTCTACTTGAAGGAAGACTAATTTAATTATCATAAATGAAGTAAGGAAATAAGTTTCCTCTGCATTTGCATTTTCAACTTGTACCGAAAAGAAAAATTATTACCGTTCAAATTAAATGCTTGTACACCGTAAAAAATTAAAACCTATCGATTAAATATTGGACGCAGAAGGTGCGATTAAATATTTGTACCATAAACATTTGAATCCGTGCGATTAAATATTTGTACCGTAAAAAGTTAAATCCGTTCGATTAAACACTTGTTCCATAAAAAATTAAAACCGTTCGATTAAATACTTGTACTAAAAAAATTATAACCGTTCGATTAAAATCATAAAAGCTTGATGTACTCAATGAGATAAAATATCCTGAATTCGTTTATCAAACGAAATATTTAATCCTAATGGCATTTATCTGCTGAGTATTTGTTAGCAAATAACCACAAGAAACAGTATCAGAAAATAAATCATAGGAATAAAAACATACAATTAACAGTAGAAGCATCGGTTAAATCATCGTAAAAACGTCATAAGTAAAAACTTCATTATTAAAAACTTCATCAGTAAATGCTTCATTAGTAAAAGCATCATAAGCAAGAGCATCATCAGTAAAAGCATCATTAGTAAGAACATCATCAGTAAAATCATCTTCACTAAGAACATCATCAATAAAAGCATCATCACTAAGACCATCATCAGTAAAATCATCATCAGTAAGAACATCATCAGCAAATAGCATCATCAGTAAAGACAAAAGTTAAAATTCCCATAGTGTCCCTATCTCTCCAGAAAGCAGAAAACTAAAATTCAGCAATACTGAGAAAATTATTTCACAAAACTGCGAATAATTCTTATTTTCATAACCAATGAGAAGGGGATTAAAGGGCGGAAAAAAAGGAAAATATTTCCATGAAAGCATCGTCTGATGAAGACATCAGCCATTGCCTCTCCCTCGGTGATTCATTATGAAGTTAGCGGCTAACCCCCGAGGAAACATTTTCCGTTAAGAAAAAGCCCAACCACAAATGAGAGAAGCAAACCAACGAGGGTTTTGTGAACTCATGCACAAGGGATTATCATTTCTTCTTCATCTAACGAGGTTACAACCATCCTCTAACCCATTCATTATTCAACATAGAACTGGGGACATTTTCAGGATATAGTATCAACGCCTCTTCCCCACCCCACCCTCTCTGGAAAATTGTACCACTATTCCATCAATTTACTGATTTTCCTCCCTCAAACAAAAAAAAAAATATTCCACATACAGAAAAAGATTCTATAACTGAAACATAATAAAAAAATGGTCACGCAAACGGAAAATGTAATAGCGAATCAAGAAGAGGGGTTTTTGTTCCTCACAATCACCCGACAGGGTAGCCGCGCCTCTATCGACCGGAAACCGTTTCAACGAGAATATTCACGCTGTCCGCGAATTCACGGTATTCCGTGAATCTTTATCTGTTTATCTGATCCATATATATGACTATTTTCAGATATAGTGATTCTAAACATCAAGTACAAAATTCTTTGATCTGATAATAAAAAATTCTACTTTTGAAAAACTCTAATTTTTTTTTTGACAATTTAGACTCAATGAAAGATATGAGATTTGACGCAATCCCTGTCTCTCTCTATAGCTATCTTTCTCGCCATAATCAGTGGGAGGAGGGGAGGGAAGCCATCTCCCTGCTAAACAACACCGATCCGTTTACCCATTTTCCTTGATCCCTAATCAAACCCACCCCAACCCAGAGACTCTGATCCCGGGGCTCATTTAACATGCAACTATAACACTGTATAGGGAAAACCCGGTCCTCGCCCTATGGATCCGGGTTTTTTTTCCCTTTTTTACCATCAGAAAAACCGCGCGCGGTAGTCGTCGAAATGCGCCGCACATCGCGACGCGGCAATCTCGCGAAACATCACCATTAATTGGTTTACACTCCACACAATTCTTTTGGGTATTAAATATATTCTTGTCCTTCTGTTATATCAATGGTGGAGATGCGTCCTGTTGTTGTGACCAGCATCGAGGACAATGTCCCATCACACCAGTAACTTTAAAAAGGCGTACTGCTGTGACAGGACAATATTCCCGACGCCGGTCTTTTATGATGACGACCAAGGGAGAAGTAGATGACTTTTCCTGCTGATGATGATGAAGAAGAAGAAGAAAAAGTTTGAAAAAAAAAACCCGCACCGAATGAAGGGACAATTATTTGTGTGAACGGGATAAAATAGCGAACAGAGAGAAGTAACCCGGTCGATCGTCCCGACGGCACTGCGTCGCTCGCAAACGGCGGCGCCTCCTCCGCACCGTCTCTTGCGCTCCAGCTCCCCTCGTCTACCCCGTCGCTATCGTCGTCGTCGACCTCCTCTCGGTGGCAGTGGCAGCTATGGTCGTCGGCTCCACTGGATACAGTGGGGTGGAGAGAGAGGGATGCCTGACGATGAGAAGGGGCGGCCACCAACCCCTCAAAAACCCACCCGCCGAGCAGAAGAACGGTCACGGAGGGGCGTATTGATCCACCAGCTGCGTGCTCTCTCAGCCACCCTCGCTTCACTCCAAACCCCTGTTCCCTCGTTCCGCTCCATTCTGTTTCGGTTCCGTTTCGTGCCGTTCACAACTCCACTGTGTGTGTGCTGCTGCTGCTGCTGCCACCCCTTCTTCCCCGCCCTTCGATCAAAGCCTCGCGTGCCCTCGCTCTTTACATCGAGTCGGCTCCAGTGTATGCTCTCTCACTCTTTCTCGTTCCCTCTTGCTCTTACGAGCAAGAGCGAAAGAGAAAGAGAGACAAGGGTAGAAAGACAGAGAGACTCCGGGGTAAAATTGGGTGGCAGGGCTAGCTTTCACCACAGTGCTCTGCTCCTGCGAGAGGAAAAGAGAGGCTCCCGTGTGAACGAAACAGAGAAACGCATTTCATCCACCCCTCTATATCTCTATATGGTATTATTACTGTACAGGCCAATGTTACGGGTGTTGTACTTATCCTCTCCTCTATGTCAATACTATACTACTTTCTTACCTTGAGACATCTAGGTTTCCGTAGATCGAACCATCCAGGGGACGAAGTCATCTCATAACGTGGCAAATTCCGTCCGCTCAACCTAAAAAGGATTATCACTGCATTATTCCGAATATATTTATTGTCAACTGTGGTTTCTTGAAATTTTTTATGTTTGTCCAGTTATCTCTTATCAGTGAGATATTATCTCACGCAACATTAAAAGTTTCCTGAAAGTTGAAATTAAAACAACTAAAGATTCGGAAGACTGCAACCTTCCGAATCTTTAGTTGCCAAGCTGATGAAAATTCATCAACAAAATTCATCAACACTTGCTTACAATTCTTGGATCCTTTAGACCCAGGCGTACTTTTCCTTCGTTTCTTAGAATAGTTACATTTTCTGCAGAAGCTAAAAAAGTAATTTTTTCATGCAGTAGACTACTGCATGAAATTTTAATATTTTAGAACACAGTAAACTGTATTATTAACAGCTTAAATTTACACCAAAGAAGTCTAATCTTATAATCCATTTTTAGATCAAGATTCACGGTAGAGAATCGCCGCCAAGTAAAAACCGCAAATATATTTTCTCAAACTGCTATCGACAGTTTATAGATAAAATCGAATAACTCGAGTAAATTTTAACAGATTTTGCTAAATTTTTTTTTGTTGGATAAAGAATGATAAAAGAAAGAATTCTGTTAAGTTTATTCAATATTTTTGATACTTTTATAGAATTTAAGCAAAGAAAACTGAAAAAATAGCGACTTTTTGACATTTAGACAAACGTAGAGCTTAAGGGGCTATACCAGTGTGACAATTTCATGAAATTGATTTCTTTTTTTGCCTTATTCGATAGTTTATACTTTCAAAAATATTCTGCAATTATTATGGTAATATAATAATATAATTTTATCTGGCAAAAATCGATAATTGAAACTTTAAACGCGTTTTTCTCGAAACGACATTTTTCAAAATTGTTGACATCATAACTCAACGAGAAATTGACCGATCGACTTCAAATTGAAACTGAGTATTTCTTGAATATATTTACTATTCAATGACCTACGATCTTTTTGATTGGTTGAAAATTGTCAATTTGTCAATAAAAAAAAGACCATTTTTTTACCCCAAAAAAAAACGACACCTTTTTCAGAACTACGCCATTTTGTTAATTTTTGATATTTTTCAAAAATCGTAGGTCATTGTATAGGAAATACATTCAATTTTAATAACCTTTTTTATTCGTACCATTAATCAGTACAGCATTAGTGGTAAAGAATCAGTTTTGTATCACTGCAAAAGAATCAGTACAGTATCAGCTTTGAAGAATCAGTTTTGTATCACTACAAAAGAATCAGTACAGCATTATAGCTTTAAACAATCAGTACCATATCATCACTACAACGATCTCCGTCAAGTACAGGGAAAACAAAATTCCATGAAAAACAGGGGATCCAAATTGAAACTACTTAATATACACTCCAGTAATGATAATTCAATCAACGCTGTTTGATATTCAGCGTGGGTGTAATACAAAGTCAGTGAAACTTTTTATTAGAGAGCCATGCAGCTACCCAGAGAGCTCCTCTCAAATTGCTTAATTGAATACCGCTAAGGACTAAATTTATATATAACAAAGAAGTTCTAATCTTATTATTTTCTTAAATACACTTCTGTAACAAATCTGCACCGATAAAAATCACTGTTAGGGCAGACATAATTCTTTCAACTTTACAGCTTTTAAATGCAGTTTGAATTGTACACTGAAAAAAATTCCTGTAGTAAGTTTAACTACTTTTCAACTACTCTCAATTAATCAATATCTCAACTGAATTTAAAAAATTGCATTGACTACCAAAAAAGTAGTTAAAACAACTAATATTCTTAACTACTTTTTTGGTAGTTGTAACTTATTTTATTATTTGAACTTATTTTTGAAATTTAACTACGTAGTTTGTCATCGTAGTCAGTTGTAGACTACAATTTTTTAACTACACGCTAGTGAAAATTTTGCTGATCATTTTAGTAAAATCTCACTAATTTAAAATAATATATTATATATTATCACTAAAAATCAAAATATATTAATAAAACAGTTTAACAGGTTCATTTAGTAAAATATGTTCCTGACAATCAGAATAAATTCTTTATTGTGTGAAATATTGATTCAAACATTAAGAAAACAGCGATAAAAAATTGTCGATTGTCTTTAAATGCTTAATGCTTGTTTCAATATTAAATCAGCAATTAATCATCGTTCATTAGACATATGACCAATTTCTTAAATGAGTTTTCGATTGGATAATATATATTATAATATAATTTCCATACAAGTGCATTAAGATGTTAAATATTATAGTCTGCCGCGGTATATGTTCAATATCTAAAGACAAATGTGTTTTATCCACAAAACTATAAATTATTTTCTTTTATGTACTCTTCCTTTTAATATTCTAGTCCCTTACTTGTAGTTTAGTTGAAAAAGAATTACCATTTTGACCCCCTTTTTATAGTATATTTTTTAACAAATATACATTCAGCAAATATATTATTCTTTATTCGAATCTATAATCAGAAACGTATGTTTCTTATTTAATAGAAATATTCTTGTATATGTATAAAAGAAAAATGAGACTATATATAGTCTCCGGGTAGATATATAAGTTTTTATCAATGCGGTATATTTGGATTAAAAATAGAATTCTATTATTCTAGAAACTCTATTTTTATATATGTACAGAGGTAGCCATTAGGGTGTGTCACTGCTACTTTTAATCATCGGAACATATTAATTAGGACATCTGATACTTGACGACTAGAAATTTTATATGACGAGTTAATTTTGTGTGTTTTGTATCATTTTATGTTATTATCTTGGCATTTATTTAATCATTTAGTTTAAGTACTATTGAACAAAAGGGTACTGCCAGTATAAACAAATAAATACAAAAATACAAAAATATTTGAAGTTTATATTTGAAATGTAGTATAAAAATTTGAGCTGCGGAAAACAAATATATTGTTAATGAAAAATCATTGAAAATAACAAGTCTAATTTTATTAAGTTTATGAATATTTAAGTACAATTATCTTTTTATTATTTTTTTATTATCTTTTTATTATCGCGCTTTTTTATATAATTTCCAAAATTTATACAATTGTAATTTATCATAATTGTCAAATTGTAAATTATTTAATAAAAAGGAAACAGAAAATTTGTATTATTGATAAAATAGCGTTTTCTGTTCTTTTCAAAAATGCGAGGCTTATTCATCATCATTTTTTAAAGTAAAAAAAATTTGCAAAAAATTTTTTAAAATTTTTACTGACCTTACGTCAATGGTTGAGCAGAACAATGCGTTGTAAGAGAAAAGAGTAACTGCGCACAAATCGTACATAATCAGAAAAGCCAGTGGAATTGACTGTAAAAAAAATAAATTTAATTAAAAGATTTTATTAAAAGAAACTCTCTGAATTTTAATTGGTAAAAATGTTTACTAATTCGAATTAGTAACTGACTTTTTACTAATAAACAGTAACTTCTAATTTATTAGTAACTTCTACAAATTTATTAGTAAATTCTACTAATTCTTTAGTAACTTATACTAAATTATTAGTTTCTTATACTAATTTATTAGTTTCTTATACTAATTTATTAATAAACTAGCAAATTTTTTTTGCAAAAATTCAATTATTTTTAACAAATTTTGAATAAAATTTCACGAAAGAATTCAATTATTTTCAAACATTTTAATAAATCCTTCGAAACAATTCATTTATTTTTATAAATAGTAAAATTCTTCGCAAGAATTCAATTATTTTTATAAATAGTAAAATTCTTTGCAGGAATTCAATTCTTTTCAAATCAATTTTAATTGAATTCCTCAGAAGAATTAAAATATTTTCAAATATTTACATAAAATCCAATAATTTCCTAAAATTTTAGTACACGAAAGAAATTAATTGTTTTCAAAAATTTCCATAAAATTTAATTTCAACAAGAATTTAAAATTTTCTAAAAATAATTCAATTATTCTCAAAATATAAAAAAAAAAAATTCTACATAAAAATTAAACTACTTTCAATGCAAGAATGAATTCTTTCAATGAAACAATTCAATTATTTTCAAAAAACAATAAAATTTTTCTGATGAATTCAATTATTTTAAATATACTTATTTTTAATAAAACTCTTTACAGAAATTCAATTATTTTCAAAACAACTTGAATTTAATTTCTCGAAAGAACTTAATTATTTTCAAATATTTCTATAAAATTGCTCAAAACAATTCAATTATTTCCTAAAGTTTTTATAAATTCTTCGAAACATTTCAATTATTTTTAAAAATAGTAAAATTCTTATCAATTATTCAGTTATTTTTATAAATATTAAAATTTTTTGCGGAAATTCAATTCTTTTTAAAACAATTTTAATAGAATTCCTCGAAAGAATTTAATTATTTTAAAACAATTAAATTTTAAAATTAAAATAATTATTTTTATAAATAATAAAATTCTTCTCAGGAATTCAATTATTTTCAATGCATTTTTAATAAAATTCTTCTTCATAAAATTCAATTGCTTTTAAAATTTTCAATTAAAATGATTAAAGAAACTCCATTATTTTAAAAAAAATGCAAAGAAATTCTTCAACAGAATTTAATTACGATTTTTTAAAATTTTAATAAAATTCTTTCTCGAGAATTCAATTATTTTCATAAATAAAAAAATTCTTTGAACGAAATCAATTATTTTCTTCAAAATTTTTCATAAGATTCTTTGCAAGAATTCAATGATTTTCAATATCTACATTAATTTTAAAATTGAAAATATTAAAAAGAAAAATTTTTAATAAAGTGAGGAAACAAAAAAACCAACTAACTTCAAAGTGCAAACAGATTACCAGAATACAAAGAATTATTAATATAGATTTTACTAATTCAAATTTGGAGAGAAAGCGTGTCGTGCTTTAAAGGACAAAAATTATAGTTTTTAGGATTTTTTTAGAAGGTTTTATGAAAGATTTTAGAAGTTTCGAAAAGTCAAAAATTTAAGGTTTTTAGGGACAAAAATATCACTAAATCTAAATCTTCAAAAAAATTGTTTTCAGTTGCATGAAGAAAATGTTTTCAACGCTCAGCGTCGTCGCTAAGTTCAGGGACCATCTAAGGTCCCTTTTTTTGGGCTGCGCCAAAACTTATATTTTATTCGCGAAATCGAAAAGAATTAAAATAGTTTTTTGAGAAGGTTTAAGTTAGAAAAGTGTCCTAAAGAGCTTTTAACTTTCTAAGTGAATGAAATAATAGAAATTAGCAATATTTTCACCTTTAAAAATCCCAAATAACAGTTACGTCTGAATGGTTTTTAATAAATTGACCTTCAATTTTATAACCTGAAACAACACCTGAAACTTGCAGCTATGTTGATATTTCTTCAACGTTTTGATTGTTGAAGAAATGTAAACATTGCTGCAACAAAGAAAGATCCCGAGTTCAAAATAATTCCTTCTTTGATAAGCATAAAAAATAAGTCCTAATTTTTCTTTTGTAAAAATTTCGGTACACCATTGGAGGATTCATTATTTAACGAAATTAGAAATTGATAAACTGATATTAGCTGCAATACCTAGCGAAATAATGATGGAGAAGTCTGCTGTCCAAAGTAAAAACCTAGTAGGCCCATTTGCCGTAAGGCAAATGCGACTACTAGGTTTTTACTTTGGGCATCAGAAGTCATTAGAGCAAAAAATTCCTATTGTCTAATATAATGTTTTTTTTCTTGCAGTGCCGGCATGGAGGCAGCCGCAGCTGCAGCGGCTGCTGCTGCAGCAGCCAATGGTACGGCAATAGAGCACGAGTTCCACAACAATTTGGTGCCAATAAATGGTAGTCATTCGAGTAGCTCAGGACGGAGCACACCAAATGGTACAGATCCGGCCCCTGGGAAATTATTCGTTGGTGGTCTATCCTGGCAAACGAGCAGCGAGAAACTACGGGAGTATTTTGGCATGTTCGGAACAGTAACCGACGTGCTCATCATGAAGGACCCAGTAACACAGGTTGGTTCGCGGTTGGTAATACTGCGATCCCTCCTCCTCTTCCTCTGTCTTATTTCTTTCTGACAAATTCCATTAGTGTTCGAAATTTACATGTAATACGACTTTTTTTTTGGTGTATCTCACGCTGTAATTATATACAAAATTTCGTAGTTTAATATGTAGCAATTCGATTAAGGGATGAATGACGTATAGAAGTATTTGGCAGATGCAAGCTGTTGTAGGGAAGGGTATCTGTAATGTTCGTAGAAGCACTGTTACGTCTACTGCGTAAGATTTTTTCTTCTTAACAGTTCCTACCACTTGTATATCCGTAGAAGTTGTTATTCCATTGTATAAGTTTCTATATGAATACTTTTTCAATCACGTCTCGTGCTTACGATCCACTCCACTTGTTTTTTTTAACCCTCTGAGGACGAGGATCAATATCAAAAAAAAAAAAATATCTGTTTGTATATAGATCGACCGACCTCAATGGGATTGGTCCAAATTACAAGTGAAATGGACGGAGCCACATCCTTTTTTGGGTCTTTCGTATTACATCGCGTTTTATATTGAAATTTGAAACAAAATTTTTAATTTCATTTGATAAATTATTTCAGTATCACGCGCTTTGAAAAAGACGTCAGAGACAAGAAATCGTGCCAAAGTAAAAATTAAAAAAAAAAGTATGTTTGGCGGACTTGTTCGTCGACACGAGGAATGGGAGGAGGGTGAACAATGATTAAAATAAGTGAGGCGAATGCCCGCTTAGGTCCGGTCGCGAGTGGTCCAATTGTATTATAATCGATCGATGCCTCCTCTTTCGCGTTACAGAGAAGTCGCGGTTTCGGCTTTATAACCTTCGCGGAGCCGGGAAGTGTCGACAAGGTCCTCAAGTGCCCAATCCACACACTAGATGGGAAGAAGATTGATCCAAAACACGCAACGCCGAAGAATCGTGCAAAACAGGCGAATCGCACCAAAAAGATATTTGTCGGTGGTGTGAGTCAGGACACAAGCAGTGACGAAGTCAAGGCGTACTTCAATCAGTTCGGCAAGGTCGAGGAGACTGTCATGCTCATGGATCAGCAAACCAAGAGGCACCGAGGTTTTGGCTTTGTCACATTCGAAAATGAGGATGTCGTCGACAGGGTATGTGAAATACACTTCCACACAATCAAGAATAAAAAAGTCGAGTGCAAAAAGGCTCAACCTAAGGAGGCAGTACAACCGGGAGCATTGGCTCTTGGGAAGAGGGTCGTTCTTGGCGCGCTTGGAGTTCGTCTTGCGCCACAGCCAACATTACCAGTTGGCGCAGCGACCGCTTCGCAAATCGTCGCTCACGCTCAAGCACAGGCTCAGGTACAGGCGGCGGCCGCAGCTGCTGCAGCGGCTCAAGTACAAAATGCAGTTGCCGGCTATGGTAAATTATTCGCTGGCGCATATCCAGCAGCGGCGGCCCTCTCGGCCTATAGATACGCGCCCTATCCAATTCCAGCGTCTGCGGCAGCTGCCGCCGCTGCTGTTGCGGCAGCAGCTGCAGCAGCGCCCGGTCAAGCACCGCCACTACCACCAAATGGTGTGCCCCCAGGTGCGGCGGCTCAAAATTCTCAAGCTGCAGCCGCGGCCGCCGCTGCAGCGGCAGCAGGCCCACCACCCAATCCCTATCAAGGATACTCGCTCACGAATGTCGATATGTCGAGCTTCCAAGGCGTCGACTGGGGTTCCATGTACGGCATGGGCATGTACGTTTAGACCCACCACGGAGGATCATGTTGCAGATCTCAGCCGAACGATCCGGCCAAACCGCGATCTAGCATCCTCGAAGCCAAATTCAATTCCTCCCCAATCGTCTTTCCCTCTTTTAGTCCCCTATCCCCATTTCTAACTTATTCTCCCTTTTAAGTTTTAAGCCACGTTTTTTGTACGTATCGTTTATTCCATAATCAGTGATGATGATGATAATGATGCTCGAGTTAGATTGTATTCCGTCACGACTATCGTTCAAAGTATTCATTGCTAGGCCGATCTAGCAAAATCGATTTCGGAATTTTCGCCTCTAGCGTCAGAGGCGAAAACTCTACTGTGACAATTACTTTCGACATTAGTTTTGCCATCCTTCGCTCTCTGAATCCGAACAATCGAAATTGTCAAACGTAGTGTCTCTTTGCGGTGAAAGGGAACTTACGCGTCAGAAACATTAGGCTCAAGTGTCTATGCGCAATGCACTAAGCCTGAGCCTAATGTTTCTGGCTCATAAGGACAGAAACATTATGCTCAGGCTTCTATGCGCAGTGCACGAAGATTCAGCTTAATGTTTCTGTCCTTACGCGACAGAAACATTAGCCTCAGGCCTTTATGCGCAGTGCACGAAGACTCAGCCTAATGTTTCTGTCGCGTAAAGTCAGAAACATTAAGCTGAGTCTTGTGCACTGCGCATAGAAGCCTGAACCTAATGTTTCTGTCCTTACGCAACAAAAACATTAGGCTCAGGCTTCGTGCTCTGCGCATAGACGCTTGAGCCTAATGTTTCTGTCGCGTAAAGTCCTTTTCACCGTAAAGCGTCACATATGGTTTCAAAAAGAACGCCACCTGGATTCTTTCGGAAAATTGCACTGCTGCCACTTGTTAGTCATCGAAAACTTACCGTCTATTGCAACAGGTGGCAGCACACGAATTCTTCCAGAGAACTTTAACGGAACAACTTCTGTAAGTTATATTAATTTTTCGGTTCAATTTTGTATATTTATACTACAGAAATTGTGACCCTTCTCTTCTGCTATCTAGAGAGTCCCATTTGCCATTAGGTCGAAAGTCGACTAGCCTTCTAGCGACTATAAACCTTATGACAAATGCCGCTCGGTTTTTTTCCCCCAGCATGACTTACCGAAGTTTTTCCTTTTCCGAACTTTTACTAATTTAGAGTTTATGGCACTAATTCCGCTTTTTCGGATTTAGAGAGTGAATTTTTATACAATTTCTCGGAATTTGACATTCTTGCCAGTAGAAAAATACTTTTCGCCAAGAAGACTAGAGACATGAGGTCGAACTAAAATAGTGGAGTGAAGAAAATTTTTTTTAGGTTGAAAACTTTCAACCACATTTAAAAAATTTTCTTTCATGTTTCAAGAAAATAAAGAAAAAAAAAGAAATAAACTTTACTTCTGAGAAGTTTATTAAGGAAAAAGCCGTTTGCAGTGAGTGCCTTTCGGCTCATTAAGTAGCATTACTGCTGTAAAAAATAAAAAAAGATTGAAATACGCCGTTACTCCACTACTGAAGTAAAATCTCCTATCTTCTAGTCTTCCTGGATTAGTCAAATCTGACGTAGGAAACAGAAAACTCTCTTTGGTGCTAGGGGCGATTTTTCCCAAGACATGCTCCATGAAAATCGACCTTAGCGACAGAAGTTTCTGTTTCGTACGACAGAAATCTTTACGTATCCTCGGAAAAAGAAAATCAAAGCTAAAGAGCTTACGTGAATTACATTTCCCTACGATCATCACTCGTGGAAAATTTTTCAACTCCTAGTTAGCGTTTTTCGCCATTTAATACTCAAATTATCTCCCTTCGTCTTCATTTATTTTTTTCCTTCTTCTCACCTCGTTATTTTTTCTTTTTTTTTAATTTCGTTTTTATTTTCAATATTTTGTTTTAATTTTTTTTTTTTGCACTTTGCTATGTTCCTGAAGTTAGCGTTAACGCTTAGCGTCGAAAACTATTATCTCGGATTTTTAGAGTTGAAATTGTCACTAATTTCACTTTGCGAATTCGAAGAAACAGTCAGGGCACTTTTGTGGACCCTAAAAAGTTTAAAACAATTGTTTCATTTTCTCGACTTCGCGGGAAAAAAATTTCGACACTTTCGACGCTAACTTCGGGGACTTATTTTGTTTTCATTGTTTCCACATTTCCATTCCCCTTGAGTCAAAAATAAATCGTTCCCTCGGCTAAAAATTCCTAAAAAAAAATCACCTTTTGGTTAAAAATTTGTTTTGACCATCATTGTGTCGCAGACTTTGATAAAAATTGTATACCCTCGGAAAAAAAATATTGTACCTTCATCTATAAGATTACATTGACCCTTCGCCTTCGGTTAAATTGTACCTTCGCCTCGAGTCTAGGTAGCGAAGAGGCCAGAGATTGATGTTGTATTTTTTTCAAGTAACGAAAGACAATATTCTCTTCTATTAAGTCTATTAAGTCTCTAAGAAATAAGGTCATCGATTAGAAATTGTGACTTGTGAATTGAGCCCTAATCAAAATCAAATCACTGATTTATCCCCACAAAAAAAGAGTTACCGAATAAATGATGAAAAATACTTGAAATGAAAAACACCATTCTCAAGCAATCGTTTGATTTGAGTGCCTAAAAAAAATTATTGAAGGGTTGAAAAATTTGATCAGAGCCTTTCTTATAAAATGAAAAAAAAGAGGGGGAAAAAAAAGAAAAACGAAAGTGAGTTGTGATCTTCCGCTATTGCGTGAACGAGTAAATTTTTATTCGTTGGAAGCAGAACTTCACGTGCCTGTCGATATATTTTTTTGTTTCTTTATCGAAGACCAAGCTGCTTTCCTCGCGCCTTGATTTGTCTTGATTGCGGGTGTAACGAGTGGACAATAAAACAATCATTTGATTTTGATTAGAGTTTTTTTAGAAACGACAAATAACAGTCAACAAAAAAAAAACTGTGTACATATCGTCTACCATTCGACTCTTGTTACTTAAGCTCCGAGAAGAAAAAAAAAATTTGAGTAAAAACTTAAATAGTTGGTAGTACTTAACAATGATACTCAAAAAAAAAGCATTCGAAGGGAGAAAAAAAATAATTGAGATTAGCTCAATAATTTAAGTCAGCGACTAAGTTTAGCTCCTAAGTCAAAGCGAATGTACTGACTAGGATTATTTTCACGATGCGAAAGACGATTCGTTCCAATTTTTTTTTTTTTTAATTTTTGCTCTAAATCGTCATTCGGTGATCGTGCTAAGTAATCATTTGAGAAAAACGATTTTTTTTTGTCGAGCAATAAGCGGATACTTAAAATTAATAT
Source organism: Leptopilina heterotoma (assembly GCF_015476425.1). NCBI lineage: Eukaryota > Metazoa > Arthropoda > Insecta > Hymenoptera > Figitidae > Leptopilina > Leptopilina heterotoma. The sequence goes on along the minus strand of NW_025110953.1, from coordinate 1,101,755 downwards.
TTAATCATAAACTATTTATAGTGATATTACTGGTTAAAAAAAAGCTCGAATAGAAGCTAAAGACTAGAAATAGACGAGGAAAGCGAGAGAAAGATAAGGAGACGGAGAGAATGTCAGCGCAGGACATTTCTTCCAAGTGATTTTTACGCTGTACTTAAGGATTTAAAAAAAAATCGTTGGTATTCTTTTACGGATTACGCTTTAGGCGCAAAACAAGCAAAAAAAAATTTGTCTTGCGTAAGTTAATATATCGAAAATCTGTGATCAACTTCTCTCGTTCTCCCGATTTTCGCTTCTTGTCTTTCTCTTTCTCTATCGCCCCTCTCACTCTCAATGCGAAAAAAACAAATTTACCATAAAAAAAAGAATTGTTAATTTAAGTAAAAAAAAAAAAAAAAAAAAAACTGTGCACGCCGGCTGTTGTAATTTTTCTATATTATTAAAAGTGAGGAGAAGAGAGAGAGGGGTTTTTTAGGAGAGAAATATGAAGGAGCGTGCGTTACATTAAGAAATTTTTTGCGCGAGTTGACGCATACAAATTAATTCGCATAGGTATGTCGTAGAGCGCTTGTGTTTTAAAAGTATGAGTGTGTTGGCAAAAAAAAAAAAAAAAAAAAATTTGTGCGTCTGTGGATAAAAAAGAAAACGAGATCAAAGGGTATTTAAACGTTGGTCGTGTGCTCTGTCATTAAAAGAAAGCCAGAGTCGAGACTCTCGAAGTGTTTCGGGTCGAATACGTCAGTAAGAATTCTTTTTTTTTCCAAAAAGCCAAGCAGGGCTCTTGTTTTTTCGAATGGGGAAAATATTTCACTTCAAATCGAAAAATAAGAAAACTTTTTATTCGAAAATGTTTCTTTGCAGTATTTTTAAAGACTTAAATTAAGGTAAATTCAGAGTGATCTTTAGTAATTTATAGTAGTTTAGTAATTTTTAAAAAAGAAGGAAAGAAAAAAAAAAAGAAAAGAATGAAAGAGAAAAGAAAAAAGTAGGAAAGAATGAAAAAAAAGAATAAAAAATTATAAAGGAAATGATTGTTAAAAAAAATTGGAAAAAATGACTGACGTAGAGACAAACACGATCGAGGAGTCGGGGGAGAAAATCTCTTTCAAGTCCGCGTAGGGAGGAGAGCCAATGTGGTAGGTCTTGTCCTTTCTCGATTTCGAGAAACGCAGCCATTCACGAACGACTTCCGTATCGCGGACTGATTCGCAGACACGTCGTTTCTCGATTTTGTTTCTTTAAATCGCCATCGTTTTGATTCTTGGTCATTATTTGGTCAATTTTTCAAAAAAAAAAAAAAAAAAGAAAACAAAAAATTGTTTAATAGTATTGTGTAGTTTAGTTTGTTCTTTTTTTTCTTTGACATTAACCACTCATTAGTTTAGTGCGTTTAAGAAGAAGCATGCTGGTTGGCAATTTCATTATTTATTTTCTTTAATCATTTTAATGGACACTAGTGGTCACTGCTACCATTTTTCTTCTACCCACCACTTCTCTATACTTTCTATACTCTCTTCTCTAGAGGGATATTTTCACCGGGCGAAATAAATTCTATACATTATAAGCAAGAATATATGCATGATTTTTTTACCTCTTTGGTTGTATTTAAAATTAACAAAACAAGATTAATTTTTTATTCTTGCTATTTCGTCAAGAGAGAAACAAAAAAAGTTTTACCCGGTGAAAGTCTCTTTTTTTTGTATAAAAATTCTACTTTCTCTTTTCTTTTTTACGACGTTAGTGTGCGAGTGTTTTCTGCACATTTGTGCTTCCTGGTATTATTATTGTTTTAAGTTCTCTAATTAAAAGTTTACGATTAATTGTCTATTAATTGAATCTGTACATTTATATATAATATATACCCCGACAAATTCACCGCGTCGAACATTTTTTTACATAATAATTAAAGAGCAGAAAAAAAAGTAAACCCGACAATCCTTCCGACTTTAATGATATATTTGACTGTTATGTCTTGAGGTCTCCTACCGTAGTGGCTCTCTGGAATAGGCTTCCATTATTTTCTGACAGAAATTTTTCACAAAAAAATAAAGAAAAAAAATGAAAAAAAAAATTAAAATCCACTGCTCCGTTACCTCGACGAGAAACGAGAAAAGTTTTCAAAAAAAAAAAGAAGAAGCAGTCGAGAGTAGTAAAAGCAAGAAAAAAAAACTGCCTTCACGCTTTACAGAGCCTAGAAAATACTTTTTAGATAACGCGTCCCTACTGTTCGACCGATACTCGAGACGTATTACTATGTTATGATTATGATTATTACTAATACTACTACTATTACTACTACTACTGCTGCTGCTGCTGCTGTTGATGCTGCTGCTGCCATTACTGTTGTTATGATTATGAGTATCACCGCCATTATCATCTTATTGCCATTATTATTGTGCATCAGAATCTTTCTTATTATTGTCATTGCTGTAATTATTATTATTAGCAAGCCTGGTTTCACGAGACCACACGCTGACAAGGAGACTCATCTTCGACGCGTATGGTACGTCGTGCTGTCGCACTTGCCAGTGCTTCTCTTCCACTTCTCTTCTTAAATGTCAAAAAAGAAAAACAAAACAAAATTCCTTTCCGTTCGAAAAATGAAAAACGAGTTATCAATTTTTAGCAAAAAAAAAAATTAAATCATGGAGAAAAAATACGTACAATGTTTAAATATAATAGATTCTTTAAATCTTAGACGAAAATTTGTGAATTTATTACCATACTGTAAATTTTGTAATTTTTAATTCTCTGTAAATTTTACTAGCCTGTCAACTTTATTGGACTGTGAATTTTGCCATTCTGTCAACTTTACTAATATACAAATTTTACTAATATACAAATTTACTAGACTGGATTTTACTGTTATGTAAATTTTACAAGACTGGATTTTACTAGTATTGTAAATTTTGCAAGACTGAATTTTACTGGTATTGTAAATTTTACAAGACTGGATTAAACTAGTATTGCAAATTTTGCAAGACTGAATTTTACTAGTATTGTAAATTTTACTATTCTGGATTCTGTAAATTTTGTCATTCTGTAAATTTTACTAGTCTCTAAATTTTAGTAGTCCGGGAATTTTACGAGACTGTGAATTTTACCAGTCTGTAAATTTTACAAACCTGTAAATTTTACTATATTTGTAAATTTCAGTAATCTGCAAATTTTGCAACTCTGAATTTTCACTCTAAATCTGAATTAATAAAAATTCAACCACCAATTCATAAGAATTTTTACTAATTTTTATAAATTTCTCTCTGAAACCTTATTCAAAAATTTTTAAATGAAACTAAATTTGAAGAAATTATAATTAAAGTACTAAAGCAAATAGTAATACTAAAATAAAAATTAATGAATATGGTTACTAATATTAATTATTTGCTCAATTCCAACTATTTCAAGATTAGACAGTTACTAAATTGTAAATTTGACTAATCTGTTAATTTTTACTAGTCTGTAAATTTTACTGATATGTAAATTTCACAAATATTACAAATCTGTAAATTTTATTAAACTGTAAATTTTATTAAACTGCAAATTTTGTTAATCTAAGAAATTTTTTTCTAAATTTTTACTAATTCAGATTTAGAATTATTATTAAACTGTAAATTTTACTGATCTATAAATCTTACAAATCTGTAAATTTTACTTAAGTTCAAATTTTGCTTGTTCGTGAATCTCAGTAATTTATAAATTTTACTAGACGGTTAATTTTCTACTTAAATTTGTTCAGTAAAATTAAGAAACAATTCGGTTCTGTAAAATTTACAATACAGTAAATTTCACTGTAAAATTTTGCAGAATAAAAATTTGCAAAGCTGAATTATAAATTCTAAAAAACTATATTGTAAATTTTACAAAACTGATTTGTAAAATTTACAATACAGTTGTTTAAAATAATAAATTTCAGTTTTGTAAAATTGAAAATGCAGTTATTAATTTTATAATTCAGTTATGTAAAATACAGGTTTGTAAAAATGACAAAACTTTATTGTAAATTTTACAAAACTAATGTAAATTTAACAAATTAAATGGAAAATTTTACAAAACTGAGTTCTAAATTCAACAAAGTCGGGTGCAAAATTTTACAGAGTAATTCAAAATTCAGAAAAGTATTGTAAATATTTTACAATAAAAAACTGGGTATAAATTTTATAAATGTGAATTGTAAAATTAACAATACTGTTTTTAATTTTAATATAAATTCAAATTTACAATACAGGTTAGTGGAATTTAAAATTTACAATGCAGTTTTTAATTTTAAAACAAAATTTTAATTTACAACACAGTTTTGTAAAATTTACAATTCAGGTTTGTAAAATGCAGGTCTGTAAAAATTACAAAACTGTATGGTAAATTATACAAAACTATTGTAAGTTTAACCAATTCAATGGTAAATTTTACAAAACTGAGTTCTAAATTCTACAGAATCGAGTGCAAATTTTCACAGAATAATTAAAAATTCATACAAGTATGATAAATATTTTACAATAGAAAAACTTTGCATAATTTTTACAAAAGTGAAAATTGAAAATTTTACAATCCAAATTACAAACAAGAAAATAAAAATTACAGCTTTATTATAAACTAAATGAAAGAAATAATGAACAAAAAGAAGTAAAGGAAAATCTGTATAAGATTGAAATAAATAATCAAAACAGAAAAAATCTGAAAACTTGATAATTATGATAACTGATAAATTTTTAAAAAGAATTTTGTGATATCAAAAGAAATTAAAGAACTATTTATAAACTAAAGGATTATTTTTTCTCCATGAAAGTAATTTAAAAATCAGTAAGCATTTTTTTTTCTTTTTTTATAATGGAAGAAATATTTGATGAAATAATGATAAATTCCTATTATTTTAATAATGATGATGAATTTCTCTAATGATTATCGTGAATAGAGAAAAAAAGTATGAAGATTATCACTGGCAAATGCAATTTAGAACGTACAAAACGAGAACACTTATCCACTCACTCATTCACTCACTGACAACCACTCAGAATTCTTACTAACTCCGATACAAGAACGTATATAGTTTAGTCAATGCCTAGAGACATTGCCAATAAAGTAGTCGTTTAAAACTGGTAGCTAACATCTTTGTGTATTTTCCCTGTATCTGTCACTTACCCAGTATTATTACCTTGTATCTTACACCTAACTTAGTAAAAGTAATATATATATAAATATAAATATAAATATAAATATTGTTGGTGCTGTGTTTGCGTTACCGGCCCGAATCGTGCCAGTAGCACTACAACGAGTACCTCACGGGAAAGTGTCTGCAAACTGTGTTGTCGATTTTAGAAGTAATTTTTATCCCATTTTATTTTCTTCATTTTTTTTTCATTTTTAAAAAGTAGATTTTTAGAGTGATCCAAAACTAATCCAATTTTATCTTTCTTTTCAATTATAATAATAAGTAAACTAAAAGGCATGAACGGAGAAATAACTAAAAATCAATTTCTTTTGTATCAAAATTGTTAGATGAAGTTTTTTTTTTTATTAACTTATTTACACTTTCGATTTGGTGCGTTTGTATATAAATAATGTTTGAATGGCTTTTCAGAAAGCTAGTTTAAACTTAAATGGAAAAAGATTTCTCTCTGTGAAATTTCAATTGACTTGTGATTTTATTAGTTTTTTTCTTTTCTTTTCTTTTCTTTCACTGAATTATAAAAACCCGAGCGGGATGAATGTTGAAAAAATAATGACAAAAAACCTTTTAATATAATTGGAAAAAAATTTTTTAATTTAATTGAAAATTTAAATGATTAAAAATTTAATATGAGAATGTAAGTAGGTTTGTTTAAATTAAATATTCGCTGAGCTTAAACAAACTATTTTTTTTAATTAAAACTCATTGTCACTTGTAAGCTAATATTTAATTTAGTCTTTGATTTAAAAATTTGTTTTGGAATTTTTATAATTATAATTATATAATAAACTGAAAAAAATGCATTCGGTTCAAACAATCGATTTATTAACAAATAAATATTTACTAGAAACAAATAATTTTTATTTCAATCAAATAAATTTAATTTTCAATTAAATAAAATTATATTTGAATCTAATTTCAGTATTTGAAGGAAATACCATTAGATTTCAATAAAAAATATTTTAATTCAAGTAAATATTTATTTAATAATAGACAAGTAATCGGTTATTTGAATCAAACAAATTTTTTTTCAGTATATTATTCAATATAATTGCATTTTTAATTATAATTCATAATTATTCACATTATTATGTAATTTAGTAATTTCAGTAATTTAGTAATATCAGTAATTTCAGTAATTCTAGTAATTTTAGTAATTTCAGTACTATCAGTAATTTTAGTACTTTCAGTACTTTTAGTATTTTTAGTAATTTTTGCAAAATTTTTGTTAAATTCAACAACTTTATTCAGTATAATTTTACCAATTCAGATTTAAGAAGACTAAAAATTAATTAATCATAAATTGAAATTTTCCTACTAATATATTTTTTGTCTTTCTATTATTATTAGTTTTTTTTATTCATTAATTTTTATTTTACTTTTATAAAATTGTATCAATATAAATTAACACTATTACGACGTAAAAAGTAGTTTTTTTACTACTTTAATTATTAATTAAAAATACATATAATTATTTTTATTCAAATATTATTCTTTTTTCGGAAATATTTGGATAAAAATAATTTTTTCTTTTTTTTTGGATCTCTCTAGTTGTAGATTTTGTATTTAATGGCTGAATTCTTCTTTTCTGATAACAATATTTGTGTGTGAAGTGGGTGAATTTTTTTTTTTATTTTGGGGAATTATTATAGAAATAACGCCAAAATTAATACATTATATTTATATGTGATAATTGTTGCTGGTTTCGGTATTATGAAAATTACGCGAGTAGTGATAAAACTTGTTAATTTTTGCTGCCTTTTAGTGTAGTCAATTTTTTTTTATTTAGTAGAACGTATAATAATTGAAACAACCGTTTCAATGAAATTTTTTTATTTCGAAAAAGATTTAATAAGTTTACAGTAAACCCAGAAAGAAAGAATTTTTATGAAAATATGTTCTAAAACTAGAGATTCTTATCGAGGGTTTACTGTAAAGGAAAAATTTCTTTAATTTTCTATATACATTTTTCTTTTATTATTTTTGGTAATTGTTTATTAAACAACGTTCTTTTCTAAACAGTTACTTATTTATTTTTTTAATTATTTTCTTTAATTTTTAAAAAATTTTTTAATAATGATTAAAAAAATTATTTAATTGTTTATTACTTTTTAATTTTTTAATTATTTTTTCCCTTTTTTTAATCATTTTTCCCATTTTCTTTTTAATCAGTTTTGTCACTTTTTTCCTTTGTAATAAGTTTTGAAAATTTCCAATACTCCACTACAATGGAAAATTCAAGAAATTTTTACTTCCACTACATTTTTTTTCCTAAAGAGAAATTTCGTGAAATATTTATTTTTTTTTTCTATGGAAAAATTGATCGAAAAATTTATTATTTCAAAACTGATGAATAAGAGAAAGAAAAACAATTGACCGTATGATTTTGAAAGGAGCAAAAATCGAGAACACGGTTTGTAAATGACTAAAAAGAAAAGGAGAATGAAAAAAGCAAAAAAAAAAAATAAGCAAAAAAACACGGAAAAGAGGAAAATAAAAAAATGGAATATCGTATGTACCCGCTGCACGTCGCGATCTTGTTGGTCGAAATGCCTGCGCTCGCCGGTGTGTATTTCCTTCTTTTTTTTTTTTTTTTTTTTTATTCCTCCCCCCTAAAAAATAATTCTGCATTCTTATATATATATATATTGAAAGAAAGACAAAGTCTCTCAGTGATCATTTTTCGTCAATCGAAAGGACATCGATTTTTTTCTTCTACTGCTATTATGATGAAGATGATGATGATGATGATGATGATGACGATGACTCGAACGGTTTGTAAAAAAAAGGAAAAAAAATTGACGAAAACAATAGCAGAATATTGTGTAGCGCATGCATTAGTTTTGCCCACTCCTCTGCCCCCCACCCCCCTGGCACTCTTACCGTTTCTTATAAATAGAAAAGAAAAATAACAAAATATTTTTAAACAACAAAAATAGTCGATCCATCAAGGATCCTCGCGCCCTGTCGATTTTTAGGAATTTTTTTTTTTTTTAATCACATCAACTCTCTCTCTCACTCTTTTATTAATTTTTGAATAAGAGAGTTTCTAGTTTCCATTATATTTGTATTGTCAGATTAAAAAATTATTTTCTTCAAAATGAAAATCTTTTTCAATAAATAGGAAACTTAGTTCATACAAAAAATATGATTTTTTATTATTTATTTATAAATTTATAATTTATTTCTTATTTATTTATTTTTTTATTTATTATTACTATTATTTATTTACCTATTTCTACGGTTTAAGGAATTTTTTTTATTATTATTACAATCAAATTAAAAATAAATTTCTAAAAGTTAAATAAATTAACTAGAAAATTATTATTATTATTATTATTAGGGGAACATAGTCTAGGTCGGCCACCTTTTTGACTTTTGTTTATAACTTTTTTTTAAAAATGAATTTGGATAATTGAAGTATATGGTTGGAAAGTCCTGTTTAATAGGAACATTTTTTCTGTACAAAGTAAATTGACAGGTTTAAAAATGAAAAAGTTATAAAGATTTAAAAAAAAAAAAATTTGTAGTCCAGGTTGGCCATTACAGTCAAGGTCGGCCATGTTTAAAATTCAAAGGGCATTAATCGTTAAAAAATAAAATAACATGTTTGGAGTTACGGAAAATTGATTCTTTATTGTTTACAGTTTGTAACTTAATGAAATAACAAAATAATAACAATAAACAGTATAAAAAAATAAATATAAATAAAAAAAAGTTTTGCACTAAAATATTAATAAAATTGAATAAAAATATTAATAAGATGATCAATTATATTATGAGTTATACAGAATTGCAGTTTTTGCAAATGAAGTAGCTCGTCCTCAACTTTGCGCATTTTAAGCACATAGTGGCCGACCTTGACAGTAAGTAACATTACCGAATTGTTGTAACCATAAAGAAATACGTTTCGGGATTCGATTTTTTACTTTGTTTTCCTTTCAACCATGAGTCCCACAAATTTTCTGCATACTTGCCTTGACGATTCAATTTGTTTTTTATCTTTTATTAATGGTTTTTCACATTATGCACAAAACTTTTTTTGAGCTTTTTTTGTACCGACGTCACAGAAAACACAATTTTCGATTTTCCGAAAATGTAATTGAACAAAAAGTTAGGTTTCACTAAGACAAGCTTCGACAAAAATGCGCGTAGGTGGCGCTAGTGAACTTGACAAAAAAACGCGAGTGGCCTACCTAGACAGTAGGCCAACCTTGACTACATTCCCCTATTATTATTATTATTATTATTATTATTATTATTATTATTATTATTATTATTATTATTATTTATAATATTATAAATAAATAGAAATTTTTTTAAAGCGATCCAAAAAAAACACAATTTTTAATCTGACAATACAAATTACCACTAAATAATTTGACTGGTGCCTCTTTAAAAAAAACTCAATAGTTTGGGTTTATTTTCTTTTCTATTTTACAAAAATTAATTTTTCACCACGAGTCCGAATTTTCAAGGCTGATCAAAATTTTTTTCCTCTCTTTCAAAGACAAGCAATTACGGGTTAATGATTTGCATTAATAATCGAAGAATTAAACTAACATATCGATTGACTTTTGACGATTAGAAGAAAAAGTCATAAATATAAATCAAGGAGAATCAATTAATTATCTTGAAAGCGCCTCGAGATCGAAATATCAGTTTTCAATAATAATTTTCATTGAATTACAATCACTGTCCTTCAAAATTTCTCTTCAAAAAAATTTTTTTTCACTAAAAAATTATTTTCTATTTTTGAATAAAAAAAAAAAAAAAATTCTCTGACAATTGCTAATAAATTATACCCAACGAAAAGAAATTTTTTTTTTAATTTTCTAATTTTTAAATCTAATTTAAAAAATTTTTCTTCTTTTAATTAATTAATTTATTATTTATTTATTCAGAAGCCGTAGACTTTCATGTCAAAATAAATTAGATGAATTATTTCTTATATTAAAATAAACAAAAAATTAATATTTCTAATTAATTTAATTATTATTTCTTATACTAGAATAAATAACAAATTAATTTATAAAAAGTAGTTATTTTTTTGATCGCGTGATTGTTATTCTCTGACTGTTACGTTTTCTTTCTTTCCCTTTTTTTATATTTCTTCACTCCTCTACTTATTTTTTTATATATATATCTTTCTTTCTGTATTTTTTCCTTTTTTTTTCATGACGAAGATCTCGAAATTATAAATCGATTTCGATTCTCATATTGGGGGAAAAGAAGAGAGTGTTAGAATCTGGTGTTAATGATTGAAATTAATTTTATCTCGTGATATTTACGTTGATTCTATCTATATCTCTTTGTACACGATTCAGGACTTCCAGTTTAAAAGAAAAAAAAAAAAAAAAAACGTGTTATCCTCGTCGATTTGACGTTTCCGAGTGCCTTATAAACCTGCCCTCGTATCAATTCCCAAAATTTTCAACGTTTTAGTTGCAAAAATAAAAAAGAACCCCCTCCCCTCTCACCCCCTTCCCCCTACTACCCCATCTTCTAAACTTATATAATATATATAAAGAATGAAAAATAAAAAAAATAAAAATAAATGATCTCGTTCGGCCGGTGTATCAACTTCTGCTGATGGTCTTGGCCGAATCAGGAATTCAGGTAAGATATTTATTAAGTCGTAGAATTTTTATCTAGTCGGTAAAAAAAAACATTTGTTTGTTTAGTTGCCCCAATAATTTATTAATCACGAGACCGACAAAAAAAAATTTCTTTGCAAAATCGCGACAAAAATGAAAAACAGTTTAGATTTTTTTTTTACTCGATTATTATCAAAACTGAGAATAATTGTTAATTATTAATTATTAATTAATATTTAAAATTATTAATTAATATTGATAATTATAAATTATTAATTAATTTCAATAATTATAATAATTATTTTTGGAATATTTAAATTATGAACATTCGATTAAAATTTTATTCAGAATTAATTTTTTTTTATTAGATAAATTAATTATTAATTACGGAGATTAATTACTTTTTTAATAATAATTACAGTTTTTACAAAAAACGTCAAAACACTTTATTTTTTTTACTTTCACTCTTAAAAAATTAAATAAAATTTTTTATTTTGTTAAAAAGGTTAATAATTTTTTATAATAAGTAAAAAAAGTTATTTTTGGAATTAAATTACTAGCAAATTTATAAATATTTATTTTATCAAATTAAATTGATAATCGATTTTTTGGCGATTCTGCAAAGTTAATTTCAATAGAATGCAATTAGTCTTATATAAATATGAAATATACCATTATAATGTGTATCATAAGAATTAGTCGTCGTAAATGGCGTAGATTTTAGTAAATGGAGTTTTTCCTTTATTTTATTTATTTATATATTTTTTTTCTCAAACTTTATAATTTACATAATGAGTACTTCACGATAATTGAAGAATCTAGTCAAAAAAAAAAAAAAGAAATAGAAAATGCTCTTCTTCGTCTCCGCGGACTGTGTTTATTATTATAATAGCAAGAGGATACACCTTTTTATGTCAGAATACTCTGTTATATAATATATAGTGATCTGATTAGCAATAATCCTATTTATTCTGAATTCTAAGAACTTCGGTCACGTTAAGTGGATTTTCAAGATCAAAACTTTTTCTCGATGCTTCAGACTGTCGTTTCTTTTTTTTACTTCTATAGACTGTAAACCATTTTTTTTTATTTATATCATTTATTCCATAATTCTCCGTTTATTACTGACCTTTTTTTATTTACTTGTTTTTTTTTAACTAAAAAGAAGCAAAAAGTTTCCTGAAAATTGAAAATAAGTTGACTGCCACCTACGGAATATTTAGTTGCGAACTTTATGAAATTCTAACCAATTCTTTAAATTTCCAATGATTTTCAATTTTCTTTTTAAATAGAATTTTTAATTTTCAGAAATGGTCCAACCTTGACTACATTTTTTTAAAAATGTATATAACTTTTTACATTTTACTTTAATAAACAAAAAAGTTCAAAAGGTGATCAAACCCTGACAATGTTCCACCATAATTATCATTAAAATTATATTATCAGGGTTGCCACAAAAAATTAATTTTGTTCTTCCCTGATTTCCAGACAAAATTTTGACTTTTTTTCCTGACCCTAAAGAATATTCTGATTCACTCTAAAAATTATTAGATACTTAAAAAAAACATTCTGTTACATTTACTTACGAATTTCTTTAATTGTAAAATTATTCGCAAACATCAATAAATTCATTTTTAAATAAATATTTAATTATTATTTTTTCATAGGAATTAAAATTCTTCAAAACATTTAAATTCAACGATTTTTTAAAATTCAACAACTAATAAGAATATTACTATAAAACAAGAAAATATGAATCACTCCGAGTCTTCGACTCGGAGTTATACATATCTTCATGTTTTATAAAAATTTAGATTTCCATAAATAAAAATTATAAATAAATTTAAATATTATAAAAATTATAATAAAAAATTGCAATTTTCATAAATAAAATTATCATCAAAAATTCTTTTGCAAAAATTAAATTACATTTCACAAATAATGCAATTCTTCACTGAAATTCAAAAATTTTCAAAATTTACTATTTTAATAAAAGTTCTCAAAAGAATTAAGATATTTAAATAAAATGGAATAAAATTCGTTGTGGCAATCCTTATTATTATTATAAATTTATTATAAAACATATTTCTAATTAAATTTTGAGTCAAAAATTCAAAAACATTGGGAATTTCTTAGTTTCATGAATTTTACAACTAAAGATTCCGAAGGTGGCAATTAACTTTCAGGAAACTTTATAAAAATTCTTTTATCTAAAAAAAATCACTGAACTGAATTAAATTTGATTAAAATTTTAATAAATTGATTAAAAAATTTGATTTTATTACAAATTTGGTTGATTAATAACAATTTATTGATTAATAATATTAATAGTAAAATAGAAAAAAATGAACAATAAAAGAAACGACATTCTGATTATGAAGATAATGTTCCATAGTTGATAGCAAGAAATAAATAAAAAAGAGAAAAATAAACCAAAAAGAAAAAAACAAGTTAAAATTAAAAGTGAGAGAAAAAAAAGTGATAGAATTCATCGTGGAAAAAAAAAGCTTTTGGATAATGGGACCCATGCGTACTGTAGCGCTTTTTTATGCCACGTACCTTTTAAGGAGGCGGCGTCTTGTTCTTCCAATTGTAGGTACGAATATACAATAAAACGTGTAACGGGTTTTGAGTACGTAATTTTCTTTTTACGTACTAAATTGTTCAATGCGCGCCCGGTGCCTCATTAAATACCGGAAAAAATAAAAAAAAATTATATTATAAGCAGTTTTTAATATATAATATATAAATAGCGAACAAAAAAAAACTCGATTAGCGCAGTTTCGCGAAAAAAAAATTCAAAGTGTTCGTCTCTGAACGATTTTTTAGTCATATGTAATATCGACGACAAAAAAAAAGAAGAAAAAAGGGCGAAAAAAACCTCAATTTTATTTCTAGTCTACATCCTCTTAAAATTATTATTAATAAATCCTCATATTCTTTCGAAAACTATTTCCTTTTTCCTCACTTTTAAAAATCCATCGTTTTCGTTTTGCCTAATATTCCTTCAAAAACCATATTCCCGTTAGATGCTTGGGAGTAAAGAGGAAGGTAATGTCTGTTAGGCCTGGGGTTAACGGATATGGCGTCCGTGACGAGACTCGGCGACGGGGACGATAAAAAATTTACGAGTCCAGAATTTTGTCAGCAATGGACCATTGGCGTATTTCCAAAAAAAAAAATGAAATAAAAATAAAATTTGCTTACGAAATTATTTCTTCTTAAAAATTTGCTAATATTCACACTTTAGTTTTTGTTTCGGTAGTTTCTTTTTAGTCTCTTTGCAAGTAAATATAAAAGTAAATTAAATAAAATTAAAAACGAAATTTACATTAGTTTTAGAAAATTGAGAGAGAAAGAGAATTTTTTGTTTATCTTTTGCATGCATTTTGCAGCTTTGTAAAAAGTATCTCTAAAGTATTGTAGAAATTTATTGTTTTGAAAAAATAATGTGCAATAATAATTATAAATATACAAAAAAGTGTGTCATATAGTTGTGATAAACTACCATATCGTCTAGTAAAAAGAAAAATTACCCTTGAGTATGGTAAAAGATACTTTACAGTGTGATATCAATTGTATTCAAAGAATGGTACAAATTACTATACATTATTGTAAAAAAAAAAATTCCTTATGTATCGTAAATAATACCATGTTGTATATAAACAAAATTATTGTCAACACTGTAAAAAGTGCGATATGATAAAAAATACTATACATAGTAAAAAATACTATACATAGTAAAAACACTATACATGATAAAAATATGATACATAGTAACAAATACTATTTATGGTAAAATTACTATTCATGGTAAAATTACAATTCATAGTAAAAATACTATTAATGGTAAAAATTACTATACATGGTAAAAACACTACACATGATAGAAAACACTGTGCATGGTAAAATTATTATTCATTTCAGAAATACTGTAAATGGTAAAAATTACAATACACGGGAAAAACCCTATACATTGTAGAAAATACTATACATGGTAAAATTACTATTCATGATAAAAATACTATACTCTCGAAATTTAAATCAATTAAACATCACAGTTTAAGTGTCAATCAAATCAAAATAAAAAACTCACTGATTTTCAGTAAAAAAAAAATAATTGAAAAATAAGTTAAATTTAACTACTTGAATTAGTAAAGAGAATTATCAGTTATTTTTAACTAAATTTTCAGTAGAAATTACTATTTGAATTAGTAACTGACTTTTTGCTTCCAAATCAGTTATTTTTGAATGATTCAATTTTAGAGAGTACATGGCAAAAATTACTACACATGGTAATAATTATTATACCTGGTAAAAATTACTATATGTATGGTAGAATTTACAATATGATCGGTAAAAGTTGCTATATATAGTAATAATTACTATACCTGGTAAAAAATACAGAATATATGGTAAAAATTACAATATATAGGGTAAAAATACTATACATGGTAATAATTACTATACCTGGTAAAAATTACTATATGTATGGTAGAAATTACAATATAATCGGTAAAAGTTGCTATATATGGTAATAATTACTATATGTATGTTAAAAATTACAATATATAGGGTAAAAATTACCTATATGTATAGTAAAAATTACAATATGTTCGGTAAAAGTTGCTATGTATAGTAATAATTGCTATACCTGGTAAAAACTACTATATGTATGGTAATAATTATAATATGTTCGGTAAAAGTTGCTATATATGGTAATAATTACTATACCTGGTAAAAATTACTAAATGTACGGTAAAAAGTATGATTTATGTTAAAAACACTTTTTAAATTCTAAAAATAAAAATTATCGTACATATGGTAAAAAATATCATACAATTTAATAGAAGAGATTACTTTATAAAGAATGATAAAAATATCACAAAAAATATATTCAAAGTCTAAGAAAAAAAATTGACTGTATATGAGAATAATTTACCAAAAACTAGAATAATAAAAAATAATTTTAAAAAATACTCTGTAATGTATCAAAAATTACCATACTGTGTGGTAAACTGAAAAAAAATTCTAAATATAATTTTTGATAAATCAATTTTTATCTTTTCCAGACATTTTTCAATTTCGTCAGCAAATATTGTTTTGAAAATAAACAGGAAATTATGAAAAAAAAAATCACGAAAGATATTCTGAGAAAACAAAAATTTTATCGTCCTCGAAGCAGAAGACTCACTCTCATTCGGAAGACTATGAAGCAAAGAAAAAAATAAATTTTTTTTTCTTTGATGAGGAAGAAAAAAAGAACATTCCATGCGATATTATTTATTTCAATTTTTGTTGTTGTGTGAACGTGTTTGTGATGTACCAATATTTTATTTTTTATAAATTTCCTTTGAATGAATGTATCCCTTCCATGGGATGGGACTATTTTTTACAAAAAAATAAAAAATAAAGGCCAAACTTATCAAAATATATATTTAAATTCTTATTTCTCTTGTTTTAGTTGTTTATATAATTTTTATTTCAGTCCTTCTTGGAAAAAGTAATTTCCATTTTAAGTAGAAGATTAGTTTTATTTTGAAAAAAAGGAAAGAAAAATATGAAAAAATCGTTTTTTAGACATTTTCCATTTTTCTCTGAATTTTTAAGAATAAATTTAATTAAAAATTTAAGAAAAAAAATAATAATAATTATAATAATAATAATAATAATATTATTATTATTATTATAATAATAATTTTACTTTTGAGAATAAAGAATTTAATAAAATGGAGTATTCAATGTGTGGAAAACTTTTTTTTTGGTATTATTAGAGTTTCTTTTTATTTTATGTATTAAAAAAAAAGAAATAAAAATTTTCATAGTACAAAGCAGCATTTTTTTCAAACAACGAGTTTTTTCAACATATTCATTGATATGGTTTTTTTTCAAAAATATATCAATTTTAATGGCTAACAGTTCATCCCGGAAAGTGAAGTTGCAAGCTGCGCTTGCGCATTTCGGAAAACTCTATTGTTATTTTAAGAAAATAATTAATCAGGAACTTTATTTTATTAATAAACAAAGTAATAATTAATTATCATTTACTATTTTTATTTGCGTTAATTAGTTTATTTGCAAAAAAAAATAAAAAAAATTTTTAAAGTGGGCCTTTCTGTGATCTAAAGTTTACTTCTAATCTCTTTATGGTCTCAACTCTCGGGTCTAAAACACCTTTATTTTAACTTCTCCGAAGTTAAGCCAACGCTGGAATTTTTGAATCTACTTTTGAAAATATATTACTTTTACTAATTTACAATCAAACATTTTTTGGATTTTATAAATAAAAACTGTCTTTCATTCTTTTATAATCTTAATCTTTATTAATAATCTTAATCTTCATTACATTAATATTTTTAATTTAATAAAATTGATAATTAATATCTTAATTAATATTAAAATTACCTAAGAAGCAAACGAATTATAGGTTATGTTTATATTAGATATATATTATTTTAATAAAACTTTCCTTTTAATTATGTAAATTTGAAATCAGTTTTTATTAAAAATTGCGGATATAGTAAACACTTGAACATCAATATAATAATTTGTGACAGTAATTAATTAATTCTCTTTCTGTATTTTTACTCAAAAAATTATAAACATAACCTAAAATTTGTTGATTCTTAGGAGCGTGTCATTAATTTATTAATAAACCTCCGAATATTGATTTTAAATTTTGAAAGCTATATTTATCCATATATTTGAAACTTTATACAAAAATATAAAAATACTTTAGGAAAAATATTACAATTTTTTCATAGTTTTTAAATTATTTTTAATATTTATTAATATTTTGAATGATTTTTTTAAATTTAGTAAAAATGTGTAAAAATATTGGAATAATGTCTGACCAAGAATTGACCGCTACTACTGAGCAAACGACTATTCACAGTAGTATAGATCTGTCTGACAGAGTATTGCTGAGTATTGATCTTCACTACTGAAATCATGAACATAAACGTCTGTCTACCGTACTTTTTCTACTGAATCATACAGCCATCTTTGGCTGACGACATCTTTATCTTTACTACTGACACTTAAGGTTTCCACAAACCGAGCGGAGTTTGACCTTTACTACTAGGGAAGTAATTTCAGTTTTCATTAAATATTATTTACACTGACAATATTATTATATCTTTTACTAATAGTTATTCTTATCTGTTTGCATTATTGAATAAATATTACTTATTTAAATTTAATATTTATTTATTTATTCATCTCTTTCTTTATTTATTTATATATTACGCTGGAAAAAAATTATTTGATTCAAACAACCGACTACTTGTCTATTCTCAAACAAATATTTAATTGAATCGAATAATTTTAGCTTAATATTGATTTAAATAAAAATTATTTGATTCAAGTAAATATTTACTTAATAAATACACAAAAAATCGGTTATTTGAATCAAATAAATTTTTTTTTCAGTTTAACATTTATTTTATATTTAAATAAAATTTTCCGTCATAAAATAAAATTATCGTTTAAATTAATTCTATTTAATATGTAACTAGCAACAATTGCTAACTAGCAACAAGGCTAACTTTTTTTGGGTAAAGTTGATAATTTTAAAAATAATAGAAATTAAAAATTTGTAATTTAAATTTTTGTTCAAAGCACTAAAAAAATCCAATTTTGGAAAAATTACATATAATTGCAGAAATTCAATTATTTTCAAGAGCGATAAAATTCTTCTCATAAAATTCAATTATCTTTCAAATTTAAAAAAAATTCTGGTCAAAATTCCAATTATCTTTATAAATAACAAAATTCTTCCCCAAAGTTCAATTATTTTCAAATCAATTTCAAATTCCCAAAAGTAATACGCAAACATTTAATTATTTTCAAAAAAAAATAATAAAAATTTAAAATAATAAAAATTTCTCAGGAATTCAATTATTTACAAATTTTTTATAAATTCCTTCGCAATTATTCAATTATTTTTATACCTACATAATAAATTTTTTTAAGGAATTCAATTATTTTCATAAAAAATAATTAAAAATTGTAGAAAATAATAATTGATTTGAAATGATGAAAATAATTTTGAAAAAGTTACTGTAATAAAATTCTTATAATATAAAACAATGATTTTATCACTCGGTCATCTTTAATTATTATAAAACATGAAGAAATCGATCATTCCGAGTCTTTGACTCGGAGCAATCGATATCTTCATGTTCTATAAAAATATTCTTATAAATTATTGAATTTAAAAAAGTTTTGAATTTGAAATTTTTGAAATTCTTAATTCTTATGGAAAAATAATATTGCGATTAAATATTTATTTAAAAATAAAGGTTATTGATTTTTTCGAATAATTTTACAATTAAAAAAATTCGTAAACAAATGTAACAGAACATTTTTTTGAGTAAAATGTTTTCCTTTATTTTCTAAAAATTTAAAAAGTTTCAATTTCATTTTCAATTTAAATTTGTAATTGACAAATAGAATGGAATATGTAATGTTTCTTTACCAAAAGAAATGAATGAGTTTATGAACAATATTTTTATTGAAAAATATAAATTATGCATAAAATATTTCCTATTTCTTAATTATAATTTTTTAACAATTAACAATTTTCTCATATTTTTTTATAAATAAACAGGAGAAAAATTTGCATAATTTAGATCAGTGAAACGAAATTTGTTATAAAAAAAGCATATAATAAACAAAATTGGTATATTTTTTATTTGCTAATCATAATTTTTTTATATTTTCTAATTTTAAATATTGTTATATTATACATAAATCATGAAAAAATACCACAAAATACCACAAAAATTCGATTTTATTTTTGCTTGATTTTTCCATTCTTTTCTGACAAAATTTTAACTTTTTCCCTGATATTAAATAATCTTTTAATTCACTAATATTCTTTATTTTAATAATAATAATTAAATACACAAAAAATTGTTTGTTATATATTAACTTTTTAATATCTTTAATTTTATAATTATAAAATTATTCGAAAAATCAATATAATTTTCTTTTAGACAAATATTTAATAATTATTACTATTTTTTCATAAAAAATAAACTTTTTAAAAAAAATTCAAATTTCAACCCCCTTTAAAATTCGATAATCTATTAAAATTCCTACAGTAACTTAGCCAAAATTATTTTCAAAACTTCAATTCAATTATTTTCTAGAATTTTTAACTAAAATTTTTTTTTAAAATTGCAACAAACTATTCTAAATAATTTTTTGAAAAAGTTCTTTAAAAATTCAATTATTGAAGGAAAAAAAGATCTAAAATAGTTTCAAAAAAAATTTTCCAATTAAATATACCTATAGATATTCAATAATTCAAGTAATTTAAAAAAAATTTCAATAAAAAATGTTCAAAGAACTAACTTTTTTGGATTTTCCAATAAAATTTTTGTTTAGATTCAAATTTTCTTAAACTTTAATCTGATGCTTTTTGAAAAGTTATTGATAAAAGTTATAAACACAACTTTGGTGAAATGAATTTTTTTTTCGAATTTCTAAGTAAAATTATTAAAATGCTTAAATTCTAATTCAAATCAAAAAATTTAATTTTTGAAACTTTTTGAAATACGATTATTTTTATCAGAACTGTAAATGAAACTCTAATAAAATGAAAATTATTTTTGGAATTTTTAAGTAAAATTATTTATTACATAATTTTTAAGTATAATAATATTTTGATTGTTCTTGAAAAATTAAATTATTTAAAATTAATTTAATTTGAAGTAGGGAAAAACCGAAAATTCAGTAAAAGAAAATAAGATCTTTGAAGTTTAATTCTTATTTTATTGAAACTAAATAAAATTTATTTGAAACAAATAATATAAGTCTAGTTGGTTCTGAGAGCCAAATGTACCTTTTCTCTGGGTGTAGAACTATAAAAGAACGGTAATAGGAAAAATTAAAAATTTTATATTTAAATTCGTGATTTTGAAGAATTAAATTATTTAAAATAAATTTAATTTCAATTTTGTAAAGTTCAATTATAGAAATAGAAATTAAAAAAATATTTTCTGCTGGACAACAAAATAAAAAAAAATTTTTATCTAATAATATTTTTCTATTACATTTGATAAAATTCCCTGACATTTCTCTGATTTTCCTGACAAATTTTACTTTGGGAGCATCCATAAATAACGTTACACGATTAGGGGAGGGGGGGGGGGTGATTGAAAAATTCAACTGATTGCAACAAGGGGGGAGGTGGGTGATTTTGAAATGTAACGTTGCAAAAAGTTTCTTAATATTATTATAAATTATTATTGTTGTGTAAATCATTATCAGAGTTAATTTTAATAAATAATAATAATATGAGAAATAAGAAAAATTACTTCATTAATCCAGAAAAATAATACAATTCTTATTTTTGGGGGTATATAAGTCATTTTTGCAACGTTATATTTAGGGGGGGGGGTGTTGGTAATTTGCAACCAAATGCAACGAAGGGGGGGTGGGGGTAAAAAAACCCGAAAATCAGTGTAACGTTATTTATGGATGATCCCTTTCCCTAATTTTTCTGATTTCCCAATATACCCAGTGGTAACCCTGTAATAATATATAAATGAAAAGATTAATAAATAAACTTTTATAAATATTTATAAAACTGTAAAATCTAAATCTAGACATTGTCTTATAAATGAATTAATCTGTAGGTACACTTTTAGATGCAATTGTAAATAAAATAAATTTTCATTTAAATTGAAAAAGCAATAGAATGCGGTATTTTCTCTTCTAACTGTAATAAATGATTTCTTTAATATATTTAAACATTTATAAATGAAGATGACTGTGAACTCGAATTAAAATATACTCGCTTGTTAAAAAATAGTGGCGCCAACATATTGTTCGTTTCCTGCGATAAATCTTGTAGCGTGAAATCGATTGAATCATGATAATAATTTATTGTGTTGGGTCAATATAAACCCCGTCATTTTTCACCATTCTCTCTATATATCTTTCATTCGCACAGGCAACTGTTTTCTCCGAGGTTTTCTCTTTCTTCTAAGATTGTGTACAATTTTTTTTTTTTTTTATCAAAATAACAAAATTTTTCTCATCTCTAATTTAAATTAAAATCTACTAACAAGAATTATTTTTAAAAAAATAAGATAAGCTGATCTCTAATAACTTGAAGTGAAATATATTAACAATATCCATTAATTAGTAAAATTTTGATTCACTTTTTATTTCAATAATTAGTCAAACAATTGTTAAACATAGTAAAAGAAGTAAAAAAAAAATTAGTAAGCGTTAGTAAGAAAAATAGCAAAAGATTAGTAGATAAAATCAGTAAAAATAATTATTTGTATAAAGAGGAACTGTTTTTAGTAGCAAAAATTTACCATAATAGTAATTACTGAGAATTCTTGCTATTTTGAATTAGTAAAGAATTCTCACATACTTTTAGATTTTAGAGAACAGGAAGAGACAGAGAGAGAATTAAAAATTTAGAAGAGTACCTATATTGAAATAAATTTTTTATTTAATTTCCAGAAAAGAAGAATTTTGTTTCCATTTTTGAAATTGTAAGTATTTTTTATTTATGGAAATAAGTATTTTCAATTGTTGTTCTATAGAATAATAATAGAATATAATTCTGTAGCTATTGGAAAATTAAATTTGACGAATAAAAAATATCGTTTTAAATGATTCACAAAAATTTGATTCATCATTTTATTTCCCTGACTTTTTTCTAATTTTCATAAAAAATAATTAAGTTTTTTTTATACCTACTGATAGTAACTTCAATTTTAAAGTTTTACGAAACTCAATAATTTTCTTAATTTTAATTTAAAATTCTTCGAAAATACGATTATATTTCATAATAATTTTTAAAAGTAGAAAAAAATTTTGTTAAAATATAAAATTTATTTCAAATAAATTTGACCAAATTCTTAACTAATTGGAAATATAATTTAATCTTTTTAAATCATTAACGGGAATTTAACTGTCTTCAAAACATTCTAATTACAATTTCTCAAAAGACTACACTCTAAATCTGAATCAGTGAAAATTTCACTGATTTCAATTCAGTGGCCCAGTTTTCTTTAATTCATCAGTGGTATTTCACTGAGAATCAGTAAAAACCACTGATTGTCAGTGAAATTCCACTGATTCATCAAAGAAAACTGGGCCACTGAATTGAAATCAGTGAAATTTTCACTGATTCAGATTTAGAGTGATAGTTTTTTCCATAGTTTCCAAATTAAATTACATTGAAAACTTTAATAATAGTTGTTAAATAAATATTTAAAAACAATTTCTAAAAATTAACTGTATAATTCTTCCAAAATTCAATAACTTTTCTTGTTGAAATTTTTAATTAAAATTATTCAAAACTTAATTCATTTTTGAAAAAAATAATAAATTAATCTTTTTTTTTTTTTTTTGTAAATAAAAATTTAAATATTATTGCAGTTTTAAAACGATATTAAAATTTTCAAAGTCTTCAATTTAAAAATCTTTTGAAATTCAATTATCTAAAAATTAAAAATATTACGCTTCTAATATTCAAAATCATTATCTACAATATTAATTTTCTTAAAATTGAATTTTTATCAATAATGGTAATAAAAATTCTTCTAATAATTGAGTTTACTTAAATTTGTTTTAAAAGTAGATGAAATTCAGGGTTAATTTTTATTATTTATGAAAATAATAAAATTCTTGAGAAGATTTATATGAAAATTTTTTTAAATAATTGATTTTCTTCGACAGAATTTTTTAAGAAAATAATTTAATATCTTTGTTTGTAAATAAAAATGTTAATATTTTTACAGTTTTAAAACTATATAATAAAAAAATAAAAAAATCTAATAAAAACTTTCTAATATTCATTTATTATCTAAAATATTAACTGAAATTAATTAATATTAAAAAATTAATTGAAAAATTAAAAAATTAAAAAATCTAATTAAAACTTTCTAATATTCAATTATTATCTAAAATATTAACTTAAAATAATTAAAATAAAAAAATAAAAAAATCTAATTAAAACTTTCTAATATTCAATTATTATCTAAAATATTAACTGAAATTAATTAATATTAAAAAATTAATTGAAAAATAAAAAAATTAAAAAATCTAATTAAAACTTTCTAATATTCAATTAGGGATCGTTCACAAACTACGTCACACTCCTAAGGGTGAGGGGGTGGGGGTGTCAAGCTGTGTGTGACGAACTGTGGAAAAAAAATTTTTTTGTATGTAAAAAATGTGACGAAGGGGGGAGGGGGGTAAAAATCAGTCCGAAAAAGCGTGACGTAGTTTGTGAACGACCCCTTATTATCTAAAATATTAACTGAAATTAATTAAAATTAAAAAATTAATTAAAAAATAAAAAAATAAAAAAATCTAATAAAAACTTTCTAGTATTCAATTATTATCTAAAATATTAACCGAAATTAATTTTTAAGTCAATTCTTATTAGAAAGATCAACGATAATTCAATTATTTGAATAGACAATTAAATTATTAACAGCGATTAATTTAATATTTCCTGAAATTGAATTTTTATAAACAATTTTACCAATAATTCTTATATTAATTGAATTCTTTCGAAGAATTTTAATCAAATTTTTTAAATTAATTCCATTTTTCTACAAATTTATTTTAATTTGTTTTAAAAGTAATTGAAATTCTGCAATAATTTTTATTATTAATGACAATAATTAAATTCTTGTCAAGAATTTTATAAAAAAAAAATAAAAATAAAAAATTTTTTAAATAATCAAATTTCTTGGTCAAAATTTAATTTCTGCGAAAAATTGCATTAACGTTTTTAAAAATAATAATTGACTTAATTTAAGAAATTTTTATTAAAATTTTTAATAAAAATAATCGAATTCCCGAGAAGAAATTAAAAAAAATTCTTTTAAATAATTGAATTCTTTTGGAAAATTTTTATGAAAATAGTAGGTAGATATTGAAAATAATTGAATTTCGAAAAATTTTTGAAAATAATTGAATCGTTTCTAAGAATTTTACTAAAATTTTTAAGAATAGTTTTTTTATTTCAATTTCAAACGAATATAAAGTTGTGCAAATTCTCAAAAAAAAAAAAAAAAAAAAACAGAAATAAATAGCTTTTAGTGTCACAAATATAAAAAAAAGTATTCTAAGAGTAGCAAATTGTGAAAAAAGTAGTAAATAGTTGGTTTTAGTATAAGAGTGTGAAGCCTGCAAATAATTAATTATTTCATAAGATAATTATAATCATTTTGGCAAATAATAATAATTTGATAAAATAATTATAATTTGAGTCAATTAACTAATAGAATAGAATGCATTATTCTTTGATGTTACAATGATAAACAACTGTAATAATGAAATTAAAGGAGGAAACTGGAAGAGAGAAGTAGAGAGGGAGAAGTAGAGTGAGAGGGATTTAGAGGGGAAGATTTTTTGTCTAATTATAAAAAATTTGGCTTTTGCGCATTTTGAACCTTTTGGTGGAAGTTAAATTGTGAAAGTAAGTTAAGGCTGTGTGCTGGTGCTTGTACTTCGAGAGTGCCATGGACTGAATTCGGTTGGGAGTCGTTTTCAAGTACGTGCAGTGCATATACAGGCTGCATCATACAATAGCACTGAGGTGCGGAGCAGAGAGGATTAAATTATGTACGTAATATTTGCCGAGCTAAAATGGATCCTACTTGGTGAACACGTAGGCCAAAGCCGTAAATGTGCTTCACCGAAAACCATGTGTGTGGTTTATCTTGAGAGAGAGAGAGAGAGTACTAATTCTTCACTATTATGATTCTTCCTATTTTTATTTACTATTTTTTCTTAAATTTATATTTACTATTTTACTCTATTTTACTATAAAATATTCCTCTATTATACCATTTTTTTCCCTTTATATATACACGAGAAAAGGTTTCACCTGGAACAGCGATAAATTTCTCTAGAAAAGCGAAAGTCTTGACTTAGAACAACTAAAATATTCTCTAATGTAGTGAAATTTTTAGTTGCTCCTGGTAAAGCTTTTTTCTGTGTATTTTTAAAATGTAATTATTCAGTCCTGCAGATTATAGTATAAATATTATTAATCATAAATTACAGTATAAATATAATATGTATAATAATTACAGTATAAAATGTCAAAAAATTGCGATTTATTAATTATTTTAATTAATGATGAATTAAATTAATTTTTTCTGTCAGTTTACGATTTGTTTACAATTTACGATAGTCTTTCAACAATTTTGGCAAACTTTATGTACTTTTATTCGAATTTATTGTTAAACATTCTAGAATTTTTCCATAGACAAAAAATTTCTAAAGGTTATTTTTCAAAATAGTTTATTTTCATTAATCTTATCAGAAATAATGGTTCAAAAAGACCACTGAAGAAACACTTTGTTTCTTTATGTTTTGAATTTTAAAATTAATTTATTGAAAATAATAAAATTTTTAGAAAGAATTTTATCAAAATTTTTGAAAATAATTTAATTGTTCCAAAGAATTTTATTATTTATGATAATAATAATTGAAATCTTGAGAAACAATTTTATTAAAACTTTTTAAAATAATTTGCTTGTTTTAAATAATTTTATTGAATTTTTTGAAAATAATGGAGTTTTTTAAATAATTCTAATTGAAAATTATTAAATATCGAAGGATGTTAAAGATTATTAATAAAGTATAATTTACATAAATCAAGTTTTTAAAATTATCGTAATTGTAATTAAAAATGTGATTATCGCATTTTATTAAAATTTTTAGGAGATAATTGAACTTTTCTAAGAATGTTATATTAAAATTGAAATAAATAAATCCATTCAAGGGATTTTATTGAAACTTTGAAAATAATTGAATTCTCTCGCAGAATATTTTTTTTTTGACAATAATTAGATTTTTTTTAAACATTTATTTAATTTTTTAAATATTAGGAATTTGGTTTTGTTAATAATTGTAATTAATAATTTTATTTTAAACTTTCATTAAAACTATATTTAAAAAAATTGAAATCTTTCATAGAATTTTATCGCAGAATTTTCGAAAATAAAATAAAATTCTTTTGAAAAATTTCTTCCAAATTTTAAAAATCATTGTCTTTACTAATAATTGTATAATTAAAAATATGATTATTGAATTTTATTAAAATGTTTTGAAAATAATATTGAAGTTTTCACAGAATTTTATCATTATTTTTTGTAAATAATTGAATTCTTTCGAGAAATTTTATAGAAATTGAATTCATGCGAAGAAATTTATTTTGAAAATAATTAAATTTTTTCCAGGAATTTTATTAAAATTTTTAATAATAATTGCCATGTTTATTGATAAAAATTGATGTTGTTTAAGATTTATTTACGATTTGATTACGAATTACGATTCTCTTCCATATTTAAAAGTTTAATCCTTGATGGATTAAAAGCGTTGTAGGTTTTTTAATCCATTTTAGCATTAAATTAATGCTGCACATTTTTCTGTGTTGGAGACTTAATGCATAAAACATATTTTTCTCTCAAAATAAAATTGTCAACTTTGAAAGTATTTAATTTATTTACTATGTGTAATTAGTTTGTAGTCTTTAGTATCAACAGGGTTGCCACAGATACAGAGAAATTAATGAATTCAGGGAAAATTTGCAGGAAAAATAAAATTGGTCACGAAAAACTCAGGAAATTATATATAAAAAATACTAGAAAAATATTTTTTCTTCTTGAACTATTTTTGTTTGACTTATAAACATTAAAATCATTACAAATTTTAATAAAAAAAAATTTTAATTTATATGTAATAATAATAGTATAATAATAATAATAATAATAATAATAATAATAATAATAATAACTAATTCAATAATTTTCAATCAAATGTTTATTTATTTTAAATAATTTAATTCTTGCAAAATTGTCATAAAATTATTATTTATAAATTATGCAGCGAATAATTTTACTTAAAAATTCAAAAAAAAAAAATGAATTTTATATTTAGAGAAAAATTTTAGTTATAAATACTAGAAAATAATTTTGGATAAAGCTACAGTGTCATTTTTCTATAAATTATTGAATTTCAAAAGGTTTGAAATCCCAGTTTTCTTTAAAGTATCAAATTGATACTAAAGTGGTTCAAATGGATGCAAAAAATTTAGATCAATTTTTAATTTGATCCAAATTTTTCGTATCAATTCGTTGCAATTTAATACTTTTAAATCTACAGTGATTTGAAATTTTTACAAATCTTAATTCCTATGGAAAAATAATAATTATTATTAAATATTTTTCTAAAAAGAAATATAGATGTTTCGAACAATTTTACAATTAAAGATATTCGAAAATAAATGTAGGTATTACAAGCAAGTTTTTGTGTATCTTATAATTTTTAGAGTGAATAAGAATATTCTTTAGGAAAAAAAGGAATATTCTTAAAAAAAAGACAAAATTCTGTCCGGGAATCTGGGAAGAATAAATTCAAATTTTTGTGGCAACTCTGATCAAATAATGTTCTAATTGATATTAACTATTATTTGTAGTTTTTAAAAAAATTTTTTCCTCTAAATATTTAAATAAATATTGTAAATAATGTATTTGACTATTTGTTTTTAAAAATACACACTTCTTTTCAAACTATTAATTATTATAAATTCATGTGAAAATTACCCCTATTTTTATTTCCACTGCTGAAAAAGGGGAGAAATAATAATTATCATTGTATTATAATTCACTTGATGATCATTTGACCCTATAAACCTAATAAATTATTAAAACAAATATTGTCAAGTTCTTTCCAATATATGTATAATATTTCGTCGCTTGGTTTTTTTTTTTTTTGGTTTTTGTACGTTAAGGATTAATGATAATGCATTAAGTTACCCTCAATATATGGTGTACACTTGGAAATATTACTTTAGTTACACAAATGTGTGCAATTATATGAATCTATATATGAATCTATATATGAATCTATCTATGTGTTTCGATAAATGTATATATATACACTGAGAAAAAAAACTATTAGTCCAATAGCGCCAATGCTATTGAATTCAATTTTTTCGCAGCAATAATTTCTGTATTGAATTAAGAAAATATATATTAAAATATAATAATTCATAATTTACAACTAGATACAATTTCATTAAAAAATTATTAATCTTGAAAAATTAATTTTTTTCTCTCACAAGCGGAATTACTTTAATCATTTTTCAGGGTTGCCACGCAACCTGGAAACCTGGAAATGTCAGGGAATTTTATGAACCTTGAAAAAACCTGGAAAAGTCAGGAAATTTGGATCGAAATCCTGAAAAATTGTTATTTTCTAAAGTTTATTCTTGAAATCTAATTTTACATAAATATTTAAAAATTAATTAAATTTTAAAAAAGTTACGTTTACAATTTTCATAAACTAGATCAACTTCAAACAATTTTAATTTGAAATTTTATAAAATTTCAATTTTCAATGAATTTAACTAGAAATCGTCTTAAAGAACGTAAATTTTTGAGAAATTTTAATTATTCCAATTCTTCTGGAATTAGTTAAAATTTTTAATATATATATATATATTTTTAATTGATTATTAAAAATAATGGATTTATAGAAGAATTTTAATTAAAAACACTAAAAGAAATTGAATTTTGAAGCAATTACAAATGATTGCATAAATTCAATTATTTTACAAATTAGTAAAATTC
Organism: Leptopilina heterotoma; assembly: GCF_015476425.1. Classification (NCBI taxonomy): domain Eukaryota; kingdom Metazoa; phylum Arthropoda; class Insecta; order Hymenoptera; family Figitidae; genus Leptopilina; species Leptopilina heterotoma. The sequence goes on along the minus strand of NW_025110953.1, from coordinate 1,072,365 downwards.
TTCTTAGAAATTCAATTATTTCCAACAATTTTAATAAAATTCATGGCAAAATTCCAATTATTTTCAAAAAATTACCTCAATTCAATTACTTTTAATAAATCTACTACTTCAATAAAATTTTTCAAAAGAATTCAATTATTTTAAAAAAATTTTTAAATTCTACTCAAACATTTCATTATTTTCATAAATAATAAAACTCATCTCAGACTTTCAATTATTTTTAATACAATTTTAATGAAATTCCTCGCGAAAAATGAAATTATTCTTAAAAATTTCATTAAAATTCATCAAAGAAATTCAATTATTTAAAAAGACATTTTAATAAAATTCGTCTCAAGAATTCAATTATTTTCAAAAGTAATATAATTCTTCGCAGAAATTTTATTGTATTCAACAATTTACAAAAATTCTCGTCAAAATTTCAATAATCTTTATAAATTTTTCTCCGAAATTCAAATATTTTAAAAAACTTTAATAAAATTCTTCGCAAAGTTTTTATTATTTTCAAAAATTCGTAAAAAAAAGTTTCAAAAACCCTTTTCTCTTTGGAGAAATTCAATTATCTCTAATAAAATTTTAATCAAACTTCCGAAAAATAAACTTATTCTTAAAAATTTTATTAAAATTTGTCAAGAGAATTCAATTATTTAAAAATTTGTTGATAAAAGTCTGTACAAAAATTCAATTTTAAGAAACATTCAATTATTTAATAAAATATTTATTTTTGCATTTAAATAATTAAATTCTCTTGAATTTTTTTTAGTAAATATTGATTTAAAAATGAATTTCAGTTAAAATTTTAGATTATTATTGAATATTGAAAGCAATATAGCGTAAATTTTTAGAAATAATTGAATTTTAAAACTGTTTCAAATTAAAATCTTTTAGAAAATTTCAACTTTTCATACTTTTAATTAACAATTCTGTAGAATTTATTTTTTAAAAAAGTTTAATTGAATTTTTCTTTAATTCTTGAAGTTTTTATTTTCTAGTATATATTTAATTGAAGAATGTCAGAATAAATTAAAATTACGTAAAAATTAATATTGAAAATAATTGAATATTTACAAAGAATTTTATCATTTTTGAAAATAATTGAATTCTTGCAGAGAATTTTATCAATTTTGAAAATAATTGAATTCTTGCGAAGAATTTCGTCAATTTTAAAAATAATTTGAATTATTTCGAAGTATTTTATTCAAATTTTTTGAGAATAATTGAATTCCTGCGAATAATTTTATTATCTATAAAAATAATTAAATTCTTGACAAGATTTTCAAGAAAATTTAAAATTAATTTTTCTCAAAAAGTTTAATGCAATTTTTTTTTAATTATTTAAAGTTTTTAATTTATAATTTATTTAATTGAAGAATGTTGGAATAATCGAATCGTAAAATTGAATTGTAAACAAATGGATTTAAAAATTCTCAAAGAAGAACTTTTTCAAAAATTATTTTTAAAAAATTGTTTTTAAAAAGAATTTTTAAAAAGAATTTTAGTTTAAAATTCTAGAAACGAAGAATTGAATTGAAATGAAAATAGGTAATTTTGAAGAAATTACAGCAACAATATTTTTATAATATAAAATAATGATATAGTATCAAGTTTTAATAATTATTATATGTAATTGAATTTAAAATTTTTGAAAATTTTAATTTCTGTAAAAAAATAATAATGATTAAATATTCATTTAAAAGCGAAGTTATTGATGTTTTTGAGAAATTTTACAATTAAAGAAATTCGTAAATAAATGTAATAGAACAGGAAAAAAGTCGTTTTGTCTGGAAATCAGGGAGGTTGGTAAAATTAAGAATAAAATTAAAATTAAAAATTAAACTTTGTAAAATATAAATGTAGTCTTAAAAACCTGGCAAAATTACGTTTTTTAACCTGGAAAACCAGGAAAAGTCAAGGAATTTAAGGAAAAGCGTGGCAACCGTGAATTTTTGTATATAAGGAATGAAATCACTAGTACCTGCTATTGAATTTATAACAGATTTAATTATACGAAATGCATTTCTTGATATTATAGCATTTTCTATTAACACTATAACTTCTGTACACTGAGAAAACGAATTATTTGGTTCAAACAAATTTTGTTTAAATCCAACTTAAAATATCTTTGCTATACAGTCAAACATATTTAAGTTTAATTCAGTCATATTTTTTGGTTCATTTAAAGAAACAATATATTTAATTCAAACATAAGTTATGGTTAGATTTTAAATTATTCATAATAAGATTTTAAGTTTGAATCAAACATAAAATTTTTAAACATAATTTTAGTTTAATGATAGATCGTCCAACGTCCTTCCGGCAGGACGAAAAAGACTCAGGTGAGTCCCTCCGAAATCACTAAAGAAAACTAACATGGATTCAGATAAATAAAAAATGATATATATCATTGGAAAGGTAACGAAACAAGCTTTCAGCGCATATAAATATCGAGCTTGTAAGTTCAAAACTAAGGGCTGGGTAGTTTGAAGAAGTTACATGTTCCAAAAATTCACATAATTTTTAGTCACAGAATGACGAAGCCCGGTCCTGCCGGCAGGACGCTTTTCGCTTTATTTAAGAGACTGCCTAGCCCAGGTTTATAAATTTAAAGACTCGATATTTACATCATTTGAAAGTTGTTTCATTACCTTTCCAACGATATATTTAGTTTTATATTTATCTGCTTCCATATTAATTTTATAGAGCAATTTCGAAGGGACTCGCGCCTGACTCTATACTCAAATATACTGAAAAATATTAAAAATGAATTTTTTTTAATTAAAACATTAAGTTTCATTCTTTGTACGTTTCTGAAGAGAAAGAGACTTGTCCGGTCAAGAAATATTGATTTTTGTGGATTTTACATTAAATTTACGAAAAAATGTTTTTTTCACTGTTTAGAAACATAGCAAATTGAAGGCTTTGAAAAATGGTTTAATATTATTATTTTAAAAAGTCAAAAATATGGATTTTTTCGTCTTTTCGTCTACTTTAATCCCAAAGAGTGCCAGAAAAGAAAATTTGAATTCCCTTTTTTTAAAAGCCTTTTTTTCGGAACGTCCTTCCGGCAGGATGGGCGCTTGGACGATTTATCATTAAATCAAAACCGAAAATATGTTTGAATTAAGTATAATGTTTTCTCAGTGTAATAATATAATTATTTATTATATTTATTAATATATTTATTCAAATCTATATAGTGCAATAATCAATAGCACATGTTATTAAACCAACAGTAATTGTATTCGAACGATATTGAATATGCCGTTTATTGCGACAAACAAATATGTCATTGATTCGATAGCATTTTTTTTCTCAGTGTATGTGTATGTACGTGTATTTATGTATGTCTTATTGATATATACGTAGGTCGGTGTATATTTGAGCAGATGAAGGGAAGTGCTATGGGGCAGACACATATCAGTCGTCTCGACCTTTATACAGTCATATACTGTGTTATATAGCGCATTTCAACCCACATCGCAAGTTATCCTTTCTCACCCTGATGTACCAACAACTTTTCTCCCCCTCTCTCTTCCCCCAAGATCACTATTTCCCATACCTTCAAGCAAAAAGAGCCCAACCAACCTGAGCCGACTCGGCGATCAAGTTACATAATGCAAACGGTCCTATTGAATATTTCGCCCAGTAAAGTGATAAAAAAGGAAAAATTTCCAAGAAAGCCCCTTATACAGGACTTAGAGGAATATCTCAACTCTGGAGGACAAACTCTCTCTATTTCTCTATTTCTCTTTTTCTTTTCCTTTCTCTAAGAGATAAGCATCGTTGATAAGTTACTGGATGTACTAATTAAAAGAAAAAACAAATTACTTTATTCAATAATAATAATAATAATAACTATATGTATAATAATGATAATTAAGCTAAAACTGGCAACCAGTTAATTTTGGAAATTAAATTCTATAACGTTAAATATTTTTTACGAAGCTTTAACTTGCACCCAGTTATCAACACCAAATTAATTTTTCCAAATTTGATGTTTGTTTTAAACAAAGAAAATATTTAACTTTAAAATTTAATTTACAAAATTAAATGGGTGCCACATTCAGCTTCATATAATACACGGAGAGAATAATTATATATTAAATTTTGTAAAAGTATTTTACAACTTGGGAAAAAATTCTGACAAAGGGAAATTTTTATATAAAAATACTAATCATTAAAAAAACTTATGTGAAATTTAGTGTAATTATTATATCAAATATCAAGATTAAGAATATTAAATAAACTAACAACGATTCGGGCGCTAAAGCGTGCGGCTAACTTCTTCCTATTTTTTTTTATAGATAAAATTAGCAATTTTTAAAATAATAGAATTTAAAACTTTTCTAATTTAAATTTTTGTTGAAAACACTAAAAAAAATTCAATTTTGAAGAAATTACAAATAATTACAAAAATTCAATTATTTTCAAAAAAATTAAAATTTTTCTTATAAAATTAAACTATGTTCAAAATTTTGAAAAAAATTCTCGTAAAAATCCCAATTATCTTTATAAATAACAAAATTTTTCTCCAAAGTTCAATTATTTTCATAAATGTCAAAAAAAATTCTTGTCCTAATTTCAATTATTTTCAAAAAATGTGTATGATTTCAATTCTTTTTAATATTTCACAAAAAGAATTCAATTATTTAAAAAAAATTTTAATAAAATTGTATGCAAACATTTAATTATTTTCATAAATAATAAAAATTTCACTAAAATTCAATTATTTTAAAAAAAAAATTAAAATTCTTCTTATAAAATTCCAACTATGATTAAAATTTGAATAAAATTCTAGTAAAAATCCCAATTATTTTTACAACTAACAAAATTCTTCTCCAAAGATCAATTATTTTCATAAATGTCAAAAAAAATTCTTCTCCTAATTTCAATTATTTTCAAAAATTGTTCTAATTTCAATTATTTTCAATATCTACTATTTTAATAAAATTTCCCAAAAAGAATTCAATTATTTAAAAAAAATTTTAATAAAATTGTATGCAAACATTTAATTATTTTCATAAATAATAAAAATTTCACTAAAATTCAATTATTTTCAAAAAAAAATTAAAATTCTTCTTATAAAATTAAACTGTGTTTAAAATTTAAATAAAAACTCTCGTAAAAATCCCAATTATCTTTATAAATAACAAAATTCTTCTCCAAAATTCAATTATTTTCATAAATGTCAAAAAAAATTTTATCTTAATTTCAATTATTTGCAAAAATTGTTCTAATTTCAATGATTTTCAATATTTACTATTTAAATAAAATTTCCCAAAAATAAATTAATTATTTTAAAAATTTTTTAATAAAATTCTATGCAAAATCGTTTAATTATTTTCATAAATAATAAAAATTTCACTAAAATTCAATTATTTTCAAAAAAAAATTAAAATTCTTCTTATAAAATTAAACTGTGTTTAAAATTTAAAAAAAATTCTCGTAAAAATCCCAATTATCTTTATAAATAACAAAATTCTTCTCCAAAATTCAATTATTTTCATAAATGTCAAAAAAAATTTTATCCTAATTTCAATTATTTTCAAAAATTGTTCTAATTTCAATGATTTTCAATATCTAGGGGAGAGTCTCCAGTTGTGAGACACCTCCAGTTGTGAGACAGTCAATTTTTTTTAACATGTAATATTAAAAAGCCGATTGGTTTATATAAAAACATTTCTTTTTATATGAGCCAACTTTTTCGTGTACGCCGAAGCGGATATATAAACTGTTTTTGTTAAATACCAACACTGTGTGTGATAATCGACTAAAAAGCGTTTTTTCAATAAATGCAAAGTACTTTTTTTCCAAGTTAATTAATTGGAAAAGGTAAATGTAATGCATTTTCTGTTAGTGTTTTCCTTATATTTTGTGATGCAATATTGCATTGTTCCAATCTACGGTTGAAAATAATTTAATTTTCCTTTTTCAAAATAGCGCCAATTTCTGGGTGTGAGACACAGCATATCACCAGTTGTGAGACGGTGTCAACACCCATCTGGGCAGCATGAAAAATACGAATTTGCAGGCATACTATTTAAATGTTGTTTTGATTTTTTTTTCTAGTATTTTTGGGCATGTCAAGTGGAAAAAAGTAAATTGATTCAGAAGAAATCAATTTTAATGCTCTTGTTGAAGCTATTAAATTGTGTTTATTTGATAGTCATATTTTGGCGAATAAATATTATTATTTAGTATACAATAATATATATTATTAATATATTTAATTATTTATACTAAACATAACGTTTTAGGTCAAGCTTATTAAATTTTAGCAATTTTTAATGAGTGTCTCACAACTGGAGACATTTTTTTTTTTTGAAAAAAGCGATGTGCTCGGAAAATGTATCGTAAAATTTTTTGAGTTCATCGAAACACTATACTTTCTTTTAATAAAAGTTGCGTATTTCTGTTACCTTTCGAACGGTGTATTTTATTTACAATTTCGTTTACCCGTTTACAATTTACAGGTCAAAAATGAAACCCGTCTCACAACTGGAGACTCTCCCCTACTATTTAAATAAAATTTCCCAAAAATAAATTAATTATTTAAAAATTTTTTTAATAAAATTGTATGCAAAATCGTTTAATTATTTTCATAAATAATAAAAATTTCACTGGAATTCAATTATTTTCATGATTAATAATTTAAAATTCTAGAAAATAATAATTGAATTAAAATAATGAAAATAATTTTGATGAAGTTACAGTAACTATAATTAAATTATTATTATTATTATTATTTATTAGTAATTATATTCTTATAATATAAAATAATGATTTTATCTCTCGGTCATCTTTAATTATTAGAAAACATGAAGAAAAAAAAATAAAAATTAACTAGACTCCGAGTCTTTGACTCGGAGCAATCGATATCTTCATGTTTTCTAACAATACTTTTATAATTTGTTTAATTTAAAAAAAATTTGAATTTAAAATTTTTGAATGTCTTAATTCCTGTGGAAAATCCTGTTCCAAAAATAAGATTAAAAATAGAAATTTTGCAAATATTTTTCTTCTTTTTCTAAAACAAAATAATAATTTTGTTAAAAAAATTGTGATTCATAAACAAAAATAATGAAAAATAAATAAATTTTCTATTTCTTAATCACAGTTGTTTAACAATTTCCTAATTTTGTTTAGAAGTAAAGAACAAAAATTTTTTTTTTAAATTTTTTAATTTTAATAGTGCATTAAAAATAACTAAAATCTCTACTCACTTTTTGCTTCAAAAATATTGGTAAAAAAAAGGAATTATATTAGTAAAAAAAAGACAAATAAAATAATAGCGGCAAAAAAATGTAGTCAAAACAAATTAAATATATAGTCATTCGAAGAATTTGGTTATTTTGAAACAATCCGCAATAAGAGAATTTTATTTGAATAATTAGTTCAATTAGTTATTTATTTGAATAATTAACTAAATAAATAATTTATAACTATAAATATGTAATTATGGTAGAAATATTTTATTTTGTTCAGAAAGTAAAAAGTTTTGTACAATTATTTGTTTTATTTTATTCATTATCAAAAGTAGAATGATAACTTTAGATATTTCATTTCTATTAATTTATTATTTTCCAGACAACTCTAGAATATTTCATTTAATTAATTCTTTATTTTATTTATTTATTCATAATGACACTAACTTTTTCGCATTATGTTTTTATATCAAAAGAGATTATTAATATGAATTATTAATAAATTATAAATTATAAATTTAATTAATTATAAATTCTTGTCTTTAAGATTAATTAATGTGTATTTATTTATTTACAGCAATTAGTAGGTTATAAAATAAATACCCCTTCATTTATTAACAATTTTTAAAATGTTGTAAATTATTTTTTGTCTTATTATTATTATTACTGTATTACTATTTAATATATTGATTACAATACCTATTCTATAAATAATAATATTATTTTCTTTTTCGTTTTGTAAAAATATACATATAAATAATGCATTTATATTATATATTTATCTTTAAAAATCTAGTCTTACTTTTAATTAACATTTACATTAGTTAAATATTTTTATACTCATATATATAAAATCATTCACTGACCCTAATGTCGTTAATAAATTAGATAATCTTGAATTTATTACCTTTGCTAGCTATATACTCTGCATGAGTTTTTACGGTTTTATTTCTTTATTTTCCAGTGATGACTAAATAAAAAATTAATTTTTCACTAAAATAATTGTGTCTATTATTTCATTCGTACCTTATATCCAAATTACGTATAATATATAATAAATAAAAACTGTGCGAGAAAAAATAATCTTTCCTTGCGACATGAAGATAAAATATTTAAATTTCTACTTCCACTGCAAAAGGTAAGTTCATTATTCAATAAACATATAAATTAGATTTTATAATTCTAAGTCATTGTTAACGTTATTACTATAATGCAATAGTTGCTATAATATAATTTAAATAAAATTCTAGGAAGAAATTCAATTATTTTCATAAAATTAGAAAACTTCTTGCAAGAATTCAATTATTTTTATAAATAATAAAACTCTTCGCAGCAATTCAATTGTTTTCGAAAATTATAATAGACTTTTACAAATAAAATACAATTATTTTAAAAAATTTTAATAAAATTCATCGAAAGCATTCAATTATTGTTATAAAATAATAAACGTTTTCGCAGGAATTCATATATTATTTTCAATACTTTTGATAAAAATTTTCAAAAAAATTTAATTTCTTTCATAAATAATAAAATTCTATGCAGGAAAACCAACTAACTTTTTCCAGCTTTTTTTAAAATAAAATTAGGAATTTTAAAAATAATAGAATTCAAAAATTTTCTAATTTAAATTTTTGTTGAAAACACTAAAAAAATTCGGTTTTTGAAGAAATTACAAATAATTGCAGAAATTCAATTATTTTTAAACAAAAATAAAATTCGTTACGTTTTGCTACTATTTGGGTCCTTTTTTTAGAATTCAGCTACTAAAAGCTACTATTTCTGTTTTTTTAGAATTTCCACTACTTTAAATTCGCTAATACTAGAAATCAAAAAACTATTCTCAAAAATTATAATCAAATTCTTTAAAACGATTTAATTATTTTCAAAAAATATTCGAAATTCAATTATTTTCAATTTTCCTATTTTCATAAAACTTCGCAAAAGAATTCAATAATGTAAAAAATTTTTTGATAAAATTCTAAAGAAGAATTCAATTATTTTCAAAAATAATAAAATTCATAGAAGAATTTAAATTATTTTTCATATTATTTTATTTTAAATTAATTAGATGAAAAATTCAATTATTATCATAAATAAAGTTTTTGACAAGAATTCAATTATTTAAAATAAAATTTTCATAATATTTATTATATTTCGTAAAAAATTAATTATTTAAATCAATGTTTATAAAATTCTTGCAAAGAATTCAATTATTTTCAAAAATAACAAAATTTTTCACAGAAATTCAATTCTTTTTAAAAAATTTTAATAAAATTTTTTGCAATAATTCAATTAATTTCATAAATAACAAAATTCTTCTCAGGAATTCAATTATTTTCATAAATAATAAAATTCATCGTAGGATTTCAATTATTTTTAATACAATTTTACAGGAATTGCTCAAAAAATGTAATTATTCTTAAAAATTTAATTTAAATTCCTCGAAAAACTCAATTATTTAAAAACATGTCTTTTTAAAGTTCTTTGGAAGAATTCAATTATTTACAAAAATATTAGAATTTTTCACAGGAATTCAATTATTTTTAAATATTTAAATAAAATTGTTCAAAAGTAATTAATTATTTTAAATACAATTTTAATTACATTTTTTTAAAATAATTCAATTATTCTTTGAGATTTTAATAAAATTCTTCCCAAGAATTCAATTATTTACAAAAATATTACAATTTTTCACAGAAATTTAATTATTTTCAAATATTTTAATAAAATTTATTCGAAAGAAATCAATTATTTTAAATATAATTTTAATTAAATTTTTTTAAGAAATAATTCAATTATTCTTTTAGATTTTAATAAAATTCTTCCCAAGAATTCAATTGTTTTGATAAATAAAAAAATTATTCCCGAAAATTCAATTATTTTGAGGCATTTTAATAAAATTCTTTGCAAAATTCAATTATTTTCATAAATAACAAAATTCTTCTCAGGAATTCAATTATTTTCATAAATAATAAAATTCATCGTAGGATTTCAATTATTTTTAATACAATTTTATATGAATTGCTCAAAAAATGTAATTATTCTTAAAAATTTAATTTCAATTCCTCGAAAAATTCAATTATTTAAAAACATGTCTTTTTAAAATTCTTTGGAAGAATTCAATTATTTACAAAAGTATTAGAATTTTTAACAGGAATTTAATTATTTTTAAATATTTTTAAAAAATTTTTCGAAAGTAATCAATTATTTTAAATACAATTTTAATTAAATTTTCTTGAAATAATTCAATTATTCTTTTAAATTTTAATAAAATTCTTCCTAAGAATTCAATTATTTACATAAATAATTCTTCTAATGAATTCAATTATGTCGATAAATAAAAAAATTATACCCAAAAATTCAATTATTTTGAGACATTTTAATAAAATTCTTTGCAAAATTCAATATCTTCATAACTTACAATGCCCATCACAAGAATCCAATTATTTTTAAAAGTAATACATTTCTTCTGGGAAATTCAATTATTTAAAAAAATTCTAATAAAATCATTCGCAAGAATTCAATAATTATTGTCAAAAATTTTAATGTTATTCTTTGTAAAATTTAATTATTGTTAAAAACTTTTTACAAATCAATTCAGATATTTTCAATATCTGCTATTTTCATAAAGTTTCCAAACAGAATTGAATTATTTAAAAAATTTTTTGTAAAAATCTGCGAAAGAATTCAATTCTTTTCATGAATAATAAAAATTTCTCAGGAATTCAATTATTTAAAAAATTTTATAAAATTCTTCGCAAGAATAGAATTATTGTTATAAATATTTAAATTCTTTCATGAATGATAATAAAATTCGTTGCAGGAATTAAATTTATTATCAGGATAAGAAAAAAGTATATATTTTTGATGAAAGTTAGGAAAAAGTCAGGAAAATAAAATACAGAATCTAATTTTTTTTTGTCAGTTTTGTGAAGTGTCTAAAACAAGTTTTTTTGGTCGTCGATTTTAATTTTTCGATAGCTACTTTTTTTTACTACTTTTTTTTAGTGTAAAAGCAACTTTTTGCTACTTTTTTGAAATTAATTATCGAGTGCGAAGTCTGTAAAAAATAAAGGAGATATTTTAAAAAATGTCGTTGTCCCACTCTCACCCAATAATTTTCCGTTGCAGGAAAAAAATAATTTTCAAATTATTAATTGAAAAAGAAATTATCTTTATCACTTTTTTTTTCTTTAATAAAAATAAATATAAATGACAATCTTGACAAGAAAAATGGGAATATGAATTTTTTTTTTTTTAAAGAGAGAGGAGGTTATTTTATTGTTATGTGGGAGAAGAATGTTATTTGTAGATAGTCCTGTGATGTGTTATCAGATTGAAAAGTGGATATATCTATACAAGCGTACACCTGATGGTACAGGCAGCTGGGAAAGTATACATACACATATATGTATGTCGTTGGTTTTCTGGCTCGCGATCGATCACGTGCCATCTAGTCGAAAATACGTTTACGCGCATCCACCCACCAAAGGAGCGGTTGTGTGTCCCTTATTCGTTACATTTCATCCATAGTGAGAAGAGGATGCTCCCAAAGGCTGTGAGGATATACGAGAGAGAGAGAGAGAGAGAGAGAGAGCGAGCAAGATGATTTTGGGGCGGGGCAAAATTTATTATTTTTTTATTATTATATTTTTCCAAGCATATATCAACAATCCCATACAGAGAAGTTATCCGGTTATCAATTTCCTCCCATATGACCAGAACTTATTTTTTTTTTTTTCTTTATCCGAGATCCCATCACTTTTAAATCAACTCGTCAATTTCACTTAGGTACATATTTTTCTGTTAACATCACCTTGAAACTTTCTTCATTCAGGAAAATGGAATTTTAACGAAACATTTTTTATAGGGGTACTGTTTTTTTCTAAAAAAAAAATTTTCTAATTTATACATTTCTACAGGGTTGACATAAAAATTTAATTTTCTTTTTCCCTGATTTCCATACAAAATTTTGACTTTTTCTTCTACTGTAAAATTATTCGAAAACGTTAATAACTTTTTTTTTTAAATATATATATTTAATCATTATTAATTTTCCATAGAAATAAAGATTTTAAAAAATTAAAAAAAAATTTTTTTTTTAAATTCCAAACTGAAACCTTTTGAAATTCAATAACTTATAAATAAATATTCTAAAACATGAAGAAATCGATCACTCCGAGTCGAAGACTCGGAGTGATCGATTTCTTCATGTTTTAGAATAATTAAAAATGACCAAGTAATAAAAATCATTACTTTAGATTATAAGAATATTATTATCTGTAACTTCATAAAAATTATTTTACAATATTCTATTAGGGTAGAGTGGGGTAAAAAAGCCACATTTTTACTTTTGATGCTGTAAAATCTGTATTTAAAATTTTTTTCTCAAATTTCCAATTGTTATTGAAAGTTTAGTTATTAAGCTTGAAAATTCTTGCCGGAAATATTTTTTATCTCATGAAAGGACTAAGTTATAAGAGTTTTACGAAAGCACTGCAAGTGGCTTTTTTGCACCACCTGGTGGGGTGAAAAAGCCACCCTTTGATTTTAGCAAAACATGTTATCAATTTAGGTATTTTTATAGTTTTCCTTTATTTATATGACAAATAGTCTTATTTGAAAAATATTTTAATAAATATTAAAGAGTTTTTAGCAAGCAAAATTGAAAATTATATTAAGTTTACCTGTTTTCGATTTGCACTGCCAATTTTTCGTACCTTTTTTAGAAGTTCTCTTTAAGTTTTACCACAGATAACATATTTCGTTGCAACCGTTTATTCATTGTTTATTTTTTAAATGCACTTTGAACTACTTTTTCGTCGTGTTTAATTTATTTTATTAAATAAACACGAGAAATTTTGTAAAATAAGAAGGTTAGTTTAAATAGAAAACAAGTGAATTTCACAAAATATTCAATGGATTTTTTGCCCTGGCTTTTTTACACCCAAGACCAGTTATTAAAAAAAGCAAAAATAAATTGTTAATTCAGTTCAATTTCTAAAAATTAACATTGTATACTTTTTCGGTATACTTTTCTCCTTATGTACAAACATTTACTTTTACTATTCGTTCACTTAATCAGATTGTAATATGTTTGAAAAGTTCACCAAAATGTTTTCAAAAAAGCAACAAAAAATTAAAATTACAATAAAAACAATATTAATCTAGGAACAACATTCAAATTAGATTCAAAAGTTGCGTATTACCTAATAGTATTTATATTCTAAACAGCTGATAAATCGGCTTAATAGTTTTTAAATAAAACTCAAATGGCTTTTTTACACCATGGCTTTTTTACCCCACTCTACCCTACTATCAAAAATTTAAACTAAAATTTATTTCCAAATCAATTTTTATTAGAAAATTCTATACGAGAATTCAATTATTTTAATACAAAAATAAACAATTTATTAAATAATTGAATGTTTCGATTTCGAAAAATTGAATTTCTACAAATAATCCCCATTTTAAATAATTGAATTCTTTTGACGAGTTTTAATAAAATTTTTAAGAATAATTACATTCTTTCGAGGAATTTGATTAAAATTGTATTAAAAATAAGTGAAATACTGCAATGAGTTTTATTATTTATCAAAATAATTGAATTCCTAAGAAGAATTTTATTATTTACCAAAATAATTTAATCCCAGTAGAAATGTTATTATTTATGAAAATAATTCAATGATTGCGATGAAATTTATAAAAAAATTTGTAAAAAATGAAATTTCTGTAAAATTTTTATTATTTTTTAAAAATAATTTTAAAGGTTTGTGTAGAATTGTATTAAATTGTTTTTTGAATAATTAAATTCTTTTAGAAAATTTTATTAGAATAGTAGATGCCTATTAAAAATCATTGAATTGAGGAAAATTTTTGAAAATAATTGAATTTCGGAGAATTTAATTATTTTTTAAAGATAATTGAAATTTTGACCAGAATTTTATTAAAATTTTTGAAAACAATTGAATTTTTGCGAAGAATTTTATTGTTTGAAAAGATAATAATTAAAATTTTGACGAGAACTTTTTAAAAAATATTAATTCTATAGAATTGTTAGTTGAAAAGTATGAAAAATTCAGATTTTCGAATATTTTAATTTGGAACCTTTTCAAAATTCAATTTTTTCTAAAAATTCATGCTTCAATGCTTTTAATATTCAATTATTATCAAACATTTTTTAAAAATTAATTTTCAAATCAGTTGTGATTAGTAAATTCTACGAGAATTCAATTATTTAAATACAAAAATAAATAATTTATTGAATAATAATTGATTACTTCTTAGAAATATAAATTCTCATAAAGAATTTTATCAACAAATTTTTAAATAATTGAATTCTTTTGATGAATTTTAATAAAGTTTTTTAGAATAGTTAAATTTTTCAAGGAATTCAATTAAAATTGTATAAAAAATAATTGAAATTCTGCGATGAGTTTTATTATTTCTGAAAATAATTGAATTATTGAGAAGAAATTTATAAAAAATTTGTAAATACCCAATAGGAAATGCCAGTGTAGTGCCGATGTTCACCACTGGCTTAGTACTCAGACGATTGTTCGGCGTAGTCTAGCCGAGCCTCGACAATTAGTGCTGGCGCAGTACAGAATTTTTGTTTCGCCAAAGCTTGGACAAGCCACGGTGGCTGGCTGAGTATAGAAAAATTGTTCACAACGCTCTTTGCCAACATTGCTTTTTTGACATAAACTTGAAAAAAATTATTAAAAAAGTTTATGAATGTTTATAAATATAAATTTATTAAAAAAATAAATATTTTACTTTTTAGTTGTTCATTTTTTATTTTTATTAAATTTAATAATAATAATTTAACATAATTGTCTAATTTTGTAAAAAATAATAAATTATTTAAACAAATTAAAATTATAAACAAAATTTAAACTTTAATCTCAATAATAATTTGGTTCCTATTAAAATACTATTATACTTCTTACTATGAATAAAAAATTATTAAAAAATTACCACGTAATTTAAGAATTACGTAAAATGGTAAATGCAATAAGTAAAGTAATTTAATTTAATTATTAAAAATTTATTTTAATTTATTTTATTTCAATTTATTATTTCTAACGTATCCCTATTTTTTTCTCATCTTTGACTCAATAATTGTATGTCTGAATGATACTGAGATATTAATACTTCACTGTACACATGTGTCGTTAGCATAGTGGTTAGAGCGTTAGTCTGTTAGTCCGTAGGTCGTAGGTTCGATTCCCCTCGTCAGCAATTTTGTTTATTTTCATAGGTTTGCGATATTTCTAGATTCCAATCGTTAGGTACTAAAATATGAAAATCTAATGCACACTTACTGTAATTGTTTATTATTTAATTTTTAAATGTTATAAACAATTTTTTTCTACTTCATTTACTATATCCATTGTTAGTCTCCATCTTTAATACAATTTCTTTAATAAGAGAAATATTTTATGAATAATAACTATTTATTAATACTATTTACCATTTTGTTGTTAAATTATTTATAATTATGAATTTACGACTAATTAATAACAATACGGCATTTATTGCGGCAATATTCTCAGCCAGCACTGGTCCAGTGCTGCGCCAGCGCTGTCTGGCAGCACTGGCAGGCAGTACTTCGCCAGCGTTAGACAGCGTTATCATCCCAGAGTTATGCCAGTGCTGTCTGTCAGCGTAGCTGCCAGTACTGCCAGTGCTGGCGCAGTACTCCGCCAGTTGTAAATTTCCCATTGGGTAGTAGAATTCTTGTGAAATTATTTTATTCTTTATGAAAATAATTAAATGTTTGAACTTTGAAGATAATTTTCTTAAAATTGTGTTTCAATAATTGAATTCATTTGGGTAATTTTATTAAAATAGTAGATATTGAAAATCATTGAAATGAGGAAAAATTTGGAAAGTAATTGAAAATTTGACAAGAATTTTATTAAAATTATTAGAAATAATTGAATTTTGAAGAAGAATTTTTATATTTATAAAGATAATAATTAGGATTTCCTCGAGATTTTCTTCTAAATTTTGAACATAATTGAATTTTTGTGAAATTTTTAACTAAAATTCTTCTTTAAATCAATTCTTATTACAAAATTCTACGAGAATTTAATTATTTAAATACAAAAATAAATAACTTCATGAATAATTAAATGTTTCTGAAAATTGAATTTTCATAAAGAGTTTTATAAACAAATTTTTAAATAATTGAATTCTTTCGTCGAATTTTATAAAAAAATTTAAGAATAATTACATTATTTTCGAGGGATACGATTAAAATTGTATTAAAGATAATTTAAATTCGCAATAAGTTTTATTACTTACAAAAATAATTGAATTGTTGCGAAAAAATTTATAAAAAATTTTTAATTAATAGAATTCCTGTAAAATTTTTATTATTCATGAAAATAATTATAAATTTGCGTAGAATTTTATCAAAAAAATTTTTTTTAAATAATTGAATACTTTTGAAAAATTTTATTCAAATAGTAGATGTCGAAAATCATTAAATTGAAAAAAAATTTTGAAAATAATTTAAATTTTGCCGAGAATTTTATTAAAATTTTTAAAAATAATTGAATTTTAGAGAAGAATTCCATTATTTATAAAGATAATAATTGGTATTTCGTCGAGATTTTCTTGTAAATTTTGAACATAATTGAATTTTTGCGAAGAATTTTATTATTTTTCAAAATAATTGAAATTCTGCAAACATTTGTAAGTTATTCAAAATTCAATTTTTTTAGTGTTTTTAAGAAAAATTCTTCTATAAATCCACTACTTTTGATAATTAATTAAATATACCCATATTAAAAAATTTAACTAATTTCAGAAGTTTTTTAAAATTTCTAACTAAATTAATTAAAAATTGAAATTTTCTAAAATTTAAAATTAAAATCTTTTGAAGTTCTTCTATTCATGAAAATTGTAAACGCAACTCTTTTAAAATTCAATTAATTTTGAAATATTTAAGTAAAATTATTATTCATTAAATAATTTATAATTTTAACAATTTTAAGTTATTAGAATTAAGTTATTTAAAAAGAAATTATTGTCAGAAATAGAATAAATTGAATGTTTTGTGTTAGAATTCTTGATAATTTTGTAAGGCAAACAAAAAAGACATATGAATTTAAAAAATTTAATTTATTTTCAATTCTTAACAATTTAATTTTTTACCCGTTTTTTTTAAAATTAAATTTATTTTCAATTCTTAAAAATTTAATTTTTTCCAGTACTTTTAACAAAATTCCCTAATTTCCCTGACGAATTCTACTTTGGATGACTTTTCCCTGAATTCTCTAAATGTTCTGACCTGTGGCAACCTTGTTCTAATGAATTTTAATTTCTATTTTCTTGTAGTGAGATTTAATTTTTAATTCTTTTTTTGTAATGAAGTTCATTTTTTTTTGCAATGAAATTTATTTTCTAATTATTATATAAAATCAGAAAAAAAGGAAACTTTTTTGTTCCATAAAAATAAAAATATAGAATAAATATAATTAAATAATTAATTAATAATTAATTAATAATTAATTAATTAATTAATTAATAATTAATTAATAAATATAATTAAACAAATGGAATCAAATAAATTTAATTTAATAAATTAAAATTTTTTAATAATTCTACATAAATCTGTAAAGTCTTCACTAATTTAATTTGTTAATAACAAAAAAAGATAAGAAATTCTATACTACCTAATAATAAAGACATCAACATTAATGAAGAACAAAAGGGAAGAAAGTTTTTACATTAATAACAAAACAATAATAAACAAGTTTCTACATTTAAATAATATATATATCACCAAAAGAAAAAAAGTCTGTAGAAAAGTTATAAATAATTATTTTTCTATATTTTACTGCTTAAATTTAAAAGTCTCTTTGAATAAATATTAATTTATTTACATTTGTTTATTATATTAATTATTTAATTTAATTAGTTATATTTATTATATTAATTTATTTATATATTTATTTATAATTACCTACTTATTTATAGTATGTACTTATTTATTCATATTGACAGGAGAATAAATACAAAGTGTCCTTAAACACGATAGATAAATATAAGTTTCCCCTAAAAGCCATTTTTTGTTTAACAAATAAATTATAATGAAATAACTAAATAAACGATAAATATGGTAATTTTCGGATGATATTTATCTTTGAAAAAATTTTTCACTTTGAAAATAAAGTTGAGTCCTGCAGTGAAGAGAAAAAAGATTATGGGTTATTTCTAAAGGCGTAACTTCCGGTCATAAAACCGCACGCGATTTAGAAATCGATTTAGCAACGCGAAGAATTCACTTTCACACTAGTTTTACACTGTTAGAAATGAGAATTCAAGTTTACACCAGAAATATTGAAATTCACATCAATATAAGATTGAATGATTAAAAACTCATTGGTTTAAAGTTGTTGTCCGATTTATTATATTTTTAAAGCCTTCTCGGCTTCATCTTTGTACGATATTTTGATCTTAGAAAGAGCTCTGAATCTTTGGATATTTAAATAATTTCTTAAGTGAAGAATGGCAAACTATTTTATAATTTGTAATTTATAATTTGGCAAACTATATTTCGAAAGCTATTTTTTAAAATGTAATAAAAATTGATTTTTTTAAAAAAATAACTTTCCTGAAATAAAGAATAATTTGCCATTACTCTATGGTTAATAAATAAATTTTTAACAATTTCCTGTAAATAAGAAAATAGAAAACTTTACACTACAGAAAGATTGCTAAAAATAGCGAATAAAACCAATAAAAAGAAAGCATTCAATTTTTTCGTGTGAAATTTCAATCTTTACGGTGTAAACTTATTAGTCCTATATATTTTTAACAGTTTACGTTGAAAAGAGATTATCTACTGAAGAAAACTCTATTCAACCCAAAGATTCTTTCCCTGCTTTCAATTGCGCTTTTTTCAAAGACCTTCAAGTTCGCGAAAATTCACTGCCGCAATATATATATATAAGACTCGTTTTTTTTTCTCATTTCGTATACATTTATATTTATACGTAATCCAGTAAATATTGTTCTCGCAAATTAATATTTTTTTACTAAAAATATTATTTACTCTCGAAATTTCAATGAAGAATATATTATTAAATTTATATAGTAAATATTTAAAGAAAAAATCTATTAGTATATTAGTAAAAATCATCTATTAGTAATATATTTTTTTTACTATAAAAAAAATATATGAAAAAACCTCAAATTCAGTAGAACCTCCCCTTAATGATGATAATTTAAAAATCGAAGACATAAAAAAATATGGATACAAATTTCATTGAAAAATTAAACAATATTTATCCGAAAAATAAATTTAAAAAATTTGTTTTTGACTGTTTTCGCCTGTTTTTAAAGATTTTTAACAAAATTTTAATTTAAAATTGAAAAATTGTTGTGTCATCGCCATATAAAAGTCTCTACGGAAGAACAAATTTTTTGCTTGTAATTATTATTAAGTTTCTGGTATTTGTAAATTTAAAAAAACTTTCCAGAGCCAAAGCTATGTTATCAGGCCAGCAATTTTTTTAATTTTTGACTAGAATTTCATAAGTATCGTCGTGGAAAAAACCTGGAATTTTACATTTATTATTTTGTGGCAACCATGATTATTTACAAATTATTTTTATAAATTATTATTCAATGATTTTCATAAATAACAACATTTTTTACAGGGATTCAATTATTTTCATAAAATAAAACTCGTCGCAGATTTTCAATTATTTTTAATTTTTAATACAATTTTAATGTAATTCTTCGAAAACTGTAATTATTCTTCAAAATTTTATGGAAATTCAGCAAAGAAATTCAATTATTTTAAAAACTTTTACTAAAATTTATTTATTACAGTTTAAGTATTATTTTCAATACATTTTTATTAAATTTCTTCAAAAAAATTGAATTATTTTCATAAATAATGAAATTTTTTGTAACAATAAATTTTTTTCAAAATAATTTCCATAAAATTGTTTGTAGAAATTTAATTAATTTCAAAAATTTGTCAAAATTCAATTATTTTCAATGTCTACTATATTTCAATAAAATTTCACAAAAGAATTCAATTATTTAAAAAGAAATCTTAATAAAATTCATCTCAAGAATTCAATTATTTTCAAAAATTATAATAAAATTCTCGGCAGAATTTCAATTATTTTTAATACAATTTTCATCATATTTCTCGAAAAATGAAATTATTCTTAAAAATTTTATTAAAATTTGTCAAGAGAATTAAATTGTTTAAAAATTTTCTTGATAAAATTCTTTATGAAAATCCAATTTTAAGAAATATTTAATTATTTAATGAAATATTTATTTTTGTAGTTAAATAATTGAATTCACGTAGAATTTTCTAATAAATATTGATTTAAAAATGAATTTCAGTTAAAATTTTAGATTGTAATTGAATATTAAAGGCATTATAGCGTAAATTTTTAGAAATAATTGAATTTTCAAAAGGTTTTAAATTAAAAACTTTGAAAATTTGAACTTTTCATACTTTTAATTAAGAATTCTGTAGAATTATTTTTTTTTCAAAAAGTTTAATGGAATTTTACTTTAATTATTTAAAGTTTTTAATTTCTAATATATTTAATTGAAGAATGTCAGAATAATGGAAATTTCATAAAATTAAATTGTAAACAAAAGAATTTGAAAATTCTGAAAGAACTTTTTTAAAAATTATTTTTAAAAAATTGACCTGAAGAAGAATTTTAGTTGAAAATTCTAGAAATGAATAATCGACTCGGAGTGATCGATGTCTTCATGTTTTATAATAATATTCTTATATGTTATTGAATTTCAAATTTTTGAAAATTTTAATTTCTATACGAAAAAATAATAATGATTAAATATTTATTTAAAAATGAAGCTATTGATATTTTCAAATAATTTTCATATTAAAAACCTGGAAAAATTCTGTTTTTCAACCTGGAAAACCTGGAAAAGTCAGGGAATTTGAAAAGAGCAAAAGCGTGGCAAAACCCTGGTGAAGGATAATTTAACCATAATTAAAAATAATTTTTTGTTTTTGTTTTGAATGAGTAGATTTTACTAATAAATAATAAATTGATAACTAATTAATAATTAGGTTAATTAGTTATAAAGTATACTTGAAACGTTGAGTTTTAGTTTCTAAATCAATTTGTATGTTTAGGAGATTAAATAAACTTTACTAATAAATAAATAACAATAATAATAATAATAATACAGTAAATTTTACTAATAAATACTAATTTCAACTTATTTATTAGTAGAATTTACTAATTCAAAAACAAAAAGTCAGTCACTAATTCTAATTAAACATTTTTTCTACTTCAAATTTTGAGAATAGTTAATAATAATTTAACCATAGTTATAATTATAGACAATAATTCTATAATTAAAGACAATAATTTTACCATATATTTAATAATAATTTAACAGCAGTTAATAATATTTTGACCATTATTGTTAATGGCGATAATACCAAAATATAAGTCAAATATTTAACAATTGTAATTAAATCATAATAATCAAATAATAATTTCCTATTTCTACTATTATAATATTATTCCATTAGAGAAATAAAGAAATACTTATTAAATGGAAATTTACCTCGAAAATATTTTATTATTTCAATAAAAATAATAAAATTAGATATACCTAATCAAAAATAAAAATAAAAAAAATAAAATAACTCACCGAATAGTGTCTTTTTATTGTACTTAGTCGAAACATCCTTGATGATAACATGTCCTTGAGTCCTAGTTTCCTTGGAGGGTAACAAGCCTTCTTTTGGGGGGGGCACAATGGTGGTAACATTTTTTCTGTCAATCAAACATTAAAAGCAAGTAAGAAATCAATATATCGCAACTTGACACTGAGTAGCCGTAGACGAGAGAGAATGGGGGTGTGGTCACTAGGGTGTCACCAGAAAAATGTTTCAAGAGAAAGAGAAAAAAAATGATATATACGAAAAAATGTGTCATTTATTCAATAAAATCTGTTTTTCAACTAAAAAAAATTTTATTTTTATAATAAATAACGTTTTTTTTGCGATTAAAACAAAAAAATTAGAACTAAATAACAAAAATAGTTTAAATACTAGTAGTAAACAAATAATGATTTTTAATAACAATATTAATAAGAATAATAATAAGAATATTTATAATAATATTAAATAATTAGTTATTAAAAAAATTAGTTGAAAAATTAGAACTTAATGACAAAAATAATTTAATTAATACTAATAATAAACAAAAACGATTTCAAATAATAAGAATATTAATAATAATATTAAATAATTTGTTATTAACAAATTATTTAAAAAATTAGTTCTTAAAAAAATTAAAACTAAATAACAAAAATAATTTAAATACTACTAATAAAAAAAATAATGATTTTTAATAATAATAATATTAAATAATTATTTACTAAAAAAAATTGGTTAAAAAAATAGTTCTTAAAAAAATTAAAACTAAATGACAAAAATAGTTTAATTAATACTAATAATAAACAAGAATGATTTCAAATGATAAGAACATTAATAATAATATTAAATAATTTGTTATTATCAAATTAGTTAAAAAATTAGTTCTTAAAAAAATTAAAACTAAATAACAAAAATAATTTAAATACTAGTAATAAAAAAATAATGATTTTTTAATAAGAATATTAATAATAATATTAAATAATTAGTTATTAAAAAAATAATTTTATTAATACTAGTAATAAAAAAAATATTTTGAATGATAAAAATATTAATTATAATATTAAATAATTAGTTTTTCCATTTTCAACGACAAAAATGTAAATTAAAGAAAATAATTTATTTGTCTATAAAAAAAAATAAATCAGTTTTTCAATCTGACAATTTTATTTAATTTCATAGCGCCTAATTGTAAGAAACCTGCAATACACCAAAGAAGAGAATTCCACTTAGCAGTTATAGAAAAATTAAGGTCACACTTGGATGTATTACGGTTTGCAGGAAAAAAGCCAATAAAATTAAAAAGTTTACCTATTTTTTCAATCGTTATTTCTAATTTTCACATTCACTTTTTTAGATCAATAAATCTTTTTTTCACTATTTTCGCGGTTATGAAAAATTTCATAACATTAAAGAAATTGTTTATTAATGATTACTATTTAAAAAAATTGCAATTCAATTATAATGTCAAAAAAAAAAATGTTAAATCGATAAAAATGACAGTTCGGTTTCTAAATTGCTTAACATTTTTCTATTGTTTGTTATTTTTTTATTTAAGTCGATAATAATAATTTTTCTCTTATTTTTTCTAAATATTTTCTATATATTTTTTTATTTTTTATAAATATATATGTTTTTTTATAAAAACATATTTTTTATAACTTTATTTTCGTTTATTTCTGAACTTCTTTATATAATTTATTTCTGTACTAAATATTTTCTGTCAAATAATCAGTTTGCCCCTGTGGCTATGCAACCCGACACACGCTCATGTAGGGCTGATAAACCATCAACTAAATTCTAACCTACAAAACTTGACAACATCAAAAGTATTTTTATAATTATTCCATTATAACTTATCAATAATTTAAGTAGTAAATTTATTTCTATATTTAATTTTCAACTCACCGGGAATTTTGCAATTAAAATATTATATTACTTCCTCTCTTGCTAATTAGACATGAAAATATCAAGGAGAACCTGAAAACAAATAAAAAGAAAAGATTTTCAAATAAAGACGTTGCAAAGATAAACAATTACAAGCCTCAGGAAATTAATTTATTCAATCTAATTGATTAAAAATGGAAATTAATTGATAAGTGCTTGTAAATGTCAAACTAAGTGATAAACGTGTGATAAATACGATAAATACACATGAAAATCTTGTCAAAAGGTTAGAATACCGTCAAAAATAATTTTCCTTTTCACAATATTTTTGAGAATGTAAATAAATCGTTTTTTATTTTTAATAAACTGATTTCTAAATTATGTAGCTTTCTTATGACCTAAATTAGATAACGTTTCTTTCACTTTTCACTGAATGATGTTAGAAAATTTTTGAATTTCATTTAAAACGTCTGTCGCAATCAAGAGAACTAATACAAACATTGAACACTGATTGGTTGAGTCCAGTTACGGCGGGAAGAGAGGGGGAGATTGACAGAAGAACAGGTCTTGGAATGATTTCATTGTTCGGTCATAATTTTCTTTTAAATAGCTGGTTTTTCGTAATTCAAACATAAAGGTAATTATTAATCGATAAGTGCTTTATACTGGATAAAAAAAAGTGATATCACATAACAGGAAATTATGTTAATTTACGTTTCTTTGTTAGAATCTTTTTATACTTCCGCTTGCTTCGCTACTGGATAATGTAGAAAAAAAGAGATGTCATGATCCGTATATGTTCTGACAGTTATCCATGAATGTGTTGGTGGTAATTTTATGAGAAATCTCAGTGATGTACTAACAACGCGGATAAAAATTGCCACGTAACGGCAAAAAAGAAGAAGAAGAAGAAAAAAAAAGAAGTGGTTATTGGTAAAAAGTGAAAGTGAGCCTTATATACGAACCTAACCTCAAATATAATCAAATAATTTGACAGCAGTGTTTGGGGAGAGTTTTCGATTGTTTTCATTTCATTGTTTATCAGTGAATCTATGTTTTCATTATCAGCGGACACTTGTCATTTTTATTATCAATAAAAGACGATTAGAATTTTTTGCTTTTTTTTAATGCCAAATGAATTTTGGGAGTTTAATTATACATTCCACACTCCCTTTCACGTATCAAATTTCATAGAAAGTGTTATAAACGTTATAAAGAAAGTATCGGACATTACATATGTGAAGACAAAGATTTGAGTGAAATTTCTTATTTTTGAATTGTGGAAAAGTGATTTTCTTATGTTGCTGGATGTAAGACACGATTAATAATTTGGAGCATTGTTATAATTTTAGGAATTTGTCGCTTTGCCAGATTTCTTGCAATTATTTCATAATAATAACCATTTGTTTTGGCAAAAATTTTATAATCATTTTTAGTGATGAAAAAATTTCGTCATACGACGCTCTCTTTTCATGGATTGACAGTTTCGAGTTCGTCATTTGAATGAAAGTAATATTTAATCCATTTTTGCAAAATGGGATATTTGCTAAAAAAAAATTTACTATTTCTTTTTAAAGAGTTTTAAATGAAAATATTTTTTTTTATTTATAGAAATAATTTTAATTCCATTTTTTTTTGTATTTGTTTTTAGTGCGAGTTTTTTTGCAAACTTTTTTAAAGGTGATTTATATGATAGGATAATTTACAGTTGCTGATTGCAGATCTTTAACTAACTCATCGGCTTTTTGCTTGCGCAACATGTTTACATACAAATTTTCTGTCATTTTATTGCTTCCACATAAGTTAATTGAATTTAAATATGAAGAGTAATGTTAATTTAAATTACATTTAACTTTAATATTTTTTTTCCATATTTTTCATTATTGAGGAGAGTTTTTTTTTTCTTGGATTAAAAATTTTGAATATTGTTTCTTTTTCCTTACAGCTGTTTCCTTCGTTTAGAAGCTATTCGCCAAAACATAGCTTCTGCCTACGGCAGATGCAGTCTTTGCTGCCGTCCAAATTAGTTCAAGGAGTTCAGGGAATCATGGAATTTTGCAACGAAGTCGGAGTGCACATGAGACAAGAAATTGATCCGCCAAAAAAATCTTGGACTGAACTTGGCGGAGTCGTCAGCGATTTGCGTCGACGATTCTCTGGAATGCTTTCTGGTTCGATTCCAGGATCAGTTTCATTTAGATCATTACCTGATGGAAGGTAATTAATAAAATCAAAAACAAAATTTGTTAATAATAGAAATTTCTAATTAAATTAAATTGGAAAATTTTTGTTTTCAGGACGAGAATTTATTTTCTCAGTTCGTCGAGCAGTGGCTACGAGACAACACTCTTATACGTCGACATTGGTCACTCGGATCATGCGAATGGTTACAAATTACATTGGCAGCCAGTAATCGAGGCAAATTTTCAAATGTGCTTATTATTTTTCACTAAAATAAATCATTTCTCTGATAATTTAGAACTTGGTAAATTTTCTGAAACAGAAAAACTCTTTTTAGTGTTGCCAACTCTAATCGTCTATCGAAAGAAGAACAATTACTTTGGGAGAGAAAAAGACTTGTCACTTTTGGCATAACGAGTTACGAACTACATGCGGAAAGTGGAAAATTGGTCTTTCCAGCGGCGAGCAATCTCTATCAATGTGTCGACACTGGATTCGTGGTAATTAAAATTGTCCCTTATTCATTTCTTTCAGTAATTAAAATTCTTTGTAAAATTTCGAGCACCTTTCAGAGTTGCCACAAAAATTTAATTTTGTTTTTCCCTGACATTTTCCTGACAAAATTTTGACTTTTTCCCTGACCCTAAAGAATATTCTGATTCACTCTAAAAATTATTAGATACTCAAAAAAAATGTTCTATTACATTTGTTTACAAATTTTTGAAATTGTAAAATTATTCAAAAACATCAATAAATTCTTTTTTGAATAAATATTTAATTATTATTTTTCCATGGGAATTAAAATTTTCAAACGATTTCAAATTCAAATCTTTTGAAATTCAATAACTTATAATAATTAAAAGTGACAGAGTGATAAAATCATTATTTTATATTACCTATAATATAAGAATATTGTTACTTTAACTTCTTCAAAATTATTTTCATCATTTCAATTCAATTATTATTTTCTACAATTTTTAAATAAAATTCTCCTTTAAATCAATTATTTTTAATAATTCTTGATAAAGTTCTTTCGAGAATTTTCAAATTCATTTGTTTACAATTCAATTTTACGCAACTTCGATTACTCGGAAATTCTTCAATTAAATATACATTAGAAAATAAAAAATTGAAATAATTTTTAAATATTTCGATTACAATTTTTGAAAAAAATTAATTCCACAGAATTTTTAATTGAAAGTATGAAAAATTCAGATTTTTAAAGATTTAATTTAAAATCTTTACAAAATTCAATTATTTCTCAAAATTTCAATTATTAGTAACTTCTTCAAAATTCAATTATTATCTAAAACTTTAACTGAAATTAATTTTTAAATAAATTTTTATTACAAAATTCTGCGAAAATACAATTATTTAAATACAAACATAGACAATTTATAGAATAATTGAATGTTACTTAAAATTGAATTCATATACATAATTTTATCAATAAATTTTTAAATAATTGAATTCTTTCGACGAATTTGAATAACATTTTTAAAAATAATTACATTTTTCGAGAAATTTGATTAAAAATGTATTAACAATAATTGAAATTCTGCAATGAGTTTTATTAATTATGAAAATAATTGAATTATTTCGAAGAATTTTATAAAAAAAAAAGTTTCAAACAATTGATTTTTTCGAAAAAATCAAATTTTTTAATAATTGAATTCCTGTGAAATTTGCATTATTTTAGAAAATAATTGAATATTGGTGTAGAACTTTCTCAAAATTGTTTTTAAATAATTGAATTCTTTTGCGAAATTTTATTAAAATAATAGATATAGGTTCAAATTATTGAATTAAGAAAACTTTTTGAATATAATTGAACTTTTGCAATAAATTTTAATGAAATTTTTTTAAATAATTGAATTTTATTACTTTTGATAATAATTGAATTCTTGTGATGAATATTATTTATAAAAATAATTGATTTCCTACGAATGATTTTATTATTTATGAAAATAAATGCCAAATTTTAAACCATTTGATTTTTTCAAAAAAGTTTATGCAAATTCTATTTTAAATAATTGAATTTTCGGGAAGAATTTTCCTCGGAATTTTCTAAAACTTTGTTAAAATGATAAAATTCTGTGAAGAGTTTTGTAATTTATGAAAATAATGGAATTTTTATAAAAACTTTTATTATATTTACGATTACGAAAAGAATTGAAATTTCAGGAAGAATTTTATGAAAATTTGTTAAAATGATTAAATTTCTAAGAAGAGTTTTGTAATTTATGAAAATAATTGAATTCTTATGGAGAATTTTATTATTTACGAAAAGAATTGAATTTTCAGGAAAAATTTTATAAAAATTTGTTAAAATTATTAAATGTCTGTGAAGAGTTTTGTAATTTATGAAATAATTGAATTTTTATGGAAAATTTTATTACTTATGGAAATAAATATAAAAATTTTTTTTTTAATAATTGAATTTTTTTGAAAAATAATTGAAATGTTGTTAAGAATTTTATTAAAATTTTTGAAAATATTTCAATTTTGATGAATATTTTTGTTTATAAAAATAATTGAATTTTACAATGTATTTTATAAGAGTTCTTGAATATAATTGAATTTATTAAGATAGTTGAATTAAAATAAAAAATATTTTATTAAATGATTTATAAGTAATAACTTTATGGCAGTTCTTCAATAGAGTTAAGTTATTTAAAATAAATTATTGTCAGAAATAGAAGAAATTTAAGGTTTTGTTTAGAATTCTTGGTAATTTTATAGTTTATGAGGCAAACAAAAAGACAAAAATTCAGAATTTTCTTATAAATTCTAAACATTTAATTTTTTCCAGTACTTTTAATACAAATCCCTGACTTTTCCCTGATTTTCCTAACCATTTCTACTTTCCCTGACTTTTTTCTGAATTCCCTGACCTTTCTTAATTAAATTTGATTAACTAATTAATTAACTTCAATTTAACTGAGTAATAATAATTCCTGAAGTTTTAAACGATCAAGTAAACGAAATTTATTGATTGTTTCTTCAAATTCTCGTTGGTTTATGCAATAAAAAAAAATTAATAACTTATATTCTAGCCCGGAGCATTGTTTCCATCGGAAATTCGAATGTCGACACCTGGCGCTAAATTGTGTCCGCAAATTTGTCCCTGGAACAGTGCTTTGGTGGCCCACACGTGTGCTGGTGATTTGCATTTGTCCCACTGCATTACAGGATCTTCCGTAAGATTGACCCACGCGCGAAAAGGTAGTCGAAGTCTGGCCGATGATCCTCTCACGGCAGCGACTCCATCGTACGTGATGCAGGAGGAATTCCTACGGTTTGTCACTCGAAATCAATAATTACTCATATTCCACAAGAGTAAATAAAATAATACTTTCTCTATGGAAATAAATTCTACAAATGAAATGAAATTAATTTTTCTCTTTTAGTTACACGGGTTTCTGGTGGCAGCCAAAATCGGAAGATGGAATTTACCGGATCGTTTACGAGGAAGTCGATGAGAGTGATGTGAAAATTTTCCGTCAACCCTCAATGACAACAAGTTCCGAGGAAATGGACGAATTTCGCTTTCCCCGAGCGGGATCAAATAATGCACGAAGTAATTTAAAAATGGTGCAATTTAAATTAACTGACACATTACAAATCGTGGACATAAAGAATCTTGAATTGCAATTCCCGCTTCATATCATGTTTCCCTGGATGGAATATATGGTTCGAGCAGGCTGGACACCTGACGGACGACAGTGAGTAACGAATAATTTAAACTAGTTTCAAAATTTTACCTCTTCAACAACTTTTCAATTTAATATCAATTATTAAATATTTGATAAATAACGAATCAATAATTGAATTTTATTCCAGCATTTGGGTGCAATTATTAGATAGAAAGCAACAAAGACTCGAGTTAGTTTTATTATCCTTAGACAACTTCTGCGAACCGCCGCCAAACGTTTACAATTGTGAAAATCACGTGACACCATCGTCGTCAAGTGTTCAGGTCATTTATTCCGAGCACAATTCTTGCTGGATCAATGTGAATGATTTACTTTATTTCTTGCCGTCTGACGATCCAACGGAAATAAAATTTATCTGGGGAAGCGAGGAGACAAACTTCAGACACTTGTATCTTGTCACGTCCAGTATAGCAGGTGTGTAATTTTTATAATAATAATCGAGATATTCTGTCCTCACGTCAATTTACGGCTTTTTCATTCCAAATTGTTTTGCAGCTCAAATTGTCATGTCAAAAGTTTGACAATTAATTTGTAAATAGAGTAACTAGTGTTTTAGTGAAATCAATTCCTCTAGAATTTTTACAAAAACAAGATTTTCACAGGACAGAGAAATAACTAAAATAAGGAAATTTTATCCAAAGTAGATAAAAAAAAATTAAGTTATTGAAAATCTTAAATAATGAATTTTCTTTCTCAAATTAAAAAAAATCCGGAAGTAGTTACAATTGCAATTTTTAGAAATAATCAATTATTTATTTTTGTATTTAAATAATTGAATTCTCGTTCAACTTTTTGATAAGAATTGATTTCAAAAAGAATTTCAGTTCAAATTTTAGAAAATATTTGAAGAATTCAAAGAATTGCAGTTCCAATTTTTAGAAATAATTAAATTTCAAACGGTTTTATATTGAAAGTATTTTGAATTTTTAATTCCTGACGGACAAATAAATAATAAGTATTCAAATATTTATTAAACATAAATTAATGAAATTTGAAAAATTCCATTGTGAAATTCTGAAAAAATTAGGATTTTAAAAAAACGTAATTAAAATTTTTTGAAAATAGTTGAAATCCCGAAAATAATTTTAATGGAAAAATAGTAAATTATATCAAATTTTATTAAAATAAATATATATCAAAGAATTTTCTTTCGCACTTTACAAAATTATTTTTAAAAGCATTTTATTGTATTTTTAAAAAATTGTGACTTAAAATTTAGAAAATAATTAAATTTTACAAAAAATTTTGTATTTAAATAATTCAATTATCGTTGAATTTTAAAAAGAATTGACTTGAAAAAGAATTTCAGTTCAAATTTTAGAAAATATTTGAAGAATTGAAAGAATTGTTTTTCCAATTTTTAAAAATAATTAAATTTCAAAAGGTTTTACATTCAAAGTATTTTGAAATTTTAATTCCTAGAGGGCAAATAAATAACAATAAGTATTCAAATATTTATTAAACAAAAATTAATGAAATTTGAAAAATTCTATTGAGAAATTCTGAAAAAATGAGGTTTTTAAAAAATCGTAATTAAAATTTTTTGAAAATAGTTGAATTCCCGAAAATATTTTTAAAAAATTGGAAAAAAGCAAATTTTTTTAAATTTCATTAAAATAAATTTTATAGGATCAGAGAATTTTTTTCTCACTTTAAAAAATTATTTTTAATTGCATGTCTTTGAATTTTTTGATTGTATCTAAAAATTTGGAAAATAATTAAATTTTACAACAATTTTTATTTTTAAATAATTAAATTATTATCGTTGATAATAAGAATTGATTTGAAAAAGAATTTCAGTTAAAATTTTGAAAAATAATTGAAAATTTGAAGCGTTATGACAAGAATTTTAAGAAATAATTAAATTTTAAAAGGTTTTTAAATTGAAATCTTGTTAAAATTTTAATCGCCGTAAATTTATAAAAATATTTGAATGTTTATTTAAAAAAATTATTAACATAATATTTTCTCTTTGAAAAGAATTAAAATTTTGAATAATTTTATTCAAAAATTCTAAAAAATAATTGACTTTTGGAAAAATTGCAGTTGTAATTTTTAGAAATAGTTCAATTTCAAAAAGTTGTACATTAAAATTATTTAAAATTTCAATGAAAAGAAATAATAATAAGTTTTCAAATATTTGGTTAACAAACATTATTGAATTTTTGAACAATTTAATGTGGAAATTTAAAAAAGAATGAAGTTTTTGAAAAATTGTAGTTAAATTTTTTTTCAAGATAATTGAATTCCCGAAAACAATTTTAAAAATTGAAACAATAAAAGTTTTGTCTTTCATTAAAATAAATTTTATATTTGAAAGAATTTAATTATATTACTTTTAACAATTGTTTGAAAATTTAATCGTATTTTTGTAGAATTATATTTCGAAAAATTATATTTTTTAAATAATAAATTTTTGCTACTTAACTATTAGTTGAATATTATTAAAATATTAAATAAATATTCATCAATCAAAATTTAAATATTTATCAATCAAATATTAATTAAAAAATTGAATGTTTCTTCAATTAGCAGTAGAATCAATGATTTTAATTTTAATTAATACATCGAGTGTATAATAGTTTAAAAAACATTTTCTAGGAATTGCTTGTTGAAGAAATAATAAGTATCATCAAACAGGAAGCTGTTCCCTTGAGTTTGAATTCAATTAAATGAAAAAAATTCTGGTTTAAAATTTGATTCACTGAAAATTTTACCAGACAAAATTCTATTCGATGTAAAATAATATAAATTATAATAATATAAACATAAATATGTTTATATTATTTTACATCGAATAGAATTTTGTCTGGCAAAGTTTCTTGAAGTTTACAACAATAATAATTTATAATCAACAATTAAGGAGAAAAAATAATTTTCCGGTTAAAATTACAATAAATTTTTGATTTAAAATGTTTTGCATACTTTCTTGATCAATAATTTAAAGAAGAAAAATTAATAAACAGGGAATTAAAATGTTTTCCTCGTGTGGAATATTTTTTTTCCTTACAATCGCTGATTATAAACGTTGCGAACTTCACTGACGTTTTGTTTCCATATTTATTTCCTATTTTAATTTTAATATTTTTGTATTGCTTTTAAAAACAATAGAAAATTATTCTACTAATGATGAAATTTTGCATTTTAGGCTCGAGTAATGGAATAGAAGAGCCACTTGACAAAATGGATAGCGTTTTCTCGGAACCGCGAATAATTTCGAAGATCGCCTTGACCCAGGGGGACTGGCAGGTGTTACAGAGGAATTTGTGGATCGATGAGAAAAATTCGATTGTTTATTTTCTTGGCTTTCGCGAGGGACCCCTAGAGCAACATATTTACGCCGTTTCACTTAATCGACCGCTGGAAGTTCGTTTACTCACTCGGCCAGGTTACAGTTACACGAGTGTATCATTCAACAAGGATTGCTCCATTCTGGTCACAGTTTATAGTTCAATTAAAACTTTACCTGCCTCTCAGGTACATTTTTCAACTTTATTACTATTTTGCCATCTCCTAAATTCACAAAAACTTTGCAAACATTCAAATGATCGAAATATTTTAACTCACTTTCGAAATTGTGCAATAAAAATGAAAAATGCAAATTAAACAAAGTAAATTAAATTCTTTGAAAAAGTGACGCAGTACGTTAATAAGATTTGAATTTTAAAAAGGAAATAAATAAATTCCGCTCCTTTGAATGTTTAAAACTTCTTAGTTTTGAATATTATAAAAGTACGTAGTCAATAGAAAATTTAGTTACTAAATAATTATTTTAATAATAAATTCAAAATTTCCTTTTCAATTTTATCACTTTAGGTATTTCGAGTATCACTTTCAGATTGGACTGTCGACAGTATTGTTTTAACACCAGTTGGATATATTTTAGAACCATCGACTGTTGAATTTTTAGATCTTCTCATACCGGAAATTTTTACGCACAAAATATCCTCTGGTGATACTATTTACGCGATGATTTTCAAACCCCATAATTATCAACCAGGAATAAAATATCCGACTGTTATGAATGTTTACGCTGGACCGGAAATACAACTCGTTTCAAATACTTTCAAGGTTCGTATTTTAGTGAAATGTTATATATTAAGGTATTACTATCACGACAATTACACAAATCGAGAATGTCAGAGATCACAGTACTTTTTTTTCCCTTTAAAATAGGTGAAAAGGTGAATTATTTTTTGAAAATATGTAGGTAAGAAAACGTGTTATTTTCTAGTCGTTAAAAAAGGTAACAAAAAAATATTACATACAAAAATTTACCTTTGCAAAGTAACTAATTTCTATTTCAATATATCAAATTTCTTAACAATAATAATTAAAGGTTAAATAGTTCAAAATTTGGATAATTTGACATTTGAATCGATTCTATCTTTAGACAGATAGAAAATTCGATAATTTTAAGTTGCAATGGATTTAATTAATTAATTAACTTGACTAAAATTAAAATATGTATAATTTAAACTGTTATAGAATTAAAAAATAAAATCAATTAAAAATTTTATTACTAAACTTGTTTTAAAAAATAAAAATTAGGATTCAATAAAAGTTGAATTACTTAAGATTAAATGAAATTTGAGTAAAATTGAAATTTTGGCGATTGAAATTTGTATTGAATAAAATTGAATCAATTAAATTATTAGTTAACCAGTAAATATTACTCGGGAAACGTTGCATTCTATTTATTACTGTTAAGCAAATTAGAAAATTTTTTAGTTTTAAATATCAACTTTAATCTTTGAATAATTTCAGATTAAAACTTTTAAAAAATTTACTTATTAACCAATTATTATTTATTTTTTTTAATTTTAATAAAATATTTAACAAGAATTCAATTATTTTTATGTAAAGAATGAAATTTTTAACAGGAATTCAATTATTTGCAATATAATTTTAATAAAATTCTCGCAAGAATTCAATTACTGTCAACACAACATTAATAAATTTTGTCCAAAGAATTCAATTACATATTAATTCAAAAGTTTTGATAAAATTTTTTATAAGAATTCAATTATTTTTAAATAAAAGAAAATTCTTCATAGTAATTATATTATTTTCAATTCAATTTTAATATAATTCTTCGCAAGAATTCAATTATTTTTAAAAAATTGAATAATTTTTTTTTAATAATAAAATTCTTCATAGAAATTTAATTATTTTTAAAAATTCTCAAAAAGTTTTCCAAAAAACTACATTATTTTAAAAAAATTTAAAGAAATTCTTTAGAAGAATGAAATTATATTTTAAAGTTCTTCCAAAATTCTTGAAAAGAATTCGAATATTTTTATTATTATTCGAAAGAAATTTGAAAATATTCGTTAATTAAAAATGAAATTCATAAAATTATTAATAAGAATTTATTTATTTTTAATGCATTAATTTTAAACTTCGAAATCTTATTTAAAAAAAAGTTAGGAAACAATAAGCAAACTTAGTAAATTTTATCAAAAGTAGTAGAAAAATATTAAATTTCTAGAATTTATAAGAAAATTATGGTTTTATTGTCCAGCAGTATTTGAAAATATTAACAAAATTTTATTCCAGAATTTTTTTTCTTTGCCTTATGAACTTTAAAATTATCACAAGTTTCAATACAAAACTTTTAGTTTTTTCTATTTCTATTTTTCTATTTTTTCTAATTGAAAACTTTACAGAATTGAAACTGAATTTATTTTAACTAATTTATTTCTTGAATAACGATAATAAAATTTATTATTTATAAATGATTCAAGAAAAAATTTTACTTAAAAACAAAAATAATTGAATTTTAGAAGAGTTGCGCTTACAATATTTTAGGGAAACTTTTTTTTCTTTAAATAATTGAATTCTTAAGGATCATTCTCAAAAATTATTAAATACAATTGATTTAGAGAAGAATTTTATTTATAAATAATAATTGAATTAAAATCTTGAAACTAATTTTGGAGAAATTACAGTATCAATTTTGAGATAAATTATTGAATTTCAAAAGGTTTTAAATTTGAAAATTTTTATAATCTTAATTTTTATGTAAAAAATAATAATTAAATATTTATCAAAAAAAGCTATTGATGTTTCAAACAAGTTTACAATTAAAAATATTCAAAAATAAATGTATTCGAACAATTTTTTGTGTATCTAATTACTATTATATTAAAATATTTTTTAGGGTCAGTGAAAAAGTCAAAATTTTATCTAGAAATCAGAGAAAAATAAAATAAAATTTTTATGGCAACCCTGTTAATTGAATCATTTATAATAAAAAAAAGGTGAAAATCTATAATTTTGTACCTAATTATTAAGTTAAATTTAAACTCAGGAATTTTCCAAAATTTCTATTTAAGCTAACGAATTATTTTCACAAATTCAGAGCTTTTTTATGTATTTAACAATTTTTGAAATATATTGCATCAAAAAATTAATCGGATCGTAAACAATAGTAAGAAATTATGGAAATAGGTGACAAAATTTTAAACAGATAAAGAAGTATGATCTCTGTAATTTAAAAGAAAATACTTTTTTTTTAAATTTTTGGACTTAAAGTTATTTCTTAATTATTAATTAATGATTTTTAATTAATATTTCTCAATTTTATAGCATTAATTAATTTTTTTGTTGTATTTTCGTGATAGTAATACCTTAAAAAATGAATATCGAGGTTTGAATTAACTTGAATCATTTATAGGGAATGAAGCATTTACGAATGCACATGCTCGCGGCGCAAGGATATTGTGTTGTAATGGTTGATTCACGTGGTTCGCAAAATCGTGGATTTGCCTTTGAAAGTTATTTGCGACGTAAAATGGGAACTGTAGAATTAAAAGATCAAGTGGAAGTATTAAAATGGCTGGCGGAATCAACTGATTATATTGATATAAATCGCGTCGCCATTCACGGATGGTCCTACGGCGGTTACATGAGTCTCATGGGCTTGATTCAATATCCTGATGTTTTTAAGGTAATAATTTTAATAATTTACCTTCTTTTTAAATTAAATTTCACACTTTCAAATGAACTGCAATTTTTTTTCTATTTAAATATTTACAAAAATTACTTCCTATTTAGACTTCCCACTCAAGAATTACTTTTAAAAAAGGAGCAAAAAGTAGCTATCGAAAAATTGAATTTGACGACTAAAAAAAACTCGTTTTACTCGATTCACAAAAATTTAATTCAGTATTTCTTTGACTTCTTCCCGATTTCTATCAAAAATATTTACTTTCCTTTCTTATCCTGCCTTCCAATTCTAAATTTTTCTAAAAATCAGTTATTTTCCAAATTTTTAAATTGGAATTCTTCGAAAATACTATTATATTTCAAAATAATTTTGAAAAGTGTAAAAATAAAATTCTTTACAACATAAAATTTATTTCAATTAAATTTGACAAAATCTTAAACTTATGGAAATTTAACTAACTGAAAAAAATTTTAATTAAAATTTTTCAAAAGTCTAATTTTTTTTCATAATTTCTATATTCAAAATAATTTCCTGTTACTAAATTTTAAATTTTATTGCAAAATATTTTTTTCAATATTAAAAAAATGTAATTCTTTACAGTTGGCAATTGCCGGAGCTCCTGTAACATCCTGGCACCTTTACGACACAGGATACACGGAAAGATATATGGATCTTCCGCAGGACAATCAAGAGGGTTACGCAAACGGTTCTGTGATATCGCACGTAAACAAATTTCCCGACGAAGAAAATCGATTACTCATTATTCACGGAATGATGGATGAGAACGTTCATTTTTATCACACGAGTCAATTAATAAATGCCCTAATTAAGGCCGGTAAACCTTATCAATTACAAATTTATCCCGACGAGAGGCACAGTTTAAGAAATTTAGACGCCAACAAACATTACGAGACAACATTTTTATCATTTCTACAAAATCATTTGTAAATGCTTTCCCTTATTTTTTAGTCTCTCATTGTTCATCGTTCACACAAATCTAATTTAACCGCTAACATTTATGTATATGTATAAATATAATATTTATACAATATATATAAAAAAAATACTACGAGTGACTGCCGTTAATTGTTATATGTAAATAGAAGTAAAAAAAAATTATACACTTTTTAATGCGTTTTTGCGACATCATTTTTACATACATATTATGAAAAAGAAAAAAAATCCAGTCGTAATAAATTATAACTGGAACTACGGCGATTGAAAATACAGTATTAAAGATCGTTTTTTTTTATCTGCTGATAAATTGTATTACAAAAAAAAGCAATCAAATACTTGATAGACTAAAAAGTAATGTATAAATGAAATAGCTGAAGGTGCCAGAAGAAAAATCTCGCTAAAATCGAATTTCCGCGCGTTTAACGTGACTTAATATTTTGTTCTTTTTTTTAAAGGAATAGAGAAAGTAGCGAAGAGTTACTCTTGTTCACCGTAATTGAAGAAAACTTTGTACGTTAATTAGACTCCGTAGGAGAGATTACAGAGTAACTATATGTTTTTTTTTATTTTATATATAGATATATATAAAAAGAAAAACAATCGACAATACTCTCAATTATTTGTACAATATATAATTATTATTCTTATAATTATCAGTTATAGACCTCATGCATAAGAATTATTTACGATAAAATAATACCGAATGTTACTTACTACGCGTTCATTTAATAATTTGATCGTTAATTTCTTTTTTTTGAGAATTTTTGATATTATGTACATAGTTGTACAAGTGACAAAAATAATTTTTGTCCTGTTAATAAAAATTAATGTGAGAAATTTATTTAAAAATGAAACTTGTTCGCAAAAATGTAATTCGTGAGATACTAACGTATATAAGTATATATATATTCATTTATATATATATCAAATTTGATTTATCAATAAATAAATTTACTATTTTAATAAGTTGATTTCCTAATTTATAAAATCCTTAATTATTATAAAAACTCAAATTTATAAAACGAAAGTTTTCTTGCAAATTAATAACTAAATTTTATTGTAAATAAATGTAAAACTTCTACATTTTTTAAAAGTTTGCGTTAATAAATTCAGAAGTTATCATAAAAACATTGTTTTCTTTTACTAATTTTCACTAAAGATATAAATCAGAAATTCAAAATTCCCTAATTTTGAAAGTTCAAATGGACGAAATTTATTTATTTTAAAAATTCAAATTCTACTCGTATTAAAAAGTTTATTTGTTAGTTTTGCTTTCAATCAGTAATTTTTAAAAATATTTTCTACAAAAAAATCCACTCATTTGAACGTTCAGAATTTTTGGATTCTGAAAATTCGAAAGTTTTTCAAAAACCTTTATTTAATGATAATAATAATAATAATATGCATACTTTTTCATTCAGTTTAATGTTTCCTCCACGTTCCAACCTTTGTTTTTCTGTTTAAAAATATGTACAAATATTTGATTCTTTTCTGCAATTCTTTCCACTTGGTAGGCCTTTTCAATGGGAAAATACCACGTTTCCATAAATTTCTCTTTCGTAACAGCACTTGATATTCATTTCCGCTTACACCTCGTAACCAAGAGGGAATATTATATAAAATTCTTGTAGGATGTAATGCTTCATTTCCCAGTATGTCAATATAATCGTTTTGCCCAAAAAGTGCTCTATGCTGGCACCAAGCATCTTTTGGTCGAAATACAGGCATCGGCTTAACACGCTCTGTACTTTCTCGAGCCAAAAGACCTGTCATGTCAATTCTTTCAGAATAACCATATCTTTTAATCAGAGGACCCTTTGCAATTTTTTCTGCATAATATCTGTGACGAACAGTCGTTACTTGAGGAATCCACGATCGAAAAGTTGAAAATAAACCTTTGGTAAAGCTCGCCATTTCTGTCGAACGAAATTACAAAAATGTTACAGTAAATGCACAGGATTCACAGTAAATACGGTAAATAGTTTTTTTTAAGATTTTCAGTTACGAAAAAAGTCTTTTTAGTCGATTAAAAACACAAAAAAAAATCGAAAAAGTCGTTTATTTAATTAATTATTGCCGCAAAAATTTTATTTTATATTTTCCTGACCTTTCACTAATTTCTAAATTCAAAACTTATTTTGATTATTATTTTATCATTCAAAACTTGACTTCTCCCTGACTTCCCTGACCTGTGGCAACCCTGTTCTTATTTGTTTTTCCACGGGAAATAAAATTTAAAAAATTTAAAACTTCTAAAATTTATAAATTACAACTATAACCCTTTCAAAATTCAATTATTTTCAACAATTTTGAACTAAACTTCACCCCTAAGTCAATTATTTTTAATATTTTTCCTAAAGTTCTTCGAGAATTCAATTATTTAAATATAAAAATTCAATTTATTATAATTGTAAACATTGTAACTGTCCATGTTTTTTCTAATTATTAAGATAGAATATTTTCAAAAAATTATAACAAAGAAATTGTTAAAATTAATTTTTTCAAAAATTTTTGAGAGATAATAGTTTTTCTATTAAAAATACTATTGCAAAATTTTCAAACAATGGAAATTTAATAAAATCTTTTAAAAATAATTGAAATTAGAATAAAAAATTCTAAGAATTGCTTTTTCAAAATATTTCAATATAATTTTTTAGAAGCTAATTTTTATTAATTTAAATTTACACTTGAAGATTTTTCATTAACATTTTTGAAAATTCACTTATTTTCAAAATTTGCAATTTAATTTCTTCAAACGTTGATTTTCATAAATTGTAATAAAATAATTGAAGAAAAAAAAATCCATTATTTTCATTTAAATTAGAAAAATTATTCAAAAATAATTTTCGAAAGATTTTGATGCAATCTCTGCACTGTAAAAAAAAATTTCTGTAGATTTACAGTTTTGTTTAGAATTTTATAGAAACTTGTAAAATAACTTCTTTAAAAGTAGTGAATTTAAAATCCCTTCTGTAAAATTAATACTTTTAATGTGTCAATTTTACAATTTTCTGTAAATTTACTACTCTGAATGTAGGTAATATTTTTGTCTTTTTATTACCTACATTCAGAGTAGTAAAACAGAAAATTGTAAAATTGACACATTAAAAGTATTAATTTTACAGAAGGGATTTTAAATTCACTACTTTTAAAGAAGTTATTTTACAAGTTTTTATAAAATTCTAAACAAAACTGTAAATCTACAGAAATTTTTTTTTACAGTGTGGAAGAAAAGTCGAAAAAGTCCTAATTTTTTAAAATAAGTCGTAAATAGTCGCATTTTTTGAAAATAGTAGAAAAAAATTGAAAAAGTTATTTTTCACACTATAAAAATCGAAATAAGTTACATTTTTTATACTAAAAAAAATGTGGTATTTTGTTGCAATAATTGGAAGGCTTGGAAGAAAAATCGAAAAAGTAATATAATATTTTAATATAAATCGAAAAAAGTCGCCTTTTTTGAAAATAGTCGTAAAAATGATAATATCCGAGGCCTGCTCTTAAACTAAGCGAAATTAAATGCATTTAATAAACTAAAATCGTTAAAAACAAACTGTGGTAACATAACCTAAAAATAGTTCGAAATTGCAAATTATAAGTAAGAAATTTCAGTTGGTACTAACCTTGATTTTAATTAACACTCCCACTTATTGTATTTGTCTTACTAATGTAATTTAATGCTACATTAAGTAAGTTTAGCAAGTACATCAAGTAAATTAAATATTTATATCAGAAATTAACAACACTCCATGTGTACTTTTCATTCTTTCCAAAAGGAAACTGTCCAACTTCCAACATTTCCATAAGATGGCACTACTGTAAATAGGCGGTAAATTTAATTATTCAAACCACCCATAATGTTTAAATTTTTTAAATTTAAACAAATTAAAAAGAAATAGTTAAAGAAATTGAGTTATTAAGAAGAACTAATTCATATACCTATTATTAACATCATTCATTATCAATTATATTTCACCAAAGAACCATATTTTTAAAGAAATTCTTACCGGTTTTCCATAGAAACAAACGTGCATTGTCGACACACGTGTTGCATATCGCCAGGGGTAATTTTTTTTTTTTTAATACAAAATAGAAAAATCTTATATAATTAATTAAAAATAAATGTAAATACACAAATATTTGAATCTGTTATTCTTTTTTTTGTATTAACTAATTATTTACATATTGTAAATTTTGTTTCTAAATTATTTATTTCGAAAAATATAAATTTCGATCATTTTCGTGAATTTGCGAAGATAACCGAAGGTATTTTATAATTTTCTACACCTGACGCGCAGTTTGCCTTTGCTTTCGATGAAATTCTTCGTCCCCTATTTCTCAGTGTGTCGTGTCCTATTGAATTGCTGAGTGACGGTTAATTTCACTCTACAAAACATGAAAGTTTTATTATTTTGCACAATTGTTCTCTTTACATTTACTTGTGCGGAGTATAATTTCGAAAGAAACGGTAAGTTTTTCTTTTTATATGTGCATTTAAAAGGGAAATAAATTTTTATTTTCATTTATTTTTTGTAATAATTAATATAGTATATAAATACAGAATATTTAGTACATATACAGTATATTTAGTTCATATATAGTATATAGAGCATATAAATATAGGTATATAAATACTACAATTATAATATTATAAGTTTTTAGTAAATATTTTTAATTGATGCATTCGAATTG
This sequence comes from Leptopilina heterotoma, assembly GCF_015476425.1. NCBI lineage: Eukaryota > Metazoa > Arthropoda > Insecta > Hymenoptera > Figitidae > Leptopilina > Leptopilina heterotoma. Next base: position 1,030,086 of record NW_025110953.1, on the reverse strand, counting down.
CGATTATTTATGTAAACAATTTTTAATTAATCGTTTTAGATTGAAAATCTAATTATATCATGATGGTTTCTGGTTAGAAATCGAAAATATTGTTTGCGAAAAATTTCGAACAATCACCTCAGTTCTTCCTAAAATCAAAACAAACAAACATATTTCTTTCTTTGAATTTTTCAATCAACATATTGGATATTTTTGTTATTTTAATTTTAATTAAATTAAATAATTAAAACTAAGAAGTAGATTTCGAATTTACTTCACGCTCCAGATTTTATTAAGGTTTGAATTTTAATTTATGTTTGAGTAAGCATAATTTATGTGGTGTATGAAATTATTTTTATTCCACGTGTCAAATAATTTTTTTCTTCAATTTAAAAAAAAATTTTGTTTACTTATTTTTATTCTTTTATTTTTTAATTTTATTATAAATTTATTATTATTTTTTTATTTATTTTTTAATTTAAATTAATAACAATGTAATTTAATGATTTAATTATTAATTATTTTATATTTTTTATACTAATATTTAATATTATAATAATTCTTTGTAATAAAATAAATTAATTATTCCTAATTAATATTAATGATTCTTATTCAGAAACTCATTGAATATTATGACTCATTTATTTTGTAATTTTTTTCTTATTACAGTGAAAATAGTATTATTTTTTTCCAATAATTTTTTTTTTTTATAGCGAAATTAAGTCAAGGTGCGTTTCCGTGCAAAGAGGATAAAGAATGCCAAAGTAATTTTGGACCAAAATCAAAATGTGAAAAAAATAAATGTTTATGTACAAATGGAGAAGATAATAGTGTAACTTATTGTTCTGAAATTGTTCAAAATCAAAACACACAAGCGAGAAACTTAGAAGGTGTAACTGAATAAATTTATTTTTATTTATTTTATTCAACAAATTTTTTATTTCTTTTTAATAAATTTTTTTGTATTTAACAAATTTTTTATTTCATTTTGATAATTTTTTTTTGTATTTAAAGATATTTGAAAATTTTAACTCCTCTAATATAAATTCTAAAATTTCATTATATTTATACAGATAATTCAATTTTTCGTATAATTTCGAAAAAAAAAATTTTCTTGTTTTTAATATTGGAAATTTTCTTCTCAGATTCGGATTTTGATTCAGAACCGGAGTCTTTCATTGGAAAATTATGTGCCAATAATAGCGACTGTCATTACCTGAGTGCTTATTGTAATGAAACAAAACAATGTGATTGTCAGCCTGATTTTACAAATACGAAAGACGGAAAATATTGTTTGAAAGGTAATTACTTAAATTGATAATAAATTAAGAAGATATAATCAATTTTAAACGATTTTATTTAGAAATAAGAAATAGTAGATATTGAGAATTATATAATTTTTTCATTTATCACTATTTTTGTAGGTAATTTAATTTACCATTAGTAGAATAATTTAAAGAAATTAATTACTAATATTGTTTATAAATTAAATTTAATTAAATAAAATATGTTATGTAAGAATTCATTTTATTTATAAATTTTTTTTATTTGTAATAAATAAATTTATTTATAGCGTGTTATTTAATAATAAGAAATAATATTAAAAATTTTCTTTTTACAGCCGCTCGAAATTTACAAGATCCTTGTAAAAAGGAGGAGCAATGCACTTTCAAATTTCCTAATGCAACATGCACAGATAAAAAATGTGAATGTCGCGAAAATTATCATGTTTCTGCTAGTCAGTGCTGGAAGGACATTGGTAAAGAAAAAAATCATTTTTTAACAATAATTTCTATATTTAATTATTCTTTTCAATTGTTTACCAATTCAGAATTTTTCCTTCATTAATTTAATTATCATTCTAATTTTATTATGACCCTCAACATTCGGAACGTTCAAATAAACGACAATCTTTTTATACATCGTTAAAATTAGAATGTTGTCAGAAAATATTTATTCGATAATTTAGAAAATTAATTTCTTTTTTTAAATGTTGAATTTACTTTATTATTAATTTTATTCTAGTAATTTTCAAAACTATTTATATAGAAAAAATTATTTAATGAATAATTTTACTCAATATTTCAAAATTAATTACATTTTAAAAGATTTGCTTTTACAATTTTCATAAATAGATTTTTTATTATTAAAAATTCTCGTCTAAATTTCAATTATCTTTATAAATAATAAAATTCTTCTCCAAAATTCAGTTATTTTCAATTTTTTTTTTAAATTTCGTAAAAATTTCAATTATCTTTATAAATACATTTAAAAGAATTTAAAAGAATTTATCACTTGGTAAAAATTATATAATTTGAAAATAAAAGGAATTTATCAATCTTCCAAGTCAAAAAATAAAAAACAACATTTAACGTTTCGACAGCTCTGCTGTCCTTTTCAGAAACTGAAAACATTTATTAACAATTAGAAAATAATAAAAAATACAAAAAAATTACAAAATAAAATTTTACAAAAAACGATTGCAAATTAACTAACTTCACTAAAGATTTAAACAAAAGGCAAAGGTCAATGACTTTGCAGAAAACAAAATTATAATACATACAAAAACAATAATAGTGAAAAGAAAAAAGAAAAATATTAACCGAGATAACAGATATCAACTGACAAATATTGTATTGTAAAGAGGACAGCAGATCTGTCGAAACGTTAAATGTTGTTTTTTATTTTTTGACTTGGAAGATTGATAAATTCCTTTTATTTTCGAATTATATCTTTATAAATAATAAAATTCTTCAAAAAAAGTCAATTATCATTCTAAAAATTTAATAAAATTCTTCACAAAAAATCAATTATTTTTATAAATAACAAAAATCCTCGCAAACATTCAATTATTTTAAGAAATTTTTATAAAACTTTTCGCGAAAATTCAATTCTTATCATAAATATGAAAAATTTTTCACAAAAATTCAATAATTTTCATAAATTACAAATCTTTCGCAAATATTCAATCCTTTTAAAAAAATCTTAATAATATTCTTCCCAAAAATTCAATTATTTTCATAAATATTAAAATTTTTTCCAAAAACAAAAAACTACCACTTAGATATTATTTATTTAATAAATAATTTTAGTTAAATATTTCAAAATTAATTGAATTAAAATAGTTGCGTTTACAATTTTCATAAATACAGAATGATGAACTTCTAAAGGTTTCAATTTGAAATTGTATAAAATATAAATTTTTAATAAATTTAATTAGAAATTTTAAAGAACTTATATTTTTGAAAAATTTTAATAATTCAAATTCTTCTGAAATTAGTTAATTTTTTAATATATATAATTAATTAATTATTAAAAAATGGATTTATAGAAGAATTTTATACTTAAAACCAGTAAAAAAAAATTTGAATTTCGGAGAATTTACAAATGATTGCAGAAATTCAATTATTTTCAATTATAATAAAATTCTTCGCAGAAATTTAATTATGATAAAAAATTTCATCAAAATTTCAATGATCTTTTTATCAATAATAAAATTCTTCTCTGAAATTCCATTACTTCTAAAAATTTTAATAAAATTAAAATCAAACATTCAATTTTTTTCAAAAATAAAAAATTTCACAGGAATTAAATTATTTACAAATTTTTATATAAATTTCGTCGTAAGAATTCAATTATTTTCATATAATAAAATTTTTAACACGTATTTAATTATTTTCATAAATAATAAAATTTTTTACAGGAATTCAATTGTTTTCATTTAAAATAAAACTCATCGCAGAATTTTAATAATTTTTATTACAAATTTTATCAAATTCCTCGAAAAATATAATAAAAAATTTTATTAAAATTCATCAAAAGAATTCAATTATTTAATTATTTAATTAATATTATTAATTAAATATTATTTATTTGTTTAGATCATTATAAAACTTTCTAAAAAAAATTGTAATAAAATAATAAATTGTAATATATTTTGTATCTGAATTAAATTTAAAATTAATTTAATTTTTTTTATAATCAATTCAGATTAAAAAATTTATTTCATTGGAATAAATAAATAATTTATTAATTTAAAAAACTAATAAATAGAAAAGAAGTGTGGAGGGGACTTTTCTAATGAAACATTCACTGTTTTTTTTTACAGGATATGGTGAAAAATGTGATGATAGTCGAGAGTGTTGGCATATTTATGGATTTTGCACTGAAGATAATCATACATGTGTTTGCGCGGGAAATAGAGTTATAAATTCACGAAAATCCATGTGCCTCGATGTTGTTCAACATGGAGAAAGATGTTTTGAAACTGTACAATGTACAACGAGTTTAGGGGATGCCGATTGTGTACAAGGATATTGTCATTGCGCTAGAAATTATCATTATGTTCCATTCAGACAGAAGTGTATACCTAGCAAAAGTAATAATTTAATCGATTTTAATCTCATTTCATTTCTCAGTGGAATTAAATTTTCAAATTTCAATTCAATTTAATTAATTTGAAATTTTTATTAAATTTTCGAAATGTTATTGCAATTATGATAGAAATTCTCAATTTACTAATTTACAGTAGGAAATAATCCATTTCATTTCTTGATTACATAATTAATGAATTAAATTTAGTAATCTAATTGAATCTTTCATTTCATTTTCATTTAATTGAATTTTTTTGTCTTTATAATTTTTTAATTTTTATGATAAAGATTTTATTTCAATTTATTTTGTTTTATATTCATATGAGAATAATTATTTTTAAATTAATTTTTTTGGACCTCACGTTCAGATAATGAAAATTTTGTTAAAGATTTTATTTATATTTTTTTATATATGAGAACAATTTTTTTTAAATATTTTTTTAGCTCTCGGTCAGCCTTGCGATGATGATGAAGATTGTCACCAAACATCAAGAAGTGATGATAGAAATTTTTTGAAATGTGCACATGCAAAAGTGTGCATTTGTAGTAATGGTTTTGAGAGAGTTGGTTATCAGTGTGAGGAAAAAGACAGTAAGATATTTTTTTATTTTTTTTTTTCTCAACAAAAATAAAAAATCACAATGAAATGAATATTGAAATTAAAAATCAATTTGGCCAAAAATTTTAATTTTTTTTTCTTTCTTTACAGATGAATCGTCAGCAGTCACTTTGTACCTATCGTCATTGCTTTTGATAACACTACTCGGTTTTTTATCCTGTCTGTAAACGATAAACGTGAATCTCACAACAGTCAGCCATAATTCTCAATTTGTTAATAATTTTATTCGCATTATTCTCATCATTAATTTTATGAAGAAAAAAAAATAATAATATTTTATATAAATGTATTTGTATAAAGAATATTTATGAACAATTTTATTAATTTAAAAGTGTATCGAATTGGTAGCGAACACTTAATTATATATGCATCGAATAATTCGTGCAAAAAATCTATGAAGATTTTTTCAAATGTTACTGTCTTTCAATGTGATATTCTACAGTGATTTCTGTTTAATGAAATTTCACTGAGAATAATTATAAATAAATGTTTTGTTACTGTAATATTTCTTTTTTTTATACTAATTCATTATTATCTTTAATTTTGGAACTATGTAATAAAACAAACAAACAAAGAAAAAATTTATAAAAGTGATGATTCACTAAAAAAAAATATAAGAATTTATAAAATATGGTAAAAAATATGAATTTAAATAAAATGGAAATGTTATTAAAATTTCCAACTGTGTAAATATAGAAAATTCTCTGTATATCTACAATTTTATTTACTCTCAAAATATACTAAAAAGTGATTTCTAATTTGTTCGATTAATCGATTCGAATATTTTTACAGCGATTTTCAGTTGAAATTAAATTTTAAACTTTTTGTAAAAAGCGACTTGCATGTCCTAATAAATTTTTTTTTTATTACAAATACTATTCTTAAATTTAATTATACAAATTGTCCTAATTCTTTCCAAATTTGATAATGATATGTATTGATATTAGACTTGAAAGTAATTAAATTTAGGTCGAAACGCGCATAGTTCAATAGCCTTGTAAATTGCTCTATAAACAAATATTTCCAATATAATAATGACACTCTTAAAATAAAATTTAAAACAACTTATAATAAGTGATTAAGAATTTCGTAATTAAGGTTAATTATTAAAAATATATCATTTTGACCCCACTTATTTTAGACCATTGTCATATCGAGGAGTATATATATATATTTGCTTGCATTTTGTTTTCATGTATTCAGTTTTCTCTCTCAATAATAGTGTCTTGTTATATTCCTGAGTGAATTACAACTTATAGAAAAAAAAATGAAAATGAAATTAATTTTCACAATTTTTCTACTTGCCCTCGCGGTGTACAATATTGGTAAATTTTTTCTCCTTTAATCTATAAAACTAAAATAATTCTTATCTGTATATATTTAATATTTTTTCTACACGCACGGAAAAAATGTTTTACCTGGAACAGCGATAAATTTCTCTGGAATAGCGAAAATATTATTTGAATTAACTAAAAATGTTCTTAATAAAGTGAAATTTTTAACTGTTCTAAGTAATGTTTTTTTTCCTCGGTGAAAAGAAAAAAGTTTCCTATTTTTGCAAATATTAATCGTTAGCGGATTTAATTGAGAATTATTAGTTATAAATAATATTAAATACATACATTAAATATGAAATATTAAAAAAAATTATTCTTAAGGAACTCGTATAGTAAAATTAATTTTAATAGATGTTAAAAAATATAATTTTTGTAGATGCGAAAAAATTGAATGAGGATTGTGCCAATGATGGTGATTGCACTTCAGAGGTTGAAAATTCAAGATGCAATAATCTAAAATGCGAATGTTTAGAAACTCATGAGAATAAGGAAAATAAATGTGAACTAAAGATAGGTAATTAAAAATCGTTAAACTGTTTATTTCGATTTGAAAGAAAAAATCAGAAATTATAAATAATAAAGAATACTTTTCAGTTTAGAAAAGTCAAAGTAAAAAAACTGATTAAAAAAAATCATATATCCAATTATTCGTGATCTAATATCAATGCTTAAAAAATTATTTAATTTTATTTATATTATACCTAGTTCTTTAAAATTTTTAATTATAATATAGTAATCTTATTTAATAATATTGTTTTACTTGAAACATTACTTGAATACAAAAAAAAAGAAAATGATAAATTGAATAATAAATGGAATAAGTCAATAAAATAGAATAAAGTTGAAGAAGAATTAGCAAATAAATTTAATTAATATTATCTAATCGAAACTTAAATAATGTCAATACTAGACAAATAATAAAGTGAAAGAAATATTAAATGAATAAAATTTTGCAGTTGCGAAAAAATTGGGAGATGCTTGTACCAATGATGGTGAATGCACTAAAGATATTCAAAGTTCAAAATGCAATAATCTAAAATGCGAATGTATAGACACTCATGAGAATAAGGAAAATAAATGTGAACTGATGACAGGTAATTAAAAATCGATAAACTATTTATTTCGATTTAAAAGAAAAAATCATATATTATAAATAATAAAGAATACATTTCAATTTAGAAAAGTCAAAGTAAACTGATTCAAAAAATAATCATTTCTAATTATTCTTAATCTAATCTCAATATTTAATGAATTATTTTATTTTTTGACTAAAATTTTGTAGGAGCGAAAAAATTGGGAGATGAATGTACAGCTGATGCTGATTGCACTAAAGATATTCAAAATTCAAAATGCAATGCTAATAAAAAATGCGACTGTGCCGATACTCATGAGAATAAGGCCAATAAATGTGAACAGAAGAAAGGTAATTAAAAATCGATAAACTATTTATTTCGATTTGAAAGAAAAAATCAGAAATTATAAATAATAAAGAATTTAATTTTCAGTTTAGAAAATTCAGAATTGAATAATTAATGGAATAAATGAATAAAACAGAATAAAATAGAATAGAATTGAAAGTAAAATAGAAAATAAATTGAATTAATATTATTTAATAGAAACTTATATATTTTTTCGGTTCGGATAATCGAAATTTTAATTTTTTATATTTAATTAATTTATTTATTTCATATAAATGGGGAATTTACAAAATTTACCATTTATTTAAAAAAAGAGAAAAAATATATTTATGTGTCCTGATAGGGTGAAAGGGTCCTTCGCCCAAAAAAACTAATTTCGAGTTATTAATACTATTTTATCGATTAAAATAATCTAGATAGAATAGTATATAGATCAATAACTCAAAATTAATTTTTTTGGACGAAGGTCCCTTTCACCCCATCAGGACACATATATATATTTTTTCTCTTTTTTTTAATAAAGGGTAAATTTTGTAAATTTCCCATTTATATGAAATAAATAAATAAATTAACTAATGTCAATACTAGGCAAATAATAAAATAAAAGAAATATTAAATGACTAAAATTTTACAGGTGCGAAAAAATTGGGAGATGATTGTGCCAATGATGGTGAATGCACTAAAGATATTCAAAATTCAAAATGCAATGCTAATAAAAAATGCGACTGTGCAGATACTCATGAGAATAAAGAAAATAAATGTAAACTGAAGACAGGTAATTAAAAATCGATAAACTATTTCTTTCGATTTCAAAGAAAAGATCAGAACTTATAAATAATAAAGAATAATTTTCAGATTAGAAAAGTCAGAATTGAATAATAAATGGAATAAATGAATAAAATAGAATAGAATTGAAAGTAAAATAGAAAATAAATTGAATTAATATTATTTAATAGAAACTTATATATTTTTTCGGTTCGGATAATCGAAATTTTAATTTTTTATATTTTATATTTATAATTATTATATTTATATTATATTTATTTTATTTTTATATTTTATTTTATGACTAAAATTTTGCAGGTGCGAAAAAATTGGGAGATGAATGTACAGCTGATGCTGATTGCACTAAAGATATTCAAAATTCAAAATGCAATGCTAGTAAAAAATGCGACTGTGCCGATACTCATGAGAATAAGGCCAATAAATGTGAACAGAAGAAAGGTAATTCAATTTGAAAGAAAAAATAAAAAATTATAAATAATAAAGAATTCTTTTCAGTTTAGAAAAATCAAAGGGAACGGATTTGGAAAAAATCCATTCTAATTATCCTTAATTTAATCTCAATGCTTAATAAATTGTTGTATTTTTTTCAAATTTGATTTATTTGAAAATTTTAATTACAATATAATAACCTTGTTTGGTAAAAGTGTTAATTGAAACATTACTTGAATACAAAATAAGAAAATGAGAAATTGAATAATAAATGGAATAAATCAATAAAACAGAATAAAAGTGTATAGTATTGAAAGTTAAATAGAAAATAAATTCAATTATTATATTATCTAATATAAACTTAAATTTTTCTATTTAAATAATATAATATATATGTGACCTGACAAGGTGAAAGGGACCTTACGCCTAAAAAAATCAATTTTGAATTATTAATGCCATTTTATGAATTGAATTTAGTGAGAATGGTATATCAATAACTCAAAGTTAATTTTTTTACGTAAGGTCCCTTTTTACCGCGTCAGGACACAAATATTATATATTTTTTCTCTATTCTTTAATAAAGGGTAAATTTTGTAAACTCTTTTATATGTGAAATAAATGTATTTTTTAAATAATGTCAATACTAGGCAAATAATAAAGTAAAAGAAATATTATACATGACTAAAACATTGCAGTTGTGAAAAAATTGGACGATATATGTGTCAATAATGCTGAATGCAGTACAAATGTTAAAAATTCAAAATGCGATGAAACTTCTAAGAAATGCGTATGTGAAGCTAAATATGAAAAGAAAGGACAAGCATGTGCAGATAAAAAAGGTAATTAAAAATCGATAAACTATTTATTTCGATTTCGAAGCAAAAATTAGAAATTATTAAAAATAAAGAATCTCAATGCTTTAAAAAATTTTTATTATAATCAAATTATTATTGAATTAAATTAAATTAATTCAATAAAAAATAAGAGATAAAAATATAAATTTTTTTTAACTTCCCTCCTATCTTAATTTTTTCTTTTTTAAGATAATAACTAACAAAAAATAAGTTCTTATTTAACGTCTTGTTTATCAATAGAAATTTGAATTATTAATTAATTAATTTTCCTTAGATTAAAAATTATAATATAAATGATTAGGAAATTTAGACGATTTAGACTAAGTAATTAAGAAAGATTCAATTTAAATTTAATAGATTAATTGAAATGTTTTTTTCAGCTAAAAATTCTGGAATGACAATTTCCATTTCATCAGGACTTTTAGTGACAGTACTTGCATTTTTTTTGTGTCACTAAATTTTGAACGACAGTCTTTCTACTTTCAACTATAATTCTTAATTTCTTGTGGTTTTAATCACTATTCTTATTGTAAATTTAACAGTGACAGTTTATTTTTATTAGAAAACATGATACAGTTCAAAAGTAATTTTTATGCTTCTCTTTAAAGTCAAATTTAATATTTGAATTATTACTTTATTATATTTTATTATATTATGCAAATAAATAAATTTCAAAAGTTTATTTCAAAAGTTTATTGAATTTTTTTTCGACAAACCTCGGATCAAATTTACGAAGCGAAAAAAGTCGACTCAAAACGAAAAATCGGAAAAGTCGATTTCTTTATTTTGAATTAGGTAATACAAAAATTCTATTTTGTATTTTCATGACTATTCCTATTAATTTCTAAAAAAAGGCTTTTAACATTCTCTCTTATTCCGATAACATCAATTCTAAGTTTTTGTAAAATTCAATTATTTTCAAAACATATTTTCACATTTTTCTTCAAAAACACGATTATTTTTAAAAAATTCTAATAAAATACTTTAAAATATAAAATTTTTTTCAATTAAAAATTGATGCAAGTTACATTGTTTAACAATTTTCCAATTATTTACTAATTACTTTTAACATTTAATTATTGCTAAACATTGCATCTGCAATTTCAAATTTAAATTATTTTCTAGATCCTTTAACTAAAATTTTTTTCTAAATAAATTATTTTCAATAATTTTCAGAAATTTCTGTTAGAAATTCAATTATTTTTAATTCAATTTTACAAAATTTCAATTATTCAACAGTTTTTTAATTATATATTCAAAAATTCAACTAATTTCAAAAAATTTCAATTATTCAAATAACTAGTTTGCTTAGAATTTTTAATGAAAATTATTTAACATTCAAATCTTCAAATATTTTAATTTGAAATAAAGTTAACTTTGAAATTAGAGTTTCATCTATAAAACCTTCAATATTCGATTATTTTCTAAAATTTCAAACTAAAATTCTTCTCTAAATCAATTATTTTTAATAATTTCCCATAAATTTTCTTTGAGAATTGAATTAATTTTTAACAATAGCTACGAATAGCTCTTTAAAAATTAAAAATGTATTGAAAATAATTAAATTTTATCAAAATTCTTGAAAATAAATTTAATTCCTGCGAAGGACTTTAATATTTTTGAAAATAATAAAATAAAACAGAAATAATAAAGAAAAAGATAATAAAATTTTAAAAAATACAAAAACAATTGTTTTAAAGAAAATTTAAATTCTTTTAAGAAATTTAATTAAGATTGTACTGAAAATAATTGAATTCTTCTAAAGAATTTTATCAAAATTATGTAATAATATTTTTAAAAATAATTGAATAATTTCAAGGAATTTTAGTTTTGAAAATAATTAAATTCTTTAAAGAAATGTTATTACTAATTTTTAAAATAATTGAATTCAGTGGAAGAATGTTATTATTTATAAAAATAATTGAATTCTTGACAAACTTATTAAAATTTTTAAAAATTATGAATTTTTTTTTAAAGAAAATTAAAATTCTTTCAAGGCATTTAGTTAAAATTGTATTAAAAATAATTGAATTCTTATAAACAATTTATTTATTTATTTATTTATTTATTTAAGAAAAAATAAGTTCCAACAATTGTATTCAATTCAATTATTTTTTAGAATTTTTAATTAAAAAAAAAATTTTCTAATTATTTAAATTATTTATTTAAATTGTATAGAAAGTAATTAAATTCCAGCGAAGAATTGTATCATTTACGAAAATAATTGAATTCTGTCAAACAGTTTTATTTAAATTTTTTATAATAATTGAAAATCTAAAGTGGCAAATTGATAAAAATTAATAAATAATTTAAAATAAACTTAAATGTAATAAAATTGTTAATAAATCTTTTTAATAGTTTGAAAAGAATTTAAAAAAGTAGATGGAGTTAGCAACGTCAACGATTACATTCGAAAAATTTTTCTCAAGTTATTTTGGGGGATGAATTTTAAAATGAGAAAAAAAACAAGAAAAGCTCACCATCATTAATGTTGCAATCGACAAAAGTATTTAAAGGATTAAACTGAATTTGTCGCTCCTCAGCACACAAGTATAAGTGATTATCGCAAAATAGGTAGAAACTCATTCCTAGATCTTCTCTCAACGAAATAACACCTCAATTCATATTCAATTTCAAGTTCTTTTTCGATAATTCCCAAGTAACTGTAAAAACAAAAAAATATATTAGAATTATTATTTAATTTTGAAGAATATTCAAATATGAAGAATATTCAATTTTGAAAAATTTAATTTTTCAAAAATGACAGTAAAAATAAAAGTGAATAGAGAGAGAGAGAAAAAAATGATTTAAATAAAAGTGAGTGAATAAAGAAAAATGAGTGTTATCAAATTAATTCAATTGTTGACACTACATTTAATTTTAGTGTCAGCTGTCGTGAAACCAAGTGGTATTTACGTGGACAATGGTTATGATAAAACAATATTTCAAGAGATAACAAATGAGGGAAATCGAAAATATCTTCGCGAGGAGATTCTCAATATTCTTGAAATTCCCATTGACATCGAAGAACAAAAACAGGAAAAAACACCAACTTCCGCGTCGAGTTTTCTAATGGATATTTATCATTTGACAAATGAAAATGAATCGAAAATGATGCACGAACAGGAATTGAAAAATTTGCAATATTTCGATGTTAACGATGTGGGAATGAATAGTATTATTGAAAGTGATCTCATTACAACATTGGCAGCGCGTAACAGTAAAAAACCGGGTATTCAAAAAACCACTAAAGTCAAACGCTTGTGGTTTAATGTTTCGCGAATATCGCCCGACGACACAATTATTCGCGGTGAATTGAAATTATTTCGCAATATCGAGAGTGGTGTTTCGAGGAAAAACAAAGGATTGGTGACATTAAACGTCTATCGAATTGCAAGTGATCGTGACATTGATGGGAATCGTGATATGATTTTTGTTGATTCTGTCAATACGACAGAAAGTGGCGGTTGGGTTACATTAAATGTTACGGAGTCGCTTCATTTTTGGCTTCGCGATTTGGACGTGAATCGTGGACTTTATTTGGAGGCTTATTCAAATGGTGGTGTGGAAAATATACGACCCGAAGCCGTTGGTATTGTGAGTTTTCAAGGTGTTCCTGAGAAACGACCATTTCTTGTTGTTTACGGTAATAGAAAGACAGTGAGGCGAAGACGAGGATTGGAATATTTTCAATCGAGTGATAAAAAAACGTTTCAATCGATTGCAATGAAATCGCGATTGCCAACGACATGTCGCAAGGAAACTTTGTATGTTAACTTTAGAGATTTAAATTTACACACTATAATAATTGCTCCAAGAGGCTATGACGCTTTCTACTGTAATGGACCGTGTAATTATCCGTTGAATTTTAATATGAACTCCACAAATCATGCGATTATTCAGTCGTTCATTAATTTGAAACATCCAGATCGTGCTCCAAAACCGTGTTGTGTTCCCAGTAAAACATCAACGATTCACGTCATCTTTCGAACTAGCGAGGATACAATAGTTATTAAAAAACGAGAAGATATGACAGTCGACAGTTGTGGATGTCTTTGAAAAAAAATCATCATTTTCAAAATTAAGACAAAACTTTCTGCAAAAAGATGCAAATTATAACGATTTTAAAAATTTTTATACAGAAAAATAATTTTATTATCACTTTGAAAAAAATTAAATAATAATAAATATGTATGTAAAAAGAATAACGTGCTCTTTAAAAATCACAATTTTACTCAATTCAACAATAAATGAGAATATTATTAATTTTAATAAATTCTAAAGAATAAAAGAATTATGTCATTCAGATATTTATCAACAGATGTTTCTATTCAAAAACAGAGGGAAAAGAAGACTATTTTTAGAAATCAAAACAATAATAAATACTCGTCGAAATATTCCCCTGAGGTCATGAAAGCAAAAAAAGTAAACAGCTCTGTACAAATAATTATTTTTGAAATAATTGACAATTTTTCCAAAAGAAAAGACATTTATTCAGTCTTCAAATTAACACTCAAGGTTCAACTCTAATTTTTAGAATCCAAAAAAAGGAAATTCAAAACTGAATTAAATATTTCGATACAAAAAAGACAAAAAAAAATTACTGAAAAATTTACTATGTTTATTTTTATAATTTAAATTGTCAAGAATTTTATAATACCTCGTGATAGAAGTGTGAATTTCTGTTCCGTTGATTGTCAATTACTAAGACAAATTGAAGATATTTGCCACGAGTTGATTTATTTAATTGATGGTGAATATGAATCAATGATGCATCGAAAATCCAGACATCTTGTGCTCCCGGTAAGTTGATTTCATTTTCTCCCATTTTTCTCAGTGATGATAAAAAAGTTTGTTCTGAAAATAGAAAAAAATGTTAATTCTAATTCTTTCTTACATATTTTTAGAACGAATAAATTTCTTACCTCAGAGATCAAATGATTCCCTTTTGTCTTTTCTTTTCGTAATAAATATAAACTGAATTTAATGTTCTTCTTTTTTAACATAAAAATCAAATCTGAGATGAGTAAAATTAATCTTTTAAAAACTAAAATTATCTTATACTTAAAATTACAAAATACCCTCAGGCTTCGCACTCGATACTTAATTTTAAAAAAGTAGCAAAAAGTAGCTTTAAGATGCAAAAAAAATGGTAAAAAAGTAGCTATTGGAAAATTAAATTTGACGACTAAAAAACTCATTTTAGACGATTCACAAAAATTTTGATTCAGCATTTTATTTCCCTGAATTTTTTCTAATTTTCATTAATTTCATCATTAAATTCTAAATTTTTACAAAATTCAATCATTTTTAAAAGTAAAATAAAATTTCTTTAAAATATAAAATTTACTTCAATTAAATTTAACAAAATTTCAAAATTAATTGGAAATATAATTTAATCTTTTGAAATTAAATTATTTTTAAAAATCCAATATATAACGCTTCGAATATTCAATTATTATCTAAAATGTTAACTGAAATTAATTTTTAAATCAATTTTTATTAGAAAATTCTACGAGAATTCAATTATTTAAATACAAAATAAATAATTTATTAAATAATTGAATGTTTCTTAAAATTGAATTTCTGAAAAGAATTATAATATTTTCTAAAATAATTGAATCCCTGTAAAAAATTTGATTATTTATAAAAATAATATAATTATTGCGAAGAAATTTATAAAAAAAAATGTATTATTTATTTTTAAAATAATTAAATGTTTGCACAAAATTTTATTAAAAATATTTTTAATAATTGAATTCTTTTGGAAAACTATTAAAATAAAAATAATGAAAAAAATTATATTGAAAATCATTGAATTGAGGAAAAATTTTAACAATAATTGAAATTTTGCCAAGAATAATTGGAATTTTCACAACTTTTTAAAATTTTTGAACATAATTGAATTTCTGCAAAGAATTTTATTATTTATAAAGATAATAGAAATTTTTACGAAAATTTAAAAAAAATTTTAAATATAATTTAATTCCTGCGAAGAATTTTAATAATTTCGAAAATAATTAATGAAATTTTGCCAAGAATTTTATTAAAATTTTTGAAAATAATTGAATTTTGGAGAAGAATTTCATTTTTTATAAAGATAATTGAAATTTAGACTAGAATCTTTTTTAATTTTTTGAACCTAATTGAATTTCTGCAAAGAATTTTATTATTTTTGAAAATAATTGAATTTCTATGAAGAATTTTATTAAATTTTTTGAAAATAATTGAATTTTTATAAAGAATTTTATTAAATTTTTTGAAAATAATTGAATTTTATTATTTATAAAAATAATAGAAATTATGACGAAAATTTAAAAAAAATTTTTAACATAATTCAATTTTTAAAAAATTTTCTTAACATAATTGAATTCTTTTGAAGAATTTTAATCTAATTTTTAAGATTAATTGCATTTTTCGGGGAATTCATTTAAATTTGTTTTAAAAGTAATTGAAAGTCTGTAATAATTTTTATTTTTTATGAAAATAACTTGTTGCAAAGAGTTTTATAAAAAATTTTTTAAATAATTGATTTTGTTCGAAAAATTTTATGAAAATTGTATTCTAAATAATTGAATTCCTGTGAAAATTCTATTATTTATGAAAATAATTGACTTATTTTATTAAATTTTCATTAAAATTACAGTAAAAATTATTTAATTCTCTCGAAGAATTTAAAAAAAATCCTTTAAATAATTGAATTCTTTTGGAAAATTTTATTTAAATACATAGTCGATATTGAAAATAATTGAATTTTAAAATTTTTTTGAAAATAATTGAATCGTTCCTAAGAATTGTATTAAAATTTTTGAGAAAAATTTTGGTATTTTAACTTTCGGCGAATATAAAGCTGTGCAAATTCTCAAAAAAAACCGAAAAAATTGTCACAAATCTAAAAATAAAGTATTAAAATAGTAGCAAATCGTATAAAAAGTAGTAAATAGTTGTTTTTAGTAGATGAGTGTGAAGCCTGTAAGTAAGATTATTCTACAATTAAAATTATTCTATAACTAAAATTATCTTACTGTTAAAATTATTCTGTAACTAAAATTATTTAATAACTAAAATTATCTAAATTAAAATAATTCTGCATTAAAACGATAGTTAATAATATTATGATTTTCAATTAATTCGTGTGTAGAGACGAGAAATGAATTAACTATACTCAATAAAATTATAAAAAAATAATTAAGACCGAATGGAAGGAAATAAGAAAAAGCCTCAAATCAATGTCGTGTAATCTACAATTTTATTGTTGCAAATTATTTTTAAAGTGCGACTCTTTGTAATTTATTATGACGGAAGATATTTGAAATTGGGACAATAATCCCATGCGTATCCGTGATAATTTCTTTTTCAATCACAAAAAAAAACAGTTATTTACGAAAATTTCAAGTCGACATTCGTTCATTTTTTCCCTTTCTCAGACTTCAAGGACTAAAATTAACAGAAAAACTTTTCATCCACTTTCTTTAATTCTTTATAAACTTTCATCAATTCTCTGGTTTATTCATTACTCCTCCTTCTGAATTTTAATTCAATAATTTTCTCACATAATATCAATTTTTATTTTTTTAAATTTTTATAATTATATTTCACTAATGTTATCCATTGAATGAAAGATTCGAAAAACAAGAAAATCAAAATAAATCAAAAATGAACAAAAATAAAGAAGTGTAAAAAAAATTGTAAACAAATTAAATATATACATAAAAACTAATTTTGTTATAACACAAAATTTTTATTAAAAAAACAAAAAAAACAATTTTTCAAAAAAGAAAAACAGTTTGAAAAAAATCGAAAAAAATTGTAAGTAAATTCAAAATTTCTGCAAAATTTACAATTTTCTTGTCTATTATTGCAAGCAGTTTTAATAAATTTCAATTAATACTTTCAAAAATAAAAGAATCTTTCATTTCAAAAGAAGTTCTAAAATTTCTACGTTTTAATTAGATCGTAAAGATGCAATTAACCTCATGGCTTTTTAATCTTTTCTCATATAGTAACAATTGTTTGTTTTTATAAAATCGACTGATTTTTTTATATTTATAAATATTTTGTCACGCCCAATATGGACGAAAATTGATAAAAATTTCCATTCAATTTGTTAATTGGTTATAAATCGTTAGATGATTAAATTCATCAACACATTGATACACGGATACGCTTAAATATAATTTCTTTTTTTTCGTTCTTTTCAAGTATTATATTTAATCGTTTATATTTAATTATCAATATCAACAATCTATAAAAATTGTTACTAATTCTTTTTTTTTGTTGTAAAAACGGACAATAAAAAGTGCAATCTTGGAAGTAGACGAAGTTCAATTTAAAATTTTTGAATTATATCGTCAAAAATTCAGCACTTTTTTTTTCTTTAAAAAGATTTTTTTTTTCTTGATCGCACCTTATACAAATATTTTTATTTCCAAGAATATGACAATCAACTTTTCAGTCTATAAAAAATGCCTTTACGATACGCACACTCAATGTACGAAGATTTCGGCTCTATTATCATTTAATGATATTATTATTACTATTACTATTAATGAAAATTATTATTAATATATTGAACTATTTTCTTAATATAATTATTTGTAAAATAATTATTTCTAAAATAAGAATTTATAAAATAATTTATATTGACAAAATAAAGATGACAAATATATTAATATTAATTATCATTCATGGATTGTGTGCAAAAGGTGAGAAAAAAAAGTATCAAGCAAATTAAACCATAAAACCGTTCTAAACTTCGATTTCAATTCCATTTAAGGGCGAAATCAAAAAAGTGAAAACAAAATTTCATTTTTTGCTTCACTGTACGACAGTCGCATTTAAAATTTAACGTAAATTTCTCCTGTTCAAATTTAATTTCATAATTAAATTATAACCATTCTTTCGAATGAAATAAAAGTAGAGAATTGAAATTAAGGACAATTAAAATAAGATAAAATTATTTTTTCAAATTATTGCCCTTGAAATTAATTCAAACTTGAATGTTAATCTTTAAGGTCCTTTCCAGAAGATTGCCTTAAATAGAGCCAATTTAAAAATGCATGCATTAATTTTCGTTTCGCTTAAAGTAAATTATTATGCAAAAACCTTCAAATTATAACAGTCGACTGTCAAATTTTGAGAAGATCGATAGTTCTCTTTTCGATTTGAGAGAAAAAAAATACAAAATAAAAAATTTAAAGGTTTTTTTCTTCCCTTTTTTGTTCGCGTTTTCATTCTCTTTGACCCATTAAAATAAGATTCAACTTTTTAAGTGAATTATGCATATATGTGTGAAAACTGCAATCGAGCTAAAGGCATCGAAAACCTATTCATTAATAAAAACTAGAAAATCTATCACATACAAGATATACCGGGGAGGGGGAGGAATTTTGTTTTCCAAACGAATTCTACATATCAAGATCAAAAATCAGATCGTTCTTTAATTCCACGTGGATTTCATCACCACTCTCAGTCTCTTTATCATCATTAACCAATATTTCATTTCTCTTTTTATTTGTTTTCCGTTTATGCAATGCATTTGTATTAATATTATTACGTGAAACTTCAATTTCAATATTATCGGTTTTATGATTCTCCCCATTTTTACTGAGAATTGGTCTCACACTATCCATTTGATTTGATTGTAATTCGCTTTTTAATTCTACTTTATACTTATCACGTTCCTCTGTTTCTGAATTTTCACTCTCGCTCATTCGACGATCGTGCGCTCGTTTCTTATTTCTCAATTTTCGTTGATTCTTCTTTCGCTGACCTAAAATACTGGAATTCGACCTGAAAGTAATTTTTTTTGTATTTTATTCATTTTTTTTAATGAGTTAAAATTTTACCAAAAAAAAGTATGTAGTTTTAGAATTCTTTTGTCAAAAAAAGAATTTAAATTCAATCTGTAACAAATAGTTAAAGCGGAAACATTTGTAAAAAAATTCAAATAATTAAAAATTAGGTGATAAAAGAAAACAGGCTTGCTACAAAAATTTACTTTTCGTTTTCCCTAACTTTTCTCTGATTTCCAGATAAAATTTTGACTTTTTTCCTAACCCTAAAAAATATTCTGATTCACTCCAAAAGATTAGATACTCAAAAAAATGTTCTATTACATTTATTTACGAATTTCTTTAACTGTAAAATTATTCGAAAACATCGACAGTTTTAATTAAAATAAATATTTAATCATCATTAATTTTCCACAGGAATTAAGATTTTAAAAAAATTCAAATTCAAACCTTTTGAAATTCAATAGCTTATAAAAATATTATTAAAAAACAAGAAGAAATCGATCCTTCTATTTTGCAATAATTAAAGATGACCGAGTGATAAAATCATTATTTTATATTAAAAGAATATTGTTACTGTAACTTCTTCAAAATTATTTTCATCATTTAAAGATTCAATTATTATTATTTTCCACAAATTTTTAATTAACTAATTTGAAACTTTTTCAAAACTCAACTATTTCTAAAAATTCATTCTATAATTATTTAAATACAAAAATAAATAATTTATTGAATAATTGAAAGTTTTTTATAATTGAATTTTCATAAATAAATTTTTAAGAATTATGTCATACATTTTTCGAGGAATTTGATTAAAATGTTAAAAATAATTGAATCCCTAAAATGAATTTTATTATTTTCGAAAATAATTGATAAGGGTGGTCACAAGTTTCACTTTATGAATTCCCCTGACAAAATTCTTTTTACAGGAAAATATGCAAGTTTACAGAAAATGAGTAAAATTTATGAATTTTAATAATTTCTAAAAATTACAATTATAACTCTACCTGAATTCAGTCATTTCTACAACTTTCAACTCAACTTCATCTCTAAATCAATTATTTTAAATAATTTTCCGAAAATTCTTCCAGAATTGAGTTTTTGTATTTAAATAATTATTTAAATACAAAAACTCAATTTTTTATAATAATTGTAACTGTCCATTTTCATTAATTTTCATTTTTAAATTTACATTTAAAGATTTTTCATTAAAATTTTTGATAATTCAATAATATTTTCAAAATTTTCAATTAAAATTCATTAAAAGTTGATTTTTAAAAAATGTAACAAAATACTTGAAAAAAATCAATTATTTTCGATTAAATTTTACAAAATTTCAATTATTCAAAAAGATTTCTATTATAGATATATTTTAAAAATTCAGTTCTTAAAAAATTAGTTATTTTTCGCACTATGAAAATCGAAATAAGTTGCACTTTTTTTTTACTAAAAATTGTGGTAATTATGTTGCAATATTTGGAAGAAAAATCGAAAAAGTCGCAATTTTTGAAAATAAGTCGAAAAAAGTTTAAATTTTCTTAATTTCCCAGACAAAAAATTTTTTTCCCTGTCATTTTTATTAAAATAGTAGATATTGAAAATCATTGAATTGGTTAAAATTTTTTATAATAATTGAAATTTTGACAATTTTTGAACATAATTGAGTTCCTGCGTAGAATTTTAATACTTAGAAAAATAAAATTAAAAATAATTATTGAAATTTTACCAAAAATTTTATTAAAATTTTTGAAAATAATTGGGTTTCGGTGAAGAATTTTATTATTTATAAAGATATTTGAAATTTCGACGAGAATTTTTTTTAAATTTTTGAATATAATTGAGGCCTTGGATCCAATAACTCGCCCGACGCTCGGAGGAACGCGCAACTGCCAGTCAGTGAGCAGTGAGCGCCTCTGGGCCACTCACTGCTACCCGACTGGCATTAGCGCGAGTCTCCGAGCGTCGGGCGAGTTATTGGATCCAAGGCCTCAATTGAATTTCTGCGAAGAATTTTAATATTTATGAAAATTATTCAAATTTCATGAAGAATGTTTTTAAATTTTTTGAAAATAATTTAATTTTATAGAATTTTAGTATTTATAAAGACAAATTGGAATTTAGACGAGAATGTAAAAAAAATTTTTTACTTAATTGAATTTTTGTAATCATTTGTACTCCAAAATTCAATTTTTTAGTATTTTTAAATAAAATTCTTCTATAAATGCGTTATTTTGAATCATTAATTGAATATATATTAGAAAAATTAACTAATTCCAGAATAATTTGAATTATTAAAATTTTTCAAAAATCTGAGTTCTTTAAAATTTCTAATTAAATTCATTGAGAATTGAAATTTTCTAAAATTTCAATTGAAACCTTCTGGAGTTTATCTATTTATGAAAATTTTAAACGCAACTCTTTTAAAATTTAATTAATTTTGAAATATTTAAGTAAAATTATTGATTAAATTATTATAAGTAATAATTTTATGTTGGTTCCTCAAGAATTTAGGCATTTAAATAGAAATTATTGTCAGAAATAAAAGAATTTGAAGGTCTTGTATTCATGTTAATTTCATAGTTTATGAGGCAAACAAAAAAGAAACTAAAATTCAGAATTTTCTTATGAATTCTAAAAATTTATTTTTTTTCCAGTACTTTTAATAAAAATCCCTGACTTTTCCCTGATTTCCCTGACCTGTAGCAACCCCGGAGAAGAAGATGAAAATTAGGTAAAAAAAAATGTTTATAGTGTCGAGAATTGCTTCTTATTCTTTAATTCATTTTTAATAAAATCGTTTGTATAAAATTTTACCTATATAATTGACGTGAAACAACATCACTGAATCTGACAGTTTTCTTAAGACTGGAACTTTCGGATTCTGAATTTAATTCCTGGACTGAGTCGTATTGGAAATTTATTGATGACGCGAGACATGCACTCTCATCGATACTCGATTCCGATACGGAACGGGAAATATGATTTCTGTGGGATTTTAAAATTCCTTTCGATCTATAAGTACTGCCATTACTGCTCGGCAATTCGTCACCGCTGCTCTCGGAAATAGATCGTGTCAATTCCAAATTACGTTTTCGCTCCTCGTGACAAGATGATGATTGATCAGTCTCCCGATCTTCTTCATCAGTATCGATCGAATTTGAATGAATGCTCACCACCACTTCTTCGCCATTTCGTATAACTTCGATATTTTTGTCAGTCTCCTCTTCCGGCTCTTCCTATAAGAAAATTTATTAATAAAAATTTATTTTCAAATTCATTAAACGTTTCGTTTTTTAATTCGGTTTAATTAGGTAAATAACAGGCTTCGCACTTGGTAATAATTATTTTTAAAAAAAGTATCAAAAAAATAGTATTAAGACTGAAAAGAAGTAGAAAAATAGTAGTTAACGAAAAATTAAATTTGATAATTAAAAAAACTCATTTTAGTCGATTTTCACTCTATATGAAAAAGTTTCTGGAAATTTCCCGGTAGTGAAAATAAAAATGAAAACAGAAAAATTCCATGAGGGTAACTCCAGGTGATTACCAGGAATTTCTCGGTAAATTTCCAGGAACTTTTTTCACGTAGAAGAAAAATCATAAAAATTTGATTACGTATTTTCCAGACTTTTTCCTAAATTCCATAAAAAATATTAACTTTCTTTCTTGTCCTGGTAATAACTTCAATTTTAAATTTCTCTAAAATTCAATTCCTTTCCAAATATTTAGTTACAACTCTTCAACAACAAAAAATAATAATTAAGATAAAATGATTAGAAAAATAATCAAGATTTTAATTTAATTTTTTAATGCGAATAGACAAAATTTTTTAAAAATATTTTCCGGAATTCAAACAATCTTCAAAAAACTTTTATTACAATTTCTCAAATACATAATTTTATTAAGAATTTCTTAATTAAATTATTCAAAATTTGAACAATTTTTTTAAAATAAATATTTAAATACTTATTGTTATTTATTTTTCGACATGAATTAAAATTTTCAATAATTTAATTAAATGTAAACTTATGAAATTTAAATATTTTTAAAAAATATAAATACCATTCTTCCAAAATCTAACTAGTTTTTAGAATTTCTAATTAAAATTATACAAAAACTTAATAAGTATTTAGAAAAATAATTAATTAATCATTTTTCAAAATAGATATTTAAATATTATTACAATTTTACAGAAATTGGAATTTACAAAGATTTTAATTTAGAAACCTTTTGAAATTTAATTATTTCCAAAAATTTCTGTTTAATCCCTTCTAATATTCAATTATTTTTTAACATTTTATCTTAAAATTATTTTTAAATCAATTCTTATTAGAAAATTCTTCAAGAATTCAATTATTTAGACAAAAAGAAAAGGCACAATTGATGAAATATTTAATTATTTCTAAAATTAAATTCTCATAAAAATTTGATCAAAATTTTTGAAAATAATTGAAATCTTTATTATTTATGATATAAAATCTTTAATATTGAAATCATGCCAAGAATTTGATTACTTATGAAAATAATTAATTTTTTGCAAAGAATTTTAGTTAAATAATTGAATTCCTGCGAATAATTTTAATAGTTGTAAAAATAATTGAATTATTGTGTAGAATTTTATTAACATTTTTGAAAATAATTGAATTTTTATAAAACATTTTAAAAAGAAATTTAATTCTTTCCAAGAATTTAAGAACAATTGCAATAAAAATAATTGAATTTTTATAAACAAATTTTATTAAAATTATTATAAACAATTGACTTTTTTCTGAAAATTTTTCTAACTATTTGAATTATTTCGGAAAATTTTATTAAACTTTTAAAAAATAATTGAATTATTTCATGGAATTAAATTAAAATTGTATTAAAAACAATTAAATTCTAGTGATTAATTTTATTATTCATCGAAATAATTAAATTCTTTCGAGGTATTCAATAAAAATTGAATTGAAAATATGTAATTCAATTCATTTAAATAACATTTTAAAAAATTGGAAAATAATTGAATTCATTCGAAGAATTTTAATAAAATATTTTATAATAATTGAATTTTTCGAGGAATACAATTAAAACGGTATTGAAAATAATTAAATTCCTGTTATAAAAAGTTTATAATTTATGAAAATAATTGATTTTTTTTGCAAAGAATTTTATTAAATTTTATTTATATAATTGAATTCCTGATAAAAATTTTAATATCTATCAAGTTGAAGTCCACAACGTTGATCAATTAAAAAAAAAATTGTTCACTTAGTAAATTAATTAAAAATGACGCAGCAATATTGACACAAAAATATTTAGAAAAAAAAGATTCATGCTTATGTTTTGATAATAATTATTTTACAATTATTAAATATTAAAATTAAAAATAATTCTTGAATGTATTAAATAAATTTTTTTCGTTGATAAACGTTATGGACTTCAACTTCGTTAGTATCTAAATAGTAAAAAGAATTGAATTTTTTTGAAGAATTAAAATTTTTAAAGATAATTTAATTGTTTATTAAAAATTTTGAAAATAATTTAATTCTTTCGAGGAATGTATATGATTGAATTCTTGGAATCAATTTTATTATTTATGGAAATAATAAAATTCTCTCGAATAGTTCAATAAAATTGCATAGAAAAAATATATATGTAATTGAATTATTTTAAAAGCATTTTTTAAATATTTGAAAAAAATTGAATTTTTGCGAAGAATTTTATCAATATTTTGTTTATATATTTAAATTATTTAGAGAAATTTTATTGAAATAATAGATATTCAAATTATTTGAATTTCAGTAAAGAATTTTGTTATTTGTTAAAATAATTGAATAATAGAATTTATCATGAATATTAATTTCTTCATTTCAATTATTAGCGGATTTAAAGTAGTGCAAATTATCAAAAAAAGAAAAAAAAACATAAAAGTAACTTTTAATGGCACAAATAAAAAAAACTATCCAAATAATAGTAAATCGTAAAAAATGTAGTAAATAGTTGGTTTTAGTAGATGAGTGCAAAAGCCTGAAATAATTAAATCAGTGATGACAATAAATTAATAAATATTATCGAGAAATTAGAATTTCAGGAATTGTATGACAATTTTACAAACTGAAAATGGAAAAATTACCACAAGTTCTTTGAGTTTGCTCTTAACGGAAATAGCCGACGAGAAATCCTTTGCTTCCATGATTTCTTCATTGAGACCAACAAAGTACCTGCTGAGATCAGTGCTTTTCAAGGCAAGCGTGATGATAACATTATTATCCCATGGTTCAATCGTAATTGAAGTTGGATCAACTGCATTGTTGTCGAGCTTAAAACAAATGGAATAATAAACCGGAAAGAAACCCGCCCCAACGGAAGTTAATAAAACATGAATTCCCAACATATTATCAAGCACCTTATGACAAATCGATTCCGAGTCTACATTCTTAACGTGAATTGTTATCGCGAGAATATTATCGTACGTATTACACGTGAACATTGGAATATTATATTTGATATTCGGATTCATAAACGGTGTGATATCGACACTTTCTCTAGTCCGTAATGCCGTATCATCGAATTCGTTGATTTGCACTTCACTCTCCTTATTTAATTCGACAATTAAAGGTCTTGAATTTGATTTTGAACAATTGCCCTCGGCATTTTCAAATTCATCATTCGCATCCCTGACAGGACTTCCGTGATCAGTGTCAACACCACTGTCTTCTCGTGGATCTGTTAATGAAAAACTCTTACGAATTACAGGTAATGTTACGGTTAATTTCTTACATTTCGTGTCGAATTTCGCATTTCCATTATCGCCGTCAACGGAATACGAAAGTGGTAATTCCAATAAATACTTGGCAGGTTTTTCACTTCTTAATGTTAATGAACGTTCATGAATGTCGAGTCTTGCATCGTTTGCGGATTTTAATAAAGGCAAATGAATAACGACAATAAGTCTTTTCGGTGTTGCAGAATACATTTTTGCATCCTTAGTGTATGTAAATTCTTCCAATTCCAAATCACTTTGATGTGTTATTGTATATTTTGGAATTGTGTATTCTGTCTTTAAATCTTGAGATTTCTCCATATTTTTGTAATATATCGTTTTTGGAGTTGACCGCTGTGGTTTATCCTCTAATTTTTGAGATTGTTTCTCACGATAATTATCGTAACCGGATATTATTTTTTGATAAATTTCCGATTCAGCTTCTGGTAATTGTTCCACTGGTTTCTCGCATTCTTTCCGAATTACTGTCGCCTCGGAAGTTCCTTTGAAATTCATTTTGGGAAATTTCAAATTTTTCCTATCAAGTTTCACCTGAAAAAAAAACAAAATTTAAATTTAAAATCTTTCAACAAATATATTTTATCTTTCTTTATATTATTCATTTAATTTTTTAAATAACATAATGCAAAAATATCGATTATTTTCAGTTAAATTAAATGAATAATTAAACTGAAGTTCTGATTGTTCATATTAACGAAATTTTTACGTTCATAAAGATCACAACGTTTATAATATCAATTATTATAGTTAATATAACAGTATTGTCACAAAAATTTAATTTTGTTTTTCTCCGATTTCCAGACAAAATTTCGACTTTTTCCCGAACTCTAAAAAATATTAGATACT
The DNA here is from genome assembly GCF_015476425.1 of Leptopilina heterotoma. Lineage (NCBI taxonomy): Eukaryota > Metazoa > Arthropoda > Insecta > Hymenoptera > Figitidae > Leptopilina > Leptopilina heterotoma. The sequence goes on along the minus strand of NW_025110953.1, from coordinate 1,002,885 downwards.
CGGAAAAAATGTTCTATTACATATATTTACGAATTTTTTCAAAAAAGCTTTTGGAAATTCAATAACTTTTAAGAATATTATTATAAAACATGAAGATATCGATCACTCCGAGTCTTCGACTCGGAGTAATCGTTATCTTTAAGTTTTATAACAATATTTTTAAAATTGATTAATTTCATAAAGGTTTGAATTTGAAAATTTTTAAAATCTTAATTCCTATGGAAAAATAATAATAATTAAATATTTAAAAATGAAATTACTGTTTTCGAATAACTTTACAATTAAAGATATTCATAAATAAATTTAACAGAACATTTTGTTCAATAAAATGCAAATTATTTCCTTATGAAAATTGAGAATTTTCTACAAAAACATTAAGAAACGGGAATATCTAATGTTTTTCTTCCCAAAATAAAAAAATGAGTTTGTAAACAATATTGTTATTGTGAAATAAAAATTATGCATAAAATTGGTATATTTCCTACCATTTGTTTACAATCCAATTTTAAGAAATTTCGATTATTCGGAAATTCTTCAATTAAATATATATTATAAAATAAAAACTTAAAATAATTAAAAAAAAATAAATTAAACTTTTTCCAAAATATTAATTTTACAAAATTGTTAATCAAAATTATGAAAAGTTCAAATTTTCAAAGATTTTAATTTGAAATCTTTGCAAAATTCAATTATTATCTAAAGTTTTAACTAAAATTCATTTTTGAATAAATTGTTATTAGAAAATTCTACGAAAATTTAATTATTTAAATAAAAAAATGAATAATTTATTAAATACTTGAATGTTTCTTAAAATTGAATTCTTATAAAGAATTTTATCAATCAATTTTTAAATAATTGAATTATTTCAACGAATTTTAATAAAATTTTTAAGAATAATTTCATTTTTCGAGGAATTTGATGAAAATTGTATTAAAAATAACTGAAATTCTGGAACGAATTTTATTATTTATGAAAAGAATTGAATTTTTGGAAATAATTTTATTAATATTTTTTTAAATAATTGAATATTTGCGAAAAGAAAATTTTTATTAAATTTTCTTAAAATGATTAAATTTCTGAAATCTTGGAAATAATTTTATTAATATTTTTCAAAATGATTGAATTACTGCAAAGAGTTTTGTAATTTATGAAAATAATTGAATTTTTTGAAAAATTTTATTAATTATGAAAAGAATTGAATTTTTGCAAAAATCTTTGTAATTTATGAAAAAAATTAAATTTTCGTGAAAAATTTTATTACGTACAGAAAGAATTGAATTTATGTAAAGAATTTTATTAAAATTTTTTAAAATGATTAAATTTCTACGAAGAGTTTTGTAATTAATGAAAATATAATAATTGAATTTTTGTTAAAATTTTTTATTATTTATGAAAATGAATATAAATAATTTTTTTTTTTAATAATTGAATTCTTTTGGAAAGTTTTTGAAAATAATTGAAATTGTGTCAAGAAGTTTATTAAAATTTTTGAAAATAATTGAATTTCGAAGAAGAATTTTATTGTTTATAAAGACAATTGAAAACTTTGCCACGAATTTCATTAAAATTTTTGAAACCAATTGAATTTCGGAAAATTTTATTTTTTATAAAAATAATTGAAATTTTTACGAGAATTTAAAAATTTTTTTAAATTTCAGAATAATTAGCAATTCTCTAAATGTAAAATTTAAGTTTTTAATTTTTATTGTAATGAATAATTTATGGAAATATTTTTAATAAAAAATATTTCGTTCCTTAGGACGTTCAAAATTTGTGGATCATAAACTTTGATGAAGTTTAAGAATCAGCATTTTAGAAAAAAAAATATTTCTCTACTCAAATTTTTGTACTTTTTTATTATATAAAAATTCTTTTCACAATTTTTTCATCAATAATGTGAAAACAAATTCGTAAACAAAATATTTATTAATAAATAAAAACTTCTTTTTAAGGTCCTAAAGTTTCGAATTTACATTATTTTCTAGTTTACTTAGCAAATTTTTTAAAATATCTAAACAGATAAAAAAATTTCGTTCAGTTGATCGTTCAGAACTTTAGGAAAATAAACTTTAATTCCATAGGAAATAACTGAAGGCTAAAAAAAAGATTAATAATGAGTTCTCCACCTACTAAATTATTGCTTGAATTAATCCACTTTGTGATATTTGATATCGTGACCCATTTTTTTTATTGCAGTTATCTCATAAATTTCATAAATTGCAAAAGAAAAAAAAACTGATTTTAAATTACGAGCTATTTTATAAACTTTATTGATTCGTTAAATTTAATAATTATTACTTAATATACCTCGATTAAACAAATGACTTACGAGGAAAATACCTACATTCAAAAAGTACTTTAGTAAATAATTATTTAACTACAAATTATTATAATAAAAATAGCCAATCATGAAATGAATGAAAATTTGAAAAGTTCACTACTACGCAATAGAAATATTTTATTAAAAGTGCTTATCACTTTGTGTAGTTTTGCTTATCATATTATAGAAACTAAAAAAAAAGCGACTCACTGACACTAATTTTCCAACCGATCATAACACTAAGAGATAAATTAATAATCAATATAGAAGCACTATTGAATATTTCTATTTTTTATAAAAAAAAAGTAAAATACAATTTGAGAAACAAATTTTTTTTAACAAAAAGTAAATTTTTTTTAAAACATTCTTTCTGTTACTGCATATTTTTTATGATTTGTTATAAAATTATAAAAAAGCAAGAAAAAAAAACGGAAGAGGCTTTTTAAAAATGACAGCTGATTTTTGAGGTTATGTTATCGAATGACGTGTCCTTACCTTAAAATTATTTTCAACACCATCAATTGCTGAATTATTGACAAGTTCCTTGAATCTTAAATTTTTCGATGCCAAATAAAGTGTGTCAGGATGAAAAACGACATCGTAGACTGTGCAACGAGTATTTTTCTTATCGAGGTCGTCTCTAGGTGGTGCAAGCGTATAGGGAATGGACCATTGTAATCCTCGATTTCCATCATTCTCCGAAGGTTGACTGCTCGGTTTATTGACAATTTTACTTTGGCTAATATTCAAAAAACATTTTCTCTCATCGTTAACACTCGTTTTTATGACGTAACCCGGCTCAGGGTTAACGAACGTAACGTCGACGCCCCGCTGCTTCTCTAATTCAGTGATTTCTTTCTGATAAAGTTTCTTATTTTCCGGATCGTTCACCTCCTCCGCATATTCAATTAACATTTTACGAAATTCCTCTTTCTTTAAGCATTCCGTTAAATCCTTTAATTCACTTTTTGTTACTTCCAAATCCTCCCAATCTTTTGCTCTCTTTTCATACGCGTCCATTTTTCGGCACTTATGTATTGAAACTACTACTTGTTTACAAATAAAATTGTATATTGTATAGAATTATCTAGAACCACTACCACGTGGATCAACTGCGCCACTCTTTCTGCGCCGGCCGGCCGGTTGTGTGCGGATTAATTCCGAACTACATTTAAATTTCAATTTTCAATACAAAAAATGAAGGAAAACAAATAAATAATAAATAGAAAATTATATCAAACAATTTCTAGAGAATAAATTCAAAAATTAATCTTTTACATTTTCAAACTTTGTGCTAAATTGTTGTCAAATTGATAAAATACAAATTTATTCAAATTTTCAGAAAAATGAAAATGGCGCTTTATTTTCAAATATTTAAATATTATAACGTTCAAATTTTTATTTGTTTATAATGAAAACAATTAATATTCTTATTACTATATTATTATAATATTATTTACTTTCATTATTATTAATATTATTATTAATATTATTTTTAATATTATTTTTAATATTGAAATAAGGGTAAAAAAAATAATAAATAAATTATTTTAATTTTCAGGAGATACGCAAAAAAATTATTGCAACAGGGGAGAAAAATTCCAATGATTATTAAACGAAAGACTGAGCAATATAATTCGTGAATAATGGAGAAGTTGAGAATTACTTTCACAATGCTCTCCAGTCCAGTTTGCTTACAAGCAAAAAATCTCTCACTCGTCACTTCTTTTTTTAACTTCTATAAGTAATTAATTTTCCAGCAAGTTTTACAAGCCATTTAAATATCGCATTTATTATTTCTTTTAGAAAACGATTGATAATTTCAAAAATAAATGATATATATAAATTTATGTTTAATTATCCGACACGTAATTAAATTGATAGAATAATTAAATTATTCCTGTAATTAATTATGGCAAGAATTTTATTTCTAGAAAATTAATTTAACAAGCTATTCGATTGATGGAGAAAAAAGAAAATAATTTCAAATAAATAACAGACTTCGCACTCAAGAATTACTTTTGAAAAAATAGCAAAAAGTAGTTTTATGACTGAAATTAAATTAAATTAAACTAAATTAAATTAAAATAATCTTAAATTAATTGTAAATTTAACTTATCTTTTTAAAATATTTACAGGAATTTAACTAACTTAAAAACATTTTAATTACAATTTTTCAAAAGAAAAAAATATTAAATATATATTTAAATATTTGTTTTTCACGGAAATTAAAGTTTTAAATAATTTCAATATAAAACCTTTTTGATATTTAATTCTTACTAAAAATTACAACTGTAATTCTTTTAAAATTCAATCATTTTTTTGAATTTTTAAATAAAATTATTCAAAACTTTAATTTAATTCTTTTGGCAAATAATAAATAATTAATTTTTTGTAATATAATTATATTTAAATATTATTAGTTTTATAACAATTAAAATTTTTAAAGACAAGCAATTTAAAAATTTAATTATATTTCTAAAAATGCATTAATATAACGCTTGTAATATTCAATTATTATTTAAAATTTTATCTGAAAAATTCTTTTTCAAATCAATTCTTGTTAAAATTTTCTACGAAAATTCAATTATTTAAATACAATAATGAATAATTGTTTGTCTAATTGATTATTTCTTAACATTGGATTTTTATACAGTTTTATATACTTTTTATCAAAAAAAGAATTTTTATATTCTTTACCAAAAGTTTTTAAAATAATTTTGAATAATTCTTATTGAATATTCTTTGAAAGAATTCAATTATTTTTAATTTAAATTAAATATTTAAATAAAATTTATAAGAATAATTTCATTTTTTGAGAAATTCATTTAAAAGTGTATTTTAAAAATAATTGAAATCCTGCGATGAATTTTATTATTTATCAAAATAATTGAATTATTTTGAAGAATTTTATTACATTTTTTTTTAATGATTGAATTTCCGCGAAAAGTTTTGAAATTTATAAAAAAAATTGAATTTTTATGAAAAATTTTGTTATTTACGAAAAGAATTGAATTTTTGGGAAGAATTTTATTAACATTTTTTTTAAATAATTGAATTCCTAAAAAGACTTTTTTAATTGAATTTCTGTGAAAATGTTTATTACTTTTCAAAATAATTGTTGAAATTTTGCTAAGAATTTTATTAAATTTTTTGAAAATAATTGAATTCTTAGGAAGAATTTTATTATTTATGAAAATAATTGAATTTTCATGAGGAATTTTATCAAAAACTATAAATAATTGTCTTTTTTGTGAACAATTCTATTAAGATTTTTGAATGATAATTGAATTTTTGCATACAATTTTATTTTTTATGAAAAGAATTGAATTCCCGCGTAAAATTTTGTTATTTATGAAAATAATTGAATTCTTGTCAAAAATTTTATTAAAATTTTTTAAAATAATTTAATTTCGAAGAATAATTTTATTAATTTATAAAGATAATTGCAATTTTGATGAGAATTTTTAAAAATTTTTGAACATAATTGAATTTCTGCGAAGATAGTTACATACTTTTGAGGAAAACAATTACAATTGTATTGAAAATAAGTGAATTCTTATAAACAAATCTTATCAAAATTATTAAAAATAATTGATTTCTCTCGAAGAATTAAAAAAAAATTTTAATAAATTAATTTCTTTTAAAATATTTTATGAAAATTGTATTATAAATAATTGAAATTTTGTAAAAATTTTATTTTGTATTAAAAAATAATTTGCGTTTTTGCAAAGAATTAAAAACAAAATTTTTTTAATAATTGAATTTTTTTTGTGAAAATCTATTAAAATTGTAGCTATTGAAAATAATTGAAATTTAGAAAAAAATTTAATTGTTTGGGAAAATAATTGAATTCTTGCCAAAAAATTTTCTTACAATTATTTGAGAATAATTGAATCGTTTCAAAGAATTTTATCAAAATTTTTTGATGTGATAAGAATTTTTCGTAAAAATTTTTGAAAATAATTTTTTTTTCAATTACCAGCGGATTTAAAGTAGTATTTCTAAAAAAAAGAAAAAAGTATCTTTTAGTAACAGAAATCTGAAGGAAGTAACCAAATAGTAGAAAATCGTAAAAAAAAGTAGTAAATTGTCGGTTTTAGTAGATGAGTGCAAAGCCTGAAATAAGTAATTTTACTATCATTTTTTTTTATTTAATTTTAATTAATTCTAAATTAATTTCTATTTGCTTTTCTAAATTCAATATATTCAAGAGAGAAAATTGTCAATTGTTTCCAAAAAAATAAAAAATTAGAGTATAAAAAAAATTCTCTTTACCTGAGTAATAAAAAGGCAAACCAATGAAAGTGAGAATGGAATTTTTTTTTCTGCACAGAAAAAAATCGAAAAGTCAAATCCTTTGGAATTCAAGAGCGGCATTTGGTGGGAGGTAACATGTGCAAAAGATGTGGGGAACCAAGGGAGTCCGAAGTCTCTGACCCACTGACATTCTCCTCAGTTTCAGTCATGCAGTGAACGTCGATATAATCAAAATTGTCGCGATTTTCAGTGTCTGTGCAATTTAAAAAGTTCAAGGTGATTAAACAATAAAAAATATATTATTTTGGAAAAAAAATAATAATTAAATATTGTCATAAAATAAACAATAATTAATTAATAAAATAACGAATGACGAAGACACGATGCGTCGATGTCGAGGAGTTCTCACCGGGTTGATTGGCTGCCTAACAGTTGCATTCATTGTCTTCAGTACTCGATCTTTCACCGATGATCAGGATCTTTTTGATAAGGAATCCAAGGACACGACGAATACAAGCGAGGATTATGCAAATCAAGCCAAAGAACAAATTGCTAAAAATAAACAGGTCGGTTAAAAAATATTAATAAAAAATCCACATTTTTAAATTCTTTTTCAAATAAAAGAAGTAAAATAAAAAAAAAAAAAATTTTTAATATCAAAAATTATTTTATTTGCTTTTATTTCAATCTCTTGTATTTTATTAGCTTTTATTCTATTATCTTCTGTAACTGGAAATAGAAAATTGTTTTAATAAAATAAAATTAGTAAATAAAATAAAAATAATACGGAAAATACTAGAATAAAACTAGTAAAGAATATAAAAACGATACGAAAAATACTAGAATAAAAATCGTTATTAAAATAAAAACAGTACGAAAAATACCAGAATAAAAATAATACGGAAAAAACTAATAAATAAAAATAGTAAACAAAATAAAAACGATACGAAAAATACTAGAGTAAAAATAATACTGAAAATACTAAAATAAAAATAATACAGAAAATACAAGAATATTTAAAAGACAATAAAAATAAAGCAACAAATCTAAAAGTGTAATAAACAGATTACAAAATAGAAACAAACCGCTTCTTGAGAATGCAAAAGCAATTTTTGTTCTGAATAGGAAGGAAATGCGAGCATCATGGAGAAAGCGCTTTTCCAACATGAGATTCGAATAAAATTGCGCAGCTCCATGTAACGTTCATGTGAATCCAGAGAGAAATTTCTCAACCATACTTGGCAATTATATACGAGTTTATAATATTCACACTGTAAACCACTTGTGACACCATGAAGCTCATTATTCGACACTCATGATTTGAGTCTTGAAAAAAATATTCCTTCAAGTCGTGCATTCTAATTAACGAGAGCCAATTTGTTCCCTCTAATAAATGCTAATTAAAATTTTTCATCTTAATTTCACTTGTGCAAATAATGCGCTCTTCATTTTCATTATGACAAAAATATTCTTCTTCATTCCATTCTCATCATCTTTCTTAATATTCTTCTCTTTTTCTCGAAAAATTTGTTTCTAATCGCATAAAATTTTTTTCAATATTATTCTCTCATTGCTTTTACACAAAAAAAGTTCTCTAAAACAAAAATTTCATTTCTGAAACATAAATTCTTCTTCCGAAACAAAAACTCCTTTTCTAAAACAAAAACTCCTGTTTTGAAATAAAATCTTCTTTTCTAAAACAAAAACTCCTGTTCTTAAATAAAATCTTCTTTTCTGGAACAAAAAAAAAAAAATTTGACCAACAAATTATCCATTTTTGAAAAGAAAATTTCTCATTTATGATGAAAACAAATGAATAATTAATGGAAAAAACAGAGTTGTGTGAATTGATGGAAAAAAATTGCTTCCAGACACAGAAGCACGTTACACCATCACTTGCAGAATTGGGTGGGCGAGGAACTTTGCCGGAAATGAATGACCATGTACTGATGGTGACACGAATTCCTGGTGCTGGATCCGAGTTATTGGTTCTCATTTTGCAACGCCTTCAAGGATATAATGCATTCAAGCATATTCGTTTGCCCCCAGGTGACGACGGAATTCTTACCAATTTACAGCAGGTAAACTGAAAAAACTATTTCTAGAAAGTTCAAAACTATTGCACAAAATTAATATTTCTCTTAAAATTAAAGCATTGGAAGAATAATGTAACAGGAAAGTAAGTCATTAATATGAAACTGCTCCAGGATTGCCACAAAAATTTAATTTTTATAATTTGATTTTTCCTGATATCCAGATAAAATTTTTACTTTTTCCCTGACTCTAAAGAATATTCTGATTCACTCTAAAAATAATTAATTATAACTCAAAAAAATGTTCTATTACATTTATTTACGAATTACTTCAATTGCAAAATTATTTGAAAACATCAATAACTTCATTTTTAAATAAATATTTAATCATTATTATTTTTCCATAGGAATTAAAATTTCAAATTCAAAGCTTTTTGAAATTCAACAACTTATAAGAATATTTATTATAAAACATGAAGATATCGATCACTCCGAGTCGAAGACAATTCGATTTTACGATATTTCGATTATTCGGAAATTCTTCAATTAAATATATAAATTAGAAAATAAAAACTTCAAATATTTTTAAAAAAATGCAATTAAACTTTTTCAAAAAAATTAATTCTACAAAATTGTCAGTTAAAAATATGAATAATTCAGATTTTCAAAGATTTTAATTTAAAAACTTTTCAAAATTCAATTATTTTTAAAAATTCACGCTATAATGCTTTTAATTCACTTTTAAATAAATTTGTATTAGAATATACTAAGGAAATTCAATTATTTAAATACAAAAATAAATATTTAATTGAATAATTGAATGCTTCTTGAAATTGAATTATTGTAAGGAATTTTATTAACAAATTTTTAAATAATAGAATTCTTTTGATGAATTTTAATAAAATTTTTAAAAATAATTACATTTTTTGAGAAATTTGATTAAAATTTGCTCTTGCTAAGAATTTTATTAAATTCTTCGAAAATAATTGAACTCGTTGGAAGACTTTTGTTATTTATGAAGATAATTGAATTACTGTCAAGAATTTTATTAAATTTATTGAAAAGAATTGAATTTCTGCGAAGAATTTTGTAATTTATGAAAATAATTGAATTCTTGCGAAGAATTTAATTAACATTTCTAAAAAGAAGTGAATACTTAAGAAGAATTTTATTATTTATGAAAATAATTGAATTTTCATGAAGAATTTTATCAACATTTTTTTTAAATAATTGTCTTTTTGTGAAGAATTTTGTTATTTATGAGGATAATTTAGTTCTCGCCAAGAATCTGATTAAATTTTTTGAAAAGAATTGAATTCTTGCGAAGAATTTTATTAAACTTTTTGAAAATAATTGAATTTCAGAGAAGCATTTTATTATTTATAAAGATAATTGAAATTTTGACGAGAATAAATTTTAAGAAAAATTTTAAACATAAATGAATTTCTGCGAAGAATTTTATTACTTTACAAAATAATTGAATTTCTGAAATCATTGGTAAATCTAAATTCTCAAAAATTCAATGTTTTTTACTGTTTTTAAGTATAAAATTCTTCTATAAATTCATTATTTTTAATAATTATTTAAATATATTTTTAACAATTTAACTAATTTCAGATGAATTTGAATTATTAAAATTTTTCAAAAATCTAAATTCTTTAAATTGTCTGATTCATGAGGCAAACAAAAATGACACTAAAATTCAGAATTTTTTTATGAATTCTAAAAATTTTATTTTTTCCAGTACTTTTAATAAAAATCCCTAAATTTTCCCTGATTTTTCTGACCTTTGGTTAACCCTGTGCTCCAATTTCTAGAAAAAAAACACAATAAAATTATTAAAATTCACTTTTGATAAAATTAATTACTTCAACGTTGTAAATCAATTCAGAATTAAATAAATTGTCTAATTTATTTTATTATTATTTAATATTTTATATAAATTTATCATTATTAATATTATTTTATATGGAATTAATATTAACATTAATTTTTTGAATTTAAAAAAATTAAAACAATAAAATCAGTGAATAAAACGTAAAAAAAGTAAAAAGTTTTTCATAAATATTAATTAATATTAACTAATTAATTAACTGATTAATAATTATTAATAAATAAATAAAGTAAGGAAAAATGAAATAAATAAAAAAAAATAATAGAAGTCGAAAATCTATTTTACAAGAAATTTTTTATTTCAAAACGAAAATATTGCAAAAAAACGGAAAAATTGAATGCCAATTAAAAATAAAAAATATTTCCTTTTAATTCTCATCTATAAATTTTCCCCAATAAAATCAAATTTAATCAAATTATAAATACAAATCAAAAGTTACTGCATTAATTTAGCGCGTCGAGTTATGAAATTTTCATGGAGCTCATTATTCATGAAGGCGAGTTATTGAACTGTTGCAATGCAATGCAATTTTGCAATCAATCAACAATATTTATTTTCCGGCAATTTATGAAATTTTCAATTTTTCTTAAATTTTAAACATGAAAATTATTATAATTTTATAAAGATTTCTATATTGAATATATAATTTTATTACTATTTATCATTTTTTCACAAAAACTTAAATTTTAGAGACAAGTTAGAAAATTTTTTAGAAAACTAAAGAGAAAAAATTCCATTATAGGGAATAAAAAGAAAATGTCTTGACATTTATAGTAATGATTGAAAAAACAGGCAGGTCGTTACACTGTTTTCTTTTTTGTTTAGATACTTTTATGGTGGTTTCTAGTTTAGAGTATTACAATCTAGTTTTAATGACAAAAAAAGTAAATAAAAATAATATTTCTTTACGTAAGAAATTTGTGGTAAAAATAACTTTAAATTTCTCCCAATTGATAACTTTATTATATCTAATAATCAACTAGTAATTAAGAAAAATCAATAAAATTTTAAGTACTCTTGTAAAGACAATACTTTCTATAAAGATTTCTAATTGAATAATTTCATAATCATTGAAGCAAAGCAAATAAAAAATAATAAATATAAGAAAAATAAATAACAAATATAAAAAATACAATAATAAAATAATAACAAATATAAAAAAATATAATAACAAAATAATAATAAAATAATATAAAAAATAAAAAAATAATATGAAAATAATAAAAATATGAATTGAAAAATCGCAGTTTATTTTTTTACTGTCAGTGAGAAAAATAATTGCAATGAAATGAATCAATTTTTAAATTACAATTTTTTTTGCTATCCACAATTTACCTTTATACGATTTTTAATAAATATTTCCGAATTCAAGAGTTTTGAGAATAAAAATTTGAATGGAACTGCAATCTATATATTTTACATATTAACAGAGAATAAAGTAAGAGAAATCTAGTTCACATTTAATCGGTATTTAATTTAGAAAGGTTTTCTAGACATGCCAGTTATTAAACCACGAAAGGTCTCGTCCTCGTCGTGTCCAATCTGACATTTCGATGAAGATTCTCATGCGGAAAAAAAAATCTTTATTAATCACGACAAATAAAAGGCGCTCAAGAAATATATCTGCAATTATTTCTCACTCTTTGTGTTGAATCGAAAAAAATAAAAAGAATCCAGTTATAAAACAAAAAATAGAGAGAAAATTAATCTTTCTTGAAATAAATACGAATAAATACACAGTCAGTAAAGTACGTTCAATTAATAAATTATTCAAACTGTTGACTTTATAATAATTTTCAATAAATTGAGTGGTTTGAGTACAATTTTGATTGATTCTCTCTTTCCTTGAAAATATTTTCAATTAAATATCAAATTAGAATGTTAATTAAATATTAAAATAATAAATTAATTATATAATAATTAAATACCATAATAATCGAGATATAGAAATAATGATTGATTTTATCATTTATTTTTGTATTTAAATAGTTGAATTCTCGAACAACTTTTTGATAAGAATTGATTTGAAAAAAAAATCTGAGTTCAAATTTTAGAGAATATTTCAAGATTTGATAGAATTGCAGTATCAATTTGTAGAAATAATAACATTTTTATTGAAATTTTAATTTTGAAATTAATTAATTAGGTAATTAATTAAATTAATTAATTAAAATTTTGAAATTTTAATTCCTGGTTGACAAATAAACAAAAATACCTAAGTATTCAAATATTTATTAAACGAAAAATTTAATGAAACTTGAAAAAATTTATTTAGAAATTCCGAAAAAATGAGCTTTTTAAAAATCATAATTCGAATTTTTTAAAAATAGTTGAAATCTCGAAAATGATTCTAAAAGATTGGAGAAATAGAAAATTTTCTTTAATTTCATTAAAATAAATTTTATGCTTCAAAGAATTTTATTTTCTCCCTGTAAAAAATTATTTTGAAATATTATTGTATTTTTTGAAGAATTGTAACTAAAAATTTAGAAAAAAATTAAATTTAACAAAAACTCTTGTATTTAAAGAATTCAATTATCGTTGAATTCTAATACGAATTGATTTAAAAAAAGAATTTCAGTTAAGATTCTGAAAAATAATTAAAAGAAATAACAATAAGTTTTTAAATATTTTTTTTAACAAAAATTATTGAAGTTTTAAATAATTCAATTTGGAGATTACGAAAAAAATTAGTCTTTTGAAAAAATTTAATTAAAATGTTTTTGAAGATAATTGAGTTCCCGAAAATAATTTTAAAAATTAAAACAATTAAAAATTTTGTCAAATTTTATTGAAATAAACTTTTTATTTGAAAGAATTGAATTTTCTTAGGTTTTAAAAATTGTTTGGTAATATAATCGTATTTTTGAAGAATTATATTTCCAAACAGTTATATTTAAAAAAAATTAATTTTTAATAAAATTCAAAAAAAAAGTTTTTGTAACTAACAATGGATCATAAAATTTCATGCGCTTGGGTAGTTGTGCTAATTAAAAATTTTCTGTAAAACAATGCTTCCATCAGAAAGCAAGAATTGAATATTAATAAAATATTAAATATTCATCAATTAAATATTAATTAAATATTTATCAATCCAATATTAATTAAAAAATTAAATATTACTTCAATTAACAGCATAATCAATGATTTCAATTTTTGTTTCAATTTTAGTTAAAAAATTCAGTAAATTTCAATTTTTTGTCTCGATTTTAATTAAAACAGTTGATATTTCAGCCTAATGGCCCAGAAACGGACTTGATTTACATTTTTTTTTTAACCATACTTATATTATACATTTTAAACATTTGTCTCGATTTTAATTAATAGATCGAGTGAATAATAGTTTCAGTAGCACTTGTAATCAATTAAATATTTTTAATTTATTTATTGTTATTTAATTAATTATAATTTAACTATCATTCAATTAATAAAAAAACATTTTCCAGGAATTACTTGTTGAAGAAATAACAAGCATCATCAAACAGGAAGCTGTTCCTTTGAGTTTCGATGGAGACGTTCGCTTTTTGAATTTTTCATCTTTCGACAGACAGGCACCGACTTTTATTTCATTGGTTCGAGATCCTTTGGATCCGAGAACATTAGATAGGTATAGAAAATTTTGCAATTAAATTAATTCTATAAATTAAATAAGAAATCTAGAAAAATGAAGTAAAATTATTAATTAATATCTAGATATATTAAAAAAATTATTAATTAATATCTAGATATATTTAAAAATTACTAATTAATACCCAGATATAATTAAGAATTATTAATTAATACTTAGGTAATTAAAAAATTAACTATTTTACTATTTCAAGATTTCGAAATGGTGATTCATCAATGATATATAGTGGATCAGTGGCACATTTTTGTGGTCAAGACATTCGTTGCACGTGAGTTACAATTTATATTATATTTTACATATTGTATATACGATTTCAATATTTAATGATTAAATTTGCCTATTCGGAGTTCAATGCCTTCGCTAAGGCACAAAAGTTGTTCCTCAATAAAAAAATAAATATACAAGAAATATTCAAGAACTGGAAATTTTCAAAGGTCAACGAATCATTGACTGAACATATTGATCGTCTGAGAGTTTTGACTCATTTGAATATCATTAGAATAGTAAATTAGCAAGGATTTGAAAATTTTCTAACAAAAGTGTGCCAAACTTTTTTTCCAATACAATGCAAATTTGTAAACTTATTCACTTTTTTTTTTTTTTTTTTAAAAAGAAAAATTTTCATTGTGAGAATAGAAATATTTTTCTTAAGGGCAAAAACAGGAATTTTTTTTTCACTTGACTTTTTTTACGACACGCAGATTAAGCATATGAGTGAGAATCAAGATCAACGATCCATTCTTGGGAGCCAAGTGAACGTGAGCTGGCAAAGAAAGTATCTTGAATTGTGTAATCCCTACAGTACACACATTCTCCGAAAATGATTATGTCTAGAATTTTATTCTTTGTTTTTTTTCATGTTATGTAATATTTTTTTTGTATTTTACATTTTTTTCTCGTTTTTTTGAAAAATTGGGAAAATACCTATCTTTTTATTAAATTAATTGTGTAAGGTAAATTAATTATTTATTAACACTATTGCTAATTGAAACTATTATTTATTGAAATACTTGTCAATACTATTTGTCAATTAATTGAAAACTATTATCATTGGGATTTTTATTATTCAAAAAGAGATATGAAAGAAAATTCTCGAAAGAATTCTGTTGAATTATTTATATTTTTCATATGCGCTTTTTCCTTTTTTAATTATTGTCAATTACTGATTATCATTTAATTACGAACGTATGATTTATGATAGTTGATTAATTTTTCTATTTGATTTTAGTCAAAGAAATAGCAAATGGGCTCTGGAACGTGCCAAGGCCAATGCAATAAGATGGTATCCTGTTATTGGCGTTTTGGATCTTATGGATGAAACATTACAAGTTCTGGAATCATCTTATCCACAATTTTTCGAGGGCGCTGAACTAGTCTATAAAAACTTGAGTAAGAATAATTTTCTATTTTTTCTTCCATTGAAATAAGAGAAGTAGAAAAAAAATCACAGAAAAGAAACAAAAACTATTATATTCTCTCCTTTTTTTGATTATTTTTTCGTGCTATTTAAGAAAAAGAAATTTATAATTTTCATAATAATATTTTTTTTACACTTTAAATAATTTTTATAATTTATCAATCAGTGAGGCATTCGACAAAAAATTCCGAGACCTAAAAATAAAAATCCTCAACAATTATTAATTTTTAGATTTTTATTCATAGATTCACAAAAAAAAATTCATATTTTTTTCTCCAATTTTAGGACCAAAAAATATTTCATCGGAAGCGAAGTCATTAAAGAACTCGGTAAAAAAGCGACTTGGCAAGATATTAGCAAAAGAGGTGGAATTTTATGAGTGGCTGAAATCACGTCTATTAAAGAAAACGTCTTCTAATGGATGACAGAATTCCTTTGAAGACCAAATCAAGGAATTCATTTTTTTTATCATCATTATTCCTGAAAGGATAGCGCACTAATAACTGTTTCTACAAAAAAAAAAAAAAAAAGAAAAACAATGTTAATCAAAAATCATTTTATTCGAACAAAAAAAAAAAGAAAAAAAAGCATTTTTTACTGTAGAAAAGCGAAACCAAAGTATATGTTCGAAATGGAAGTAGTTTAAATTATTTATATAATAATTCTAAGAAAATTATTTAACAAAACGAAAACTAAAATATAAGTTAAAAGTAATTCAATGCGAATATGACAATGTACCTATTTTTAGTACCTATTTAATTAATTTAATTAATTAGTCAAAATGGTAAAAGAAAGTCAATGTAAATTGTAAATTTGTAGTAATATTTGTAAATATTAGCAAGAATGTTAAATTATAAATTTCTATTTTAATATTTTCAACTTTTTTTTAAAATAAAGTAATGTAAATATTTTTTACCTATAAAATTATTTTTTTTTAAATCTTTAATTACTAAAACCTAATTTTATATCAAAATATATTTTTAAATTAAAGTCTAATTTTAAATTAAAACATAAATTTTAATTTTTAAATTTACAATTAAAAACTTCAAATTATGAAAATTGAAAACATCCAATTGAAAATTGCTTTCAAAGTTTCTGAATAATTCTGAAAATACGGGTTTAAATTTGTTAGTATAAAATTTGAATAACTGATACGTGGTAATTTCGAACGAAAATAAATTCGTCTAAACGAATTAAAATCCGAAACTGTGTTTATTTAGTCAGTCAATCTATATTCAACTCAGCGTAAAGTAAATACAGAAGAGTGTAATAGAAATATTTTCGATTTCCATCTCAAAAAATGAGACAAAAATCAATGTTCACTTCATTTCTCTCTTTCTCTCTGTCTCATTCATGATCTCTAACTATCGCCTATTTAAGCTTTATAATAGAATTGTAAAAAAAAAGAAATTTCATAAATGTTAATTATTTATATACACTCACTCACTGAAAGCGATGCTCATACTATTTGCGTAGATATTTCCTTATTCATCATCATTATCATCGTTGTTGTTGTCGCCGTCGTCGTCGTCGTCGTCTTTATCCTTCTTCTTGTCAGGAAATAATTGATTTACTTTTTCAAAGCAAAAAAAAATATTACAAAGAAAATTATTATTTCCTTTGAATAATAATTTTTTTTTGATTGTAAATTAAGAAAATAATTTTTAGGATGATGAGCCGATATTTCGATGAGTACAACAAGAGAGCAAGATCATGTTGATGTACAAATAAACCAGCAACGGTACCAAATATACGTGCCATCACTTTTTCTTCGGATCCTTTAAACCTGCACCGGCGTTGAATTTAAAGAAGATAATATCGCCGTCATCAACAACGTAATTTCGTCCCTGCTGTCGGTACTTTCCAGCTGCCTGTTTTTCAATTGAAAATTAATTAGTTTAATCCAAAGATCTTTGCTAAATTAAAAAGAGGTCTTATTACATTTGGCGAATGTCTTGATAATTTTCAATTCAATTCATTTCTGTATATGAAGTTTGAAATTCTAAACTAATTTTCATTTCTCCGAATATTCAATTATAGACCTGAGGACGTAGGTAGAATTTTTTTTATTCTTGCAGCGATAAAAAATTACTTTTCAATTAAATCATCAAATACAAAAAAATAAGGTAATTTAAATCTTTTTTGAGGATTCGAATTTAAAAATTTTATTTTATTTACATTAAACACTAATTTCTCAGTTTCTCAAAAGTTAATAATTTTTTCTCTCTCTACGTTGGTGAAGTTCATAACTTTTCCAAGTAATGATCCTAAGGTTCTGAACGTTGAAATGAACGAAATGAATTTATTTCTTCTTCAAATTAAATTTTCTTTACAATAATTTTGCGCCACTATCAAAAAATTAATTATAAAGTCTTTAAATGTAAAATTTAGGTTTTCAATTTTTATTCCAATCAGTAGATAGTTTATAATATTTTTAATAAAAAATATTTCGTTCATTTGATAGTTCAGAACTTAAAGATCATTATAAGTAATAATTTACAAGAAATACTATTTTCCTGTTAAAATTTTTTATATATTTTTGTATAAAAGATATTCTCTATAGTTTTTTTTCAATAATTTAAGAAACAACAATTTTTAAACTAAATAATTAAAAAAAGCAACAATTTAGAAGAAAAACTATTTGCCGATTTACGTTGTTGTATATTTTTGTATAAAAAAATGTTTTGTATCGTTTATTATCAATAATTTAAAAAAAGAAAAATTTGTAAACTTAAAAATTTGTAAAAGGAAGCTAAACTTTTATAAGCATAAAGTTAAAAGAAAACCTACTTTTCTATTTAAATTTTCATATTTTTTAATTAATTAGGAAACAGTTTCACAATTTATAAGCAACAATTTAGAAAAAAAAACTATTTTTCTATTTAAACTGTTATATATTTTTGAATAAAAAAATGTTTTAAAATTGTTTTTTCATCAATAATTTAAAAAACAAAATTTTTCTACAAAATAATTAAGAAAACGGTTTAACTTTTATAAGCAACAATTTAGAAGAAAAACTATTTTCTATTAAAATTTCTATATATTTTGGTGTACAAAATATTTTGTATAGTTTTTTCGAAGTTTAAACAAAATATTTCAGAAAATATTATTAACAAAAGCAAATATTATAATAATATTTTATTGTTCATGGGCATTAAAAATATGTGACTGTCCGCGACAAAAGGGACCTTAGCTCCATGTAAATACATGGGAGCTAAGGTCCCTTTTGTCGCGGACAGTCACATATTTGTTTTCTTTTAATCGTTGTGAACTTCGTCAACATATCAGCTTTTGGTTCATTTTACAGACAAAATAAGAAAATAAACTTATAAAAGAAGAAAATAAAATTGAATATAAATTAATTTAAACCAGGAATTAAAAATATCTTTCCTATTAAAAAATATCTTTAAACAATGATTGAAATGAGAATGGAATTTAATGATAAGAAGAATTTTACTATAAAAAAATACCTTGCAAGCAGATTCTGAACCTTCAGATTTAAAGTCATCGAATTTCATGACTTCGGCCATAATGAAACCTTTTTCAAAATCAGTATGAATTCTTCCAGCAGCCTGCGGCGCCTTTGTTCCTTTCTATTGAGAAAATAAAACAAATTATTTTTTTTCCAATCATTTAATTGGATTGATTTCAATTAAATCAAATTTATTTGTAATATTGCATTTTTTGAGTGTTCCCGTCAAAAATTCGGTTATAATTTTTTAAAACTCGAAATCCTCAACTTCTAAATGAAAAAAGGATTTTGAATTTCCATTTTCTGTAAGCATTTCGTATTTACATAAAATAAGAAAAAATAAGAGCGTTGAGTGAAAAAACCTTTTAAAATTTAATTATTTCCTCAAATTCCATTTATAACGTTTCTAATATTTAATTATTTTTTAAAATTTTAACTCAAATTCTTTTTTAAATCAATTTTTTTAGTATTCAACGATAATTAAATTATTTGAATATAAATTTTTTTGTGAAATTTAATTATTTTCCAAATTTTTAGTTATAGTTCTTCAAAAAATACAATAATATTTAAAAATAATTTTTTAATATTTTTTAAAATTATTTTTAGGAATTTAACTATTTTTAAAAAATGTTAATTACAATTTTAAAAAAAACCTCATTCTTTCAGAATTTCTAAATAAAATTTTTCAAAAACTAATTAATTTTTGTTTAATAAATATTTGAATACTAGGTTATTATTTATTTGTCCAACAGGAACTAAAATTTCAAAATACATTCAATGTAAAACCTTTTTGAAATTTAATTATATTAAAAATTAGAACTGCAATTCTTCCAATTGTTGAAATATTTTCTGAAATTTGAACTGAAATTCTTTTTCAATCAATTTTTTATTATAAAGTTGTTCGAGAATTCAAATATTTAAATACAAAAATTGTTGTGAAATTTAATTATTTTCTAACTTATTATTATTTACAGTTCTTAAAAAAATACAGCAATATTTAAAAATAATTTTTTAAAGTGAGAAAATATAATTCTTTGAAATATAAAATTTATTTTAATGAAATTTGAGAAAAATTCCTACTTTTTCAATTTTTTAAAATTATTTTCGAGAATTCAACTATTTTCAAAAAATTTTAATTCCAATTTTTTAAAAATCTCATTTTTTTCTGAATTTCTAAATAAAAATTTTCAAATTTCATTCATTTTTCGTTTAATAAATATTTTAATACTAATTGTTGTTTATTTATCAACCAGGAAGTAAAATTTCAAAATACATTCAATGTAAAATCTTTTGAAATTTAATTCTTTCTAAAAATTAAAACTTCAATTCTTCCAATTCTTCTAATATTTTCTCAGATTTTAACCAAAATTCTTTTTTAAATCAATTATTAGCAAAAAATTAAACCAGAATTCAATTATTTAAATACAAACATTACAACTGTAACTGTACGAAGAGAAAATTAAATAAATTAAATAAATTTTGTAAAAGTATTTCATAATTTGGGGGAAAAAATTGCGACAAAATTAAATAAAAATAAAATAAATTAAATAAATAATTAAATAAATTTTGTAAAAGTGTTTCACAATTTGGGGGGAAAAAAGCGACAAAGAGAAATTTTGATATAAAAAATACTGAACTTTAAAAAAACTTACGTGAAATTTAGTATAATTATATCAAATATAAAAATTGTAGTTAAATTTTATTATAGCTTTATTAAATTTCATGTTATTTCTTTCACTGTTTAGTATTTTCTATGTCAAAATTTCGGTTTGTTGCTCTTTTTCCCCAAATTGTAAAATAATTTTCAAAATTTAATATATATTTTCTCTCCGTGTGTACTTATGGTTTTTTTAATACTGTGAATAAAAATATTTCCTTACTTATTTCCCCCTCTTGGAAAAATTCTTTTATTAGCAAAATTGTAAAGAAATTAATTTTCCCTTAATAATTTTTGTGTTTAAAAAAATTATAACCAATTCTTTTATCGGGATTTTAAGTTCAAATTTACCTGAATTGTCCAAGCCTTGACTTCATCATGACCAGAGGTGAAGAAATATTGCAATTGCAGAGCTCTATAACCCTGAATGATAATTTTGTCCAGTGCGCTAGAAAAAAAAGATAAATTAATCATATTTATTAAAAATATTAAGTAAAATAGTTTTTATTTAAAAAAATCAGTTAATAAAAATTAAGAAAATAAAAAAGTATTCCAAAAAAATTATTATAAATATAAAATAAAATAGTTTTTATTTAAAAAAATCAGGTAATAAAAATTAAGAAGATAAAAAAGTATTAAAAAAAAAAAAAAAAAATTAATAGTTTGAAAAATAAAATACAAAAACTGTTAGGTATTTATTTCGTTTAAAATTTTTCGTAAAATAAAAAAAAAACAATCAGTGGTACAAAATTGGACGTCGGATCCAATTGTTAGTTAAATATTAAGTATATTTTAAGTTACTGTGAATAATAATTAGAGAGCGCTTTTTCATCATCGACCCTAGAATTGAGATTATTCGAATATCTGACATATGTATATATATAGATTGTGGACTCTAATTTGACAATTTACAAGAAATAGCTATTAATTTGCTCTAAAACGAGTAACCATGAAGGGATCGAAATCGAAGCGGAATTGCATAGCAGTGACGAGATAGAAATGATTTTAACATAAGTTGATTGCTAGTAAAAGACACGAGACAACGAAAGGGAGTGAGTGAGTGAGTGAAAAAAGGAGGTGGAAGAAAAGGTTGGATAAGAGGGTCAACCAGCAATCAGAGGACTGCCATGATTTTATTTCGAGACCGCAGATCAGCGGATGCACAAAGTGGATACCTCTCGAGAGAGTCTCTCGTGAAATGATAAAATTGCGGTATTAAGTCGTTCGCTTTATGTGTATTCTCTGAAGTCTCAAAATTCAGCCACTTCTCTATCTCTTTTTTCTTTCTCTCTCCATTTTTTTCTCTATCTCTCTTTCACTCTATTTCTTTTTCCTTTCTTCTCTCTCTCTCTATTCTTTTTCGTGTATATAGAGAAAGAGAGAGACAGAAATTTCTCTCTCTTTCTCTATATACACGAAAAAGAATCGGATGACTCCTTTTGGCAACTCACCCTGTCATTAGACGATCTTTGGTCTCAAGACAATCATATTCTATGGTCCCAACATTCTCAGTTGTTCCGAAAAAATTTCCAGTTTTCATCATGTTCGAATTCGTATTTTGTCGCCGATCACCTTTCTGGTGTGTCTTTAATGATCCCATTTTTAGTGTCCCGGACCCAGAAGGGACCGCTCGTAAAACGCATAATGTGTGCAAAATCTGACCGCATTACGGCAAAGGACTTAATAATTAGTGAAGCAGGAAAAAAAAGGGACGGCAATTTCTTCTTCATTCATTTTAAATTATCTTTCGACAATTCTTTTCGTTACTAATATTGTTCTTTTTTTGTCTTCTCTCCAGGGTTGCCACAAAAATTTAATTCTCTTTTTCCCTGATTTCCAGACAGAATTTTCACTTTTTCCCTGACTCTCAAGAATATACTGATTCACTCTAAAAATTATTAAATACTCAAAAAAAAAATGTTCTATTACAATTATTTAGGAATTTCTTTAATTGTAAAATTATTCGAAAACATCAATAACTTCCTTTTTAAATAAATATTAAATCATTATTATTTTTCCTTAGGAATTAAATGTTTGCAAAACATTCAAATTCAAAGCTTATTTAAATTTAACAACTTATAGGAATATTATTATAAAACATGAAAATATCGATCAATCCGAGTCGAAGACTCGGAGTGATCGGTTTCTTCATGTTTATAATAATTAAAGGTGCCTGAGTGATAAAATCTTTTTTTTATATTATAAGAATATTTTTACTGTAAATTCTTGAAAATTATTTTCATCATTTCAATTCAATTATTATTTTCTAGAATTTTTAACTAAAATTCTTCTCTAAATCCATTATTTTTAATAATTTTTGAAAAAGTTCATTGAGAATTTTCAAATCCATTTGTTTACAATTTAATTTTATAAAATTTTGATTATTCCGAAATTTTTCAATTAAATATTATATTAGAAAATGAAAACTTCAAATAAGTAAAAAAAATTCAATTAAACTTTTTAAAAAAAATTAATTCTATACAGAATTATTAGCTAAAAGTATGAAAAATTCAGATTTTTAAAGATTTGGATTTGAAACATTTTTAAAATTAAATTATTTCTAAAAATTTACTCTATTTGAACTAAAATTTCTTTTTAAATCCCTGACTTTTCCCTGAATTCCATAACCCTGAAAAATTAAATTTAATCAAATTACTCAAAAATTAATATTTAGAAATTTTTAAATCAATATTTATTAGAAAATTCTACAAGAATTCAATTACTTAAAGACACAAATAAATATTTTATTTCATACTTAAATGTTTTCTAAAATTGAATTCTTCTGAAGAATTTTATCAACAAATGATAAATTTATTAAATTTTTAGGACGAATTTTAATAACAGTTTTAAGATGTAATTACATTTTTTGAGGAATTCGATTAAAATTGAATTAAAAATAATTGAAATTGTGAATGAGTTTTCTTATTTATAAAAATAATTAAATTCCAAAAAAGAATTTTATTATTAAAATTTTATTATTATTATTATTATTATTATTTTATTATTTATGAAAAGAATTGATTTTTTGTAAAGAATTATATTATTTTTGAAAATAATTGAATTTTTATGATAAATTTTATTATTTATGAAAAAAAATTGAATTTTTGTGAAGAACTTTATTAAAAATTTTTTTTTTAATGATTAAATTTCTGCGAAAAGTTTTGTAATTTTCGAAAATAATTGAATTTTTTGAAAAATTTTGTTATTTATTAAAATAGTTGGATTTTTGCCAAGAATTTTATTGAATTTCTTGAAAAGAATTAAATTTTTAACAAGAATTTTATTATTTTTGAAAATCATTGAATTTTTATGATAAATTTTTAATTATTTATGAAAAGAATTGCATTTTTGTGAAGAATTTTATTATTTTTGAAAATAATTGAATTTTTATGATAAATTTTATTGAAAAATATTTGTTATTTATGAAAATAGTTGGATTTTTGTCAAGAATCTTATTAAATTATTTGAAAATAATTAAATTTTTTCGAAGAATTTTGTTATTATTTATGAAAATAATTGGATTCTTAACAAGAATTTTATTAAATTTCTTGAAAAGAATTGAATTCCTTCGAAGAATTTTGTAATTATTTATGAAAATAATTGAATTCTTAACAAAAATTTCATTAAAATTTTTAAAAATAATTGAATTTTGGTACAGAATTTTATTATTCATAAAGATAATTAAACTTTAAAAAATTTTTTAAATAAAATAGGATTTCTGCAAATAATTTTATTAGTTTTAAAAATAACTATTGAAATTTTGCCAAGAATTTTATTAAAATGTTTAAAAATATTTGAATTTCGGAGAATATTATTATTGTTATAAATTATTTATAAAAATAATTGAAAATTTGACGTGAATTTTTTTAAACTTTTTAACATAATTGCATTTTTGCGAAGAATTTTATTATTTTTAAAAATATTTGAATTTCTTTAATCATTTGTAACTTCTCCGAAATTCAATTTTTTTAGCGTTTTAACCAAAATTGTTCTATAAATCCATTATTTTTAATAATTAATTAAATATAATTAAAAAGTTTAACTAATTTCAGAAGAATTTGAATTATTAAAATCTTCATAAATCTAGGTTTTTTAAATTTTCTAATTAAATTCATTAAAAATTCTTTGAATTTTTATATAATTTTGAATTAAAACCTTTTGAAGTTAATCTATTTATGAGAATTGTAAACGCAACTCTTAAAATTGAATTAATTTTGAAATATTTAAGTAAAATTATTCCTTAAGTAATTCATCAGTAATGATTTTATGATTGTTCTTTAAAAATTAAGTTTTTTAAAAAGAAATTATTGTCAGAAATAGAAGAAATTGAAGGTAATTTAAGAATTCGTGGTAATTTAATAGTTTAAGAAGTAAACAATAAAGACATCAAAATTCGATTCCAATTTAAATAATATTTAACAAAACTTATTACTAAAGAAAATTGTTTCTCCTTTATTTCCAAGTGGAATTAATTATTTAAATATTAAGCAGAAAATTGTTTGAAATAATTTAGAGTTATAACTTTCTCTCAAAAGTTCTTGCAATACTGCTGATTTGCATAGAAATTTTTCGTTAGAAAAAGTAATTTAGAAGGACCCGGCGGGTAAAAGTAGAAAATTCTTTTTTTCAAGAGCCTAAACTCTATATTTTTCT
Source organism: Leptopilina heterotoma (assembly GCF_015476425.1). NCBI lineage: Eukaryota > Metazoa > Arthropoda > Insecta > Hymenoptera > Figitidae > Leptopilina > Leptopilina heterotoma. Next base: position 977,551 of record NW_025110953.1, on the reverse strand, counting down.
CGTTTTTACAATGGAGCATGTGCACTTCCTGAGTGCGGATGACCCACTGGCCGAGAGTCGCATTGGAAGAACAAGAGAGAAAGAGAGATTATACCCCTGTGTGTCGATAAGGGCGTCGGGAGTTTTCTCTGCAATTTTACAAGAATTTGAATAGCCCTGCGTAAAAAAATATAATGTTCCGCGGCCGCCTTTTTTATAGTTGCTTAACTATAAAAGAGGGATGTACACGAGTCTAGACACGAGGATAACCGAAAACTTGGAACCCTCTATTACTGTTAGCATAGCTAACAAATTTGTGGGAACCAATTTTTTCCTTTTTTTTTCCTTTTCAAAATTCCTAATATATGATGATTCGATTAAATATATAATTCCAGTGGAAAAGGGCAGCAGATTGTCACTAAGATTTCTTTTCGTCTATATACGAATATTCTTTTTTTTTCTTCAGGTAAATTAAATTTAAGAAAAATTAATTTAATTTCGGTTAAATTTTATACCTGGTGACTTTGGATTCTTCGTAGTATTTTGCTTGCTCGGCCTCATCCATTTCTATGACTTTATTCTCAAAGGCGCCACTGAATGGAATCAGCGATGATCCTGGATCATTTTTGTCAACCCATTCCTTAATCTTGATGAGCCTGAAATAACATTGATTGTTAAAATATATTTTAATTGTATGTATATTAATTATAAACTTCAAACTTTTGGTCCGAAAGTGGACTTGGTAATAAATCTTCTTCTACACACACACTTACATCATGCGTTTACATTTTTCTCAATCCTTAATACAATGACAAAAAAAAATATTTTAATTTAGTATTTATAAATTTACTGAAAAACTAAATAAAATATTCACATAAGATATTTGTATTTATTTATTTTAGAATAAAATAGAAATATTCAAGAATGTAAATTTTACCATTTTTACTAATTTCCACTAAATAATCACAATTTTTAAATTTTTCTGACACTTACGGTTGTAAAATTATTTAATTACGAGAGAAATAATTAAAAAGAAAAAGATTTATATTGTTGAAAATATAGAGTTTTTTTTACTAAAGCAGGCGCTAATAAATTAGAAATAATGAAGAATTCAATAAATAATAAAAATAAATTTAATAATAAAAAATCATCAACTCACCATTTATTCTTCTTTCGAATATAATCCTTTTCCGAAAGGTTGACCAGATAAATTACCGGCTTTGACGTCAAGAAGAGATATTTATTAAGCACCTCAATCTGCAAAAAATATTTTAACAAAGTTAGCAAAAATTAATAACAACGAATAAATAAGTGGATAAAAATAATAAAATAGAAATTTAAAAGAAGAGGCAGAAACAATTATTTTTCATAAATAACAGAAATCTTCGCAAAAAAACAATTATTTCCATCAATAACAAAATTTTTCACAAAAATTCAATTAGTTTCATAAGTTACAATACTCTTCGCAGAAATTTAATCATTTTAAAAAAATTTTACTATAATTCTTCCAAATAATTCAATTCTTTTCATAAATAATAAAATATAGCACAACAATTCAATTATTTTCATAAATTACAAAATTTTAGCAGAAATTAAATCATTTTTAAAAAATATTAGTAAAATTTTTCGCAAGAATTGAATTCTTTTCATAAAAAATAAAATTCTTCGCAAAAATACAATTATTTTCATAAATAACAAAATTTTTCACAAAATATGAATTATTTTCGTAAATTACATAACTCTTCACAGAAATTTAATCATTTAAAAAAAAATTAATAAAATTCTTCCCAAAAATTCAATTATTTTCATGAAATTTAATCAGATTCTTGACAAGAATTCAATTATCTTCAAAAATAACGAAATTCTTCATAAAATGTGAATTATTTTATAAGAAATTTAGTAAAAGTCTCCATAAAATTTCAATTATTTTTATAAATAATAAAATTCCTTCCAAGAATTCAATTATTTTCATAAAAAATAAAATTCTTTGTAAAAAGTCAATTATCATTAAAAAATCTTATTTAAATTGTTCACAAAAAATCAAGTATTTGCATAAATAACAAAAATCTTCGTAGAAATTTAATCATTTTAAAACATTTTAATAAAATTCTTAGCAAAAACTCAATTATTTTCATAAATAATAAAATTTTTCACAAAAATTCTATTATTTTCATAAATTACAAAATCTTAGAAGAAATTCAATCATTTTAAAAAAATTTTAATAAGTTTCTTCCCAAAAATACAATTATTTTCGTAAGTAATACAATTTTTTTCAAGAAATAAATTGTTTTCATAAAAAAGTTTTTTGCAAGAATTTAACTATTTTCAAAAATTATAATAAAACTGTTTGTAATAATTAATTTATTTTGAATTAAATTTTAATTAAATTTCTGCAAATAATTTAATTATTATCAAAAATTGTAATAATATTACTAACAATAATGGAATTATTTTAGATTCAAAATTATAAAAGATATAAATATAAATAGGTATATAAAATTATATAAATTTATAAATATAAAATTATAATTTTTAATTGAAAACAATTCCGTTTAATTATTCGTTGTTAGTGTTAAATCCTTAAAACATTAAATTTGAAAATTTACTTAATTTAAAAATTCAAAAAAACATTTAAGTAGAATATTTTCTAAAAATTTGGAAACCAAAAAGCAAACAAATTCAACAACAAACTTCCGGAATACAATGATTATTAATATAGAATATATTGAATTCAATTTTTTTTATATATAAATTAATTCAAAAATTTTAAAAACAAGTTTTGAATACAAAATATAAAAAGTTTAAAAAGTAGGCGAATTTTAATAGAAAAGATGAAATAGGTAACAAAATTTTAAAAATGTGAAAAGGTGATCATCGTCTGTGAACCCAGAATAAAAGAAGCAAAAATTAAACACAACGAAAAAATAAAAAAATGAATAAAAATAATAAAATAGAAAAGAAATGAAGAATTTAATAAAATTATAGTTAATGATTCGAATTTTACTTTGTAACTATAATTTTCTTTCTTACTTTAGACAAATTATTGAAGTAATAAAAATCGGTGATTCTTGTTATTAAAGGAGAGAAAAATTTTTTAAAAAATCGAACAAACTTTGCTCCTTGCGTACAAACTTTTTCTCAAAATCTATAAAAATGCGTCTTTTAAACGAATGACTCGACGGTCACTTGGAAGTTTCAAAAGAAGTTTTAATTGCAATTCATTCTCAGAAATGTACTAACTTTTATAATTTCCAATCTCCAATGCCAATCGATAAAATTTTCTTTTCTATTTTATTTACTATTATTATTAAAACTAAAGTAATTATTAAATTCGTCTACCAAGTTAAAAAAAAAATTGTCTTGATTTTTACAAATTAAAGTAAAACTCACATCGTTTGCACTCCAATCGGCAAATCTAATATGATTCTTATCATCGACCAGAATTCCTTTAACTTTGAGAAGTGTTTCCTGAAACAAAAAGTAAAATCATATTTTAAATTCCATTAACATTTTTAAAGATATTTAAAATATTTAAAAATTCATTGAAATATTAAAAAAATGGATAAATTGTGTTTTTAAATTAAAAAGTATTAAGTTAAAAAAATAGAAGACTAGTAACTAATTAAAAAGAATAAAATAAAAAGAAATTAGAAGAGAAGTAACTAATTCGTTGATATATATAATCATCAGAAAATTGAACAGTTTCAGAAAAGTTGAGTTTTACGCGAATACGTACGTAACAAAAGGTAAATTAAATAAAAAGAATTTAAGTACAACCCAGATGGGCAGAATCGCAAGAGTCTCAAAAACTTTTTCGTAAATTACTAACCTAAGGAACAAAAGAGTTGTTTGGAAAATTGCAATCCGCGGAAGGACGTTTATCCTTTGTCGATTGATTTCTTCCAGGAAGTGAATCGAGTTTTTTCCCACCCGCGCTCTCTTAATTTCTCCTTCGGTAATTTCGCGAGACCAATAATATTCCCAGTGAATTTGTGCGAATTCTACTTACTTTCGGCGTGCAGCTTGGTACCGAAACCACTGGCTTTTCGTGACAAGGAACACTTACGTTAAATTTTCGATCATGTCGGTCCCTCACTTTAAAAGGTAAAAAAAAGAGAAACAAAAAATTTTTTGCTATACACCTTGGACATAATGCACGTGCGACTGTTATTGTTCTCCTAATTTTCAACAGGTCGTTAAAAATGAGTTGAAATGAACTTTTCAATAGACATTCACAAAATTTTTTTCTCCTTTTTTTCCTAAAAATCTTAACGACTTTTCGATTGCCAATCTTTACAATTTTTTTTTTAAGGAACCATTAACTTGAAACGATAAAAATAAAATATTCGGTGAAATGTTACATTATTTTTTACTGTCAGATATATATCTCGTTAACTTCCTTTAATTGATATTTATTAATTTTTATTGTTATTTAAAAATAAGAAAATTTTTTGTTTTGCAGGTGTCGGATCGACTTTAAGGGATAAAAAAAGTCGCTTTAGCCAATTAAAAATACAAAAAAAAGTCGAAAAAATCAACAAATTTAATTCAATGTTGTGACAAAATTTTATTTTGTATTTTCCTTGACTTTTCACCGATTTCTAAATTCAATTATTCAAAACTTGAATAATTTTGTTAAATAAATATTTAAATACTTCTTATTTCCTTTTACAGAAATAAAATTTTAAAAAAATAAATTAAAAAAATTTCGATCTAAAACCTTCTGAAATATAATAATTTCTAAAAATTACAACAATAACCTTTCCAAAATTCAATTATTTTCTCCAATTTCTAACTAAACTTCGTCCTCTAAATTAATTATTTTTTTTAATAATTTTGCTAGTTCTTCGATAATTAAATTATCTAAATTCAAAAATTTAATTTTTTATAATAATTGTAACTGTAACGGTCTACGTTTTATTCTAAAGTTTTCAAAACATAATAAAGAAATTTTTTGAAATATTTTTTTTATAAATATTTTAAAATAATTTTTGAAAGACACGTATTTTTCAATTACATACAATTAAAAAATTTCCAAACAATTAAAATTTGGTAAAATATTTTTAAAATAATTGAATTTTTAAAAAATGTAAAAAAACAATCAAAATTTTAAAGAAATTTAATTATATGATTTCTGCAAAATTTTAATAAGTCTAAAAAAATAATTTTTTCAAAATTTTAATTTATTTTGCTCGAATAAAAATGAATTTAAAAAAATTTATGATAAAACTCTAAAAATTAGTTCTTTAAAAATATTGTAATGTAATTTTTTTGAAAATAATTGAATTTCTTAAAATAATTTTTGTACATATATATAATTTTAAAAAAAACTAATTAATTTTTTGCAGAATTTAAATTAAAAATTTCAAACATGATTGTTTTCTCAAAAATATGACAAATAATTCTAAAAAAAATTCAATGATATTATTTTTTGTATTTGTTTGAATTTTTGGAAATATGTAAGTAATTGAAAATATTGAAAATAATTAAATTTTAAAAAATTAGGATAAAATAAATTCTAAGAATTACTTTTTTCATAATTAATTTTCACTTTTAAATTTATCTGCTTGAAGATTTTTCATTAAAATGTTTGGAAATTCAATTATTTTCAAAATTTGCAAATAAAATTCTTCAAACATTGATTTTCAAAAATTGGAATAAAATACTTGAGAAAAAATCAATTATTTTTAATTAAATTTTACAAAATTTCAATTATTCAAAAATGTTTTAATTATATTTTAAAAACTTAATTATGTTGAGAAAAATATTCAAAAACAGGGTTGCCCTAAAAATTAAAATTTGTTTTTCCCTGATTTTCAGAAAACAATTTTTTCTTTTTCCCTGATACTGAAGAAAAGTTCTGATTCACTCTAAAAATGATCAGATACTCAAAAAAATGTTCAATTACAATTATTTACGAATTACTTTAATTGTAAAATTATTTGACAACATCAATAGTTTTCTTCAAAATAAATATTTTAAGAATAATTACATTTTTTGTGGAGATCGACTACAATTGTATTTAAAAAAATTAGAAATTTCGCGCTAATTTTCATTATTTATGAAAAAAATTTAATTCCTAAAAAAGAATTTCATTATTTATGAAAATAATTGAATTATGAGGAAGAATATTAGTAAAATTTTTTTAAATTGATTGAAGTTCTACGAAGGGTTTTGTAATTTATGAAAATAATTGAATTATTGTGAAGAATCTAATTACATTTTTTGAAGATAATTGAATTTCGGAGAAGAATTTTATTATTTAGAAAAATAATTGAAATTTTGACCAGAAATTAAAAAAATTTTTTTGAACATAATTGAATTTTTCTGAAGAATTTTTTTAGTTTTGAAAATAATTATTGAAATTTTGCCAAGAATTTTATTAAAATTTTTGAAAATAATTGAGTTTAGGAGAAGAATTTTATACTTTATATAAAGATAATTGAAATTTTGACGAGATTTGTTAAATTTTTTAACATAATTGAATGTCTTTAAATAATTATATTATACTTTTGAAAATAATTGAATTTTAGCAGTTATTTGTAACTTCTCCAAATTTAAATACTTTTTTAGTGTTTTTAACTAAAATTTTTCTATAAATCTATTATTTTCAATAGTTAATTAAATATATATTAAAAAATTTAACTAATTTCAGAAAAATTCGAACTATTAAATTATTTCCAAAATCTAAGGTCTTTAAAATTTCTAATTAAATTCATTGAAAATTGAAATTTCCTAAAATTTAAAATTAAAACTTTTTGAAGTTCATCTATTTATGAAAATTGTAAACGCAACTCTTTTAAAATTCAATTTATTTTAAAATATTAAAGTAACATTATTTGTTAAAATAATTAATAATTCTTCAAGAATTAAGTTATTTTAGAAAAAATTGTCGGAAATAGAAAAAATTGTAGGTTTTGTATTTGAATTCGTGGTAAGTTCATATAGTTTATGAGACAAACTAAAAAGACACCAAAATTCATCATTTTCTTATGAATTCTAAAAATTTAATTTTTTCCTGTACTTTTTATAAAAATCCCTGACTTTTCCCAGATTTCCCAGACCTGTGGCAACAATTTTGGAAGATTTGTCCATAGTTACTTTTCACACCACAAAAATGGAAATAAATTTCATTTTATACTAAAAATGTGGTATTTTGTTGCAATACTTGAAAGAAAAGTCGACAAAGTCGCAATTTTTGTAAATATGTCGAAGAAAAGTCTCATTTTTTGAAAATAGTTGAAAAAAGTCGAAAAAATCGTAATATCCAAGGCCAGGTTTCGCTGTGCTGATGATTAATATTTTAATTATTCAGAATTCAAATTTAAATAATAAACAATAATATCGAAAAATCTATTCTTCTTTGCATACGTCAAAAAAGCATCGAGTGGAAATTTATTCTGTTTTTGTATTTTAAAAATTAAAAATGAAACCCCCCCGCATCTCTTGTTTGTAACTTATTACCATTATATTATTATTATTATTATCATTATAAAATTGTCGATATATCGAGACAAGGGCGGTCACTATATATACAATGTCTCGAGATTTTATCCACGAAGAAAACCAAGTGGGTGATCCGGCCATTTACAATAACGAGAGGGTCTCTCGCGCTAAGCGAATTGAATGTAATCGGTTTCGACGACCGGTTATATCTACGTTTTTACAATTACGCGTGGGTGTAGAACCGCGCCTTGTTGGTTAAAATCGATCGAAATGTCGCTCCGTTATTCACTTCGGGCCAATGCAAATAGTATCCGATCACGAGATCCTTGATATTACCGCAAGGTTCACAAACGTGAACGGGTCATGCGTTCACCGCATTTAGCGATCATCATCTCACAAAACACTTAAATGAGCATACTTAAAGTAAATTCATATTATTTATTGAGTTAAAACTATTACTCCTCACGACTAGCCACATCTGACTATCATTTTATTCCTTTAAATCCTCCTTTTTACTAGATCTCTCACGTTTAAACATTCTTTAAACTGTTCTTTCAAATTTAAACACAATTTAATAATTATTATTATTTTCTAAGCCCGTTGACACTAAATAAATCAAATAAAAATAATGATAGTAATAATAATATACTAATCTTAGTATTATTTCAGGGTTGCCACAAAAATCTAACTTTATTTTTCCCTGATTTCCAGACACAATTTTAACTTTTTCCCTGGCCCTAAAGAATATTCTGATTCTCTCTATGATTAGATTCTCAAAAAAATTTCTATTGCATTTAATTAAGAATTTCTTTAATTGTAAAATTATTCGAAAACACCAATAACTTCTTTTTAAAATAAATATTTTATTATTATTATGTTTCCATAGTGATTAGGATTTTCAAAAATTCCAAATTCAAATCTTTTTGAAATCAAACAACTTATACGAAATTGTTATAAAACATAAAGAAATAGATCACTCCGAGTCTTCGACTCAGAGTAATCGATTTCTTTATGTTTTATAATAATTAAAGATGACCGAGTGACAAAATCATTATTCTATTATAAGAATATTGTTACTCTAACTTCTTCAAAATAATTTTCATCATTTCAATTCAATTAAGATTTTCTAGAATTTTTAACTAAAATTCTTCTTTAAATCCATTATTTTTAATAATTTTCAAAAAAGTTCTTTAACAATTTTCAAATCCATTTGTTTGCAATTCAATTTTAAGAAACTTCGATTACTACGTCCCTAAAGTTTCGAACGTTCAAACGAACGACAATATTTCTATTACTTCTTTTAATTTGAATTTTATTTACAAAATATTGCTTTTTATAATAAAAACATCTTTTCTTAGCTAAAAAATAATTAATTACAATATTGTTTGAATTTCAGTCTATTAATTTTTGAAAATATTATAGCATAAAAAAATATTTCGTTCATTTGAACGTTCAAAATTTTAGGAAGATTGATTACTCAGAAATTCTTCAATTAAATATATATTAGAAAATAAAAAATTGAAATAATTATTAAAAATTTCGATTAAAATTTTTGAAAAAAATTAATTCCATAGAATTCTTAGTTAAAAGTACAAAAAATTTAGATTTTCAAAGATTTACATTTGAAACCTTTTCAAAATTTAATTATTTCTAAAAATGCACGCTATAATGCTTTTAATATTCAATTATTATCTAAAATTTTAACCAAAATTTATTTTAAATCAAATTTAATTAAAAAATTCTATGAGAATTCAATTATTTAAATACAAAAATAAATAATTTATTCAATAATTGAATGTTTCTTAAAATTTAATTTTTACGAAGAATTTTATTGACAACTTTTGAAAATATTTAATTTCTTTTAAGGAATTTAATTAAAATTTTACTGAAATTTATTATATTGAAAAGAATTTTAATAACAATTTTTGAAAATAATTGAAAACTTTATGAAGAATTTTCTTAAAATTTTCAGAAATAATCGAATTCCTGAGAAGAATTTAAATAACAATTTATGAAAATAATTGAATTCATGCGAAGAATTATTTAATTTAATTTTGTTTAAATAATTGAAATTTTGCCAAGAATTTAAACAAATTTTGGTCAATAATTTAATTCTTAAGAAGAATTTCACTATCTATTTAGAAAGATAATTCAATTCTTGGCGAGAATTTGAAGAAAAAAATTAAATTTCTGCAAAGTATTTTATTACTTTTCAAAAAAAAAATTAAATTCTTGTAATGAATTTTGATATTTATCAAAATAATTGAATTTTGGAAAAGAATTTCATTAAAATTTCTTATAATAATTGACTTCATGAGAAGAATTTTGTTTTTTATCAAGATAATTAAATTTTTTTGCAGAATTACTTAAAATTTTTTGAAAATAATATTGATTTTCTGCGACGAATTAAATGTTACTTAAGAAAATATTTGAATTATTGCAACGAATTTTATTACTTTATTGAATAATTGAATGTTTCTTAAAATTGAATTTTTTCTTTGAGTTTTAATAAAATTTTTAAGAATAATTGCATTTCTCGAGAAATTTATTTAAAATTGTATTAAAAATATTTGAAATTCTGCGATGAAAATAATTTAATTCCTAAATAAATGAAATTTTATTATTTATCAAATTAATTGAATGTTCTCGTAGAATTATATAAAAAAAATTTTTTCATTAAATAAATCTTTTGATAAATTTTATGAAAATAGTAAATATTAAAAATTATCGAATTATGAAAAACTTTTGAAAATAATTGAAATTTTGCAAAGAATTTTATTTAAATTTTTGAAAATAATTGAATTTTTGGCGAAAAATTTTACTATTTGTAAAGATAATTGAATTCTTGACGAGATATTCGTTAAAATTTTTAAAAATAATTGAATTTTTTCGAAGAATTTTATTATTTTTGAAAATAATTGAATAATTCTTGTGATGAATATTGTTATTTATGAAAATAATTGAGTTTCGCAAAGAATTTTATTAAAATTCCTAGAAATAATTGAATTTTTGTGAACAATTTTGTTATTTTTCAAGATAATTGCGTTAAAACTTTTAAATACTTAAATAATATTAAAACTTTCATTCTTGTCAGAAATAGAAAAAAAATTTTGAAGGTTTTGTATTAGAATTCGTGGTAGTTTCATAGATTATGAGGCAAACAAAAAAGACACCAAAAATTCAGAATTTTCTTATACATTCTAAACATTTAATTTTTTCCCGTACTTTTAATAAAAATCCCTGACTTTTCCCTGATCAATTCTAATTTCCTTAATTTTTCCTGAATTTTCTGATTTTCCTGATCTGTGGCAACCCTGTATTTACTCTTAAAAACATCAACTTAGAATTTAATTAATTTTAATAGACAAAACATAAAAAAATTATCACACAAATTAGAAAACAAAAAAAGCTAGTAATAATAAACTGTGAGCAGACATTCTGAACACAACGATGGATTGTTAATGTAGAAGATATTTACATAGTTTAGAATTTAAATTAATATAAAAAGAAATAAACTGAATATTTGTATATTAGCAAATAAGGTAAATTAGACTCTAATTATTAATGTTTTTAATTTCGTGAAAGAATGACTTACGTATTCGGGCTTGAGTTTTTTATCGTTGCCGCGAACGACGAGCTTTTCTAATTTCTCCAAATGTCCGTTGAGAAGTTCAATATCTTTTAATCGTAATTCATCGCTGATGATATCCAAATCCCTGACAGGATTCACGTCTCCTTCTATGTGTGTCACATCATCGTCCTCAAAAGCTCCTGTAAATAATTAATCATCAAAAACAATTTCCAAGAAAAAATTATATATTTTATTTATTTTTAAAAATATTAAATATTAATCAATAACTATAATTTAAATTTTCCAAAATAAAAAAAAAATTAGTTTTCTCTGAAAATTTGAAAATAAGAATTACAAAAATAAGACAACTTCCGGGTGATTTGTGAATGATTCCGACACATGGAAAGTGTAAGAGAAAATAGTAAATTCCAGTTTTCCGCTTTCTTTTTTTTCTCAAATATAAAAGAAGAAAAAATAAATAATAAAATTAAAAAGAAAAGAAATGTAGAAGCACTTGGCAATATAACCGCAAGAAACGTTTCTTGTCCATTATTTAAGAGAGCGGTGCCTTCAGCGCGAAAATTACAGGTCGGTTTAATTACAGAAATTACCACCTGCCATGATGCGATGCCGTTAAACGTCGCAACTACTTGGAATGTTATCTGACGCGAAATCTAGTACTCAAGTTCTTTTTTTTTTAGGTGTACACTCATCGTACTTCGATTACGCCGAGACGAGTGATCCGGATGTTCTATACGCTGAATCATTTCTAACATCGCGCATCACTAAAGAAACACGCCAAGCACTATCCAAAAGTATCAACAGATTCTCTGTGGTCCAACTGCAAGAGAATTCGATATTTAATAACAATAATGACAACAAAAAAAAAGATAACAAGGCATTTTTAGTTTTCTATTGCCGCGCGAACATTTTCAACTCTACTGCCACGAATCACGCACGATTTTTACCCGCGAGCCACCACTTTTTATATTCCACGAGCCGAATGTCGGAAGCCAAATAAACTTCTACTACAAATAAATAGGTGAATAATTAAACCCCAAAAAATGTAATTGTGAATAAATATTCATAAAAATATAAATAAATAAAATAAATATTTACTGCATGTAAAAATATTTTTCAAATTGTAAAAATAAATTTTATACAATATAATAATCGAGATATTCTGTCCTCACGTGAAGTTACGGTTTTTTGATTCTAAATTGTTTTATAGCTCAAAATTTCATGGCAAAAATTTGACAATTAATTTGTAAAATAAATAAATTGTATTTGTAAAAAGAGTAGTGATTTAGTTAAATTAATTCTCCTAGAATTTTTGACAATAACAGGATTTTCACAGGACAGGGAAATAAGTCAGGAAACTTTGTCCAAAGTATTAAAAAAATATTATTAAAAATCTTAAATAATGAATTTTCTTTCTCAAATTAATAAAAATCATAAGTAGAGTAACATTTGCAATTTTTACAAATAAACCGTTATTTTATTCTAGTATTTAAATAATTGAATTCTCGGACAACTTTTTGATAAGAATTGATTTGAAAAATAATTTTAGTTCAAATTTCAGAAAATAATTGACTTTTGAAAAAATTGCAGGTAATTTTTAAAAATAATTAAATTTTAAAAGGTTTCACATTGAAAGTATTTTGAAATTCTAATCCCTGGTGAACAAATAAATACCAATAAGTATTCAAATATTTATTAAACAAAAATTAATTAATTTTGAAAAATTTTATTTATAAATTCTGAAAAAATGAGGTTTTTAATAAATCGTAATTAAAATTTTTCGAAAATAGTTGAATTCCAGAAAATAATTTTATAAAACTGAAAAATTAGGAAATTTTCTCAAAATTTATTAAAATGAATTTTGGTATATTTCATAGAATTTTATTTTTTCACTGTAAACAATTATTTTTATAAATATTGCATTTTCTGAAGAATTGTAACTAAAAATATTTGGAAAATAATTAAATTTTACAAAAAAATTCATCTATCGTCGATTCTAATTAGAATTAATTTAAAAAAGAATTTCACATAAAATTTTAGAAAATATTTGAACATTTGAAAGAATTTCAAGTCTAATTTTTAGAAATAATTAAATTTCAAAAGATTTTACATTAAAAGTACTTTTCTAATTCCTGGTGTTGAAATAAATAACAATAAGTATTCAAATATTTATTAAACAAAAATTGAAGAAATTTGAAAAATTTAGTTTAGAAATTCTGAGAAAATGACGTTTTTAAAAAACCCTAATAACAATTTTTCGAAAATAGTTAAATTCCCGAAAATAATTTTACAAAATTGAAAAAATAGGAAATTTTCTCAAATTTAATTAAAATAAATTTTATATTTCAAAGAATTTTATTTGCTCGCTTTAAAAAATTATTTTTAAATATTATTGAATTTTTTTAAGTATTGTAACTAATAAATTGGAAAATAATTGAATTTCACAAAAATTGTTGCATTTAAATATTTAAATTCTCGAACAACTAATTGGTAAAAATTGATTTGAAAAAAAGCAGTTTTAATTTTTAAAGTAATTAAATTTCAAAAGATTTGAAGTACATTAAAAGAATTTTGTAATTTTAATTTCTGGTGGACAAATAAATAACAATAACTATTCAAAATATTTATTAAACAAAAGTTAATGAAATTTGAAAAATTTTATTTAAAATTTTTGAGAAAATGAAGTTTTTAAAAATTTGTAATTAAAATTTCTTTTAAAAATAGTTGAATTCCTGAAAATAATTAAAAAAAATTTTTAAAACGGGAAATTTTTTCAAATTTCATTAAAATAAATTTTATTTTCTCACTTTAAAAAATGATTTTTAAATATTATTGTATTTTTTGAAAAATGATAATCAAAAATATGAAAAATAAATGATTATTAGAAGCGTCGTAACAGGAATTTTAAGAAATAATTAAATTTTAAAAGGTTTCTAAATTTAAATCTATTTAACAGTTTAATGGTACTTTTAAATTATAATAATATTTAAATGTTTATTTAAAAAAATATTTATATATTATTTTTCTATGAAAATTCTAAAAAATAATTTACTTTTAGAAAAATTGCAGTTGTAATTTTTAGAAATTATTTAAAATTCCAATAAAAATTTATTAACAATAAGTTCTTAAATGTTTTATTTTTTTAATTATTGAAGTTTTGAATAATTTAATGTTAAATTTAATTTAAGATAATTGAATTCCCGAAAATAATTTTCAAAATTGAAATAATTACCTAAAAGTTTTGTCAAATTTCATTGAAATAAATTTTATATTTGAAAGAATTTAAATTTTCTCACTTCAAAAAATTGTTTTTTAACATTATTGCATTTTTTGAAGAATTATAACTAAAAATTTAAAAAATAATTAAATTTTACAAAAATTTTTGTATTTAAATAATTTAATTATCGTAGTTGAATTTTAATAAGAATTGATTTTAAAAAAATGTTCAGTTAAAATTTTGAAAAAGAATTGAATATTACCAGAGTAATAGAAATAATATAAATTTTAAGAAATAATTAAATTTTAAAAGGTTTTATGCTATAAAATAAATAAAAATTGCAAAACCATAAGGTCACCAAGTCAAAAAATTATGAAAGAAAACTGGATTAATTTCAGCAAAAGAAATCCCCCTTGAGTAACGAGTTTATTATTGGCATGTAAAAAAAATTAATTTCCCCGCGAAACGTTTGCTTGCTTGTAAGTTGTATGAAAGGTGTTGCCCTGAAAGAGGAAGAGACAGCAGTCATTCAACAATATGAGAAGTATATGAATTACATTGAAATTATCGAGTGTACCATGAGCGATGCATTATTATTGCCGACAATCTGTTATACACAGGCATCATTTAAATAATAATAAACGATAAGTGGATGCGTCGAAAGAGATATTCTTAATGGTTAGCATTGTATTTATAAGTCTTTAAGTATATAGTAAGGGACCAGTTACAAGTGCGCCTACCCACTCTCATTGAGGGTTTTTGCTTCGAGTCAGCAAATAATCATCCTAAAGTCATATTCGCAATTTAACGGCAAGTGAGATGATGCGGTTCCTGTCATTATCAATATTCCATACGCGTATTTATACTTTCAATTAAAGTAACTAGTTGCCGCCCTTATGAAGACTAGTGCATTATTTTTATTAGTCGCTAATAGCCATCGGTGCTATTATCTCAATGCAGAAGCAACGAGATGGGAATTTCGTTATTTCTCAGTCAATTTAATTTTACTTCAGCTATTTTGAAACTAAAAAAAAAACATAACAATTAGGTATTTTGTAAAAACGGAATTAATCCACAAGTTTTAAAGGTTTATATGAACGAAATATTTTTTTATATTACCAAATGCAATAAAAATTAGAAAATTAAATTTTACATTTATAAACTTTATAATTAACTAGCAAATATTACGCGCGCAACGTGATGTTCAATTTATTATTATTATTATGCAAATTACAAAATTTTTTAATTTCAAATATGAATTTTTTAATTATTTCAGATTTAAACTTTAAAAAAATTCAATTGTTAACTAATTTATTATTCCTGTTTATTAATTTCAAAAATTTTAATAAATATTCTTCGCAAGAATTCAATTATTTTCATAAATATTATTATTTTTCGTAAGAATTCAATTATTTTTAAACAAAATTTTAATAACATTTCACGAACGAATACAATTATTATTTTCTAAAATTTTAATAAATCTTTGGAAACAATTCAATTATTTTTTTGCTAAGAAGTTTATTAAAATTTTTGAAAATAATTTAATTTCTGCAAAGAATTTTAAGGGAATTTTGTGAATATACAATTAAATTCTTTTAAGGAATTCAATTAAGATTGTATTGCAAATAATTAAATTCTTATAATTGAATTCTTTCGAAAAATGTTATTAAAATCATATTGGAAATAATTGAATTCTTGTAAATTTTTTCGACGAATTTAATTAAAATTGTATTGAAAACAATTGAGTCTCGTACGAAGAATTTTCTAAAATTTTAATAAATACCTCGAAACAATTCAATTATATTTATAACAGTAAAATTCTTTGCAAAAATTAAATTATATTCAAAACAATTTCACGAAAAAATTCAATTTTTTCTGAATTCCTTATAAAAAATTTCAATAGAATTCAATTATTTTCTAAAATTTTAATAAATCCTTCAAAACAATTCAATTAAATTTATAATAGTAAAATTATTTGCAAAAATTCAATTATATTCAAAACAATTTTACGAAAGAATTAAATTTTTTTCTGTATTCGTTATAAAAAATTTCAATAGAATTCAATTATTTTCTAAAATTTTAATAAATCCTTCCAAAAAATTCAAATTATATTCATAAATAGTAAAATTCCTTGCAAGAATTAAATTATTTTTAATACAATTTTAATAACATTTCATGAAATAATTCAATTTTTTTTTAATTTTTAATAATATTTTTCGAAAAAAATCCATTATTTTCCAAAATTTTAATAAATTATTCAAAACAATTCAATTATATTTATAATAGTAAAATTCTTTGCAAAAAATGAATTATATTCAAAATATTTTTACGATACAATTCAATTTTTTTCCTAATTCTTTGTAAAATTTTTCAAAAGAATTCAATTATTTCCTAAAATTTTAATAAAATTCAATTACTGTTAAAAATAGAAAAAATTTAAACTTAAATTCAACACTTTCTTTTTCTTAAAGGCTGTTGCGTTGAACAACAAAATTTAGAATTTTCTTATGAATTCTAGAAATTTAATTTGTTTCCAGTACTTTTGATAAAATTCCCTGACTTCCCTGACCTGCGGAAACTCTGCTTAATATAATTCGTGTTTTTTTTAATTAGAGGATTAGAAGGAAGTAGTAAAATGTAATATTTAGAAAATAAAAAATACTCACTACAAAGGTGGAAAATTGCATCGCAGGCGTTAATATGGGAAAGAAAAGCGTTTCCTAAACCATGTCCTTCAGCAGCACCTTTTACTAATCCAGCGATGTCGACAACATTCAAGAATGCTGGTACTTTGCTAAAAGAAAAAATTACTCTGTTAATTATTTAATTTCTAAAAACATCTAATTTAGTTACTTGAAAAAAATTGCTATTATTTTATTTTTAAATGGAATTTTTCGTTATTGAAAATAAGTGACGCATCTTGATGGGAGTAACGATTACTATTAAAATGCTAATATAATTCTCATTGAACAATTAGCCTTTGTTGTGTGCTGATGAGGGTGAGAAGTGTGAAGATGAGCACAATTCACAAACGTGTCAGTCGGCGCGTCTCATCAAAGACTGCCCCGTATATTGTCACGTGCCACGACAAGGCAGGAGTCGTCAAATGTGCTTGCTCCAAAGAGAGAGAGAGAGAGAGAGAGAGAGAGAGAGAGAGAGAGAGAGAGAGAGAGAGAGAGAAAATGTGGACGTTATAAAGCTAAATTTCTCCTCTTTGATCCAAAATGATCCCTTCTGCTTTGCATTTCAATCATTCTGCGAATTACGCTCACTATTAAATCATCAAATTTACATCTTAGTAGAAAATAACTTTAATTACAGTTCCGAAAATTTAACTCTCAAATCACACTTTACGAATCAGTGGATTTTATTTTAAAACCTACGTATAGTATTTAGTTATATTTTCATTTTTTTATTAATTATAAAATGGTATTAATTTTATTTTCAGGGTGACCGCTTTTTTTATAAAAAAAACTTCTTGGTCATGAATTATTTTTCCCAGTATCTTTAAATTTTTTTTAATTTTTTAAAAACTATTTTCAAGATTTCAATTTAATTATTTTCTAGAAATTTTTACTACAATTCTTCTCTAATTCAATTATTTTTAATATTTTTTTAGAAGGTTCCTTAAAAATTGAATTATTTTGAAAAAAAGTTCACCTAAAACTAAAATATTTCTAAACTTCACTTATTTATAAGATATTTTTTATGAAATTTCGAATAATTTGAAAATTTTTCAATTAAATACATACATACTTAAAAATATAACTAATTAAAAAAAAATTTATTAAAATGTTTCAAATAATTTGAAACCTTTTAAATCAATCTGTATTAATAATATTAGTTTAACATTCTAAGATATTAAAATAGTTACTTATAAACTATTGTAGAAAAACGAATTGATATTACTGTAAAAAACAAGTTTTTAAACATTTATTTTCTAAGAAAATCAGAATTTTATTTACTTTAATGTCTCGTTTTATTTAGAATTTAAAAATTAATCCTTAGATATTTTGCATCGCTTTTGTTCTAATTAATTCAAATATTTACTAATTCAAATTTAGAGAATAATTTTTGTGATAATATTATTACAAAAAGATTTATAAATTTATTTATTTTTCACTATTTTATATGTGAATTTTTTTCTATTTTAAAATATAACATTCTTAATAACATTTTATATTAATTTTTGTAATTTTTGTAACTTTTAAAAAATTTTTAATCTGAAATTATTTAATTTTTGCTTAGAATTTCATTAAAATTTTTTAAAATAATTTCATTGTTTTAAAGAATTTTATGTAAATTTTGTGAAAATAATTAAATTCTTTTGAGAAATTCAATTAAAATTATATTGAAAATAATTAAATTCTTTTAATTGAATTCTTTCGAGAAATTTTATTAAAATTATATTGAAAATAATTAAATTCTTTTAATTGAATTCTTTCGAGAAATTTTATTAAAATTATATTGAAAATAATTCAATTCCAGTGAAGAATTTTATTATATGAATGGAAATAATTTAATTCTTGCAAATGTTTTCGACGAATTTAATTAAAATTGTATTGAAAATAATTGAGTCTCGTACGCAGAATTTTCTAAAATTCTAATAAATCCTTTGAAACAATTTAATTATTTTTATAAATAGTAAAAATCTTTACAAAAATTAAATTATTTTTAATCCAATTTTAATAAAATTTCATAAAAAATTCAATTTTTTAAAAATTTGTAATAATATTTTTCGAAAAAATTCAATTATTTTCCAAAATTTTAATAAATCCTTCGAAACATTTCAATTTATTTATAATTTTATTTTCAATTTATTTATTTATAATAGTAAAATTCTTTGCAAAAATTCAATTATATTCAAAACAATTTTACGATAGAATTCAATTTTTTTTCCTAATTCGTTATACAATTTTTCAAAAAAATTCAATTATTTTCTAAAATTTTAATAAAATTCAATAATTAAATGTTCAATTTTAATTTTTAATAATATTTTTCAAAAAAAATCCAATTATTTTCTAAAGTTTTAATAAATCCTTCAAAACAATTCAATTTTTTGTAGGTAGTAAAAATAATTGCAAGAATTAAATTATTTTTTATAAATAATAAAATTCTTCTCAAGAATTCAATTATTTTCAATACAATTTTCATAGACTTCAATAATTAATCAAATATTTAATTATAATTATTAACAGACACGATTATTTTAAAAAGTTGAAAAAAGTTCTTTGTCTGATTCAATTATCCTCAAAATCTTCAATTAAAATTATTCGAAAAACTACATTATTTAAAAAAATTCAAAGAACTTTTTCAAAAGAATTTACGATTTAAAAAAAAGTTCTTTTGCAAGAATTTATGATCCCCAAGTTTTTAACGTTCAAATAAACGAAATATTTTTTATTGAAGATATTTT
The DNA here is from genome assembly GCF_015476425.1 of Leptopilina heterotoma. Taxonomy (NCBI): domain Eukaryota; kingdom Metazoa; phylum Arthropoda; class Insecta; order Hymenoptera; family Figitidae; genus Leptopilina; species Leptopilina heterotoma. The sequence goes on along the minus strand of NW_025110953.1, from coordinate 957,901 downwards.
TATAAATTACTGTAATCACAAAAAAATTTAAAAACTGAAATATTTACGTTTAGAAACTCAGTAATTAATTTTTTGAATAGTGACGCAAAATAATTGCAATGAAAATTTAATTTGTAGAAGAAATAAATAAAGTTCGTTCATTTGAACGTTCAGAACTTTAGGATCTTAAGAATTTAATGATTTTCAATACATTAATTTTAAAATTGAAAATATTTAAAAAGAAAAATTACTAAAAAAAAGTTAAAAAGGTAAACAACAACTAACTTCAAACTGCAAACAGATTACCGGAGTACGATTATTAATATATATTTTTAATCCATTTTCCTTTTCTGTAAATCTACTCTCTTATTTGAATAATGTAAATAAAAAAAAGGAAAATTTGAAAGAAAATGGAAAATTTAACGAAAATACACGTATAGGAATTGCAAAATGGACTCAAGGCGGTGCCGAGAGACATCTTGGAGAGACTAAAATGCAAATGAAATAGAGAATCTGCGAGCGAAGGAAAATTTTCACGAGTAGAGCATCAAGAGAAAAGTTCGCATCTACTGTGCGCGAATTTTAGAAAGGTGGGGTGTGTACCTATGTATATATACTGTAAAAGCAGAATTTACGGAGCCTGTCAGTGTTTGGTGTGTCAGTATATTTCAGAGAGGCGAGTGCAAAACTGATCTGCATTGCAGATCACGTGCCCTGGGGTACGTGCCTCATACCCCTCAGGAATCACCAGTTGGAATAAAGGCGAAGACGTATGGAAATGTCGCCAGTTATTCCGTTCCGTTTCCCTCGTTAGGGTTTACCGCGGTTCACCATATAACGTATTCTCAAAGCATTCCACATTCCACTATTCTCCAATATATTTTCCAATTTTTTTTTTTCTTCTTCCAAATTTAATGCTTACCTCACTGGTTTGAAGTATTCACACAGGTAGTCATACCTCGCGTCCGGTACAGGTACTCGACGTGCTTGAACAAAAAGAATAATCGATTAGACAAATTTGTCCCGTCAATTTACTGCAGGAGAAAAATGGAATTTTAATAATAAACAGAAATAATAATGTAATAATAAATTGGCGATTTTTTAAAAAATTTTATTTTCAATTATCAGGGTTGTCACAGAAAATTGATTTTCTTTTTCTCTGACTTCTCCCCTATTTCCAGAAACAATTTTGACTTTTCCCTGATCCTAAAAAAATATTCTGATTCAGTTCAAAAGTGAATAGACAACCAAAAAATGTTTCAAAATTCAAACACATTTATTTGTGAATATCTTTATAATTATAAAATTATTTGGAAACATCAAGTTTTTTAAAATAAATCTTTATTTATTATCAATATTTTTCCATAGGAATTAAAATTATTTAAAATTAAAAATTTCGAAACCTTTTAAAATTCAATGATTTGTCAAAATTGTCAACGTAACTTGACAAATTAAATTATATTAATTCTAAATTATTCAGATTTCCATTCAATTATTTTTTAGAATTTTTGATTAAAATTCTTTTCTAAATCAATTATTTTTGAAAATCTTCGATAAAGATCTTTGAGAATTCAATAATTGAATTATCAAAGATTTTTATCGAATTTCTGAAATCCACTTGTTTACAATTCAATTTTACGAAATTTTAATTATTAGAAAATTTTTGAATTAAATATATATTTTCTAAATATTAACTAATTTCAAAAAAAAAATTTGATATAAAATTTCAAAACAAATAAAATGTTCTAAATTATTAATCAAAACTATACGAAATTCAAATTTTCAAAAACTTTTTGGGCATTTCTAGAAATTTCAGCTATAACACTTCTAACATTCAATTATTTTCTCAAATATTTCACTAAAATTTCTCTCTAAATCAATTATTTTTAATATTTTTGAGAAAGTTCTTTGAGAATTCAATTATTTAATTATTATTTATATAAAAAAGAAAGTTTAGTTTAATACGTCTAAATAGGTTTAATTGTTTTTAATTGAAGTTTACAAAATTTCAACTTTGAATTAGAAAATTTTTCAATTTAACTTGCGCTTTCAAGAATTCAAATAATTTCAAATAAATTTGATAAATAAATTTTTCAAAAACTAAAATTTTTTAGAATTTTCAATTAAAGTTATTAAAAATTTCAATTTGAAAACTTTTAGGATTATTTCTAGAAATTTCTACTATAAAATTCAATTCTTTTTTAGAATTAATTAAAACTAATCTCTAAATCAACTATTTTTAATAATTTTCAGAAAGATCTTTAAGAATTCAATTATTATTTATATTTAAAAATAAAGCTAAATTAAATACGTCAAAAATTCACTTGTCTTCAATTCAATTTTACAAAAATTCGATTCGAAAATTTTTCAGTTAATTATGTATATTAAAAAATTCAACTAATTTCAAAAGAATTTGATATAAAATTTTAAAAAATAGTAAAATGTTCTTAATTATTCATCAAAACTATTCAAAATTCAAATTTTCAAAAATTTCAATTTAAAACTGTTTGGATTATGTATTTCTAGAAAATTCTACTATAACTCATCTAACATTCAATTATTTTATCGACTTTTCCACTAAAATTCCTTTCTAAATCAATTAATTTTAATAATTTTGAGAAAAATCTTTGAGAATTCAATTATTTAATTATTTTTTGTATAAAATTCCTTTCTAAATCAATTAATTTCTAATAATTTTGAGAAAAATCTTTGAGAATTCAATTATTTAATTATTTTTTGTATAAAAAATAAAGATTACTTCAATACGTCTAAAATACACTTGTTTTCAATTAAACTTTGCAAAATTTTAAATATGTGTTGGAAAATTTTTCAATTTAACATAATTATGTGTATTTAAAATTTCAAATAATTTCAAAAGAATTTCAAAGAAAATTATTCCAAAAACTAAAATTTTCAGAATTTTTAATTAAAACTATTCAAAATTCAAAATTTAAATTTGAAAACTTTTAATTTTAAGTTTGAAATTCCTAGAAATTTCAACTAAAACTTCTAAAATTCAATTTTTTTTCGAATTTTTAACTAAAACTATTTAATAATTAAGTGATCAATTCAATCTGCATATTAACACTATTCAAATTAAAATGTTTAAAATTTCAATTTAAAACTTTTCTGAATTATTTCTTGAAATTTCTACCATCACTCTTCGAACATTTAACTGTTTTCTTGAATTTTTAACTAAAATTCTTCTTTAAATAAATTATTTTTAATAATTGTGAGAAATTTCTTTGAGAATTCAATTATTTACTTATTATTTATATAAAAAAGGAAGTTCACACCAATACCAATACTTTTTTCAATAATTTTTTTTTTTTAAATTTCAATTATTCGAAAATTTTTCAATTTAATATCTATATTCAAAAATTTAACTAATTTTCAAAAAAAGTAACATAAAATTCTTCAAAAAAATAAAATCTTTGGAATTTTTATTTAAACTACATATTCAGAATTTAAAAAATTCAATTTGAAACCTATTTGAATTATTTCTAGAAATTACTACTATATGACTCTTTTAACATTAAATTATTTTTTCGAATATTTAACAAAAATTTTTCTCTAAATTAATTATTTTTAATAATTTTGAATAAGTTCTTGGAGAATTCCTTTATTTAATTATTATTTAAATAGAAAAAAGAAAGTTCACTTCAATTAACTTTTACGACAGTTTTTTAATTAAATATGTATATATTTAAAAATTCAACTAATTTTAACAGAGTTTGAATAAAAATATTTCCAATAGAAAAAACTAAACAGAATTTTTACTTAAAATTTTTTTTTATACTCAAATTTTCTAAAATTTTAATTTAAAACCTTTTGAAATTCAATTATTTTTTGAGTTTTTAGTGAAATTATTGGCTAATTATCTATGAGTAATAATTTTATTATAGTTGTTCATATTCTCTAATGTTCAATTATTATCAAAAATAGAAAAAAACCTAACTCTTGAAATTTAATATTTTTTATGAAATACTCTGATTTCCCTGACCAATTTTACTTTTTTCTGAATTCCCTATTTCAACGTGAGTAAAGTTCAGAACGTTTATGATCCAACGGTTGAAAGAAAAAATATTTTTTACGCAAAAAACAATATTTCTTTTTTATAAATTTTCACTTTTCAAATTATTGGCAAAGAAGTTTTTTTTACAAAAACTTTTTACTAAAAAATTTGAATAGAAAAATATTTTTTTTATTAAATCGTTGATTATAAATTTTGTAAACTTCATCAACGACTTCTGGCAACCCTAATAATCTTTTCTTTGATTAATTATTTATATTTAACGTATTTTTAATGTTTCGATCGATTTAAATACTTATTTTCATTAGGATCAATAGTGCAGAACGGGAAGTTCTCTGCGGCTGCTTGACTCTTGGTAAGTACGTTGAAGAAGGTTGATTTCCCGACGTTTGGAATACCTACAATTCCAACCTTGAGATTTACTCCAACACGGCCTATCAGAGGCTTCCGTTCCGGCTCTTCGACTTTCTTCGGTGGCATTCTGAAAAATTTCATTAAACTTTACTCACATTTATAATTATAGTTCAGTAAATTATACTTTATCAACAAATATATATTCAGTTCAAAAGAAAAAAAATGAACTAAATTAATAGTTTAGATTCTCGAAAAAAAAATTTATTCCCAACGACAGTAGGTTCTGATCGTATTAAAGGGAAATTACCATTGTTACCATAAACATCGACAATATACTTTGAAAAATTATCGGTTGTTTGCGATATAAGTACCATCGTTGAAAATTTTCAATGTTACAAAACAATGGTAATTTCATCCAAATGTGATCACATCAACTAATCCCGATAAGATCAAAATTTTCCCTAATTATTATCGTGACATGAAGGAGAAATGCCTTATAATCAAAAATGCCTTATTTTCAAAAGGCAATGGTTTGTGTACTAAATATAATAAAAAAAAAAGATGACGCTCTTGAATTACAATGATCGTGAAAGAAGGAAAATTCATAGGGTCATGAATTGATGGTTAGTTAATTGCAGATATAAGATTTTTGGGCGATTGCTTTGGCTACTTTGTAACCGTGGCAGACGGGAACGAATTACAGCCAATTGACGGAATCGTTTCCGCGCGGCTCTCTCGTCGCCCTTTTAAAAAGTTCATGGCTCGAGGGCGTTAAAGATTCTCCTTGCACTTGTACAACTCTATATAAACGTTTGATTGTGCGGCTCTAACACTCTCAGGGATGGAAATGAAAATGATCCGACGACACGCCCCCGAAACACACCAAACCCCCCCCTTCTATCCGCATAATGCTCAAGTTTCTGTTGAGCCCTATATATGGGTAAAATGCCTCAGGTTGAATGAGTCCTCATCGTTTCTTGGTCCTCAACGATGACCACTCGAGTTCGCTCGAGTGCTCGCGGTGACTAATTATATTAATGCGAACCGCATCAAGCAATTGCTGTGTTTACCACGAGATTACTGACTAGAGTGGTATACACCAACCGCGCACGGCTGGAGCCGCCGCTTATATCAAAAACGATGAAACCGTGCAGCGGCGGCGGCGGCGACGACGCGTCCGGCATCAAAGAAGAGAAGGACAATTGTAGAGGAGGGTTTGAGGACAGTGGAACGTTGAATATGGCGGTTTGGTAGAACCCGATTACTGGGCACCTTTAAGACCGCGAATCACCGGCATCACGCCGAGAATCCGCAAAACCAAGCCCGAGGCCGCCAATCCGCCACCGATTCGGGTTCTTCTTCTTTTTTTTTTGTTTTCTTTTTCGAAACATTCATTCCACCTCCTCCTTCTATATATAAAGAGAGAGAATAAAACAGTGAGAAGCTGTCTCTCGCCATCTCACAACCCTTAAAACGATTTACTGTAAATCCGAGGAGCTCTCTTTGCCTTTTTGCCCCTTATGATCCAAAGGGGGAAATTTGCAAATTACTGTAATGAAAAGACGAATCAAGGACTTCTCATGGAGCTTATAGGATTCAAAGTACAAAGACGCGGGTGCGCCTTGGCGCCAGGCCCTTTCGCGTCTTTAACATCTCAACGACCTGAAGGGATGATCTTCATCGATAATAGTTTCAAATATGGAAATTTCTCTGGGAATCAACATCATTTTTTTTTCTCATTCTCGAACAATAGAATTCAAAAAACTGTAAATAAAAAATCAGAATTTTTGTAAAAACGAATTGTAAAAATCAAAATTTGATAAAATTAAATTAGTTTCACTCAAATTCTCGAATTAAAGACAGCAAAAAAAATATCAGCTTTTATTTGAAAGTTCAATACTTTAGGGACTTAATGCACTAAATAAGGAAATTTCCCATAAACTACTTTGTGAAGAATATTTATCAACTTTTTAATTCTGAAACATGTTCTTAAAGTTTTGAAGGTTTATAGAATGTCAATATTTTTATTACTCCTATTAATTTGTATTTTAATATAAAACTAGCAAATGTGATATTCAATTTATTATTATTATGCAAATTACAAAATTCTATATTTTCAAATATGAATTTTTGAATAACAGATTCTAATTTAAAATTCTTGTTTATTAATTTAAAAAAATTTAATAAAATTCTTTTTAAGAATTTAATTATTTTCATATATAACATTCTTCTTAAGAATTCAATTATTTTTATAAATGATAAATTTTTTTTGCAAAAATTCAATTATTTTCAAGAAAATTTCACTAAAGAATTCAATTTTTTTCTTAATTCGTTATAAAATTTTTGCAAAAATATTCAATTATTTTCAAAAAAAAATTTCCGGAAAGAATTCAATTTTTTTTGTAATCTGTTATAAAATATTTCAAAAGAATTCAATTATTTTCTAAAATTTTAATAAAACCTTCGAAACAATTTAATTTTATTTATAAATATAGTAAAATTCTTGGCAAAAATTAAATTATTTTCAACAAAATTCCACGAAAGAATTCAATTTTTTTTAATTCGTTACAAAATTTTTCAAAAGAATTCTTACTTTCTAAAATTTTAATAAAATTCAATAATTAAATGTTTAATAATTCAATTTTTAACAAAAACGCGATTATTTTAAAAACTTGAAAGAAATTGTTCATAAAATTCAATTATTTTCAAAATTTTTAATTAAAATTATTAAAGAAACTCCATTATTTAAAAAAAAAATCAATGAAATTCTTCAAAAAGAATTTAATTAGATTTTTCAAAAATTTTAACAAAAATCTTTGCGAGAATTTAATTATTTTCTTAAATAATTAAATTCTTCCAAGGAATTCTATTATTATCAAATTTTTTCAAAACATTCTTTGCAACAATTCGACGATTTTCAATACATTAATTAAAAAAAATTTTTTTTAATAGGTGAAAAGGTAATCTATTTTCCAACATTGACTATCAAAAAAATTAATTATACAGTTTTTAAATATAAAATTTTAGTTTTTAATTTCTATTGGAATCAGTAATTTCTGAAAATAGTTTTAATAACAAATATTTTGTTCATTTGAACGTTGAAAATTTTAGTATCATAAGATGTCAAGAAAAATGTTATATAACAAAATTTAAGTTATTTTTGAATTTCCTAAAGTATTTTGAACGTTCAAATGAAAGAATTTTTTGCTATTTAAATATTTTTTGAAATTATTATATAAAAAAGAAAAATAATGAAAATTTAAATATCTACTAAGTTTAGAATTAATTTATTCAATATAAAAAATATATAAATTAAAAAAAATAAACAAAAATCGACGTTTATTTGAAGATTCGAAAATTTAGGAACATTTTTTGATTTTCCAAAAGTTTTGAACGTTCAAATAAACGAAATTTTTTTTCTATTTCAAAATTATTCTACAAAAATTTTGGTAAAAAAATAATTTGATTCAAAATTTTGATAAAATGTTCCTAAAATTCTGTAATTTCAAATGAATGAAATATTTTTTTTATTATTTATTTTTAAAAAATATTTGAAACTGAAACTGTATTTAAACTTCAGTGAAATGTTAATGTTATTAGAGAAAAAATATTACTTCTTCAAAATTTTTGATTATAAACTTTTGATTATAACTTAATTTCAGGCGTTTTTCCGAGTAGAATAAAAAGAAAGTTTAACATTTTTAGTATTTACTTTTCTTGCAAGTTGTTTATTAATGTTTAAAGAGTACAGAAAAAAATTAGGAAACAAAATAATAAAAAAATTTAAAAGTTATAAACTGATGAAGTGGGGACTGAAAAAAAGAAAGTGCGTACTGGTTGACAGTGTGGAGACTTTTGTAATGTTCTAAAACAAAAAACTCAAAGAAATTCTTGATTATTAAAGGCTTCGCTATGGTCGGTACCTTGGAAAAGAAAAAAGAAAATTTTTTTAGCAAAATGGCGACGATTTAAAAAAAAAGGTGTTTTTTGATTCTGTTTTTTAACTTTTTTGAATTTTTTAAAAATAGTAAAAAAAAATATTTTTCAAAATCCAAGGTTCCGACCATAAAGAGATATACAAAGAACATTTCTGCAAAATTTGAAGTAAATCGGTTGAGTAGATTTTGAGTTATCGTGTCAACAAGAATTTTTTTCAATTCCCACTTCACCAGTTCATAACTTTTAAAATTTTTGATTATTTTTTTTCCTAATTTTTTTCTGTATTCTTTGAACATTAATAAACAACTTGCAAAAAAAGTAAATATTAAAAATGTTAAACTTTCTTTTTTATCCCTCTCGGAAAAACGCCTTAAAATTGAGGCCTCTAGACCAGAATACCCCCTTAATTAATTTCAACGAGGTGCATTAAAAATTAAAATTTAACATTTTGGAACATTATAAATTGTTCAATCAATAAAAGTGAAGAAAATTTATAAAACTGTGATCCTTATATGAATTTAAACCCAGGAACGTTAAGTAAAAATTTTTCTTCTTAAACTAATGAAATTTTCTTTAAATATTTCTGAACTTATTTTTATATTTTCTACATTGTAAATTCATCTATTTTTATTCTTTTAATATAATTATTACAACAAAAAATGATGAAAAAGGTAATAAATTATCAAAATAGGTAAAAAGATGACAAAATTTTAAAAAAGTCAAAAAAGACGATTTTGAAAAAGAAATAAGTACCTAAATTTAATTTATTTTAATGTTCAGAATTTTATAAAAATTAATTATTTAAAAAAGAACTGTGCTTTAGTAATTTTTAATCCCAACAAAATAATAAATAACAAATAAAAATAGAAGAAAATAATTTACTCTCGCATTTTATTTTAGAATTATAAAATTGTTGCAAACTATACTAATTATTTTTTGAAAAGCACTTCTTTTTCTTAATTTACTAAATTAGAATAGTTAATTCTCAAAATAACATTATTTTAATATTACATTGTTATTAAAATGAATATTAAATAAATGTTAATTACGTTCACACGAAATGCACGAAATTTGTCATCTAATCAATAAAACTGAAACATTTATCTATCCTGACATTAATTTAATTAATAATTAAATTAAAAATAAAAGCCTTTATTTGTTATAAAATTAAAATACAACTTTCTAAATTTAAACTTCCACCATGTGGTGCTGCCACACAGTGAACCGGAAATGTATTAAGATTTAACCTAGTGAGAAAATTAACCTAACCTAAATTTCTTTTTATGGTAAAAAGAATGTTTCTAAATATATTGTAACGAATACTCACATAATTTTCTCAAATCTTAACGATTACTGTCAAAATCTATCAATTATCAAACCTTGAAATGTGTCTTTTAACACCAGATTGGTGTCATATTTTTTATATAAACAATCAACACACCTTTTAACACTTCTTATGAAAAATACATTTCACACTCGAGTTCCAAGCAATTTGAACACTGAAATTAAGAATTAGATTATAATCGAAAATATTAGTATTACCTGTGAAATAAATTCCTAATGAAAGATAACTGTTAAAATTGATATAAACACAGGAGAATTGCACACAACGTGTTGAAGGAATTCGATGAGTAACAAGACTGCGTGTGACGTCAGAATAACCGGTTATCATTTCGTGACAGAAAACTATTTTACCTCACAGAAAAGTGCGCGGGATCTGTAGTAAATATTTAAATTTTTATTTCTTTTCTAAACTTTGTTTTTCTCTTTTTTCAATACTATTTTTAATATGCTTTTAATCCTTTTAATGATAAATTTTGAGGTTATCTGAAATTGTAAATAATCTCGATATTCTCGATAATCCTTGATGATTTTCGTAGAAGTGATAAGGAATTATTAAGAATATATATTTTCACAAAATTACAGTAATTAGTATCTTGTCTGTTATAAAAAAAAGATAATTGTTGCACAAAGTTTCTTTTAGACACAAATTTTTGGCATTTTTGCCCAAAACAACTTAACTTCCGTCTTTATTGCACTACAACAGGAAGTAGAAATTGATATTACGTCAATAGTCAATAGAGAAATTTATTAAAGAATAACAATTTAAATAAAAAGTTAAGAATTTAATGTAAAGTGATTAATCGATTCTGGGGTATAATTTGATTTGATAAATCTATAAAAATTGGTAATTAATAATGTAATTCTAAATTCTAATCAAAAACTAATTTAAATTATTTAATTAACGGAAATATTTAAACAAAATTAGTTTATCCAATTACAAAATTACAAATACTTTACAGCCAATCAGAGCATAGGTCATTGGCCCTTGTAATTGAAGTCGCCATTTTGCAAAATGGCATCGAACGTGCCGGCCGGTGAGATTAATTGTCAATAATTTTTGTGTTTTCAGTTGCATTTTTTCTTGATCAACAGCCAATTTTTGGCAGATTAATACTGTAATCTCAATAAATACTTCGATTATTTCCACCTTGATTTTCTTTCGATTCGGCAAATTGAAATTCGGATCATTCACTACGCATTGTTTTGGTTCTTTGTCGTCAAAAAAGAGGTAATTTTTGTTCTATTTGTAACGAAATTTTCTAAATTCTAATACATATTTTAGTCGAACAACGTGATATATTGTAATACTTTTTTCTTAATTAATCTGTAAGTAATGTGCGAGTTGCCGCACATTTACTATATTTGTATAAATTTGCGTTTAATGAGAACACGTGTTCATCGCGATTGCGGTTTTGTATTTAATATTGTCGAAAAATGGTAAAATAATGTTAAATTGTTTAAAAAATTGTAACATTTAGAGGTATTTTGGGTTTTTAAATAGTGCTGGCACAAAGGGAAAGTTTTTTTTAAAGAATATTTTGATAATTGAAGAAAAACAACTTTCTTTCTTCCGTACAGAATTCCGCAATAAATAAACTAAAGATTATTTCAATTTTTCTTTTTCTAGCACTAATGGTGATTTCCGCCAGCCGAATAAGTGACTTAAAATAGTTCTTTGACTATTTTATACGTCAACTTCTCCATTCAATCATATTTTTAATTCGGAGATTCAATGCGGCGAAATTCAGCACATAACCTCAAAATGGTTCTTACTTCAAAAACAAAAAATCGCAGTTCTGGTAAGTTGTAATTGTACCAATACAAATATTTTTAACAATTTTTACAATTTTCTCGTTGTTTATTCGCGGTATTTAGCTTTCTATAGTATAATTTGCCTTTTGAAAACAATAGAATAAAAACAATGGAATTTGTAACAAGATTTGAAATCATAATTTTTTCGTTATAATTTCTACTGGAAGAAGTGAAAATAATTTAACTATATTAACACTTCTATTATTATTAAAATTATTTTTTTGAACAAAAAGAAAATTGTTGTGTATTTAATACAAATATGAAAACAAATTTTTTTTCAGAATATATTTTGAAGCTTAATTTTCTTTTGTTTCTTCGCTTTTCAATTGTGGTAAATTTAATTATTTACTTTGTTTATTTATTGCAGTTTTATTTAATTAATTTATTTTAATAATTTAATTTTAATTCAATAATTAAACAAATTTAATAATTCACTTAATTTATAAACACAGGGCTCGAATTAGGTCCGAAAATTTGTTTAAAGTCCGTAAAAGTCAGTTTTTTTTAAAAAACAATTTAACTATTTTTATAAATAGAAAAAATTTATCGAAAGAAATAAACTATTTTTCATAAATAATAAAATTCTTCTCAGGAATTCAATTATTTTCAATAAATTAAACAAATTTTTTGAAAGAATTCAATTATTTTCTAAAAATCTTAATAAAATTCAAGAATTAAATATTTAATTTCATATATAAAATTAAATATTACTTTGAAAACTTTCAATTAAAATTATTAAAGAAACTCCATTATTTTAAAGAAACTTAAAGAAATTCTTCAAAAGAATTTAATTAAGATTAAGAAAAATTTTAATGAAATTCTTTCCAAATTCAATTATTTTCATAAACATTTTTAGCAATTTTTTTCTTAAATAATAAAATTCATTTTATGAATTCAATGATTTTCGTAAATAATAAAATTTTCGCAGGAATTTAATTATTTGCAAACACAATTTTCATAAAATTTTTCGAAAAAAATCGATTATTTAAATTGATTTTTATAAAATTCTTCGCTAGAATTTAATTATTTAAAAAAAATAATAAAGTTCTTCGTAAGAATTCAATTATTTTTGAAAATTTTAATAAAATTCGTTGCAAGAATTTGATTATTTTTTAAATTTTTGATACAATTCTCGGCAAAAATTACAATTATTTTCAAAAATTTCCCTCAATTCAATGATTTTCAATATCTATTATTTTAATAAAATGTTCCAAAAGAATTCAATTATTTAAAAAAATTTAATGAAACTCTGCGCAAACATTTAATTATATTCATTGAATAATAAGAATTTCACAAGGAATTCAATTATTTACAAATTGATAAATTTCTTCCCAATAATTTCATTATTTTCATAAATAATAAAACTCATCACAGAGTTTCAATTATTTTAAACTCAATTTTAATAGATTTTCTCGAAAAATGTAATTATTCTTAAAAAAATTTACTACAATTTGTCAAAAGAATTGTGTTATTTACAAATTTGTTGATAAAATGAATGAATTCTTTATGAGAATTCAATTTAATGAATTGATCAATTATTCAATAAGTTATTAATTTTTGTATTTAAATAATTTAATTCTAGTTGAATTTTCTAATAAAAATTGATTTAAAAAGGAATTTCAGATAAAATTTTACAGATTATTAATTGAATATTAAAAGCATTAGGTAAAGCATGGATTTTTAGAAATAATTGAATTCAAAAAAGGTTTCAAATTAAAATCTTTGAAAATTAAAATTTTAACTAAGTAACAATTCTGTGAAATTAATTTTTGCTTAATTGAATTTTTTTTTTTAAACTTTTTCAAGTTGTTATTTTCTAATATATATTTAATAGAAGAATTTTCGAATAATTGAAATTTCTTAAAATTAAACTGTAAACAAATGGATTTGAAAATTGTCAAAGAACTTTTTCGAAAATTATTTAAAATAATTGTTTAAAGAAGAATTATAGTTAAAAATTTTTCATTTTCAGGACGTTAAAAGAATTAGTAGGAGTCAACTTCTCTTCGACGTGGACGATCGAAATCTTTTTTCCGATATAAACATCAGGATACTTTTCTGGCCAAGGGATATTTTCGACATGGACATCAAAAACTTTGTAAGTCCCTCCTGTTCTTCAGTAATAGTAAGGTAACGGAAACAGATTGTAATATAATTTGAAAAATTTCCATAGTGTCAACTAATTAAATTGGTACACATTCAGTCCATTTAATTAGCAAGTGAATTATTCATAATAATACTTTTGAGATTAGATACGTATTTTTCTTGGTATAACGTAATATTAAGAAGAGTTATTGTCTTAAAAATATATTATTTTCTATATTTTTTCGACATTTCTATACGACGAAAAAAATTAATTGATTCAAATAACTGATTGTCTATTATCAAATAAATATTTACTCGAATTAAATAATTTTTATTTAAGTCAAATAAATTTATATTTGATAGGAAATTTTTTCTCAAAGTTATTATTTATAAATAAAATTTTCTTTAGAGAAATTTTTATCAGAATTAATTATTAAAAAATAAAATTTTTGTTAGAAAATTTTTTATCAAAATTTTTTTTTTATAAATAAAATTTTCGTTAGAGAATTTTTTTTATCAGAATTAAATTTTAAAAAATTAAAAAATAGAAACATTTTTTTCAGAATTATAATTTTTCTGTTAAAATTTAGAATAGAATGTATTTTTCTTACAGTTTTTATAAAAGTACTCTTCTATTTTCTTAGAAAAAAAAAATTTTAATTTTTTTCCCATTAAAATTGTATTATTTTGTTTTAATGTTGTCTTTTTTAATAATATTTCCATTCACTGTGAGCTACTATGGAAACTTTTTCCTATTTTCCACATAAATATGTTGAATAATTTTCTGTTTACGATCAAATCTCTTGTTTCATATATGACTACGGAAAAAAATCATTTATGCTTTTGAAGACAAATAATTGTTTTCAATCATTTAAAACTTTTTAAATTGTTTGAAAATTTTATCATGAACGTTGTGAAATTCACCGACGTAAAAAAACTACGTCGGTGAATTTCACAACGTTTATGATCAACGATTCAAAGAAAGAAAAATTTTTCTTTACAAAAACATTACAATGTTTTGTTTAAAATTTTTTCTTTTTTAAATTATTGACCGAAAATCTATGAAAAATATTTTTTTATACAAAAATATATATAAAAATATTTTTTTTTCTAAATCATTGATAATAAACGTTGTGAACTTCAACAAAGTAATTTTTTGTGTGTGAATTTCCCAACGTTTATAATCAACAATTTGAGAGGAAAAAATACTTTTTTTTTGTATTAAAAAATTTGAATGGAAAAATATTTATTTTGTCTAAATTGTTAATTTGAATCGTTGCGAACTTCAATAAAGTAATTTTTTTGTATGTGAATTTTCCAACGTTTATGATCAACAATTGAGAGGAAAAAATACTTTTTTTTTGTATTAAAAAATTTGAATGGAAAAATATTTATTTTGTCTAAATTGTTAATTTGAATCGTTGCGAACTTCAACAACTATGAATTTTTTTTCTACTTGTTGATATTATTTCTTAGCAAAAATTACCAGTCTTTTAGAGACAATTTTCGCTTCTAAATTCTTCCCTTTTGATAATGATGTTTAGGTTAATCTGTTTAGTAAATAATTAGTAAAAATAAACTAAATGGTTAATTTATATTATTTCGGAAAAAAATAGAAATTAGGTATTTTCTTTAAGAAATTTTATTGTTTAAATATTTATTAGTCTTTGTTATAGAAGTTGCGGGCAAATATTCTTCGTGATTGAGGAAAACTGTTTTCCTCAACCGCAATATACATTATAAGAATATTTTAAGAAAAAATTTTGAAACTTGGGCAAATCTGATTTAACTTGTAGCTTGTGTAAATTTTTTATATCCTGTATGACAAAGAGGATATGTTTATGAAGTGTTACTGAGTCTCATGACTACAAGTTATATCGTAGCGTGCTGTCATTACAAGCTACAAACAACATGATACCTCCCGCGATATATGAATATATTACCTACATTCAAATATGGCGTTCCGTCACGCCTATGTAAATTTATAACTTTCTGTTCATTATTTACATCAGATAGAATGGATATATCATGCATAATCGAAAGCCCTATTACCGCAAATTAAATGGGATCAAATGAGAAGTTACACATACCTCTCATTCAATTATTTCCAACCATTTATTTTCTTTTCTCTTTTTTCTTTTCATTCACTATTTTTTACACTATTTTACAATATTTTATCAATTATATTTACATGATAATTACACAAATTGATTCTTCAACACGGTTGTCACAGGTCAGGAAAGTCAGGGAATTCAGGGAAAAGTCAGGGATTTTTAGTAAAAGTACTGAAAAAATTGAATTTTTAAAATTCATGAGAAAACTCTGAATTTTAATGTTTTTTTTGTTTGCCTCGTAAACTATGAAATTACCACGAATTTTAATACAAAAACCTTCAAAATTTTCTATTTCTGACAATAATTTCTTTTTAAATAACTTAATTTTTCAAAAACTATCATAAAATTATGACTAAATTATTTAATGAATAATTTTTACAATTTTTATAAATACTAGATTGATAGAAGAGTTTTAGTTAGAAATACTAAAAAAAAATTAAATTTTGGAAAAGTAACAAATCATTTCAGAAATTCAATTATTTTCAAAATTTTAAATAAATTTCTTCGAACTAATTCAATTATTTTCATAAGTAATAAAATTTTCCCAGGAATTCAATTATTTACAAATTTTTTATAAATTCCTTCGCAATAATTCAATTATTTAAAAAAATTTAACAAATTTCTTTTCAAGAATTCAATTATTTTTATAAATAATAAAATTCTTCACCGAAATTCAATTATTTTTATAAACTTGAATAAAATTCTTTGCTAGAATTCAATTATTTATATAAGTAATAAAATTCTTTACAGAAATTCGGTTATTTTTATAAACTTGAATGAAATTCGTTAGAAGAATTAAATTATTTTCAAAAGTGATAAAATTCTTTGCAGAAATTCAATTATGTTCAAAAACTAAAAAAAAAAAATTCTTGTCAAAATTTCAAGTATCTTTATAAATAATAAAATTTTTCTCCGAAATTCAATTATTTTAGAAAAATTTTTATAAAATTCTTGGGAAAATTTTAATTATTTTCATAAATAATAAAACTCATCGCAGGATTTTAATTATTTTTGATACAATATTTTAATCGAATTCCTCGAAAAATGTTATTATTCTTAAAAATTTTATTAAAATTTGTCAAAAGAATTCAATTGTTTAAAAATTTGTTGATAAAATTCTTTATGAGAATTTCATTTTAACAAGCATTCAATTATTCAATAAATTATTTATTTCTTAATTTAAATAATTGAATTCTTCTAGAATTTTCTAATAGAAATTGATTTAAAAACGAATTACCGAAAAATCGATTTATTATTTATGAAAATAATTGAATTATTGCAACGAGTTTTATTACATTTTTTTGAGAAATTTGTAAATAAATGTAATAAAGAATTTTTTTTTGAGTAACTAATAGTATAATTTAATTGAAAATAAATAATTTTTTTCAAGTATTTTATTACAAATTTTTTAAAATTAACTTTTAAAGAATTTTAATTAAAAATTTTGGAAATAATTTAATTCTAAAAAATTTTAATGAAAAATCTTCAACTGTAAATTTAATAAAAATGAAAATTAATGAAAATTAGATTGCAAAAATAATTTAAAAATATTTTTGAATAAACTAATTCTCAGAATTTTTTCATTATAATTTTTTAAAATTCAATTATTTTAAATATTTTTGATTACATATTTCTGAAAATTCAAATACATTAAAAAATAATTTTTAAATTAAACTAAAGTTTCTAAATTAACCTAAAAAAATAATAACGTTTTAAAATTATTTTTAACATTTTCGAGAAAAAAATCATGTTCAAAATTTTTAATTAAAATTCCTCCAAAAAATGAATTACTTTCTTTTAAATTACACAAAAATTCATTTTTGAAATTCAATTCAATTCAATTCAATTCAATTCAATTCAAAGTTTTGTTTTACATCTCTTACAGCCTTAATTATCTAAATGAGTACAATAAGAAGTAAACTATTAAAATATAAGAATAAACAGTTTTATAAACACATTTTATGTTTGAGATTTACTTTTTTTTTAGATTTATTAAAATTTCGGAGAAATCATTTTTAATGAAAATTTTAAAAAAATTTTATTTTTTATAAATATTGTTTAAAAATTAAAAACTTAATTATTTTGAAAAGATTTTATCAAATTTCAATTATTTTTCAAAGATTTTACCAATTTTCAATTATTTTTTAAAAGATTTTACGAAATTTCCATTTTTTGGACATTTTTTAATTGTATGTAATTGTAAAAATATTGTCTTTTATTTCCCGT
This sequence comes from Leptopilina heterotoma, assembly GCF_015476425.1. Lineage (NCBI taxonomy): Eukaryota > Metazoa > Arthropoda > Insecta > Hymenoptera > Figitidae > Leptopilina > Leptopilina heterotoma. Next base: position 940,015 of record NW_025110953.1, on the reverse strand, counting down.
GAAAAGAGAAATAAGAAGTATTTAAATATTTGTCTAGCAAAATTATTCGAGTTTTGATTAATTGAATTTAGAAATCAGTAATGAATGATGAATCAGGAAAATTCAAAATAAAATTTTTTGAGACAACAATGAATTAAATAAACGACTTTTCCGACTTTTTTCTATTTTTAATCGACTAATGTGACTTTTTTGGATCGTTAAAGTCGATCCGAGGCCTGATTTTCGGCAAAACTTTCATTCTTCAAATTAATTTAATTAAATACGAGTCTAATGGAGATTCACTATAAAACGAAAATAGATTCTTTATTTCAATCGAAAACAAGTTTGTTTTTAATCTGTTTTTGCCTTAAACAGAAAATCAGTTTTTTTTATTACAACTTGATTTTGCAAAGAATTTTAATGTTATTCGGTATGAAATTATTGTTGATTGAGAGAAATGAAAGTAAAATCGATTCTCACATACGCGCATAATTTTTGAAATTAGATAATCGCGAGCCAAATTCATGGCGAAACACTTTCTCCGTTCGTATATTAGTTCTAAAATCCTGAGCTGAATTCAAAATTATCTTCCAACCAACAATTCAAGCACTTCTACCCTCGTTCCGCCGGCAAAATGATCTCCTGCTTTCGATCGCGTTCACAAAATATTCATCGCATCGTTGCTTTCATCTTTAATGCAAATTTCACATTTTGTATGATTTCCGCATCTTTTATATAATTCACGTTTATTTTTAATCTTTTTATTACGATGGTGGTTTTTCAATTTGATCATTCGTCTCGGAATTATTTTTTATATAGAAAATATTACTCTCTAAATATGAATTGGAATTCAAAATATGTAATAACTAATAACAGATTTTCAGTAATTTTGGAATTTTTGCTTATTTTGAAGAAAATTTTTTTTAACTTTTTGTCAACTTTAGAACAATAAATTTTAGTTTTTGAAACTATGTCCAGAATAAATTTTATCAAGTTAAAAGTATATTTTACTAATTTGTACTGAAATTTACTTCGGAAATTATAAAATTTACTCTAGAAAAAAATTTAATGGCAAATTTTACTATTTTTGTAAAAAAATTTTTTAATTTTCTCTCTTATTTAAATTTGTTATTTAAAATTATTATTTCCAGAGTCATTTTTACTACTTTTAAAGTAAATTTGTCATTAATTAAATTCGCTAATGTCCCAAAAAAATTATTCTCAAAAATGAAAAATTTTAAATTCTTAGAAACAATTCTAAATATTTTTATCAAATTCTCTAAAATGATATGAAATAATTTTTAAAAATATGAAGAGTTATTAAAAAGAAGGTTTAAATAAAGTTCTTCGCAGAAATTAAATTATTTTAATAAATAATAAAATTTCCATACGAATTTCATCATTTAAAATACAATTTTGATAATATTTTTCGAAAGAAATCAATTATTTAAAATATTCAAAAATTTTAATAAAATTTCTTATAAAAATTCTATTTTAAGAGATAATCAATTATTCAATTAATTATTTATTTTTGTATTTAAAAGATTTAAGTTACGTAGAACTTTCTACTGAGGATTGATTTAAAAACTAATTTCAGTTAAAGTTTTAAATAATAATTGAATATTAGAAGCAATTTAACAGCATTTTTTTTAGAAATAATTAAGTTTCAAATGATTTTTTAATTTAAATCTTTGAAAATTTTAATTGTTTTGAAACTGTAATAATATTTAAATATTTATTTTGAAAATTATTAGTTTAATAATTTCCTAAAAAGTTCTCAAAATTTTAGAATAATTTTATTTAGAAATTGCAAATTTCTGAAATTTTCAGAAATAGAATTAAATTTCAAAATAGTTTTACATTGAAATTTTTAATTTTTAATTTTAATATTGCAAATTTCTGAAATTTTCAGAAATAGAATAAAATTTCAAAATAGTTTTACATTGAAATTTTTAATTGAGGGGCTGGATGCTATAATGTGTTACGCGTGAACACACGGCCAGTCAGTTGGGTTATGGAGAGAAAATTTTGAAGTTGTTCAAAATGAATTTAAAATTATTGTTTCTTGTTTAGAATTTCAAGGCGAAACTTTTTTTCTAATAAAATTTTTTTATATAATTGTTTGTTTTTAAGTAAATTGAGAAAAGCGTGATTTTCTAACCTAAGAAATTTTAATGAATTTTTGACTTCAACTCGTGATTACTTCGTTAAATATTAATATTTTTCCACGAAATTTACACACAATATTCTTCAAACTAGTTCAAAAGTGAAACAATATTTAGTAATTTTTCAAAAAATTCTATGTCTAAGTAAATAATTATTTAAATAAATGTGCCGGAAAAATGATGCAGCTATTTTCAATTGAAAAAGTTGAGTGACGAATTTTCGTTTTCGGAAAACTTCCAGTGACAAAAATATTCATCAATATGTTAGGAAGTTTTTTTGAAAATTTTTCGTCATTTGATAGTAAATTAAAGAAAATAGAGCAATTTTAACAGCGTCGTGCTCTGCTGTAAACGTAAACATTGACTCACTGTATACATTGGTCTTGTAATGGCGGCCATTCCACACGTGCTCGGCCACGCCGTACTTTTACAGCAGAGCGCGACACTGTTAAAATTGCTCTATTTTCTTTAATTTATTATCAAATGACGAAAAATTTTCCAAAAAACTTCCTAACATATTGATGAACATTTTAGTCACTGGAAGTTTTCCGAAAACGAAAATTCGTCACTCAACTTTTCCAATTGAAAATAGGAGAATCATTTTTCCGGCAAAATTATTTAAATAATTATTTACTTAGACATAGAATTTTTTGAAAAATTATTAAATATTGTTTCACTTTTGAACTAGTTTGAAGAATATTGTGTGTAAATTTCGTGGAAAAATATTAATATTTAACGAAGTAATCACGAGTTGAAGTCAAAAATTCATTAAAATTTTTTAGGTTAAAAAATCACGCTTTTCTCAATTTACTTAAAAACAAAAAATTATATAAAAAAATTTTATTAGAAAAAAAGTTTCGCCTTGACATTCTGAACAAGAAACAATAATTTTAAATTTATTTTGAACAACTTCAAAATTTTCTCTCCATGACCCAACTGACTGGCCGTGTGTTCACGCGTAACACATTATAGCATCCAGCCCCTCAATTTTTAATTTTAATATTTTAATTTCTGTGGAAAAATAAATAAAAATAAGTATTTAAATATTTAACAAAAAATATTCAAGTTTTAAATAATTTAATTTAGAAATTATAAAAAGAAATATAAGTGTTTTGAAAAATTGAAATTAAAATTTTGTCAAATTTAATGGAAATAGTTTTTATATTATAAAGAATTACTTTTTTTAATTTTTAAAGTTATTCTTAAATATAATTGTATTTTTCATGAATTCTGACTAAAAATTTGGAAAATAATTGAATTTTAAAGAAATTTAGAATTGAAGTTATTTATCAGGAGGAGAAAAAAATGAATATTTTTTATGAAAATCTGGAGAAGGTCAAGAAAATACAGAATCAAATTTTTGTGAATCGACAATAACGAGTTTTTTTAGTCGTCAAATTTAATGTTTCAATAGATACTTTTTTTTACTACTTTTATCAGTTTTAAAGCTACATATTTTTTCTACTTTCTTAAAATTATTTAGCCTTTAACGAGTGTGAAGCTTGACTTTTTTTATTTAAATAATTGAATTCTCAAAGAACTTCCTCAAAAATTATTAAAAATAATTCATTTAGAGAAGAATTTTATTTTATAAATACTAGCAAATAATTGAATTAAAATTTGAAAAATAAATTTGAAAAAGCAAAATTCTTATAAATTATTGAATTTCAAAAAGTTGGAAATTCGAAATTTTTGCAAATCTTAATTCCCATGGAAAAAAATAATAATGATTAAATATTTATTTTAAAAAATACTATTGATGTTTCGAATAATTTTATGCAATTAAAGATATTCGAAAATAAATGTATTACGAATATTATTTTGTATATCTAATTATTATTAGAGGGAATTAAAATATTCTTTAGTGTCAGAGAAAAAGTCAAAATTCAGAGAAAAGTCAGGAAAAAATAAAATCAAAAATTATTATTTTAAATGAATTCAAATATACACTAAAAAGAAAATTTATTCCATTCAAATAACTGCAATTACTTGTCTATTTTAAAAAAAATATTTCACTTCAATTAAATAATTTCCATTTAAATCAATTAAATGGTATTTGATTCAAATACTAAAATTATTAGCTGAAATACCTACAATTTAAATTTATTTATTTTCAATTTATTGATTTAAATAAAAATTTTCTGATTCAAGTAAATATTTATTTGACAATAGTCAAGTAATCGGTTATTTGAATAAAATAAATTTCTATTTCAGTGTAAAGTGTAAGATAATTAAATATCAATAGATAAAAAAAATAAATAAAAATAAAAAAATAGAAAAAGAAAATTCATTGTGTATAAAATAAATTAAAGTAAAAAATGAATTTCATTAATATTCACAAATAGTCACTTGTGGATTCTTAATATGATATAAATACAATTTAAACAACACGGTAGTTCCTAAAGTATCAGTAAAATATAACATTTAAGCTTATGGAAATATAAAATACATATTTTCACTTTAAATGGAAACATTCTTGCAGTAATCAATTTGTTGGTCAGTCCGCAATATAACTAAAAGCGGGAGAGTCATCCTTGCAACGTGTGGTTATCTCAATTATTTTATTACCCTCGGTACCAATTTTGGTTCGTTTAAAGCATATAATCAGAAACCTATTGTATATTTCACCACATTGATGGTGGGGGGACTAGAAATACATCTTCTCTCATATATTTCAAATCTCTCTCTCTTTTTCTCTCTATATACCTATAGCGAATACATTTTCATAATTCCTATCGATGATATTGTGATTTTTGAAACCGCAAATTTGCACTTGTGATATTCGTTGAATTTCTAATTTTCTTTCTTCACAATCGAGAATACCGACCGACGGAAAAAAATTGTGGGTTCGGTTTATTTGATTTGAACAAATATTATGAAGAAAAAAAGTGGGTTTAAAACGACCTTTTTTTACTCTTTTCCCTTTTTTATTCTCCTAAATTAATAAAATTCCCTAAAACAACTAAAATCATAGGTACATATTCGCAACTGTTATAAAATTTTTTTTTGAATTAATGATTTTTAACAGCAAATTTTACTATTTCCATCACTTTTGATTTTTCTATACAAAACTTTTTAGTTTTCTTTTAATGTAGTATAATTTACTATATTAAAATTTATTATTTCTAAAGTAAATTTTACTAATTGTGAAGAAAATTTTTCTAATTTTTCTAAAGAAATTTTCTTCAGAAATAGACTAGTAAAAGTTATTTGGAAAATAAAGATTTTTTAGCTCATAAACTATGAAATTACCACAATTCTAATACAAAACTTTCAATTTTTTCTATTTCTGACAAAATTTTCTTTTTAAATAATTAAATTCTTGAAGAACTATTATAAAATTATTACTTACAAATTATTTAATGAATAATAAATTTTACTTAAACATTTCAAAATTAATTGAATTTTAAAAGAATTGTGTTTACAATTTTCAAGAACTGAGAAGTTTGAAAAATTTTAATAATTCAAATTCTTTTGAAATTAGTTCAATTTTTTAATATATATTTAATTAATTATTAAAAATAATGGAGTTATACAATAGTTTTAGTTAAAAACACTACAAAAATTAAATTTTGGAGAAATTACAAATGATTGCAAAAATTCAATTATTTTCAAAAGTAATAAAATTCTTCGCAAACATTCAATTATGTTACAAAATTTTAAAAAATTCTCGTCAAAATATCAATTGTTTTTATAAATAATAAAATTCTTCTTCAAAATCCAATTATTTTCAAAAATTTTAATAAAATTCGTTGCAAGAATTCAATTATTTTAAAAAATTTTCCTCAACTCAATGATTTTCAATATCTAATACTTCCACTAAATATTTGAAAAGAATTCAATTATTTAAAAAAAATTTTAGTAAAATTCTACTCAAACATTTAATTGTTTTCATAAATAATAAAAATTTCACAAGAACTCAATCTTTTACAAATTTTTTATAAATTTCTTCGGAATAATTTCATTATTTTCATAAATAATAAAATTCTTTTTAGGAATTCAATTATTTTCATAAATAACAAAACTCATCCTACGATGAGTTTTGTTATTTTGATTTGAATTATTTTTAATATAATTTTAATCAAATTCCTCGAAAAATGTAAATATTCTTAAAATTTTTATTAAAATTCGTCGAAAGAATTCAATTATTTTAAAATTTGTTGATAAAATGAGAACAAAATTTTAATTAGTAATCAATTATTCAATAAATTATTTATTTTAGTATTTAAATAGTTGAATTCTCGTAGAATTTTCTGATAAAAATTAATTTTAAAATTAATTTCATTAAAAATTTTAGATAATTGAACATTGAACATTATGAAATGGATTTGAAAATTCTCAAAGAACTTTTTCAAAAATTATTAAAAATAGTTGATTTATAGAAACATTTTAAATAAGAATTCTAGAAAATAGTAATTGAATTGAAATTGCAATAATTTTACAATTAAAGAAATTTGTAAATGAATGTAATTGAACATTTTTTCGAAAAAAAATTGACTCAAAAAAATTAATTAAATTGTAATGACAAATAGAAATAATCAGAATTTTTTCCACTTCTTTTTATTAAAAGAATAAAATTTTGTTAAATATTATGTTTTGGCAAATTAAAATTATGCTGATTTTTGATTTTTACTTCTAAACAAAATTAGAAAATTGTTAAACAACTGTGATTAAGAAATAGAAAATTTATTTATTTTGCATTATTTTTCTTTATGAATCACAATTTTTTTAACAAAATTATTATTTTGCTTTAGAAAAAGAAGGAAAATATTTGCACAATTTCTATTTTTAATCTTATTTTTGTAACAGGATTTTCCACAGGAATTAAGACATTCAAAAATTTTAAATTCAAATCTTTTTTAAATTAAACAACTTATAAAAGTATTGTTAGAAAACATGAAGATATCGATTGCTCCGAGTCGAAGACTCGGAGTGATCGATTTCTTTATGTTTTCTAATAAATAATAATTAAAGATGACCGAGAGATAAAATCATTATTTTATATTATAAGAATATTGTTACTGTAACTTCATCAAAATTATTTTCATCATTTTAATTCAATTATTATTTTATAGAATTTTAAATTATTTTTTATGAAAATAATAATTGAATTCTTAAAAAACATTTTATTATTTATGAAAATAATTGAATTCCTGTGAAATTTGTATTATTTATGAAAATAATTAAATGTTTGCATACAATTTTATTAAAAATTTTTTTTAAATAATTGAATTCTTTTTGGGAAATTTTATTAAAATAGTAGATATTGAAAATTATTGTAAATAGAAAAATTTTTGAAAATAATTGAATTTTTTTGAGATTTATGAAAATAATTGAACTTTGGAGAATAATTTTGTTATTTATAAAGATAATTGGGATATTTACGAGAATTTTTTTCAAATTCTGAACATAGTTGAATTTTATAAGAAGAATTTTATTTTTTTTTGATAATTATTGAATTTCTGTAATTATTAGTAATTTCTCCAAAATTGTATTTTTTTTAGTGTTTTTAACAAAAATTTAAATTAGAAAATATTTAAATTCAATTATTTTTAAAATTGCTAATTTTATTTAAAAAAAGCCAGTAAGAAGTTAGCCGCGCGCTTTAGCGCTCGAATTGTTGCTAGTTCGTTTTGTTTGAAAAAAAAAATAAAACGAATTTTTAATTAAAAATGAAATATTTCTTAACTCAAGGAGAGTTTTGTTCAAAGAAATAAGAAATTTTCAAAAAGTGTAAATTAGAAAAAAAATAAAATTGAAAAAATATAAAATAATGTGACAATAAAATTTTATTCTTTCTTTTGTTTTTATGAGACAAAAGTTGGCATACCGTACGGTACAATGTATCAGGTGAATAATAATTAAGTTAGGCGCCAGGTTCCATAAAGTCCTTATCTTGCGTTGTTAAAACCAGTGCTTTTATAAGCGGTCAAGAAAACACCCAATAAAATAGCAATTGCCCATAAAAGCGAATATTTTACGATACAGTCCACTCATCCCGCGAGCTCAAAGAAACAACTTTAACGCACGCGGTTTTATTTCCCATTCACCTATCTCTCTATGTACTCTATGTATATATAAATGAGAAATATTTTCAACCTTCGTTTTCCAATTTTTCATGTACATTTGCAAAAAACTTATATATGCACGTTATATATTCCTCTCGTTACTTCCTCCATAAGTAATTATCGTAACATTTCTTTATATAGATTTTCATTTCAACGTTTTTTTTTTGTGAAACTTTATTTCTCAAATGCTTAAATATGTGTAAAAGATGCGATAAATTAGAAATTAATTTTGAAAGCGCTTAATGCGTAACCAAGTCTTGGTTTAAACAGGCTTCGCTCTCATCTTTACTAAAACCTACTGTTTACTACTTTTTTACGATTTGCTACTATATTTGGATACTTTTTTTATTTTTTAGATTTGTGACAAAAAGATTTTTTGAAGTATAAATAAATAAAAAAAATTATTCCGATTTTATAGCTAAAAAAGTAAACAGTGTCCACTCTTCTCTACTTTCTTCATTGTTCTGGGTTGCCACAGGTCAGGGAAATCAAGGAAAAGACAGGGATTTTTATTAAAAGTACTGAAAAAAATTAAATATTTAGAATTTATAAAAAAATTCTGAATTTCTGAAAAAACACTAAATTTTTTCTATTTCTGACAATAATTTATTTTAAATAACTTAATTCTATTGAGAAAGTGCCATAAAGTTATTACTGGTAAATCATTTAATCAAGTATTTACTGAAAAATTTTAATTTCAATTCTGTTGAAATAAGTTTCAATTTAAAAAATTTTAACCCAATTCTTCGAAAGAATTCAACTATCTTAATAAATTTGTTGAGTAAAATATCTTAATAAATATTAAAATTCTTTCCAGAAATTCAATTATTTTAGAAAATTAAAAAAATTCTCGTCATCATTTCAATTATCTTTATAAATACCGAAATTCTTCGCCGAAATTCAATTATATTCAGGAATTTTTATAAAATTCATTGTAAAATTCAATTATTTTCATAAATAACAATATTTATCACAAAAATTCAATTATTTTCAAAATTAATAAAATTCATTACAAAATTTGAATTATTTTAAAAGATTTCCTTAATTTAATAATTTGAATATATATTATTTTAACAAAATTTCCCAAAAGAATTCAATTATTTAAAAACATATTTGACAAAATTCTACACGAATATTCAATTATTTTCTAAAATAATAAAAATTCACCAGAATTCAATTATTAAAAATAAATTTTGCATACATTTTTTCGATAAAAATCAATTGTTTGAAACTTTTATAAATTCTTCGCAATAATAATAATAATAATAATATTCTTCGCAATTTTATTTTCATAAATAATAAAACTCATTGCAGAATTTCAATTATTTTTAATACAATATTTTAATAGAATTCCTCGAAAAATGTAATTATTCTTTAAAATTTTATTAAAATTTGTCAAAAGAATTCAATTGTTTAAAAATTTGTTGATAAAATTATGTATAAGAATTCTTTTTTTTAAGAAACATTCAATTATTCAATTAATTATTATCTATGTTTGTAATTAAATAATTTAATTCTCGTAGAATTTTCTAATAAAAACTGATTTAAAAATTAATTTCGCAGTTAAAGTTTTTGATAATAATTAAATTTTCGAGAAGTTACTAATAATTGCAATTCTTTAGGAACTTTTGCAAAAATAATTAAAAATAATCAATTGCTCATTTATTTCTTTCGAAGAATTTTAATAAAATTTTTGAAAATAATTACATTTTTCGAAGAATTTACGAAAAATTGTATTAAAAATTATTAAAATTCCGTGAAGAATTTTAATATTTAGGAAAATAATTGAAGTCTTGCTACGAATTGTTATTGCACTTTTTTTAAACAATTGAAATCCTGTGAAGAATATTATTATTTATGAAAATAATTGAATTCTTGCAACGAATTTTATTTAATTTTTTTTTTTAATAATTGAATTCTTTTGAGAATTTTTATTAAAATAATAGTGACTTTAAAAATATTTTAATTTCAGCGAAGAATTTTATTATTTGTTAAATGTAATTGAATTTTTGCCAAAAATGTTTGAAAAAAAATTATATTTTTCGAGAAATTTATTTGAAATTTTATTTAAAATAATATGTACAGATTGAATTGATTGTGTTTAAAATAATTTAAATTCTAGGAAAAATTTTATTATTTATGATAATAATTGAATTTTTACAATGAAATTTATTACATTTTTTTTAAATAATTGAATGGATGTGAAAAATTGTATTATTTATAAAAATAATTGAATTCTTGCCTAGGATTTTATTAAAATTTTTGTAAATAATTTAATTTTTTTTTGAAAAACTTTTATGGAAGTTTTAATTATTATAAGTTATTGAATTTCAAAAGGTTTTAATTTGAATTTTTTTAAAATCTTAATTCCTGTGGAAAAATAATAATGATTAAATATTTATTTAATAGAACATTCTTTTGGGTAGGTATCAAATAATTTTTAGAGTGAATCAGAATATTCTTTAGTGTCAGGGAAAAAGTCAGAATTTTGTCTGGAAATCAGGGAAAAGTCAGGGGAAAACAAAATTAAATTTTTGTGGCAACCATGCTATACTGTTTACTACTTTTTTACGATTTGCTACTATATTTGGATACTTTTTTTTAGATTTTTGACAATAAGATTATTTGATATGTAAATAAAGGAAAAACGTGAAGATACAAAAAAATTTTAACATATTTTGCCTAAATCGCAAAGTGGCTTTTTCCTCTATCAGGTGGGGCAAAATAGTCACTTGCAATGCTTTCGTAAAACTCTTATAACTTAGTCCTTTCATGTAATACAGAAAATTTTCGATTAGGATTTTGAAGCTTAATAACTATTTTAGTACCAGTTGGAAATTAAAAAAAAATTATTCCGATTTTATAGCATAAAAAGTGAACAGTGGCTCTTTCACTCCACTCTACTTTCTTCATTCATTTCGTGAACAAACTTAAACACTTTTCTTTTATTTAAAAAAATATTCAATTGATTAAAATGTATGTTCACAACTCTATGTATACAGTACCGTCCGCAATTGTCAGTCCACCCATTTTTAAAGGAATGACAAAAATTTTTTAACATAAAATTCATGAAAACTAAAATTTTTTTTGGTTTATATTTTGAAAGACGATAAAATTTTGAAAAGAATAAGACCTTACAGAAGTCATTTGGCCAAAATTTGTAGAAGATATTCCTAAAAATCGTCATTTCCAATGTTTTACAAAAATTTAAATAACTTCTAAAATAATGAACGCTTTTTAATAATCTTAGGCTTATTTTAAAGGTCTTTTTCTACGGAATAAGAATTACTTATAGGCATTAACCTGTCATTTTTAACTTGGAATAAGCATGACGTCAAAATTAGACAAAAAAATTGTAAAAATTTGAAATCAATTTTTTGTACTAAAAACTATTCTAGAACATATATAAAATATGATATGGTGTAGATTTTTCAAGAAAATTTAATAAAAATATATGTTTGAATTTCAAAAATTATTTTTCTTTTAATAATATTATTTCAAATTTTTTGAATTTTTTTGTCCAACTTTGACGTCATGCTTATTCCAAGTTAAAAATTACATGTTAATGCCTATAAGTAATTCTAATTCTGTAGAAAATGGTCTTTAAAATAAGCCTAAGATTATTAAAAAGCGTTCATTATTTTAGAAGTTATTCAAATCTTTGTAAAACATTGAAAATGACGATTTTTAAGAATATCTCCTACAAATTTTGGCCAAATGACTTCTGTAAGGTCTTATTCTTTTCAAAATTTTATCGTCTTTCAAAATATAAACCAAAAAAAATTTACTTTTCATGAATTTTATGTTAAAAAATTTTTGTCATTCCTTTGAAAATGGGTGGACTGACAATTTCGGACGGTACTGTATCTATATAGATCTTAATTTCATATAGTTGAAAGAATTTTCTCCTTTAAAAGTTGAAAATAGAGGAACTTTGGGAAAAAGTGATTTTTAAATCGCGAATTTTATCACAGAATCGATTTAACGATGTCGTAATAGTTTCCCAAGGAAGATGGATGCTTAATATAGAGTAAAGGTCCATCGGTTATATTACTCGCTCATAAACTGCGCAAATGCTCAGCCCCCTTGAGTGAGTCTCTGTCTCTCTCATTCGCCATGTATCCCCTTTGGAATATTGTGGATATATTTTTTTTTTCCTCGTTTCCTGGCGACTCGAGTGATTATTATACAAGAACGTTCACATACCGGTTCAACTCTTTTTAAAGCCCCTTTGGCTTCAGAAGTTCGCATATATGCGCATGGATAACTTTGCGTCCAAGTTTGCATTTTCACATCCAATACACAATTCTAAATGCGCATGCATAACCATATTTAGATTAGAGCATTCCTAATAGGGATTAATGCAACTGTAGAGAATGCAGTTGAATTCCATTCTCATATATGATAATTTTATTCTTCTTTTGAAAACAAAAGCTTATAATGATTATAAGTATATGCGATTTCATTTTGAGCATTTTGCTATAATGCATATAGCTGTTAAATTTTGATTGTATCAAAGTGCAATGGATTGGTACCAAAAAATGTGGATTGAATCATAATTTGAATTGGATTTTTGGTATTAATTTATTTGATTCACTTTGGTGTCAATTTAATACCGCGTCAAGAAAATTAGGTTTGTAATAATTCGCACTGTTAAAAATGAATCGTACAAAAAGCACAGATAGACCCCTTTTTATCTCATTCTTTTTTTTCTCATTTTTCCTTTTCTATTCCCTTTAGTAAAATTTTCTAAAACAATTTTGTTCATTTGAACATTCGAAACTTTGGGAAAATAAAAATTCAAAACATAATTAAAGGAAGAGTTGTGTTTGCACTTGCAGTCTTTATACATTTTTGGATTAAAACTTTTTAAATTTTAATCAGTTAAAAATAACTGATTTAGAAACTAAAATTCAGTGACTAATTTAAATATAGTAATATTTCTACTGATCATTTTACTTAAAAATAAATGATTGTCAGTTAAGAATAACTGATGTTTCAGTAGGTCTTTTTTTAACTGATTCTGTTAGTCAAGTCTAACTAAATTTGAATTATTTTTTTATACTGAAAATCAGTCATTTTTTCACTGACAATAAATTATTTTTAACTGATTCAGAATTAAAAAGTCATTCCCTGATTGTCAGTTGAAACTATGATTTTTAACTGATTTAAATTTATTATTAGGTTTAATTTTTAAATTTTTGGAAAATTTTAATTCCTTTGTAGAAAAATAATAATACGCCTCGGATATTATTACTTTTTTCGATTTTTTTACTTTGTTTCAAAATTTGCGACTTTTTCGAATTTTCTTTAAAATATCCCAACAAAATATCATATTTATTGTACTATAAAATGCAATTTATTTCCTTCGATTTTTATAGCGTAAAAAATATCTATAGAAATATCTTTAAAAAATTAAAAATAATAAATTTTTTTCAAAGTATTTTATTACAATTTTTGAAAATTAACTTTTAAAGAATTTTAATTACAAATTTTGTGAAAATAATTTTTTTTTTAAAATTATTTTATTACAATTGTTGAAAATTAACATTTGTTAGAATTTTTATTTTAAATTTTGTGAAAATAATGAATTTTTTGAAATTATTTTATTACATTTTTTGAAAATTAAATTTTGAAGAATTCTTATTGCAAATTTTGTGAAAATAATTAATTTTTTTGAAATTATTTTATTACAATTTTTGAAAATTAATATTTTGATGAATTTTTATTACAAATTTTGTGAGAATAATAGAATTCTCAAAAATTTTATTGGAAAATTTTCAAGTGTAAATTTAAAAATGAAAATAAAATTAAACTTTTAAAAGAAAACATGGACAGTTACAATTATTGTAAAAAATTGATTTTTTGTATTTAAATAATTAAATTCTTGAAGAACTTTCAAAAAATTATTAAAAATAATTGATTTAGAGATGAAATTTAGTTAAAACTTTCAGAAAATAATTTAATTTTGGAAGTTGTAATTGTTAGAAAATAGAAATTTTCGACTTTTCTTTGCTCCTTAAAGTGGATCCGAGGCCTGTAATAATAATAATGAAGAAATATTTATTTAAAAAAATTATTTGATTGTTCGAATAATTTTACAATTATTGAAGATATTCACAAATAGAGATATTTTCTACAAAATAAATAAATTATGAATTATGAAGTATTTTGAGAGTAAATCAGAATATTCTTTAAGAAAAGAGTCAAAATTCTGTCTGGAAAAAAACAAAAATAATTTGTGTGGTAAAAGTTGACTTTTGGAAGGAATAAAGAAGTAATTTTATTTATTTCTTTTATTTATTTGGTTTTCTACAATGACAATTTTTCCATACTAATTTTGTTGTATGTTTTTTTTGTTTTCCTTTATTTAATACATATTGCTACTTTAATAATTGGGAGGAACAAATTTTATAATCTTCCCTTTGCGGTAGCATTCTGCAGACATTGAGTAATAAAAGGAGTCCAAGTTCTTTGGAATTTTTGGTTGGATTTCGATTTTTTAAATTTTGCCGTAATATTCTGTCCCAGGAATTTATTGTCTGTTGATCTGAATTTTTCTCCAGTTGTTGTGAATTCTGTTGGAAAAAGAAGTTTATTTGTTTATTTTTTATTAGAGCAATTTTTTTTTGAAACACAGTTTTTTAATGTATTTTTTATAAAACTTTTTTAAAATAAAAGGATAAAAAATATTTTTTAAATAAAAAAGAAGCAAAACTTTTAATGAGACATCATCGAAGCGATGCATTGCGACAATTTGATACAGTTTTTGGTCTTAATTTGAGATCCTCAAAAAATACTGTGAATTGAAAAATAAAAATTCCGAATTCGGTATAAATTATTATAAAACTTACATTTTCACTTTCAATGGAAGAATCTTCGTAATTTCTTTTACCACCACGTGGACAATTGGTTATTAAACAAGCACTGGTTATCGAAAGAAAGAGAAAAATAACAAATATTTTTGTGGACATTTTTTTATTTTTTTGTAAATTTCTTAGCGTTTTGGAAAAATTCTTTTAAGAAAAGGAAAGATGTAGACGAAGAGATTTGAAACGAAAGACTGTTGAAAAATTCTTTGGACTCTTCTTTTATATCTTTCGTTTCTTAAAAGTTTTTTTTTTTAAAATTCCACTTTCGTCTTTTGGATTATTTTGCAGTTGCATTAAGATTCTATGATAATGCATCAAGGAGGAAACTAATTAGAATTCAGGATGCTCTACATTTTGTCATTTGATATTCTGCGAAAGTTGTTTGTGGCTTTGTCGTACAACAATAACAGACGCGACATTTCTTTTCAATGTTACTGTGTCAGTGGGCGATGAAAATCAATTTATCCACGTCACTCGAATTAAAGAAATATAAAAATTTCTCCTTTCATTCACTATATGATTTTATATCCGGAATGAGATTTTCATTAAAATAATTGTCTCATTATTTCGAAAGAATGGTTTTGTAGGATTTTATTACATGTATTCTTCTTAGACCAAAAAAAAATATGTTTATTATAAAATTTATATATATAAAAATAAAAAAGGGTTGCTACTGGTCAACGAAATGAGGGAGAAATCAAGAAAGATGAAATTAAGTCCAGAGAATCAGGGAAGTGACAGGGAATTTTTTCAAAACTATTACTGGAAAAATAAAAAAACTTCTAGAATTACTACTATAACTTCTGGAACTACAAAAATTTTTTTGTCTTTGATGTTGAAAAATATTTTTCAAAAACTCAGAAAACTTGAATTTCCATAAAATTTCTCATCACTTAATTTCTTATTTCTGTGAATAATTAAATTTATTTTAAATAATTTAATTCTATAATAATTTTCTTACTAACTTTATCTTTAGGAGAAAGATATATTTGACTCGGAGCCAACTAGATTTTTTATTTGTTTTCAAATAAATTTTATTTGGTTTAAATTAAATTTTATTTGTTTCAAATAAGTTTCATTTATATTGAATAAAAATTTTATTTTAACCAAATAAATAATAGACTCTGAGACAAATATACTTTTATTTAAATCAAATAAATTCTATTTAATCTAAATAAAATTTTTCTCTTGATGTAATTATATAATTTATATAATTCATTTTAATTATAACTTAGAAGGTCCCTGAAAAATAGCGTCCACGATAATTTTC
Source organism: Leptopilina heterotoma (assembly GCF_015476425.1). Lineage (NCBI taxonomy): Eukaryota > Metazoa > Arthropoda > Insecta > Hymenoptera > Figitidae > Leptopilina > Leptopilina heterotoma. Next base: position 923,661 of record NW_025110953.1, on the reverse strand, counting down.
TTTTCTAATTTTACTACTTTAATTAATTCTAGAATACTGAAACTTTTCGTTTGAATTATACATTTTTGAAAAACATAGTAATAAAAATAGTAGTGTCATTTTTATCACTAAAAATAACAAAAAGTAGTTTTCGATTTTGAGCGTTGATGCCAATTTCAGGAACTTTACTTAAAAATGATTTTAGTTAAAAATAGTTTGAATTTTCAAAAGAATTAGAAATCAATTTTTGTTATGGAATTGCATTAGAAATTTTAGTTAAAAATAGTTTCAATTTTCAAAAATAATTTGAAATCAATTGATCAAAATACTTTTTAAAATTATTTTTATAATTTACTGATTGTCATAAATTTTATAAATTTAAATTTTACATTTAGAAACTTTACAATCAGTTTTCTTTATAGTGACAGAAAATTCTTGTAAGAAAAATTAAATTTGAAGAAGAAATAAACAAATTTTGCTCTTTCGTTTGCAAAAATTAATAATTAAATATTTTTTTGAAAAATTATTTACGTTTTAAATACTTTTATTCAAAATTCTGTAAAAATTAGATTTCTGAGAAATTTGAATTCAATTTTTATAAAGATACTTGAATTTTAAAGAAAAAATTGTATGAACGAACTTTTAAATTAATTGAAATTTTATGTAAAGTCGTTTTGAAAATAATTGAATTCTTTTTATAGAATTTCATTAGAGATTTTTAAATAAAATTTTTCAAAATTACAATTTTTAAACAAAATATTTAATTATATTTTTTTAAAATTCAGTATAGTTAATAAATATTTTTACTGTAATTCTTTTCAAATTAAGTTTTAATACTGACTTTTTTTGCTATAATAAACTTATGAATTCATTCGATTCTGACTTTTGGCATTTATATACAATTATTTTACCACAATTGGTAAACTATTGAAAAATACCATTTTACCAATTACAATTGGTAAATAATTAAATACTTCTAGAATATTCAAATAATTTAGTAATATTCAATTATTTACAAATTATGTTTGGTAAATAGTTGAATATTTGTATAATATTCAATTATTTATCAATTATAATTGTTAAATAATTGAATATTACAATTTTATCAATTACAGTTGGTAAATAATTGAATATTACAATTCTATCAATTATAATTGGTAAATAATCATATATTTATATAATTTTCAATTCATTCACTAATACAGGGTTCGAACTAGGTCCGTGATTCTCATAAAAGTCCGTAACTTTGTTTGAAGTCCGTTTTTTTAAAAAAGGTCCACATTGTACGATATAATTTGGATAATTTTAGAGAAATTTCAAATAATTGTAGGAATTCAATTATTTCCAGAAGTAATAAAATTTTCCCGAAAAATTAAATTATGTTAAAAAATTTTTAAAAATTATCGTCAAAATTTCAATTATTCTTAGAAATAATGCAATTTTTCTCCAAAATTCAATTGTTTCCAAAAATTTTAATAAAATTCTTGGCAAAATTTCAAAAATTTTCCTCAATTCTATGATTTTTAATATAGGTATCTACTATTCTAATAAAATTTTCCAAAAGAATTCAATTGTTTATAAAAAAATTTTATAAAATTTTAATTAATTATTTTTTAATTATTTTCAAAAAATAATACAAATTTCACAGGAATTTCATTATTTACAATTTTTTTTTATAAATTTCTTCGCAATCAATCAATTATTTTCATAAATAATAAAATTTTTACAGGGATTCAATTATTTTGGTAAATAGTAAAATTCTTATTAGGAATTTAATTATTTTGATAAATAATAAAACTCATTGTAGAATTTCAATTTCAATTTTATTTAAATTTGTCAAAAGAATTTAATTATTTAAAACTTTATTAATAAAATTCTTCATGAGAATTGAATTTTGAGAAACCATGCAATTATTCAATGAATTGTTTTTTTGTATTTAAATAATTGAATTCTAGTAGAGTTTTCTCATAAACATTGATTTAAAAATGGATTTCAGTTAAAATTTTAGATTATAATTGAATATTAAAAGCATTAGAGGGAATTTTTTAGAAATAATTGAATTTTGAAAAGGTTTCAGATTAAAATGTTTGAAAATTTGAATTTTTCATATTTTCAACTAATAATTTTGTGCAATTAATTTTTTTTGAGAAAGTTTAATTGCCAATTTTTTTTTCATAAAATTTTTGGAAGTTTTTATTTTCTATTATATATTTAATTGAAGAATTTACGAATAATTGAAATTTCGTAAAATTGAATATTGTAAACAAATGGATTTGAAAATTGTCAAAGAACTTTTTCAAAAATTATTAAAAATAATCGATTTTAAGAAGAATTTTAACTAAAAGTTCTTGAAAAGAATAATTCAATAGATAATGATTTTATCACTCCGTCATTTTTAATTATTATAAACATGTTTTATAGTTATGAAAAATTTAATTTATAGTTTTAAGGAAAATTTTCTCTTATTTTATTCGGACTCCTTATATTTTTGTCAGTTGGTCCGTAAATGATCCGTAAGTTTTCATTTTTGGTCCGTAAAGTCCGTATTTTTAAATACTTTCACTGGTTCGAGTCCTGCTAATATTGAATTAAGTAATTAATTAATATTTAATTCTTTACCAAATATAATTGCTAAATAATCGAGTATCACAAAGAGTCAGAATTGAATGCATTCATAAGTTTACCAAAGTTTGAAAAGCAGTATTAAAACTTAAATTCGAAAGAGTTTCAATAACGATTTTTATTAATTAATTATGAAAAAGATTTTAATGAAAAATTTTGCTTAAAAATTGAAATATTGAAAAATATTATTTACAATTTTGAAGAATTCCTTTTTTTAAGTAGAATTCAGTTACATTTCTTGTAGATATTTAAATTTTTATAGACAAGTAATTGAAGTTCGCCACAGTAACTAATTTTATTTTTAAAATATAGGCATAGATACCCTTAAGGTTTTAAATTATGGTAGACGTAATGTAGCGTCCCCCATGGGGGCCTTTATGGGGCCACCTTTTAACCTCTAGGTCAAAAAGTAGGTAAAATTTGCCTTGATTTTAGACGTAACGTAACGGTCCTAAAGGGGGAGCGTAATGTAACATCCCCTTGGAAGGGATGGGGGGCTTAAAAAATCCTGACTCTGCAACGGCGGCGAAATGTTTTTATATAATAGGGAGTAGTATATATAAAATTTATTTATACTATATAATTTATTTATAGTAGGTATATAATATATACTCATATACATAAAATTTATATGTATAGTAAAAAAATTATACACGTTAGTAAAATTGAAAATAAATTTCAGCGCGGTAATTTGAATGTATAAAAGTGATGAGAGATGGGGTAATTTTTGTTGATTACAAAAGAATATGGTTAGCACAATAATAAAATGTGATGGTATATATCGTTAACGCCATTTTTTTTTGTTGTTGTTGTTGTTATTCGGGATGAGTGGAAAATTATATGTAATTAGAAAGAAAGGTTTTAAAACAAATGTGCAAAAACGTGACTTGAAGAGTCCGATTCTTTAAATGGCAAAAGGAGTCTCCTTAGTGCGACCACGTACGGAAGCAAGAAAGCCTTGATAATTCTTCGAGCATGTAGCGAGGCAAGCAATTAAGGTGTAACATTTCAAAGTTCTGGTCATAAACAACGCGGGCAAGGCAGCAGAACCTTCAAGCGGGGTTCCGCCCGTCAATTGTTACAAATTGTTGCCAATCAGAGTAATGCATGTCATTTCTGATGTGTAGTACCTGTTTTATTTATCTACTCCTAATTGATAATATCTTCGCTTCACTTCATTTTTCTTCTGTTTGTCATTTTTTTTTTCTAGTATTCGAAATGAATTCTATAATTTTTTCTATATGTTCCTTCGATTCATGGCACTTTCGTCTATCCATTTTTTTCTTTTCTTCTTCTTCGACTTTTTCCCCTTGTTCTTCTGATTAGCATCTCTAGAAAACTCCCACTTTCGGAAATGTTACCTCTATTTGTAATTGTTTTCTCCATTTTTATTTTAGTTCCAAATATATAGTTTTGTGGATAAGTGAAATGAGTGAAAAAGAATAAAATTTTGAATAACTAAAGGAATGTGAAGAGAGTTTTTGAAGAGGGAATGAATGCAGATCAGGTTGATTTGCATAGGAGGCTTTGGCAATTTTGCGAACCGGTAAAGGAGCAGTTTGCAAGCCAAGGAAAAACCTGATCTCAACCTGTTGGTAAAGAAAAGAAGTTGCATATCGAATTTGTATATATGGGAGCAAAAGAAGAAAGCCAAATGCGTTCGTGTATCGCGTGGCTGAACGTTGAACCAGCGGTTAGCCACGCCTCCATAGACAGCCGCCAGCCAACAATTAAGATTTGATCGGCAAAAATGGTCGAAGTAAAATGGCGCTGGCCACTGAATACGTAATATTACTTGACCAAAGAAGTTAAAACCTTTTACCTAAACCACAAGCGACTTTACATACCGCAACGTTCCCTTCACTTACCAACAAAACCCGCTTATATACTTTCTAAATTGATCATACATACTTATCCAATTATCCGATCAATAGTTGCGATAGTTTTACAAAATTGTTTAGTGGTTTTCTTTTGGATTAAAATTGTTTTTAATGTGTTGATAATTATTTTTGTTGACTATTATTATTTTAATTTTGTTTTTAACGGGTTGGTAATTATTTTGCTTATTTATTTATTTATGAATGGTCCATATCATCCATATGCTGATTTTATTGGACTAACTTTTTATTAGTACAATTGGTACTTAATTTTTAGTTTAAAATTTGGTACAGATTTTTGTTTTGATATTAACATAAGAACCGATAGAACCTAATCAAGAAGAATATTGATGGTAATTGACAAAAATATTGGTGGTGTTGGTACCAATATATTAAGTTATCTTCTGTATTCATTGATTATAAAATTGTAAAAGTAAAATTGTAAAATTGGCACTGTGGTACCAAGTGGAGAACTTTGTTTCTTTTGCTCTTAACCACAATTTGTTGCTGGTAGCATCAATAAAATGTTTATTATCTTCTATCCAGATGCTACCAATTTTTATAGATCTTCCTTATTATCATCTTAAAGACAAGAAAATTCTATTCTATTTTTGCCAACTTATACCATTTTGCAAGCATTAAAAGCAGTATTCTTTTGTTACCCAATTCAATATAACACTTTTTTGGTAATGGGACCAAGTGGTACCATCAATACCACTGTAAAAATTTTGTACTTACTACTGGATCATGTATCTCAAATTATTTTTTAGGTATGGAATCGTAATTTTTAATGACACCTCAATTTTTAGATTATTTGTGCCAACAGAAAAGTGTATCAATAACGTTTTTAATTGTACTTCCTGGTACCGCGGTTCTTTTTTTGCTGCTGGCAACTATTTTGTCAATTTCTGTTTGTTGATGGTAACAAAAATCAGATTAGAATTTTTGGTTTCTAATATTAAAAATTGCCAGTTTTACAAATAGGATTTTTTTTACAAACTGCTGTTAAGTTTCTTATCTGCACTATATACCTATGGTTTCGGTTCTTTTTCATTATTTGTAACTGATTCTTAAACCACTTTTATTGTTGGTTCTAATAATGTTATTAGAATTTATGGTTCCATATTTTTAAATTGGCAACAATTTCAACTGGTTACGTTTTTATTTATACTAATTGGTCCCGGATCTAAAATTGATATTTGGTATGTTGGTACCAATAATCTAATTAAAATTTTTGCTTTCTAATATCTTAAATGACAATTGTACCAAATATTAACGTTGCACATGAATTTTGTTGTTGGTAACAAATTTTTAAACTACTTTTTTTAATTGTTGGTACTAATATTTTCATTGGATTTTTTGGTTCTATATCTATGAAATGGTAATGGTACCAAATGATTACGTTCTGGATGTTAAACTATTTTTTGGTGTTGGTACAATAATCATTGTTGTTGGTACCAATGAACTAATTCAAAGTTTGTGCATCCAAATTTTTTAAATCGCAATGGTACCAAATGATTATTTTTTTGCAGCACATGATCCCGAAATTTTTTTATTATTTGGTAACAACTATTAAAACTTCTTTTTGTTGTTGGTACCAATAATCTGATTACAAATTTTGGTTTCATATTTTTAAAATGTCAATGTTGGGTCATGATTATCATTTTATTAGTACCACCTGGTCCCGATTCTCTTTTGTTGTTAATAACAACTTTTTAAACTACTATTAATTAATGTTGCTAATAATATGATTAGATTTTTTGGTTTGATATTTATAAAATGTCAATGGTACCAAATTATTACATTTTCTTTTGTATCACATGATCCCGCTTCTTTTTGGTTGGTGCTAACAAACTTTTCAAAATATTTTTAATTGTTGATACCAATAATCTGGTTAGAATATTTGGTTCTATTTCTTTAAAATGACAATGCTACCAAACAATTAGATATTTATTTGTACCACCTGATGGTCCTTGTCCTTTTTCGTTGTTGATAATAGCTTCTTTAAATACTTTTATGGTTGTTGGTACCAATAAATCTGATTATAATCTTTCGATTCACATCTTAGAGATCGTAATGGTGTTGGTACCAACACTAATCTCAATAAAATTTTTGGTTCAAAAATTTTTAAATGGAATTGGTACCATATGATAACCTTTTCATTTCTACCATTTGGTCCCGGTTCATTTTTGTTGATAACAACTTTTCAAATCACTTTTTGTTGTTGGTACCAATAATCTCATTATAATTTTTAATCTATAATCTCCACATTTTAACGTAATGGTACCAACTGGTTACGTTTCTATTTACACTAACTGGTCCCGGATGTTAAACTATTTTCCAGTATACCAATAATCTAATTGAAATCTGATTTTTGGTTCCAAATTTTTTTAATTTGCAATGGTGTCAAACAATTGATTATGACTTTATTTTTACTACTTGGTTCCGGGTTTAAATTAATTTTTTGACGTTGGTACCAAAATATTATTGAAATCATTGTTAATTTTTTAAATAGCAATGGTACCAAATGGTTACTTTTTTATTTGTACTATACCTAATCCCTGCTCTTTTTTTGTTGTTGGTATCAACTTCTTAAACTACAATTACTTGTTAGTACCTATAATCTGATTAGAATTTTTGGTTCCAAAATTTTTAAATTACAATTGTAGCAAATGATTACATTTTTAATTTTGGTCTTTGGTATAGATTAATTTCTTTGTTGTATCAAATCCAATTTATTGTTAGTAACTATTCTTAAAATATGTTCTGTTGTTGGTACCAAAAATCTGATTAAAATCTTTGGTACCATGTCTTGAAGAATTGCAATGGTACCAAGAAGTAATGGTAGGTAATGATACCAATGATACAAAAGTGTAACCAAAAATCAGATTAGAATTTTTAGTTCCATATACCTAAAAAGTTATCAGAAATGTGGTACCCAGTTGGTACCATGTTTCTATACCAAACGGTACCTTTGATAGCAAAGGTACCGTTTGGTCTCATAAATATTTTTTGACGCCCCAACATTCGAAACGCCTTAAAATCATGATATGAGTGCTAATTTAATATTTCCTCTACTTCAAACAAAGTAAAAATACTTCAAGTACCTGACTCGGTGCGATCGTTACATTCTCCTCGTTCATTAAAAATACTCCTCTTAATCAACACCTTTACTAAAATGCTATACCATCTCTTTTGATACCATTTCTCAGACGAATTTAATTTCTATACTAACGAACAGTACACAAAACAGGTTGTTGGAAGTTGCTAGTTATCGTTTCAGGATACTTTGTAAGGATATACTTTTCCTTCTTCTTCATTTTTTTTGTTTCATGAATCCAAGTGAATTTCTACCTAGAAGGATAATTTCCAATCGTTTGGAATTTTTTTTTTTACTGAAACAATCAAGATCCTTTCTTCCAAGCCGTTACACCCGAATGAATATGGTTTTTTTTCACGTACATGTGTGTATGTCTTATAAGTATTGAACACGAAGGTTCGTGTCTGATGCACTTAGCGATCTAACTATTTAGAAAATGTAGGTGTACACCCCCAAAAGTAACTAGAGAAGATATAGGGATGAATTTCTTCTTATTTTTTTCTTTGCCTTTGTATAAAATGAGACGAGGGATACTTACCAAGTCCATCTGTGGTATTTTCTATACAGTTTTATCAAATCGGTACCTTGGATGAGTTTTTCAGTTGGAAATTAACATGGCAATAGCGTTTGAAGCAACGAACTCACGATATCGCGCAGAGAACTCTAATCACGCAATAGGTGTACTTATATACGTCGGCTACCACGTTTACCCCTTAGCACGCTACTCATTACGCTAATGTCCCCCCAATCATGGCCCTCTTTTAATGCCACACCCCTTTTTTTCCTTCAATCACTCCAATCAGAATCATGCAAACCGATGAAGCAAAAAAAAAAAAATATATATATATATATACATCGGAACTGGCCTTCCAGACAACTATTCACAAAGTGCCAGGAAGTTGTTTCACTCAAGTAATCGAGAGAAGAGAACCGCTATAATTTCTCTCTTCAAGAAAAATGAGGGGTTTTTACAGCGTTTACGAAATTTGAGATTAAATTTTCTTTTAAAAACATTTCTTTTACTTGAAAATATAATTAACTTTTTGAAAATATTATGACATTTAGGTCACAGAAGTTGGTACAAAAATTTGATTTTGTATTTTGCTGATTTCCAGGTGGAATTATTGACTTTTTTTCCTAATCTTGTTTATCATTACTTCATTTATTTTATTAATTATTATTTATTTGTTTATTTATTTTATTGCTCATTATTAATTATATTTATTTTGTTATCTGACTTATTAATCTTCAATTCTAACTCTTTGTAAAATCCAATTACTTGCAAAATTTTCTGTCAAAATGACCCAAAAAATTTGAATATTTTGTGTCCCTAAAAGTTAGCGTCGACGCTTAATATCAAAAAATATTTTTTTGGGGTTTTTAGTGACGAAAATGACATTTATTTTACTGCTTTCATTAACTTAAAATTATGTAATTTTCTATTTAACTATTTGACCTCAAAACATTTAAAAAAGATTGTCTAATTTTCTTGATTTTGAAGAATGAATATTTTTTGACGCTTAACATCGACGCTAACTTCAAAAAACTATTAATTTGAAAAAATGGAGTAAAATTCTCAAAAATATAAAATTCTATTGAATAAAATTTTACAAAATTCCAATTGTTTGAAAATTGTTTAAAAAATTATTAAACAAATTATATTTAAAAAATTGCACAAAGAAAATTTTTAAACGCTTAGCGTCGACGCTAACTTTGAAATACTTAATATTTTCAAAAATAGTGATAACTTTCTCCGAATTGGGAAATTCTTCTTAATTAAAAAATAAAATTGTTCAAAAAATTATTTTAGAAAATTGAATAAACAAAATTTTTTTACTCTTAGCGTCGACGGTAACTTTAAAAAAAACCTATTATTTTAAAAAGCTGAAGTAAACGTCTCTAAGATATTCAGTTTTTTTCAATAAAATTTTCCAAAATTCCAATTGTTTAAAAATTGTTAAATTTTTAGGAAAAATTGTATATTTAAAAAATTGCAAAAAGAATATTTTTTGACGCTTAGCGTCGACGCTAACTTAAAAAAACTTAGTATTTTCAAAAGTTGTGATCTCCAAATTGGGAAATTCTTCTTAATAAAATTCTTCAGAAAATTATTTAAAAAAATTGAATAAACAACATTTTTTTATTCTTAGCGTCGACGCTAACTTTAAAAAACCTATTATTTTGAAAAGCTAAAGTAAAATTCTCTAAAATATTAGTTTTTTTCAGTAAAATTTTTTAAAATTCCAATTTTTTAAAAATTGTTAAAAATTTTTTTAAAAAAATTGTATATTTTAAAAATTGCTAAGAGAAAATTTTTTAACGCTTAGCGTCCACGCTACCTTCAAAGTACCTATTATTTTGAAAAATTGAAGAAAGATTTTCTAAAATTTTAAATTCTTTTGAATAGAATTTTTTAAAATTCCAATTGTTTCAAAATTATTAAAAATGTTATTGAAAAAGTTGTATTTAAAAAATTTCATAAAGAAAATTTATTTTAATGCTTAACTTTAACTTACCTATTATTTTGAAAAATTTTCATAAAGTTCTCTAAAATATTAAATTCTTTTCGAAATAATTTCACATAATTCGAATTCTTTGAAAATTGGCAAAAAATAATTGTTAAATAAATTATGTTATAAAAATTAACTAAAATTTTAAAAAAACATCATTTTTCTTTTTGAATTTTGATATTCTAAAAATTTAATTGTAACTCTTCCAAAATTTAATTATCTTTGGTTGCAATTTGAATTTTTTTTTGTTTCTGTTTTTATTTTGAAAAAATAAGAAAAAATCTTTAATTGCATAGTTTTCTCGAAGGTATCAAAATTATACCAAATTGAATCGAATTGATAAAAAAAATTGCATCAAGAAATTATGATTTGGTCCATTTTTTGGTATCAATTTGTCTGAAATTTTCTATTTTTCATTTAGTTTTTCTATTAATTTTATTAAAATTTTTTCAAAAATAGAATTTTCTTTATAGATTTCTAATTATTTGAAAATTTTTCATTTCAAAATTATTAAAAGTTCAACTATTTTCCAAAAAATTCAAATAAAATTTTTTTAATAACTTTATTCGTCTTTAGAATTTTTAAGTAAAATTATTCAAAACTTATAGTGATTTTTAAAAAATAAATATTAAAAAACAGCGAAACAGTAGTTTTATTTTTATTTGTAAAATAATTTTGTGTATGAATTTGTCGTTTAAATAATTTTGCTGAATGGAAAATAAAATTCTTACAATGAAACTTCAATTTTTTAAAAAATAAAAATTTTTGTCTTTGAAATTGAATATTTATTGAATGACAAATTTTGTCTGACTAAACTCCGTTTTTTTCTACTTAGAAAATAAATGAATAAATAAATGTAAATAAATGAAGCGACAATAAAGAAATAAATATAAAATGATAAAAAATATAGAAATAAATGAAAATAACTGAATATGACAATAAATAAACAAAAAGTGAAAATAAATAAAAAAATAATACCTTTGTTTCTGGACGTGAAAAAATTATTTTGAATTAGTTTTCAAAATTTGTTTGAAAATTTTATTGAATTATAAAAAAGGATAAATTTTATTCCACTAAATCAAAAATTTATTTACTGACAGAAAACTAAGAAAAAAATAAAAAATTTTGTTTAAAAAATTCGTTGTGATTTTAAAGTTTTTAAGGTGAAAAAGAAATCCAAAAAAAATTTTAGATTTGCAAGTTTCCAAAGGACTTGAAAAACTCAAATTTATTTGAAATAAATATAAGTTTAGTAAGCTTTGCGAGTCAAATTTATACATTTTTTTCTGCGGATGTAAAATTTTCCTCGATCGATTTTAACAATCGTATAGATGGTTGCTTTCTTTTTATCAGAGAATATTCATAAAATGAAAATAAATATTTGAAATATATAAAGAGATTAGAAAATTTGATTTAATTTCTTATAAAACGAAAATTTGAAAATTTCGTTTTGCGTGTCAAAAATGGTGGTTGTTTTCTATAAGGATCTATAATTGCCATGCGGAGAAACGTCTCACGTGTTCCTCCATAAAGTTAACGATCATCTTGTCTCAACAGTTGGCCCTCCAGCATGCTAAAGAGCGCGTTTCTTCAGCTATTTCGCGAAGTATCCAATCGCTCGTTTTGCGTTCGGTGGACGCGAAATCTGCCTTAGAAAACAGCAGGGGACTTGGGGTGAAATTATATTTCCATACCTCGCAGGTGAATCCTTTCCTTGGAGCATTTTTTCCCCTCCATCCCCCCCTCTCACCTTCATTTTGCAAGTAATTTTACGCAGCAAAATGGTATTTAACAAAAATTATATACGTCCCGCCGTTGCGATTGAGGAATTTTTAACATTCTTTTTTTCCCTCTTCCTCTCTCTTTCTCTCTTTTTCCTATTCATTCTCGCTGCGCGTTTTTGGTTAAACAAATAAATCGTATCTTTTCATAACTTCTCAGGTTGTCTACTAACCGGGAAAACCGGGAATAAGCCAGAAATTTTATGCCAAACCGGGAATTTTTTCACCAAATTAAAAAAGTTTTATTATTTAAATTTTTTAAAAACAAATTTTTATAGATATTTAAATACTGTTCTCTAAATTTGAATTAGTTAAAAATAATTAATTTGATATTAAAAAATCAGTCACTGATTCAAATATAGTATGTAAATAAATTTTTAAAAAATTATCGAATTAATAGAAATTTTGTGAAATTCAACTGAAAATAATTAAATTTGTTAAAGAATTTCATTAAAAACTTTTTCACAAATCGAATTTTCAAAGTATTTCAATTTAATAATTGATAAATAATTGAATTTTATAAAAAGTCACATTTTAATGTATTCATGTTTCTTAGTGCGAAGATTATAATAATTAAAATTTTTATTAGTTAATTAAAAAAAAGATAAACACTTACATTTTTTTAATAAAATTGAATTTTCGCAAAGTTTTTTTTTGAAAATTCTGAAAACTAAGATTTTTGAAATTTTGCAATTCTGTTGTTTCAAGATAGTTAAATTTTTATAGACAAATAATTGAAAATTTTTGAAATAGTTGAAATTTCCCTACATTCTATTAAAAATAATTAACCTCTTTTAAAGAATTTTATTTAAATTTTTCGAAAATAATCAAGGGGAGTTAGTCAGCGTAATTAGAATTTTATTTTTAAAAATTTCTTCGCAATATATTCAATTATTTTCATAAATAGTAAAACTCATTGCAGAATTTCAATTATTTTTAATATAATTTTAATTGAATTTCTCGAAAAATGTAATTATTCTTAAAAATTTTATTAAAATTCATCAAAAGAATTCAATTTTTTCTAGAAACTGAAAAAACATCTTCTCAAGTATTTTTATATGTATATTGTTATTTTCATCATATTAATGCAATTATTATTTTCTGGAATTTTAAATTATTTTTTATGAAAATAATAATTGAATTCCTTAAAAAATTTTATTATTTATGAAAATAATTGAAATTAGGACAATAATTTTTTTTGACATTTATGAAAATAATTGAACTTTGAAGAAGAATTTTATTATTTATAAAGATAATTGGGATTTTTACGAGATTTTTTTTTCATATTTTGAACATAGTTGAATTTTATAATAAGAATTTTATTTTTTTTAAGTAATTGAATTTCGGCAATTATTTGTAATTTCTCAAAAATTGAATTTTTTTAGTGATTTCAACAAAAATGTAAATTAGAAAATTTTTAAATTCTCTTATTTTTTAAATTGCTAATTTTATCTAAAAATGAAGTAAGAAGTTAGCCGCGCGCTTTAGCGCGCGAATTGTTGCTATTTTTAATTAAAATTATTAAAAAGAACATTATTTTCAAAAAATTTAAAGAAACTTGTCAAAAGAATTTAATTATTCATAAAAACTTTAATAAAAATTTTGGAAGTCATTTGTAGATTTATTTATGTTCGAAATAAAATAAATTTAAATTTGATGAGAAAAAAACCGGGAAATTTGTTGAACGAAAATAGTAGACACCCTGCTTCTGTACTAATTTTTGTGTGTCGAATAAGAGTTTTATTTAAAATAAATAATTTGGTAGATTCTAAGACAAATAAACTTTTATTTAACTCAAATTATATTTTTGGTTTAAATGAAATTTTATTTTGTTCGACTAAAAAATTTGCGTCCAGTAAAATTTTTATTTAGTTTAAATAAAAATTTTGTGTCCAATAAAATTTATATTTAAAGAAAATTTATAATTTAGTAAATATTCTGATACAAATAAACTTTTATTTTATTCAAATAAACTTTTATTTCATTCAAAGAAAATGCGTTTGGTTTAAATAAAATTTTATTTGGTCCGAATAAAAATTTTGTCTCGAATAAATTTTTTATTTAGTTCAAATAAACATTTTTGGTCGAATAAAATTTTTATTTCAAATATAATTTAGTAGATTCTGAAACAAATAAAGGCTATTTTATTTAACTGAAATAAATTATATTTGTTTGAAATAAAATTTTTCGCTGCACGTACATTTGCTGAATATTTAAAAAAACAGTTTTATACACAACAAAATTTACATTCTCGGTGAACATGTGTATCTTGAAAAGAATATTATATAAAATTATAAACATGAATAATGAATCAAGTTGAAATTTTTATATATATTTATAAAAAATGTAAATTTATAATTTCTGTATTTAAGATTTTCCCCTGCTCATTATATTATATAAAATATAATATAAAATCACGATAAAAAAAAATTTCCCTTGATCAGATGTTCTAAATGCTTGATGTAATTACGATAGGACTTGTTGATTATGATCCCTCATTAAACAGGCATTACTTTACACTAGATTCACTTAGAAAGAAGAATGCATAATTATGCTGAAAATTTGTTCAATTCTCTTTTATTGTATTATAAAAGTAAAGGGGAATTAATGAATGCTTGTACATAGAAATATGAAAAAAAAGAAAGGAACAAGAGAAAAAAAGAAGTGGAGTACACAATTTAGATATATGCAATTTTTTATATATTATTATCAAGTAAATTGATGGATATGAAATTGTTTGATTTTACACTGAATGGTGCGAACTTTATTTCAATTGTTTTCAGTAGAAAAAAAGAACAAAGTAGAAGAACTTTTTTTTTTTTTTAGATCTTAATCAGAAATTATTATCTTTCTCTATTCGTCATTAGTGATTCTCAACATTTACTACATATTTTACTATATATGAAGAATTATATAATATTTTCACTTATGATTTATTCATTTAGTGAATTATTTGAATAATTATCAGTAGTATCTTAATTTTTCTGCATATAATAAGACAGTTTTATTGCAAAGATTGTAAATTGCTTTATCTAGATTCTGTAATTTTTTCAGGATTGCCACAAAAATTTTGTTTTTCCCTCATTTCCAGACAAAATTTTGATTTTTTTCCTAACCCTAAAGAATATTCTGATTCAGTCTAAAAATTATTAGACACTCAACAAAAAGGTTCTATTACATTTATTTCCAAATTTCGTTAATTGTGAAATTATTCAAAAACATCAATAACTTGTTTTTTAAATAAATATTAAATTATTATTATTTTTCCACAGGAATTAAGATTTTCAACTAATTCAATAGCTGATAAGAATATTATTATAAAACATGAAGATATCAATCATTTTCTTCGTGTTTCATAATAATTAAAGGTGCGACCGAGTGATAAAATCATTATTTTATATATTATAATATAAAAATATTGTTACTCTAACTTCTTGAAAATTATTTTCATCATTTCAATTCAATTATTATTTACTACAATTTGTAAATAAAATTTTTCCTTAAATCAATTATATTTTTAATAATTTTTAAAAAAGTTCTTTTTTGAAAAAAAAATATTTTTTTTTTCATTTGTTTACAATTAAAATTTACGAAATTTCGATTATTCGGAAATTCTTGAATTAAATATACAGTAGAAAATAAAAACTTGAAATAATTTTTAAAAATTTCGATAAAGTTTTTTTAAAAGAATTAATTTTTATAGAATTTTTAATTAAAAGTGTGAAAAATTCAGATTTTCAAAGATTTTAATTTGAAACCTTTGCAAAATTCAATTATTTCTAAAAATTGCAATTATCAGTAACTTCTACAAAATTCAATTTTTATCTGAAACTTTAACTGAAATTAATCTTTAAATCAATTTTTATTAGAAACTTCTACGATAATTCAATTATTTAAATACAAACATAAATAATATATTGAATAATTGAATGTTTCTTAAAATTGAATTCTTATACATAATTTTATCAACAAATTATAAATAAATTGAATTTGTTCGATGAATTTTGATAAAATTCTTAAGAATAATTTACCTTTTTCGAGGAATTCGATTAAAACTGCATTAAAAATAATTGAAGTTCAGCAATAAGTTTTATTATTTATTAAAATAATTGAATTATTGCGAAGAATTTTATAAAAAAGTTTCAAACAATTGATGTTTGTCGAAAAAATTTATCCAAAATTTAGTTGTGATAATTCAATTCTTGTGAAATTTTCATTATTTTAGAAAATAAATGAATATTCGTGTAGAACTTTGTCAAAACTGTCTTTAAATAATTGAATTCGTTTGGGAAATTTTATTAAAATAATGAATATACAAATTATTGAATTAAGAACAATTTTTGAAAATAATTGAATTTTATTACTTTTGATAATAATTGAATTCTTGTGATGAGTATATAGTTATTTATGAAAATAAATGACTTCCTCCGAATGATTTTATTATTTATGAAAATAATTAAATTTCTGAATAGAATTTTAAAATTTATGAAAATGATTGAATTAATGTGAAATTTTTATTTTTTTTTTTTGAAAATAATTGAATGTTTGTGTAGAATATTATAAAAATTTTTGTTTAATAATTGAATTCTTTTAGAAAATTTTATAAAATAGTAGAATATTAAGAATAATTGAATTAAGATACAAATTTTGGAATATAATTAAAATGTTGCTATGAATTTTATTAAAATTTTTGATAATAATTTAATTTTATTATTTTTGAAAATAATTGAATTCTTGTGTTGAATACTATTATTTGTGAAAATAATTGGATTTTGCAATAAATTTTATTAAAATTCCCTAAAAATAATTGAATTTTGTCTAAGAATTTTACTATTCATTTATAAAGATAATTGAAATGTTGACGACAATTTTATTTAGATTTTTCGAAAATAATTGAATTTCTGCGAAGAATGTTATTATTTTTAAAAATAATTGAATTGTTGTCATGAATATTGTTATTTATGAAAATAATTTAATTTTACCAAGGATTTTATTATTTATAAAAATAAATAAATCCCTGAAAATAATTTTAAAATTTATGAAATAATTGAATTATTGCGAAGAATTTAATGCCAAATTTTAAAACATTTGATAGTTTTGAAAAAATTTGTACATATTCTATTTTAAATAATTAAAATGTTGCTATGAATTTTATTAACATTTTTGAAAATAATTGAATTTTATTACTTTTGAAAATCATTGAATTCTTATGTTGAATTCTATTATTTATGAAAATAATTGAATTTTGTCTGAGAATTTTTTTTTTTTTTTGATTTTTTGAATATAATTGAATTTTTGCGAAGAATGTTATTAATTTTGAAAATAATTGAATTCTTGTGATGAATATTGTTATTTTTATGAAAATAATTGAATTTTACAATGAATTTTATAAAAAATTCCTGAATATAATTGAATTTTAGCGAAGAATTTTGCTATTTATAAGGATAATTAAAATGTTGAGCAGAATTTTTTTTTAAATTTTTCTATATTTGAAAATAATTGAATTTCTGTGATGAATTTTAATATTTATTGTAAGATAGTTGAATTTTTTCAAAGAATTGCGTTAAAATTTTTAAAATTTCAACTAATTTCAACGGAATTGAAATTAAAATCTTTCAAAAAAATACTTCATTAAATGATTTATAAGTAATAACTTTATGGTAGTTCTTAAATAATTAAGGTATTTAAAAATAAATTATTGTCAAAAATAGAAAAAATTTAAGATTTATTAAGAATTCGAGGTAATTTCATAGTTAACGAGGTAAAAAAACACAAAAATTCAGAATTTTGTTATAAATTTTAAACATTTAATTTTTTCCATTACTTTTAATAAAAATCCCTCATTTGCCTGACCAATTCTACTTTCCTTGATTTTTCACTAAATTCCCTGATTTACCTGACCTGTGGCAACCACAACGTTGATCAACGAAAAAAATTTATTTAATGCATTCAAGTATTATTTTTCATTTAATACTTAATTGTAAAATAATTTTTATCTAAATATAAACATCAACCTTTTCTTTCTTAATAGTTTTGTGGCAATATTGCTGCTTTATTTTTAATTAATTTGCTTAATGAACCATTTTTTTTCGTTGATCAACGTTGTGAACTTCAACTCGGTCCTAAATCATATTTTATGAGACAAACAAAAAAGATAAAAAAATTCTGAATTTTCTTCTGAATTCTAAAAATTTACTTTTGAGTGCTCGAGCACAATTAAAGCATAATTTTTCTTCAATTATATATACATATTGAGCGGAAATTCAAAGATAAAAGGATATTTACACAAGTACTGACCGGAAATTCAAAGAGAAAAGGATATTAATACAAATACTGACAATGAGCGGAAATTCATAAAGAGAAAAGGATATTTATATATATATAAATACTGAGCGGAAATTCAAAGAGAAAAGGATATTAATATAAATATAAAATGTAGAGTTGGAGAAAGAATAGAATTATAGCAAGGACCTGAATGAAGGAGTAGGAGGGTGAGGGGGGGGGGGACCAAGAAACAAGTTGTAAGGAAAGATTGCAGCAAACAACCACTTATCATTAAGGCGCATCTTCAACTGCAAGAGCCAGTCTCGGTAATTGTTTCCTCCGATTTATAGTTTTATTCCGACTCGCGGCTGGCGATGATATCTCAGCTCGTTTTATATTCCTCGAGGCAATACACTATTATAACCATCATGGCCGTTGTACTTTCGTCTTTTCTTGCTCATATTTTTAACCCCGTTTTCCATTTAAACTCATCGCCTTCCGTCCTTCCTCCTTTACTGTACTTTTTGTCTCTTCTTGTTTAATCCTTCGATGAATCGATATCCGTTTTATGAAAGTGTACTTTCTGATATTTTATATACAAAGAGATAGAGAGTTCGCTACTAACTTTCTGGAAGCTGTGCATTTTCTTATCTCTTACAATATAAAGTTTTCCTCTCGACTCGCGCTCTTGGAACGCAAACAGCTTCTAGTCTCTCTCTCTCTCTATATATATATATATCTTTTAACAGGAATCACTCAAACAGAAAGTATTATAATACATTTTGCCTCGCATTTTGCTAAAAGCAGAAGGAATATAATCTATAACTTTTACTATGGCGTTTTTCAGGCGTGAAATATTTCCACAGCATGTTTCTAATGATAAAATTATCCTTTTGTTTTTAAAAACCGAAAAAAATATATATATTCATGCAAGAAAGTAGAAAAAGACGTTTTATGTCAACATACATATTTTTTTTTTTTTTTGCAAGAAAAAGAAATAAAATTTGCGGTTCATTCAAGAAAGGGTAATAAAAATGTCGACAGATATTTTATATATATATACACGTTGGTTAGATTATTGCTGTTAGGGAATTATTAGTGACTGGGAAGAAAGATAATAGTCATTTTGTCTCGATGAAAAATAAAAGAATTTAGAACGCACTTTTATATATCTGTGAGCAATAAGACATTTTTAACGATTGTCTGTTAGGTGCAATTTATTTTATGTTTTCAGTGTATCGGTATATGCTGCTTTTTTATAGACACTTTTCGAATAATATTTTGTCCTTTTTATTGAGACATTACAAAAGAAAAGCAGTTCTCTGTGATATCTTCATTGTTCTGAAAAGTGTTGCTGTTTCAGCAAACAGTTGCTCTTTTCCACCTTTTCTTTTTCACATTGTTTTTTTCTTAAAAAAGTGTTTTTTTTTAAATTGGGAAATTCTGTAGAGATTATTTTTCCCTTTTTTATCCCCAAAAACACCTAATATCAGGCATATATTCCCCATTTTCCCTTTTTTTAAAGAGAATCTTATAAAAATTGACATTTTTTTTTGTACAGTAGAAAATATTTTTAATGTTGAAGAAAATTTAATTTTGTTTTCTCCAGACAAAATTTTGACTTTTCCCCTAAATAATATTCAGCGATTCACTCTAAAAATGTTCTATTACATTTATTTACGAATTACTTTAACTGTAAAACCGTAAACTTCTTTTTAAAAAAAAATATTTAATAATTATTATTTTTCCATAGGAATTAGGATTTTCAAAACATTCAAATTCATTTCAATTATTATTTTCTAGAATTTTTAACTAAAATTCTTCTTTAAATCAATTATTTACAATAATTAAAAAAAATTCTGAGAATTTCCAAATGTAATTTGTTGACAATTAAATTTTACGAAATTTTTAAATAATTAAATTCTTTCGACGAATTTAAATAAAATTTAAAAAAATAATATTTTTCAAAGTATTCGATTAAAATTGTACTCAAAATAATTGAAATTCTTCGATGAGTTTGATTATTTATGAAAATAATTGAATTATTGAGAAGAAATTTATAAAAAATTTCTAAATAATTGAATTTCTGTGAAATTCTTATTATTTATGAATATAATGAAAAGTTTGTGTAGAATTTTAATAACATTTTTTTTAAATAATTGAATTCTTTTGGAGAATTTTATTAAAATAGTAGATATTGAATATCATGGAATTTAGGAAAATTTTTGCAAATAATTGAAACTTTGCCAAGAATTTTATTAAAATTTTTGAAAATAATTGAATTTTGAAGAAGAATTTTATTATTTATAAAGAGAATTTAAATTTTGACGAGAATTACTTAAAATTTTTTAATATAATTAAATTTTTGCAATTATTTGAAACTTCTCAAAAATTCCATTTTTTTAGTGTTTTTAAATAAATTTCTTTGCTAAATCAATTATTTTTAGTTTTTACTAATTTTTGAAAATGTTATTTGAGAATTTTTAAATCCATTTGTTTACATTTAAATTTTATGAAATTTTTAAATAAGTAAATTCTTTCGACGAATTTAAAAATTTTAAATAATAATATTTTCCGAGGTATTCGATTAAAATTGTACTAAAAATAATTGAAATTTTGCGATGAGTTTGATTGTTTATGAAAATAATTGAATTATTTAGAAGAAATTTATAAAAAAATTTTAAATAATTGAATTTCTATGAAATTCTTATTATATATGAGAATAATTAAAAGTTTGTGTAGAATTTTAATAAAAATTTTTTTAAATAATTTATTTGATTAGAGTTTATTTTTGATTACAAAAAGGCGAAAAAGGGGACAAATCATCAACAAGTTGTTCATTTTATGACCATTTAGCTTCCTCAATATATAAAAATTGCGGCTTTGCAAACTTTTGAAAAACTATGTACAAAAGGGTTCGTCCAGAAGATTTGTTAAAATTAAATTTATATAAATCATTTATAAGTTGTTATATAAATATTTGGTGAAATTTACACTTTCATTTGCCAATTGCTTCTTTTTTATGATAGAATAATCATTTCAAAATATTAATATTAAATAAATTATGAAAAAAATACAAAATTTGAATTTTTTGTGAAAAAGAAAAATATTTATTAATTTTATAAATTTTGATAAAATATATACTTTGTATACATCAATCGATTCGTTTTCTTGTCAGGAATGTAATTTTGAGAATAATTAATGAAAATATTAACAAATAAAAAAATTATTTCAAAAAATATAAAAAAAAATTTTTTCTGAATTTTAAAAAAATTGTATAAAAAAAAATTTTGTAGATATTTTCGAAAATCCTTGTGTCAGATTTTAGGTATTAATGACTGCAATAAACCTGAAAAATTTCAGGACAATCCATCAAAATTTGCCTGAGATAATTTGTACACAATTTTTGTGACATACACATACATCTGGACATTTGCTCATAATTGAATATACATATGTTCTAGATGAAAATGAGTCCATATAACCTTCTTTTGAAAAATTGAAAATCGTCACCAATGCAAAGCTTCTTCATGAGGAAGCAAAAACGGGGAAAAGGGTGATAAAATTGAAATAAAGGGACAAAAGGGGAAAAGGGGGCCAACTGTGGTGCTAGATTTCTACATGAATAACTAAATTTTAGTAATTTTTTATTAAAAAGAATAAAAATTTTGTAAAATAATTTTTTTCAATTTTATGTTATTTTTAAATTAAATTTCACATTTGATTTCAATGAGAAATCTTTGGCAAAAATTATTTAAATCATTTAAATTTATATAATTTATTGAATTTAGTAATCATACAATAATATAATGTTAAATAAATTATTTTACGAAATTTATATTTTTTAAAATTAAAAATCACTAAAATTTAGTAGAATTCATATAGAAATTCTATAGAATCGTTTTAGGGAAATTCTATAGAATTTTTTCAGTTGGGTTGGGAAAATTTTAGTTTTTGGAAAAGTAAAAATATTTTCACATTACTAATTACTTCCTCAGAGTTTTTAAACTTAGTAATTTTTTTGTACAATATAACAAATGTTAAATACATAACATAAATATAACGATTTTTAATACAAAATTTTACTTTTTCGACAGTAAATTTCTGTATAATCTCTAAATTTTTTTAAAAATTTAAAAATTTTATTTAGTATTTTGCTATCAAAAATTATTTCCAGAATAAATTTTACTTCTTCTGAAGTAATTTTTTCTATTATTTCCAAAGAAATTTACTTCGGAATTAGGAAAAGTTATTTCTGGAAATAATAACATTTAGTAGAAATTTATTTTACTTTCGAAGAAAGTTTTTCCGAATTTGAAGTTAATTTTACTAATTTTTACTGACATTTACTTCGGATATTATAAAATTCAAGGATTAGTACATAAAACAAAAGTAGTGTTCTAATACAAATTTTAATTTAAAATTGAGAAAAAATTGTATAGACTACGAAAAAATATAAAAAGAACATCAATAAATTTGCAGAAAAAATTGAACAAAAAAGTCTGATTTAAAAAAGCTGAAGTTAAGAAAGAAAGTAACAAATCTTTAAAATGTGTGTTTTTATTCTTTATTTTTATTTTAAATGAATTTTATTAAAATTTTTATTTTAATAATAATTTTTATATAAAGTATTTCTTTTTCTTTTTGTTTCAGGTGAGTAAACAACATACATTTTCTGTCGACTTTATTTCGTAAGTAGGTAATATCGGAGAAATATATTTGTTTTGCAAAACTTTTTTTAAAATATTCTGATGTTATTTAACATATTTATAATTATAAATTATAAGTAATATAAATAATTACTATAAATAAATTATAAATTATAATTTATTTATTTTTAAATATTTATATAGTCTAATTTAGATGGTCATGAAAACCCCCCAAGTTACCAGTTTCAAGCGAATTTGATCAATTTTGAAAAAATTTCCGTCATATTGAATCCGCCATTTTGAATTTCGAAAAACTGATTTCAGACTCTGAAAATTCCCGAGTATTCAGTTTTAAGGAATTATAATTATTTTTTTTTATTTTGTCGTCCGCCATATTGGATCTGCCATTTTGAATTTTGAAAAACTAATGTCAGATTCGTAATCAGCGACCCTGAAAACCCTCAAGTAACCAGTTTCATGCGAATTCGATCAATTTTGACAAAAATATCCGCCATATTGGATCCGACATTTTGAATTTCGAAAAACTGATGTCAGATTCGTAATCAGCGACCCCGGAAACCTTAGGATTCCAAGTTTCATAAAAATCCATTAAAAATTGTTTTAACAATTTTTTGGCCCAAACAGTGGAAATCTCTTCGACAGACAAGGGGTTAATTTGAAAATTACATACCCTAAAAAAATTTATTTGATTTAAATAACCGATTACTTGTCTATTATTAAATAAATATATTTACTTGAATTAAATACTTTTTATTTAAATCAAATTGTATTTGCTTAAAATACTGAATTTATTGGTTAAAATACGATTTGTTTGATTTAAATAAAAATTATTTGATTCTAGGAAATATTTATTTAATAATAGACAAGTAACTGGTTATTTTAAATTCCTAATTTAATTCTTCAAAAATATTTATAAAATTATTATTCACAATTTTTTTAGCGAATAATTTTATTTAAAAAAGTAGTTGAACCTTATAGAATACGAAATTGAGTTTATTAAGTTTATTTTAAATTTCTAATTGAATTCTTAAAAAATTTTCATGAAAGTAAATTATACGTTTTTTAGAAAATAATTTTAGTCAAAAAATAATTGAATTTTGGAAGAATTGCGTCTTTGCAAATTTTATAAATAATAATTAAACTTTTACAGAATGTGAAATTGAATTTATTGTAACCTTTTGTTGACACACCTGAATCATTTTACCCCGATTAAAAATTAATTCGATTGAATTAAATTTAATGAAGAACAAATTTTTAAATAACTTTTTTAATTGATTAAAATAGTCGTTTTTTATTAAATAGAATTTTTCCTTTCATTATATTAAAAATGAAAATTAAATTTCTTTTTTAATTCAATACCGTATGAATTTAGTTTGTTCTGCAAATTTCTGTACAACACTAATTCATAAACTAGGCAATTTTTTATAGAATTTAAATAAATATTTTCAAACTTAATATAAAACAATCATATCAACGACAACTTAAAGTGTATAATTATTGTATTTATTTGAAAAGATCGACTTTCGTGCGTTATTAAATTGCAGGATGATAAAGATTGGGTCAAATTCGAGGTCAAATTGACCCAGTGTGTCAACTGTGTGGCAAAAAATGATTTGATTAAAATTTTATTAATGAATTTACTAACTAAAATTAGAAACAGGGTGGCCACTGGACCGGGAAACCGGGAAAACCGGGAAATGACAGTGAATTTTGATCTTGACCGGAATTTTGGAATTTTTTTTTTTAAAACACACATTACTTTGTGAGAAAAAATAGAAATATTTATTTTAAGACTTAGGTATTAACTATATTTCATTAAAAAAGATTGAATGATCTTCTATAAAATCTATTTATATTTTGTCAGAGAATTTTATAAAAAGTACTATAAAAATATTCAATTTCTAGAATTTATAAGAAAATTATGAATTTTGTTGTCCAACGTAACAGACTTAGAAAAAGAAAATATTAAATTTAATTTTAAATTCTTTCTATTTCTAACAATAATTAAACAAAATATAATTTTAATTAAATTTGTCAAAAAAATTTCAAAGAGAAAAAATTTCACATCCTATAAAATAATGAAAAATAAATGAATTTAAAAATTTTTTTGCAATTAATATTATAACAAAACAAATAAGAATTATTAAAAATTTGAACTAATTAGAACAAAAGTGATACGAAATTTATAAAAATGAATTTTTGAATAATAAATGAAGTAAATAAAAATAAATAAAATTTCTTTTCTTAGAAAATAAATTTTAAAAAACCGTATTTTTCATTAATATCAATTAGTTTTTTTACAATTATTCATAAGCAAATTTTTCGATTTTTTAGAATGTTAAATTAATATTACTAATATTATTATAGATTGAATTTTAAAATATTTCAAATTGAAGTTTTAGAAAAGTTGAATTTTAAAAGATTTTAATTAAAAATTCTGAATAATTTAGTCTTTAAAAATATTTTTATTCACATTTTTTCAAATTAGTTATGTTTTTAAATATGTAATATTTAATTGAAAAATTTTCAAATTATTCAAAATTTCATGAAATTGTCTTGTAAACAAGTGGATTTTAGAAATATTTTAGTTATTTCTAGAATATAATTGAATTGAAATTTTGAAAATAATTTTTAATAAGTTGCAGTAGCAATTCTTAAAAATTATTCAAATTTAAAGGATTTGAAATTTGAATTTTTTTTTGAAATTTGAGTACCTACTATATGGAAAAATAATGGATAATAATTAAATATTTATTTCAAAAAATCTATTTAAGTTCAAAATTATTTTTAGAGTAAACTAAAATATTTTTAGGGTTTGGGAAAAAGTCAAAGTTTTGTCTAAAAATCAGGAAATTCTTTCAATCATTCATTGAATAATTTATTTTCAGAGTTATTATTTATGACCGGGAAAAATAATTTATGACCGGGAATGGACCGGGAAATGACCGTGAATTTTTTTTACAAAAAAAGTAGCCACCCTGAGAAATTACATAATTCTCGAAAAACATTCTTAAATTTATTATTTATAAACTATTTAACAAATAATTTTACTTGAAATTTCCAAATTAATATAGTTCATTAGTTACATCCAGAGAAAAAATATATTTGACTCAGAATCAAGTAGAATTTTTATTTGATTCAAATAAATTTTAATTGGTTTAAATAAAATTTTATTTGGCTGTAATATTTTTTTTATTTATGTCGAATAAAATTTTTATTTAAAACAAGTAAAAAGTCTAGTTGATTCTGAGACAAATATATTCAAACAAATATATTTAAGTTTATTTAACTCAAACAAAATATATTTGTTTTAAATAAAAAATTTTCTCAGGGTGTAATAATTGAATTTTGAAAGAATTGCGTTCGAAATTTTTATAAAAAATTCAATTTTAGACGGTTCAGTATTTAAAATTCTTTTAAATCCTAATCTCTTTGGAAAAATAATAATAAAATATTTATTTAAAAAAAAGTTATTACTGTTTCGAATAATTTTACAATTGAAGATATTCACAAATGTCGTTAAAATATTTTTTTATTTATTATCTCTAATAATTTTTAGAGTGAAATCAAAATATTCTTTAGGGGCTGGGAAAAGGTCAAAATTCTATTTCTGAAAATCGGGGAGAAAAAATGAAATTCGTAATTTTGTTTCTTTTCCTTTATTTCTTTTTATATTAACGTTTTCTTTTACTTAATAAATGTAAAAATTTTAAACTTATAACTTCTTATAAAAAAATTATAATGTGCGAAACCGAAACTTGTCGCAAATTTAAAAAAACCATAAAATTGCCAACGAATATCGCGAATAAATTAAAACTAAACTCCACCCCTAAGTTTTAAAATAGACGATAAATTTTTTTTTTAAGAACCGAATGCTTCCTGTGGCACATGAATTTTTTCGAAAGAGCAGTAATTTTCAGGGGAAGAGTTGGAAGTTTAGGAGTATCGGTAGCATAAAGCGGCCATTTTGCCAGAGAGAATCTGAAGAGAAGAGATAGGGTTAAAATTTTTTTTTTATTGTTTTATTTTGTTTTCGAAAAGGCGGTAGTCAGATAGTGTGCATCTTTACATATATGGTAGATATACATATATGTAACTCTTGAGATTATAATGGTGGGGCCTGAAAGAGTCCGCCTTCTGAACGAGCCACCACCCCCGGGGGCAAACAATCTTGCATGGAGATCCGACTTAAACGATAGGCCCGTTCAAGTAACGCCCTACGAAACTCTTTAATTCCCGTTTTGAAATGAGCAACCACCAAAGCCACCACCACACACCATATATGTATATGCAGAGAGCGGGATTTCCACGAAAATACTTTACCTTCGTCGCGACCTCTTCTTCTTCTTCTTCTTTATATACATCACAATCATCCCGAACTGTTATTACTGAAAATATTTCCATATCCCGGCTAGACGACCCTAATACCACCCTCGGAGTGAAGAATTTTGTCTCGATGCCTCTTTTTTCCCCTTTTTTGGAATTTTTTATTTTTTTTATTTTATTTTTCACTCTTCTCTTTTTGGACTTGAAGAAAGATGAGGCAAAATATTTATCAAAAGACTGTCATCATCTTTTTCGAAATTGCAATTTGTGCGGTAGCTTCTTCTTCTTAATCTTTTATGCTGCTTTTATGTTGCACTTTTGAATTTATAGTTTTTTGGTATGGTTTTTAATTTGCAGTTTGAAATTTGTTGATATTTGGGATTTTTACATTTTTGGGTAATCAAAAATTTGAAGTAGTGTAATTTTCACTGAAAAATTGGCGAGGAATTTTGTTTGGTATATTAAACAAAATTACTGGTTCTTTAACGTAAACTATGGTCTACTGAATTGAAAGCGGGGAAATTTTTACTGATTCCGATTTGAGGTAAATTACTATTTAGAAACAGATTTAGAAAATTTAGTATAGGTTTAGTAGATCTAAAATATACTAGCAACAATTCGCGGGCTAAAGCGCGCAGTTAACTTCTTTGTACCTTTTTTAAAAATAAAATTAGCAATTTTAAAAATAATAGAATTTAAAAAATTGCTAATAAAAATTTTTGTTGAAAACACTAAAAAAAATTCAATTTTGGAGAAATTATAAACAATTGCAGAAATTCAATTTTTTTCAAACAAAATAAATAAAATTCTTATAAACTTTAACTATGTTCAAAATTTGAAAAAAATTTTCGTAAAAATCCCAATTATCTTTATAAATAACAAAATTCTTCTCCAAAAGTCAATTATTTTCATAAATGTCAAAAAAATTCAATTATTTTAAAAAAAAAATTGTAATAAAATTGTATGTAAACATTTAATTATTTTCATAAATAATAAAAATTTCACAGGAATTCAATTATTTTTATAAATAATAAATTTTTTTTAAGGGATTCAATTATTTTTATAAATAATAAATTTTTTTAAGGAATTCAATTATTTTCATAAAAAATAATTTAAAATTCTAGAAAATAATAATTGAATTGAAATGATGAAAATAATTTTGAAGAAGTTACAGTAAAAGTATTTCTTAAGTAGAAAATAATTATTTTATCACTCGGTCATCTTTAATTATTAGAAAACATGAAGAAATCGATCACTCCAAATCGAAGCAATCGATATCTTCATGTTTTATACCAAAAATTTTATAATTTGTTTAATTTAAAAAAGGTTTGAATTTGAAATTTTCGAACGTCTTAATTCCTGTGGAAAATCCTGTTCCAAAAACAAGATTAGAAATAGGAATTGTGCAAATATTTTTCTTCTTTTTCTAAAACGAAATAATGATTTTGTTAAAAAATTGAGATTCATAAAGAAAAATAATGCAAAATAAATAAATTTTTTATTTTTTAATCACAGTTGTTTAACAATTTTCTAATTTCGCTTAGAAGTAAGGAACAAAAATCTGCATAATTTCAATTTGACAAAACACAATATTTAACAAAATTTTAGTCTTTTAATGAAAAAAAGTAAAAAAATTTTTGATGATTTCTATTTGTCATTGCAATTTTGAATTAACTATAATAATTTGAATGTTTTTTCATTCATTCATTCATTCATTCATTCTCTTTTTCTGTCCCTCACACTCTGAAATTGTCTTTCGCTTATACTTTTGTTTTTATTGTTTTTATAAGAAAATTATTGTTATTTATAATTATTGTTTCTGTTATTGTGTTAATATAAGAATATTGTTACTGTAACTTCATCAAAATTATATTCATTATTTTAATTCAATTATTATTTTCTAGAATATTGAATTATTTTTTATGAAAATAATAATTATTGAATTCCTGTAAAACTTTTATTATTTATGAAAATAATTAAATGTTTGCATACAATTTTATTAAAAAATTTTTTTAAATAATTGAATTCTTTTTGGGAAATATTATTAAAATAGTAGATCTTGAAAATCATTGAAA
Organism: Leptopilina heterotoma; assembly: GCF_015476425.1. Classification (NCBI taxonomy): domain Eukaryota; kingdom Metazoa; phylum Arthropoda; class Insecta; order Hymenoptera; family Figitidae; genus Leptopilina; species Leptopilina heterotoma. The sequence continues at coordinate 894,457 of NW_025110953.1, read as the reverse complement.
TTAGAAAATTCTTTTTAAAATTAAATTCTTAAGAAAAATTTTATTATTTATAAAATTAATTGAATTCTTGTCCAAGAAATTGATTAAAATCTTTAAAATCATTTAAATTTTACAAACAATTTTATTATTTTTGAAAATAATTGAATTTTCCTGAAAAATTTACTTATTTATAAAAATAATTGAAATCCCCTAAAAAATTTATTTATTTACAAAAATAATTGAATTCTTTCCAAGAAAATTGATTAAAATCTTTAAAATCATTAAATTCCCCTGAAAAATTTGATTTTTTATAAAAATAATTGAAATCCCCTAGAAAATTTACTTATTTGTAAAAATAATTGAATTCTTTACAAGAATTTTGATTAAAATCTTGAAAATAATTTAAATTTTGTAAATAATATTATTATTTTTGAAAATAATTGAATTCCTCAGAAGAATTTTGTATTATTTATTAAAATAATTGAATTCTTGCTCAAGAAATTGATTAAAATCTTTGAAATAATTGAAATTTCGCAAGGACTTTTATTGTTTTGGAAAATAATTGAATTCTTTTCAAGAAATTGATTAAAATCTTTGAAATAATTAAATTCTTACAAAAAATTTTAATATTTTTTATATTAATTGATTTATATGAATTGAATTTTTAAATATTTTTCTTTTGTTTTTGAATAATTGGAATTATTTTGTGAAATTTTAGTAAAATAGTAATTAAAAATTTAATTCTTTTTGGGAAATTTTATTAAAATAGTAGATATTGAAAATCATTGAAATTAGAAAAATGCATTTTATTTTTGAAAATAATTGAAATTAGGACAAGAATTTTTTTTGACATTTATGAAAATAATTGAACTTTGGAGAAGAATTTTGTTCATCATCAGAAATCAGGAAAATCTTGATGAAAATGATTTGAAAAATTAACATATTACGTAATTGGATCATTTTTATTTATTTTTTATTTATTTAATTAATTTGACAGACATTTTTTTCTTGACAGCTTTATAATACTCATTTTATTATTGTTATTATTATTACTTTTTTTTCCTTGTAATGTATAAAATTAGAATGTCAGTTTGTGTTGGTTTTGTTTGTATTGTATTTAGTTGTTGTTTTTCGATAACATTTTATTAATTTTTCTTCTCCTTCAATTGTGATAATATTTTCTTAAATTTATACTGAAATAACAAATATCGAAAAAAAATTATTAACATTTAATAAAAGTTGAGTGAAAATAACAATTCAATTGAAAAAGTATACCACTGTAGTTGAAAAGCATTATTCTGCTTCACTGTATTTCGATACATAATTAAGACAAAGTAGTTTGTCGTTAGTAAACAATTGTTTAAGATAATAATTTTCTACACTGAAAGAAATTTAGTCGAAAAATTCAACTATCATTTTATAGTTGAATAGTTGAATTTACGTGCGTTTAATGTCGTATACTTTGCCTCCAATATTATTACCTGCAGGACCATAGTTGCAAACTAGTGTGGTTATGATTACGTGATTGTTAAATCTGTGGTTAATATAACCACAACCAATGAATCTAGTTGTTGACCATACCAATTGGGTATAACGATGAACATCTGAATAATCCCTGCAAAGAAAAGAAATTCAGAAATGTATAATTATTATCGTTAAAATAAAAAATCAACTCTTTATCATTTACAATTGTATACTTTTAATTATACATGTAACATTTTTTTTACTTCTTTCTCTATTAAAAATTCCCACATATGGGATTCTACATGGGTTCTTATGCAAAAACTCATAAATTCTTTGATTTAAAGAAATTATTTCATTAGTTCTTTGTCGTTGGCTAAAATAAATATTTCTTTGGATTAAAGAAATCTTTTATTTGAATATATAATATAAGAATAATGCAAGAACCTACACCCAGAGAAAAAAGTTATTTATTTTAACTAAAAGTGTATATTTAAGAAAAATTTATTTGTTGCAAATAAATATTTTATTTAAAATAAATAAACTAATATTTATTTCAAATAAATGCACTAATTAATCTAAAATAAAGAAATATATTTGCAATTTATGAAATAGTATATTTGTAGCAAATAAAAAATATATTTGATTCAAATAAATGTTTGTTTGACTTATAAGTAGACGCCTGCGCATATTGCATTGCTATAGTAAAACAATAAGATGTTTTGCTTTTAACAGTTTAACGCGTACAATTATAAGAGGTTTATTCATCATGAATAGTTAACAAATTTAATTGATTTAAGTACAGAATTTTTCTTTTTAAGTGAAAATTTTAATTAGTACAAAGTAACAGATTTGTATGTGATTTCATTTACATTTTAGTGTCTTATTTGAGATTTTGTGAGAAAAATGTGACAGTGGACTTTTACATATGAAGTGAAAAAGTAAAGTAAAATGACTAACAATAAAAAAACCTGACTTTATTTAACAAATATTCTTATAAAAATAAACATTTATTTTAATGAATATTAAAAGTTCCATTAGTGATTGTGATTGTTAAATTTATTTGAAGGTTATAAGTGAATTTTAATATTTTAGAATGCTTACAGGATTTATTAAAATGAAAAGTGTTTTTTATTTGTTCTAAATATAAAATATATTTAAAGAAAATATAAAATTTTTTTCATTTAAATAAAAATGGATATTTAAACGAAATATATTAATTCAAATAAAAAATATTATTTGAGCTAAATAAAAGTTTAGTTGGTTCTGTGACAAATATCCTTTTTTATTTGTTTGAAATAAATTTTATTTAATTCAAATAAATCATTTCTCTAGGTGTACGTAGAATCTTATGTAGCAACCAAAGTGGAAATTTTAGGGTTTGAACGAAAACAAATTTTAATCCAAATATTTGTACAATTTTTTTTTTGCTAATTTACTATTAATTAAAATGTTGTATTGTCTTACATGACACGTTCGACTTGTCGGGAATCGAATTTATTGACCTCTTTATACCAGTCATTTATAATTCGTGTTATTATATTGGATGGAACTGTTTCTACATATAACACACCAATGTTTTGACCAACAAGGAAACGTTCTGAAATTAAGATATATTATTTTTCATTAAAACAAAACCTAGTTCTTCCATAAAAACGTTTTATTTTGTAAATAAATATTTAAAATACTTGTTCAGGGTTGCCGCACAGGTCATTCATAAAAGAATTCTAAATTTTATTGTCCAACTCAACAGCCTTTTAAAAAAAAAAGAAAATCTTCAATTCAATTTAAAATTCTTTCTATTTCTAACAAAAATTGAACTTTACAGATTTAAAATTGAGTTATATTTTCAAACTGTAAAAATTTCACATTTAAAACGGAAAAATAAATTAATTTATAATTTTTTTCTTTTTGGAATAATATTATTACAAAAATTATTCTCTAAATTTGAATTAGAAAATATTTCAATTATTTATAACAAAAGTGATACGAAATTTCTAAAATTAATTTTTCAAATCTAAATAGAATGAGTTATTAAAATAAATGAAATTATGTTTTTCTTAGAAAATAAATTTTTAAAAAACCATTTGCATTAATAATAATTCGTTTTTCTGCAATAATTTATAAGTCACTATTTTTATATTTTAGAATGTCAAACTAATATTAGGTATATTAATATTGAATTAATTAAATTAATTAATTAATTAATTATTAATTAATTAAATTTCAAATTATGTTTTAGAAAAGTTGAATTTTAAAAAATTGTAATTAAAAATTCTGAATAACCCAGTAATAAGGGGTGAATTAAAGTGGATTGGTACTTTTATGCCCTTAAATTCCAAACCAATTCCGTTTTTGTCCTCAATCTTAATGAATTCCTTTTCTATTGTTAAGTTGATAATTTCTATCCAATTCAATTCTCTGTAACCACGTGACCAGAGTCTGAATTCACTTTAATGCCGTTTAAGGGAATCATTTGTTGTGGAGTTAATGCCTTTTAATTAACATTGAATTCTTTAAAGGGCATTAAAGGGAATTGAAATCTTGAAAACATACAGTGCCGCTCAATAACTTTTGCCCACCCTACAGCGATTAAAGGCTTTACAAAAAGTTTTGTATTTTGTTTATTATTAAAGATAAAAAGCTCGAAAAGGTCTTTTTTTAAAGCTCTTTTCCTGAGCTTTAACACTGTATAAAACAAAAATTAAAAAAAATTAATTTGTTAATGTTTAAAAAATGTTATTGCACCATAAAATTTTTCGTTTTTTTTCGTTTTTTTTAAAGTGATACAGTTTTATAGAAAATGGTCGCATTTTAATCCAACACATATTTTCTGAAAGCTAGTTTTATCACCTTTAAAATGCATTTTTAAAAATTTTTATACTTTAATCCGTTTACAAACAATATAATAAGTAAGTATTACCTATATCAAAAGTTATTTAAATGATTTGTGAGTTAAAATTATTGAAAAAAATTAAATAAATACGATGAAAAATTTTCTTCCTTGTTGTAGTGAGTGTAAAAAGCGAGTTTCTACAATTAAAACATAAAAATATAAAAAATGAAAAAAAAATTTTTTTCAAAAAAAGTCAAAAAAATTAAAAAAAAAAAAATTTTAATATTTTTTTCTAATTTTGCACACAAAAAGGAACAATTTATTTTATTAACAATTTTTTCCTAAAGTAACCGTTTTTGAGTTATCAACAATTGAAAAAAATGACTAATTTTTAAAAAAAAAATCATATTTTTCTTAAAAATTATCTTATAAAAATTTTTAAAAATGCATTTTAAAGGTAATAAAACTAGCTTTCAGAAAATATGTGTTGGATTAAAATGCGACCATTTCCTATGAAACTGTATCACTTTAAAAAAAGCGAAAAAAACAAAAAATTTTATGTTGCAATAACATTTTTTAAACATTAACAAATTAATTTTTTTAATTTTTGTTTTATACAGTGTTAAAGCTCAGGAGAAGAGCTTTAAAAAAGACCTTTTTGAGCTTTTTATCTTTAATAATAAACAGAATACAAAACTTTTTGTAAAGCCTTCAATCGCTGTTGGGTGGGCAAAAGTTATTGAGCGGCACTGTAATTTTTGAGAGTTTGTTCTTTACACGGAAAGAAACTTAATATCTAATATTAAAAAAGTATTTTACAAAATGATACAATGCGAAATTTTAATATCAGAAATACTAAATTTTAAAAACATTTATGACGGGTTCCACGTTAAGTGACCCAGGTCAAAATTTTAAATGTTTGGGATCGGGTTAAAATTTTGCAGAAACAGTAGTCCTATTAGATACAATTAAAAATACCAAATATTATTAATTTATTTAAACAAATATTAAAACTGGAGGGGGTCAAAGTTTAAATTTTTGGTCTAACATGGAATATTTGAAAAATTTGTAGTTTCTTTAAAACAAAACGAAAATACGTTTTCTATTTTGGGTTTTTCTGCTGTTTTTCAACACTCTCTAATGGTGTAAACAAATGTAGAGAAAAAAAATGTTAGACCTTGAAAAATTAAATTAAAAAATAAAATTTCATTTTTTCATCAAATGGACAGTTTTTATTTTTTAAAAAAAATTTTTATCATAAAGGTGACGTTTTTTCCTAAAAAAAATGTATAGGTCAAAACGTGGGACAAGAACTTTTAACTGGTCAAAATAAACATTTACTTCTGCAATCCACCGCCCCTGCTCGTTGTTGGGCTATATATTGTTTATAACAATTGAAATAAATTATTTTATGCTTTATTAATTATCTGGTGGTCATATTGGATGAATTTAAATTGATTTAGATCATGTGCATCAACGAAATAAGAAAATAAACCTCCTTTTTTTAAAAAGGTGTATTAATTTGTTAACTTTGATTTAAAAAAAATTATAAATAATTAAAATCTCCAAAATCTGCCTCAAAGGATGTCTTAAGAATTTATTCCCCTTTAACTTAAGACAAAGAACACTCAAATCGGTTAAAAATTGTAAGCTATAGACATTTTTTAATAGTAAATTGTAAAAAAAATTCCACTGTGGGACGGTGCACGGCAGAAGTAAATGCTTAATTTGACTAGTTAAAAGTTCTTGTCCCACGTTTTGACCTATACATTTTTTTTAGGAAAAAACCTCACCTTTATGATAAAATTTTTTTTAAAAAAATACAAACTGCCCATTTGATAAAAAAATGAAATTTTATTTTTTAATTTAATTTTTCAAGGTCAAACAATTTTTTTTCTCTACATTTGTTCACACTATTAGAAAGTGTTGAAAAACAGCAGCAAAACCCAAAATAGAAAACGTATTTTCGTTTTGTTTTAAAGAAACTACAAATTTTTCAAATATTCCATGTAAATTTTTGACCTGGGTCACTTGACGTGGAACCCGTCTTATATGAAATTTAATAACGTTATATTACAATTTGTTAAATATTTTTAATATTTCATATAACTTTATTAAATTTCATATAATTTTTTTTAAGGTTTAGTTTTTCTGATATCAAAATTTCGCTTTATCGCATTTTATCCTACAATTGTAAAATTAAATTTTTTGAAAATTTTAATAGCTGTATTTTTATTGAAATTATTTGAAATTTTAATTCCTTTGGAAAAATAAATATCAATTAGTTTTTGAATAAAAATTACAATTGAATTTCTTAACGAAAATTATTGAAGTTTTGAACAATTTAATTGTAGAAATTCTGATTAAAATTTGGTTTTTAAAAAATTGAAAAAAATTAAGTGAAATTTCATTAAAATTATATTTTAAGGAATTTTATTTTATTTTTTTTACTTTAAAATATAATTTTGAAAAATATTCGTATTTTTAAAGAATTCTAACTAAAAATTTAGAAAATAATTGAATTTAAAAAAAATTTAGAATTTATCTTTGTTACTTGGATAAGAAAAGAAGTTAACGAGTTTTTTTTAAGTTGTTAAATTTAATTTTTCGATAGCTACTTGTTTACTATTTCTTTTCGGTTTTTAAATCTACTGTTATTTTATTTAACCTCAAAAAATTATTTATTTTATCAAAAATATCTCACTTTCAAGTTGTAAATACATAACTATCTTGGCGATTTCTGCACTATTGATGTTCAAATAATTCTTAATTTTTTTAAATTTAGAAATCTATTTGAATAATTATTTTTTTTTTAAAAATGAAGTATTTCTATTAAATTAAAAAAATAATTTTAAACTAACAATGGCCTTCAAAGTTATTACTTACGAACGTGACGGCATTCGTCTTGATGAAATGGGCATGTATTAACCCACCTCTGTGCAATGATTGCCAATTCATCATCCCATATCTGAAGGCATGAAATAAAAAATAATTAAAAAGTAAAGTTAAAATAGTTATTTAATTTTTATAATTTTCGTAATGAAACCAACCAAATCTGGAATGCTTATTGCTGGAGGTTGTGGTCCAGGATTTCCTCTTATTTCACCTCCCGATGCAACTTTTTGTCTAAGGTTATTATGCAATTCTAAAATTTCCCTTTTCTGATCTGAATTGAGTCCCACATGTGATACAAGACAAACTGGATCTGGGTTTGGATTCTAATGTTATTTTATGTTAATTAATATTATACTATATTAATTAACGTAATATTATAATATTAATTAATGTAGTAATTAATATAAATTAATATAACAATCATAGGCTTCGCACTCATCTATACTAAAACCTACTATTTACTACTTTTTTTACAATTTGCTACTATTTGGATACTTTTTTAGATTTATGACATTAAAAGCTACTTTTTTCTTATTATTTTTAGGGGAAATTTGCATCACTTTAAATTCACTAATAGTTGTAACAAAAAAAATTCTAACAATTGTAAGAAAATTCTTTAAAACTATTTAATTATTCTCAAAAACTTTTCGAAAAACAATGATTTTCAATATTTATACCTACAATTTTAATAAAATTCCACAAAAAATTTTTGATAAAATTCTTCGAAAATATTCACTTTTTTTAAAAGTAATAAAACTTTCAAAGGAATTGAATTTGGTATTTAAAATATTTCATAAAATTTTTCGAAATAAATCAATTTAAAATTTTTTATAAAATTCTACCGCAAGAATTCAATTATTTTCACAAGCAATAATATTTTTCACGAAAAATGAATTATTTATAAAAATTTAAATAAAATTCCAGGCAAGGATACAATTTATTATTTTCGTATAATAAATAATAAAATTCTTCTCAAGAATACAATTGCCTACTTTTAATAATTTTTAATAACATTCATCACAAGAATTCAATTATTTTCCCAAATAATAACATTTTTCACGAGAATTCAATTATTTAAAAAAAATTAAATAAAATTCTTCGCAAGAATTCAATTATTTTCATAAATAATAAAATTCTGCTCAGAAATTCAATTATTTTTTTAAAAAATTGATAAATTCTTTCTTTAATTCTTCACAATTATTCAATTATTTTCCCAAATAATAAAATTTTTAACGAGAATTCAATTTTATTTGACAAAAATTAAGGTCCTGAAAACACTCTACGTTAAAAAAAAAATAAATAAAATTCTTCGCAAAAATTCAATTATTTTCATAAATAATAAAATTCTTCTCAGAAATTAAATTATTTTTTAAAAAATTGATAAATTCTTTATAAGAATAAAATATTGAGAAACATTTAATTATTCAATGTATATATTATTTGTTTTTATATTTAAAATAATATTTAATAATATTTATTTATTTTTTTTTTATTTATTTATTTATTTTTTTATTTTTTTATTTTTTATTTTTTATATTTAAATAGTTGAATTTCAGTTGAACTCTCTAATAAGAATTGATTTAAAAACGAATTTCAGTTGAAATTTTAGATAATAATTGAATATTAAAAGTGTTATATTACGATTTTTTTAGAAATAACTAAATTTCAAAAGATTATTAAATTGAAATCGTTGATAATTTTAATTGTTGTAAAACTGTAATAACATTTAAATTTTTACTTTGAAAAATTATTAATTTATTTTTTTAATTCTTGTGAAGAATTTAAATTAAATTTCAATAAATAATTTCATAATTGTATTATTAAAAAATTTTAGAATTAAAGTTCTTAGCAGGATTAGAGTAAAAATAAATATTTTTGATTGAAATGAGGAATCAGTCAGGGAAATACTGAATCAAATTTTTGTGAATCGACTAAAACATTTTTTTTTATTCGTTAACATTAATTTTCTATAGCTACTTTTTTCAGTTTTAAAGCTACTTTTTGATTCTTTTTTAAAATGAATTCAAACAATTATGTTACATGTTCGAACTTAATTTGTTTCCTTAAATTCTGATAATGTACTTACGGGAAAAAGACACATTGTGTGAGTTCTGCAAAGTCGACAATAATCTTCTCGTCTATGCTGACCAGATATCAACGCAATCACTGAGAATATAACAAAAAGTGTCAAACTGCGTAATTGAATCATTTTTGCTTCCTCGTGGAGGAACTTTTGTAGTCGTTTAATTTATAAAATTTTTTAAAGAGCTTTAAACAAATTTTCCTTATAGGAATGTGTTACCTGAACAAATGTCCGTATACGTATGTGTATCTCGTTTTTTGTGAACGCGATAACTCGAAGAAGTTTCAACGAATTTGGTTAAAAATTATAAGGTATTTTTTTTGACTTTTTTCAAAAAAAAATTTTTTAAGTTGGTTATTGAAGTTAATGTATGATAAAATTTTATTCTTTCCATCAAGACGAATCGATTGGTCTGTATAAAGTATAAATATGAGAATTTATAGAGTTAATCATAATTAAAGACGAAAAATTCGCATTTTTATCAAAAAATCAGTTCTTTCAGCAAAATTATGTTGCTGTACAATAAAATCTTACCCCTTACTTTCAAAAATCTTATTATTTTGAATTATTAGTGAATTATTGAATAATTAAAGACGAAATAATTTGCTAAAATCTTTATTATTATTATTATTATTATTATTATTATTATTCTGCTTCACTGTATTTTGACAAAAAATTAAAACACAGTAGTTTTCATTTTATTAAATAATTGTCGAAGATAATAATTTCCTACACTGAAAAAAATTTAGTCGAAAAGTTCAACTACCATTATGTAGTTGAGTGTAAAGTAGTTAAATTAATTATTTTTTCAGTTATGCTAACAATGTTTGTATAGTTGATTTGACTATTTTTGATGTAGTCAAAAAATAATAGTTCAATATGAAGCTGAAGTCTGCAACGCTTTTAAAAAAGAATTTTTTTCAAGTTAAATTCATCTCTAATTTTCATGTGCGTTAATTTTTAAGAAATTAATTGTTACTTAAGAGACAATTTTATTGTTAAAAAATAACATTATTTTGAATTAAAATTAAAAAAACGCATTATTTTTTCGTTTTCGTTTTCAAAAACGTTGCAGACTTCATTCTCATAGTTCAGTTGACTAAAAAAAAGTATTCAAGTTACAGTTGAGGACTTATTGAATTATTGAGAGTAGTTGAAAAGTTGTAAAATCTACTAGAAATTTTTTTTGAATTTACGTGCGTTTAATGTCGTATATTTTTCCTCGAATAAAATTACCTGTAGGACCATAGTTGCAAGCTAGTGTGGCTATGATCTGATTGTTATGATTGAGGTTAATATAACCACAGCCAATGAATCTAGTTGTTGACCATACCATTTGGGTATAACGAAGAACTAGTGTGTAATCCCTGCAAAGAAAAAAAATTGAGAAATGTATCATATTATCGTTAAAATAAGAAATCAAGACTTTATCTTTTACAATTGTAAGTAGAAAGTGTAGAAGTTTATGAGATTTCACATCCAGAAAAAGATTTGTTTGTTTCAAAGAAATTTTCTTTTTTTGATTGTTATTAGGTCAAAGAAAAATTTCTTTGATTTAAAGAAATTATTTCATTAGTTCTTTTTCGTTGACTAAAATAAATATTTCTTTGGATTAAAGAAATCTTTTCTTTGAATAAATAATATGAGAACCCACGTAGAATCTCATGTAGCATCCCATGTTGAATTGGGTTTGAACGAAAAAAAATTTTAATCCAAACATTTGTACACTTTTTTTTTGCTAATTTACTATTAATTAAAATGTTCTGTTGTCTTACATGACACGTTCGACTTGTCGGGAATCGAATTTCTCGACCTCATTATACCAGTCATTTATAATTTGTGTTATTATATCGGATGGAACTGTTGTTACAAATTTCCCACCAATGTTTTGACCAACAAAGAAACGTTCTGAAATTAAGATATTATTTTTAATTAAAACAAAACCTAGTTCTTCTATAAAAAATATTTATTTTGTAAATAAATATGTGACGCGTCGCGAAGAAAAGCACCTAAGAAGCATATCGAAAATTTTACAGGTGGAGGGAAAAAGGAAAGAGAAAATCAACTCTTAGCACGAATTTCTGTTTTGTAAATCATTATTACTAAAGTATTTCAGATAAGTATTTGATAAAAATTAATTTTGAGTTTAGATAGTTAAAAAGTAATCTTTAATTTATCTGAAACAATCATAGACATAATTTTATTTTTTTTTACTTTAAGATATAATTTTGGAAAATAATCGTATTTTTGAAGAATTCTAACTGAAAATTTAGAAAATAATTGAATTTAAAAAAAATTTTAAATTAATCTTTATCACTAGGATAAGAAAAGAAGTTAACGAGTTTTTTTAAGTTAAATTTAATTTTTCGATAGCTACTTTTTTACTATTTCTTTTCGGTTTTTAAAATCTACTGTTATTTTATTTAACCTCAAAAATTTATTTATTTAATCAAAACTATCTTACTTTCAAAGTTGTAAATATATAACTATCTTGGTGATTTCTGCACGAGATGTTCAAATAATTCTTAATTTTTTTAACTTTAGAAATCTATCCGAAAAATTATATTTTTTAAAAAAATGAAGAATTTCTATTAAACTAAAAAAAAAATTTTTAAACTAACAATGGCATTCTAAGTTATTACTTACGAACGTGTCTGCATGAATCCATACTAAATCTGCATTGATTAACCCACCTCTGTGCAATGATTGCCAATTCATCATCCCATACCTGAAGACATGAAATAAAAAATAATTAAAAAGTAAAGTTAAAATAGTTATTTAATTTTTATAATTTTCGTAATGAAACCAACCAAATCTGGAATGCTTATTGCTGGAGGTTGTGGTCCAGGATTTCCTCTTGTTTCACCTCCCGATGCAACTTTTTGTCTAAGGCTATTATGCAATTCTAAAATTTCCCTTATCTGATCTGAATTGAGTCCCACGTGTGATACAGGACAAACTCGATGAGGGTTTGGATCCTAATTTTATTTTATGTTAATTAATATTTATATTAATTAATATTTATAATATATTAATTAATGTAAAAATTAATATGATATAATATTAATTAATATTTATTTTCCCAAATAATAAAATTTTTCACAAGAATTCAAATATTTTCATAATAATAAAATTCTTCTCAGAAATTCAATTAAAATTTTAAAAATTGATAAATTCTTTCTTTAAATCCTAGTAAGATCTCAATTATTTTCCCAAATAATAAAATTTTTCTCGAAAATTCATTTATTAAAAAGGAATTAAATAAAATTCTTCGCAGAAATTCAATTATTCTCATAAATGTTAAAATTCTTCTCAGAAATTCAATTATTTTTCCAAACAATAAAATCTTTACCGAAAATTCAATTATTTTAAAAAAATGAAATAAAATTCATCGCAAAAATTCAATTATTTTCATAAATAATAAAAATCTTCTCAGAAATTCAATTAAAATTTTAAAAATTGATAATTTCTGTTTTTAATTCTTAGCAAAATTTCAATTATTTTCCCAAATAATAAAATTTTTCACAAGAATTCAAATATTTTCATTAATAATAAAATTCTTCTTAGAAATTCAATTAAAATTTTAAAAATTGATAAATTCTTTCTTTAATTTTTAGCAAGATCTCAATTATTTTCCCAAATAATAAAATTTTTTTCGAAAATTCATTTATTAAAAAGGAATTAAATAAAATTCTTAGCAAGAATTCAATTATTTTCATAAATAATAAAATTCTTCTCAGAAATTCAATTATTTTTTTAAAAATTGTGAAATTTTAATTGTTGTAAAACTGTAATAACATTTAAATTTTTACTTTAGAAAATTATTAATTTATTTTTTTTTAACTTTTCTGAAGAATTTAAATTAAATTTTAATAAATAATTTTATTTGTTTACTTTTAAAAATTACTTTTAAATACAATTGTATTTTTTAGGATAAAAGTTCAGAAAAAAATTGTATTTTTCAAATATTTAGAATTAAAGTTCTTAGCAGGATTAGAATAAAAATAAATATCAAATTTATAAATAATAAAATAATCAAATTTTTGTGAATATCGACTAAAACATTTTTTTTTATACGTTAGAATTAATTTTCGATAGCTACTTTTTTCAGTTTTAAAACTACTTTTTGATACTTTTTTAAAATGAATTATTGAGTGTGAAGCCTGCAATTTAAACATTAATTTTACATGTTCGAACTTAATTTGTTTCCTTAAATTCTGATAATGTACTTACGGGAAAAAGACACATTGTGTGAGTTCTGCAAATTCGACAATAATCTTGTCGACTAGGCTGACCAGAAATCAGCACAATCACTGAGAATATAACAAAAAGAGTCAAACTGCGTAATTGAACCATTTTTACTTACTGGATTGATGGTTTTTTTTTTTTAATCAATTGAAGTGACATCCTTTCTTCATTGCTTTTATACTCTACTTTATTTAAAATTTGTCAAAAAAATATCAGTTTGTGCTAGAATGTTTTTCCATTGCCTTGTTGTTGTTTTTTTAATATTATTTTATTGTCACTTTCCTCCAATTGTGACAACATTTTGTTTTATTTTTTCCAATTGTTCTCAATTTTCTTCAAATAAACAATATGTATATTTTGTTTACGTATACAAAATTTCGATTTCGAAACTCGTCATTAGAGGAAAATTATTTTTGTGCTAAAAATATTTAATTTACACACAAAAAGATCTCTGTTATTATTAATTACTCGTTGTCGAATCATTCCTTGACGGCTTTTAGTAATTGGCATTTAATTTCAACTTTTTTCTTTACATTGCTTAAAATTTGTTTAAAATTCATGAAATTTATAAATGCTAAATAATAATTCAATGATATTGTTTCTAAGATTTTCTACGTAAAGATAATTAATCGAACATCTAGAAAAATAAATTTTAAATCTTATTTTTAATTTTCTGCTTTAGAAACAGAAAAAAGATCTATCTTTGATGATTTTTTTTGGGAAAACGAAAACAGGAATTTTTTTTGGTAAAAAAGTAATTGTCGTCCCTGAAAACCCCAGAGTCATTATACATTAATTTTAGACATATCGTTCATCATATTGAATTGGTCAGTTTTAATTTTTGAAATCTCACTTCTGATTATGATCCTAAAGTTCTGAACGTTCAAATGAACGAAATTTATTTATTTCTTCCTCAAATTCAATTTTTATGACAATAATTTTGAGTCGCTATCAAAAAAATTAATTTTTAAAGTTTTTAAATGTAGAATCTAAGTTTTAAATTTTTATTCGAATCAATAATTTATGAAAATATTTTTAATACAAAATATTTCGTTCATTTGAACGTTCAAAACTTGTGATTCATTTCTGATTCATAAGTACCGTCCCAAAAAACTCTGAATTTTGATGTTTTTTTTTGTTTGTCTCGTAAACTATGAAATTACTTTTTTTTATTAAAATAATAAAATATTTTATTAAATTTTTTTTATTAAAATTTTATTAAAATATTGTATTAAAATTACGACGAATTTTAATAAAAAAACCTTCAATTTTTTCTATTTCTGACAATAATTTCTTTTTCAAGAACTATCATAAAATTATGACTTATAAATTATTTAATGAATAATTTTTACAATTATGATAAATACTAGGTTGATAAAAGAATTTTTAGTAAAAAATACTAAAAAAATTAAATTTTGGAAAAGTTACAAATGATTCCAGAAATTCAATTACCTATTTTCAAAATTTTTTATAAATTTTAAATTAAATTTAAAATTTAATTTAAAAAATTTTTTTTTTTTATTTAATTTAATTTTCTTCGAAATAATTCAATTATTTTCATAAGTAATACAACTTTCACAGGAATTCAATTATTTTTATAAATAATAAAATTCTTCACCAAAATTCTATTATTTTTATTAACTTGAATAAAATTCGTTGCAAGAATTAAATTATTTTCAAAAGTAATAAAATTCATTGCAGAAATTAAATTATGTTCAAAAACTAAAAAAAATTCTTGTCAAAATTTCAAGTATCTTTATAAATAATAAAATTCTTCTCCGAAATTCAATTAGTTTAGAATTTTTTTTTTAAATTTTTGGGAAAATTTTAATTATTTTCATAAATAATAAAACTCATCGCAGAATTTTAATTATTTTTGATACAATATTTTAATCAAATTCTTCGGAAAATGTAATTATACTTAAAAATTTTATTAAAATTTGTTAAAAGAATTTAATTTTTTAAAAATCTTTTAATAAATTCTTTATGAGAATTCAATTTTAAGAAACATTCAATTATTCAATAAATTATTTATTTTTTAATTTAAATAATTGAATTCTTCTATAATTTTCTAATAGAAATTGATTTAAAAATGAATTACAGAAAAATCGATTTATTATTATTTATGAAAATGATTCAATTATTGCAACGAATTTTATAACATTTTTTTTTAAATAATTGAATTTTTTGAGAAATTTTACTATTTGTAAAAATAATTGAATTCTTGCGAAGGATTTTATTAGGATTTTTGTAAATAATTAATTTTTTTTTGAAAAATTTTGAATTTGAATGTTATGAAGAATTTTAATTGATGTTTTTGAATAATTTTACAATTAAAGAAATTTTTTTTGAGTAACTAATAATTTTTATAGTGAATCAGAATATTCTTTAGGGTCAGGGAAAAAGTGAAAATTTGGTCTGGAAATCAGGGAAAATTAAAATTAAATAATTGTGGCAACCCTGATATGGTAATTAAATTGAAATTATGAAAATAATTTTGAATGAGTTACAGTATGAATATTTTTATAATATAAAATAATGATTTTATCACTCGGATATCTTTAATTATTATGGGTTATTGTTGAATTTGAAAAAGGTTTGAATTTGAAATTTTTGAAAATCGTAATTACTATGGAAAAATAATTAATTAAATTCTTGTGTCAACCATGATAATGGATTTTCAATGTTGTTGTTCTCTTTGAACCTTTTGAAACAGATATTTTTAGTTTTAGAAATTTAGCTATTTAATTATATTAGTCAATTCTTTCAGAATTTTTATGTTAGGTAACAACAATAATATTAAAATTTTCATTACAACTAAAGTAATTAATAAAAGTAAAGCTAAAAATTCATAAAAACAATTTTATTTTTGAGTCTGGAATTATTAAAAAAATTGTCTGTAAAACCTGGAAACAGTAGTTTGCCTTTTTTAAATAATTGTCGATGGTAATAATTTTCCTAAGTATTATAGGGAACGGCGAATGTCATACATCTTGCCATTAACAATATTACCTGCAGGACCATAGTTGCAAACTAGTGTGACTGTGATAATGTTGCCTTGTTGATTGGTAATATAACCACAGCCAATATTGACACTTGTTGACCACAATATTTGGGTATAATGTTTAACAAAATTGAAATTCCTGAAATAAAAGAAAAAATGTATAATTTATCGTTAAAATTAAAAATCCACTTTTTATCTTTTCTACAGATATGGAATTAATGGTATAGTTTTTAATATATTTGTAAATGTTTTCTTCTTTCTTTCTTTCTTTCTTTGTTTTATTTCTTTGGGTTTAAAAGAAAAGGAAATTCGTCACTTGTTTGCTAATTTATTATAAATAGTTTTAATTAAAATGTTGAGTTGCCTTACCTGACACTTTCGACTTGTCGGGAATCGAATAAGACGACTTCATTATACCAGATTTGTATTAATCTTGTTATCATATTGGGTGGAATTGTTCCTACAAGTCGTAAGCTACCGACGTTTTGTCCAACTTGGAAACGTGCTGAAATAAAAATATTACCTTAAATACTGTTACAATTGTTATAAAAAAAATTGAAAATAATTGAATTCTCGAAGAACTTTCAAAAAATTATTAAAAATAATTGATTTAGAGATGAAGTTGAGTTTAAAATTGTAGAAAATAATTGAATTTTGGAAGGGTTATAAAAAAATTTTCTTTGAATCAAATATAATTTATTTGAGTTAAATAACAGTATATTTGTCTCAGAGCCAACTAAGTTATTTATTTGTTTTAAATACAAATTTTAATCGGCATAAATAAAACTTTTATTTGAAACAAATAAAATTTGTATTTAAAACAAAAATGAAATTTATTTGAAATAAATTAAAAGCATTTTTTCGATCTGTCAAACAATATTTTTTAAAGAAAAAAAAAACAAAACAAAAGCATACCTACACAAAAACTAATTTCAAAGTGTGGACAGACAGAATGAAAGAATGAAATACAAAGATGATTATAGTTAATTCTCTCTTCGTGTATTTGTTAGAAATTATTAAATTTGAATTTGACAAATCTTTTTATCGAATTGACTTCTTATTTATAAATTTTTTTTTAAAATAAAAAACTACTAAAATCTGTGCAAATTTATCGGCCCTCTAAAGGTTAACAAAATTATTCCAGTTTTGAATAATTGAATGATGAATGAATCATTGGAAGGTCACAAAAATTTTATTTTGTATTTTAAAATACAAAATAAAATTTTTTTGACTGCATTGACTTTTGACTTTTTTTGTATTTTTAATCGACGTTTATGCATAGATATTTATTATACTTACGAACAGTTCTGCACATGTCGTGTCCAAATCTGCATTGATTAGCCCATCTTTGTGCAATGATTGCTAATTCTTCATCCCAAACCTAAAGACATAAAATAAAAAATAATTTTTAATTGAAGTTACAATAGTTAATTAAGTTTCTTAATTTCCGTAATAAAACCAACCATGTTTGGCATATGTCTTGCACGAGGTTGTGGTCCAGGATTTCCTCTTCTTTCACCACCCGAAGCAACTTGTCTCCTAAAGTTGTTGTGCACTGTTAAAACCTCATTTCTCTGACTTGCAGTGAGACCCACTTGTAATGTAGGACAAACAGGATTTGGATTCTGAAAGTCATTTTATGTTACATTAATTAATATAATAATTAAAATAATATTATATTAATTTAAACTCAGCAGGGTTGTCACAGGTCAGGGAAATCAGGGAATTCAGGGAAAAGTCAGGGAATTTTATTAAAGTACTGGAAAAAATTGAATTTTGGAGAAGTTACAAATGATTGCAGAAATTCAATTATTTTCAAAAGTAATAAAATTCTTCACAGAAATTCAATTATGTTCGAAAATTTTAAAAGATTCTCATAAAAATTCAATTATCTTTAAAAATAATAAAATTCTTCTCCAAATTTCAATTATTTTCAAAAATTTTAATAAAATTCTTTGCAAAATTTCAATTATTTTAAAAAAATTTTTCTCAATTCAATGAGACATTTTTTACAAAAATTCAATTATTTTCATGAATAATAAAATTCATCATAGAATTTAAATTATTTTTAATACAATTTTAATTGAATTTCTCGAAAAATTTAATTATTCTTGAAAATTTTATTAAAATTTTTCGAAACAATTCAAGTTTGTTGATAAAATTCTTTATGATAATTTAGTTTCGAAAAACATTCATTTATTCAATAAATTATTTATTTTTTTATTTAAATAATTGAATTCTTGTAGGAATTCAAATTTATTTCCAATAAAAATTGATTTGAAAATGAATATTAGTTAAAATTTTAGATACTAATTGAATATTAAAAGCATTATAGCATGAAGTTTTAAAAAAAACATAATTGAATTGTTTCGAAGAATTTTAACAAAATTTTTGAAAATAGTGACATTTTTCGAAGAATTTACTTAAAATTGTATTAAAAATAATTGAAATCCTGTGAAGAATTTTATTAATTTATAAAAGTAATTGAATTCTTGCAATGAATTTTTTCAAATTTTTTTTTTAATAATTCAAAATATAATGTAAAGAATCTTATTATTTACGAAAATAATTGAATTTCTGCAACGAATTTTATTTCATTTTTTTTAAATAATTGAATTATTTTGATAACTTTTATTAAAATAGTAGATTTTGAAAATATTTTAATTTCAACGAAGAATTTCATTACAATCGTGAAATGTAATTAAATTCTTGCAAAAAATTTATAAAAATAATTCCATTTTTCTAGGAATTTTCTTTAAATTGTATTATAAATAATTGAAATCCTCAGAAAAATTTTATAATTTATTAAAATAATGGAATTCTTACAACAAATTTTATTAATTTTATTTTAAAATAATTGAATTCATGTGAAAGTTGTATTACTTGTAAAAATAATTGAATTCCTGCAACGAATTTTATTACATTTTATTTAAATAATTATATTCTTTTAAAAACTTGTATTAAAAATGTAAATTTTGAAAATTTTTTAATTTCAGCGAAGAATTTAATTACTTTTGCGAAATGTAATTTAGTTCTTGCAAAAAATTTTTGAAGATAATTTCATTCTTCGAGAAATTTATTTAAAATTGTATTAAAAATAATTGAAACCATATGTGAAGAATTTTATTATTTATGAAAATAATTGAATTCTTGCAGCGAATTTTATTATAATCTTTGTAAATAATTTAATTCTTTTTTGAAAAATGTTATGGAAATTAAAATTTTTATAAGTTGTTGAATTTTAAAAATGTTTGAATTTGAATGTTTTGAAGAATTTTAATTCCTATGGAAAAATAATAATTAAATGCTTTTATTTAAAAATTGAGTTATTGATGTTTGCGAATAATTTTACAATTTAAGAAATTCGTAAGTAAATGTAATAGAATATTTTTGTTAGTATCTAATAATTTTTAGAGTGAATCAGAATATTCTTTAGGGTCAGGGGAAAAGTCAAAATTTTGTCTGGAAATCAGGGAAAAGTCAGAGAAAAACAAAATTAATTTTTTGTGGCAACCCAGACTCAGTGAAAAAAATCATTTGATTCAAATAACCGATCACTTGTCTATTATCAAATAAATATTTACTTGACTCAAATAATTTTTTAATTTACATCAATTAAATGGTATTTGCTTAAAATACTGAATTTATTGTTTCAAAGACAATTTATTTATTGATGTAAATTAAAAATTATTTGCGTCCAGTAAATATTTATTTGATAATAACTGAATCAGTTATTTGAATAAAATAAAATTTTTTTCAATATATAGTAAATAATAGTTAATTAATATAGGGAATAATTGATAAAATACATATTCATATTTCCTTAAATTTTGATGTACTTACGCGAAAAACACACATTGTGTGACCAAAACAAAGTCGACAATATTGTAACGGAAGTGGTCCAGGCTGACCAGAAATCAGCACAATCACCGAGAAAATAACAAAAAGAGTTAAACTGCGTAATTGAACCATTTTTACTTACTGGATTGATGATTTTTTTTTTTAAATCAATTGACTTTCTTTCCAGCTTTTATACTCTACTTTATTTAAAATTAGGCAAAAAAATATCAAACTGTATCAGGATGTTTTGCTTCATTGCATTAGTTGTTATTTTTTGATATTATTTCATTGTCAATTTCCTCCAATTGTGATAACATTTTGCTTTATTTTTTTCCAATCGTACAAAGTTTTTCCTTAAATAAACAATATATTTTGGTTATGTGCAATCTTTCAATTTATTTCGAAGCTTATAACACTGGAGGAAAATTATTTGTATGCTAAAAATATTTAATTTCTATCTGAATTTGATGAAATATTTATTCCTCATTTTGAAAGTGATGTTGTGGTTATTACAGATTTCATGAGGATCCTAAAGTTCTGAACGTTCAAATGAACGAAAATTATTTATTTCTTCAACAAATTAAATTTTTATTGCAATTATTTTGCGTCTCTATCCAAAAAATTAATTACTGAGTTTCTAAACGTAAAATTTCAGTTTGTAAATTTTTTGTGATTAGTAATGCATAAAATATCTTCAATTAAAAAATATTTCGTTCATTTGAACGTTCAAAACTTTGGGATCATATTTCATGTCTATGTTTCTGCAGTTTTCGTCGATATTTTTTTGGAATTTGTGATAATTTTTGATGATAAAAAATGAATATTGTAAATTAAGAAATCATTCAGTATTTATACTTGACCGACAGTGTTGAGATGGGTGAGATTTTGTAATTTGACTTTGGCACTGACTTTAACCACTGATTTTGACGTTAACTTTGCCTTTTAATTTGACATTAACTTTAACTTTAAATTTTGACTTTAACTTTATTAAAGATTTATTTAACTTTATCAAAGTCGAAGTCAAAAAGTCAAAGTTAAAGACAATATCAAAGTTCAAACGAACTTTATTTATTTATACCAATTTACAATTTCATCTTGTTTCGAGTATAAATTATTATTTTTTCTAAGTTTTTTCTAATTGCAAAAAAGAAAAATATATAAAGAGACCAACAGACAAAAACACAAAATGAAAAATCTTCATTTTTCGGTGTGATTTTATTGTTAAAAGCTTTGCAAAAAAAAAAAAAAAAAAAATTTCCCCAACGGCAACAACAAAGGGAAAAATTGTAACAGAGAATTTTTGTGTATTGTTCCGTGGGTTTATTTAAAAACGCGCGTGCCAACCCCCATAATTCCTGGGGGTGTGTCGGGGGCGTGGGGCTGCAGCTGCTCTCGTGGTCTGCACGCGTCACATATATCGTCACCCAAAAATTGCTTGCACAATAAAATTTCGCGTCAATATATTTTAACATGTGACATAAACTTTTTTTCCAAAAATTTTACTGAAATAACAGAAAAAAGAGAAATTATTACCTATTTAAAAATTTAAGAAAAAAAAATTATTGTTTATTAAAAGTATCTTTTAGTGAATATTCAAGTGAAAATATCATTCGTTGAAAGATCAAGTAATTAACAATATGTTATTTAGTTTTAATTAATTAGTTACTTAGTTTTAGTTTTGTTTTTAATTATTTATTAGTAATAATTAGTTTAAATACTCTCAAAATTTGAAGTAGTAAAATTTGTTTACTAATTTTAATAAGTGACTGACTTGCTTTCGAATTCGTACATTTTACTAACTAGTAATTAATCAGTCACTACTCTCTAAATTTGAATTAGTAAAAATGTTTACTAATTTAAATTAGTGACTGACTTTTTGCTTTTGAATTAGTAAACTTTACTTTTAAATTAGTAGAAATTACTATTTATTAGTAAAATTTACTAATTTAAAAGCAAAAAGTCAGTCACTAATTCAAATTAGTCAAAATTTTTACTAATTCAAATTTAGAGAGTAATTAGTAGATTTTAATTAATTTTAATTTATTTTAAAATTAATTAAATTAATTAATTAGTAAATTTATTTAAAAGCAAAAGGTCAGTCATTAATTCAAATTAGTAAACAATTTTAATAATTCAAATTTTGAGAGCATTTCAACTAATTATAATTAAGTAAATAATTAAAAAAAACTTTTTACTTTTGAATTAGTGAATGTGACTAATAAATTAGTAGAAATTACTATTTATTAGTAAAATTTACTAATTCAAAAGCAAAAAGTCAATTACTAATTTAAATTTGTAAACATTTTTCCTAATTTAAATTTTGATAGAAGACTAAGTTGTTAGTAATTAATTAGTTATACTTTGGATTAATTAATTATAGTTAGATTAGATTAGATTTATTTGAATATCAACGGAATTCGACCTATTTAAGTAATTAGTTAATTAGTTTTCAATTGTTTTTCAATTAATTAGGTAATTATTTACTTAGTTTCAGTTAATTATTTTTCATAATTATGATCAATTAGTCAATTAATTAGTTTATTAAAAAAGAGTAACTTATAATATTTTTATATATTATAAAGAGTTAACGTTAACAAGTTAAGTAAGTTTAACAAGAGAAAATATTTAGGAAAAAAATTTTTTTTTTGTAAGTTGTAATGCTTTATTTTTGCAAAATAATAATAACAATAACAACATACAATATACAATATGTAATATATAATAAATTATAAGGAAGTGTAAGGTTAATTGCTATTAATAATAACAATAATATTCTAATTAATTTGCTACAGAAGAAAAATTATAAATAAAAATAGAACACAATATTGTTACTAACGACGAATGTCGTATACTTTGCCATTTGGAATATTGCCCGCAGGACCATAATTGCAAACCAAAAAAAGTCTCTTAAATATAGGCCCCAGTCGATAACTTACATAACCACAGCCAATATTTGTTGTAGTTGACCACATCATTTGAGTATATCTTCCAACTTTTGTGAAATCTCTATATATGTAAAAATATTTTTAATTAATTTAATTATATATTAACTTTATAACTATAACTCTATAACAATATTTTGTAAATACTTCCACAATTATTTAATAAATTATTTTTTCGATCATTTTGGTTCTTTATTTATTTTTGAATTAAAAGAAAATTTTTTTCTCAATGTTGAGCTGAAATAAAAATCTTTGAAAATAATTGCATTTTGGAGAAGAATTTTGTTATTTATAAAGATAATTGAATTTTTGACGTGAATTTTTTTTAAATGTTTCAGCATAATTGAATTTCTGCATAGAATTTTATTACTTTTAAAAATAATTGAATTCCTCCAATTATTTGTAACTACTACAAAATTCTATTTTTTTTAGTGTTTTTAACAATAAATGTCAAATATATAAAGTCAAAGTGAAAGTTAAAATCATAGTTAATGTCAAAGAATACTCAAAATCAAAGTCAAAGCCAAAATAAAAATAAAAGTTTATAATTTAAAGTCCAAGTCAGTGTCAAAGTCTCAATCAAATCGAAAATCAAAGTCAAATTACAAAATCGCACACCAGGTCAATCTTTTTTTTCGTATAGAAAATAATATTTCTCATTAAAATACAAATTGAAAGTAAAAGAATTATTAAATGGCTCGAGAGAAAAAGCAAAGTTTTTCGAGTTTAAAATCTACTCCAAATGTGAGTAATCTTATTTAGAACTATAAATGATTTAGTCTAAAGAAAAAAATTATTCTAAATATTTTAATTTGTGACTCGTATTTTTTTAATAGAATGTTAAAGTTAATTTACAGGGTTGCCACAGGTCAGGGAATTCAAGGAAAAGTCAGGGATTTTTATTTAAGTAACTGGAAAAAATTGAATTTTGGAGAAGTTACAAATGATTTCAGAAATTCAATTATTTTCAAAAGTAATAAAATTCTTCGCAGAAATTCAATTATGTTCAACATAATAATAAATAAAATAATAAATAATAAATAAATAAAATAATAATAATAATAAAATTCTTCTCCAAATTTCAATTATTTTCCAAAAATTTAATAAAATTCTTTGCAAAATTTCAATTATTTTCAAAAAAATTTTCTCAATTCAATGATTTTCAATATCTACAGTTTTAATAAAATTTTTCAAAAGAATTCAATTATTTAAAAAAAAATTTTTGATAAAATTCTAAGCAAACTTCGCGATAATTCAATTATTTTCATAAATAATAAAATTTTTTACAAAAATTCAATTACAATATTTTTTGGTTATTACCATGGTAACATCGACAAATGGAACACCCTCGGCAATTGGTACACTTACCCTAGAATTTTAATTATTTTTAATACAATTTTAATTAAATTTCTCGAAAAATTTAATTATTCTTGAAAATTTGATTAAAATTTCTTGAAAAAATTCAAGTTTGTTGATAAAATTCTTTATGATAATTTAGTTTCGAAAAACATTCATTCATTCAATAAATTATTTATTTTTGTATTTAAATAATTGAATTCTTGTAGGAATTCAAATTTATTTCCAATAAAAATTGATTTGAAAATGAATATTAGTTAAAATTTTAGATACTAATTGAATATTAAAAGCATTATAGCATGAATTTTTAAAAATACATAATTGAATTGTTTCGAAGAATTTTAACAAAATTTTTGAAAATAGTGACATTTTTCGAAGAATTTACTTAAAATTGTATTAAAAATAATTGAAATCCTGTGAAGAATTTTATTAATTTATAAAAGTAATTGAATTCTTGCAATGAATTTTTTCAAATTTTTTTTTAAATAATTGAAATAATGTAAAGAATCTTATTATTTATGAAAATAATTGAATTCCTGCATCGAATTTTATTACATTTTTTTCAAATAATTGAATTATTTTGAGAACTTTTATTAAAAAAGTAGATTGTGAAAATATTTTAATTTCAACAAAGAATTTCATTATATTCGTGAAATGTAATTAAATTCTTTTAAAAAATTTAAGAAAATAATTCCATTTTTCTAGGAATTTACTTTAAATTGTGTTATAAATAATTGAAATCCTCAAAAAAATTTTATAATTTATGAAAATAATGGAATTCTTACAACTAATTTTATCAATTTTTTTTAAATAATTGAATTCATGTGAAAAATTGTATATTATTTGTAAAAATAATTGAATTTATGCAACGAATGTTATTATTTGATTTGAATAATTTTATTCTTTTGGAAACTTGTAGTAAAAATGTAAATTTTGAAAATTTTTGAATTTCAGCGAAGAATTTCATTATTTGTAAAATGTACCAAATTTAATTCTTGCAAAAAAATTTTTGAAGATAATTTTATTTTTCGAGAAATTTATTCAAAATTATATTAAAAATAATTGAAACCATGTGAAGAATTTTATTATTTATGAAAATAATTGAATTCTTGCTTAGAATTTTATTATAATTTTTGTAAATAATTTAATTTTTTTTGAAAAATTTTATGGAAATTTAAATTTTTATAAAACATAAAGATATTCTTATAAGTTGTTGAATTTTAAAAATGTTTGAATTTGAATGTTTTGAAGAATTCTAATTCCTATGGAAAAATAATAATTAAATACTTATTTAAAAATTTAGTTATTGATGTTTTTGACTAATTTTACAATTTAAGAAATTCGTAAGTAAATGTAATAGAATGTTTTTTTGAGTATGTAATATAATTTTTGGAGTGAATCAGAATATTCTTTATGGTCAGGGAAAATGTGAAAATTTTGTCTGGAAATCAGGGAAAAGTCAGGGAAAAATAAAATTAAATATTTGTGGCAACCCTGATTTAGACAGATGCAAATTTAATGAGGAAATTGACTCACGTGACGTTTTCGACTTGTCTGCTATCGAAATACATTACTTCACTATACATTTCATTTACTAAAGTAGTCATTATATTGGTTGGAATTTGGTCTGCTCCAGTTCCTGCGGTTGCGACGTTTTGACCAACTTTAAAGCGTACTGAAAATAAAATAATAAAATATTGTTATAAATAAAATTTAAACTACCGTTAACTACCGTTAACGTCCTAGTTCATTTAAAAGACAATTAACGTTTAGAAACGTGAATTATCGTTTAAATTTGATAGTAGTAAATAGTAATAATTAACTATAATAATTTTCGTAATTCATTCTTTCATTTGTAATTTTTCCAAAATTGTATTTTTTTAGTGTTTTCAACAAAAATTTGAATTACATACAAATTTTTAAATTCTATTTTTTTAATTGCTAATTAATAAAATAATTAAATTTAATAGTTTAAAATAATTTAAAAAAAAATTTTTAATTACTAATTATTAAAATAATTAAATTTAATAGTTTAAAATTAAAAAAAATTTTTTTTTAATTGCTACTTAATAAAATAATTAAATTTAAAAGTTTTAAATAACTTTTAAATGGTTTATGCGTTAGTAGAAACCAATAATGTTTCATCTTTTGAAGCCAATAATTTAATTCAATATTCGTGACAACTATGAATAGTATTTATAAAAATTAGTTTGTGGTTAAAAAATTCTTTTTTCTAACTTGAATGCAACTTGTAAGTGTACGTAAGCTGAAATAATTGAAATATTTACCAACGTTTCTGCATTGGTCTTTTTGATCAAAAAAACAATGGTTAGCCCACCTCTGTGCAATGTTTGCTAATTCATAGTCCCAAACCTAGAAACATATTGAAAAGGTTTTAAAATAGTATTTTAAATTTAAAATAGTACCTACTATAATTTTCTAATAATGAAACCAACCAAATCTGGAATGCTTATTGCTGGAGGTTGTGGTCCAGGATTTCCTTGTGATTCACCTCCAGCTGCAACATTTCGTCTGAGGTTATTATGCACTTCTAAAATTTCCTGGACTTGCTCTAGAGTGAGATGAGGTTGAATTGTAGGACCTTCACAAATGGGAAAACTTAACTAAAAGTACATTTGTTTTCTATAATATACTGTATTGAATTTTTTTTAAATTACTTGAAATTTTTATTTTATAATATATATTCAGATAAAAAATTTTCGATTAGTCGAATTTTCTTAAAATTGAATTGTAAACAAATGAATTTGAATATTCTTAAAGAACTTTTTCAAAAATTATTAAAAATAATTGATTCAAAGAAGAATTCTCGTAAAAAATTCAAATATCTTTATGAATAAAAAAATTCTTCTCCAAAATTGTGTTAAAATTAACTATATTAATTTGAATGTTCTTTCATTCTTTCATTTATTCACTTTTTCTGTCCCTCACACTCTGAAGTTGTCTTCTATTTATATTGTTGTTTTTTGTTAACTTTAGATAGAAAATAGAAATCATCAGAATTTTTTTTACTTCTTTTCATTAAAAGACTAAAATTTTGTTAAATATTATGTTTTGTCAAATTAAAATAATTTTTGTTCTTTATTTCTAAAAAAAAATTAGAAAATTATTAAACAACTGTGATTAAGAAATAGAAAATTTATTTATTTTTCATAACTTTCTTTTTGAATCACAATTTTTTTAACAAAATTATTATTTTGTTTTAGAAAAAGAAGAAAAATATTTGCACAATTTATATTTTAATCTTATCTTTGGAACAGGATTTTCCACAGGAATTAAGACATTCAAAAATTCAAAATTCAAACCTTTTTTAAATTAAACAACTTAATAAAAGTATTGTTTATAAAACATGAAAATATATCAATTGCTCAGAGTTGAAGACTCGGAGTGATCGATTTCTTCATGTTTTCTAATAAATTAAAGATGACTG
This sequence comes from Leptopilina heterotoma, assembly GCF_015476425.1. Classification (NCBI taxonomy): domain Eukaryota; kingdom Metazoa; phylum Arthropoda; class Insecta; order Hymenoptera; family Figitidae; genus Leptopilina; species Leptopilina heterotoma. Next base: position 866,365 of record NW_025110953.1, on the reverse strand, counting down.
AGAGATAAATCATTATTTTACATTATAAGAATATTGTTACTGTAAGTTCATCAAAATTATTTTCATCATTTTAATTAAATTATTATTTTCTAGAATTTTAAATTATTTTTTATGAAAATAATAATTAAATTCCTTAAAAAATTCTATTATTTATGTAAATAATTGAATTCCTTGTGAAATTTCAATTATTTTATGAATATAATCAAATGTTTGCGCAGAATTTCAATAAAATTTTTTATAATTGAATTCTTTTGAAAAATTTTAGTAGATATTATAAAAATCATTGAATTGAGGAAAATTTTTGAAAATAATTGAAATTTTTGCCGAGAATTTTTTCAAAATTTTTAAAAATAATTAAATTGATTCAAAGAATTTTATCAAATTTTCTTAAAATAATTGAATTTTTGCAACGAATTTTATTAAAATTTTCAAAAATAATTATGAATTCTTATGAAGAACTTTTATTAATTTTTTTGTTAAATAATTGAATTATTGCGAAAAAATTTATAAAACATTTGCAAATGATTGAATTCTTGCAAAGAATTTTATCAAAAAATTTGATACTAATTGAATTTCTTCGAAGAATTTTATTGTTTATGAAAATAATTACATTTAGGAAGAATTTTATTAAAATTTTACATAATCTAAATTAAATTCGTTTGAAGAATTTCTTTGAGTTTCTTTAAAATAATGGACTTTCTTTAATAATTTTAATTACAAGTTTTCAAAGTAATTGAATTCTATATGAATAATTTCTTTCAAGTTTTTATAATAATCCTCTTTCTTAATAATTGAAATTAAGCATTTAATTCTTGAATTTTATTAAAAATTTTTGAAAAATAATTGAATTTTTTTGAAAAATTTCTTTAATTTATTGAATACAATCGAATTTTTTAATAATTGTATTGAAAATAATTGAATTCCTGAGAAGAATTTTATTATTTATGAAAAATACTTTAATTCTTGCGAAGAAATTTATAAAAAATTTGTAAATAATAGAATTCCTCTGAAATTTTTATTATTTAATTCATTCATTCAAAATTGTCATTTTCTAAAATTTCAAATTAAAATTTTTTTTAAATAATTGAATTCATTTTGGGAAATATTTTATTAAATTCGTAGATATTGAAAATCATTAAAATTAGAAAAATTTCTGAAAATAATTGAACTTTGGAGAAGAATTTTGTTATTTATAAAGATAATTGGGATTTTTCAAGATTTGAACATAGTTGAATTTAATAAGAAGAATTTTTATTTTTTTTAAAGAATTTTTGCAACTATTTTTAAATTCTACAAAATTGAATTTTTTTAGTATTTTCAACAAAAATTTAAATTAGAAAATTTTCCAATTTTATTATTTTTAAAATTGCTAATTTTATTTAAAAAAGGTAGTAAGAAGTTAGCCGCGCGATTTGTTGCTAGTTATAATTATTTAATAATATTCTTACAAGTTGTTGAATTTCAAAAAAGATTGAGTTTGAAATTTTTGAAAATCTTAATTCCCGGAGAAAAATAATAACGATTAAATATTTATTTAAAAAAGAAGTTATTGATGTTTTTGAATAATTTTCCAATTGAAGAAATTCGTAAATAAATGTAATAGAACATTTTTTTGAGTATCTAATCTTTTAGAGTGAATCAGAATATTTTTTAGAGTAAGGAAAAAAGTCAAAATTTTGTCTGGAAATCAGGAAAAAATGAAATAAAATTTTTTTGTCAACCCTGTTTTTTTATTTTCTAAACGGAAATAGTTGTAGAGTTAAAATTGTGATTATATTTCGACTAAATAAATGTCAGTGTTGTGACCACACTCGTCAAAATTTTTACACCAGTGAAAATTTCAACTTTTTATTTCTTCTTTTATGTTTTTCCCCGGTGAAATATTTTTAACATATTTAGATTCCCTGAAGTTGTATTTTAAAGAGTTTGCTAAATATTATTTGTAAGATTTTGTACATTTGTTGTGAAAGCCAAAAGCTCACAATGGGACTATAAGTGTTAAATACAGTTAAATATATATTTACATTAAAGTTTGTTATTCAATTTTTTTTATTTTATATATATTTACGTGATATCTGCACATTGTATGATCGCGGCAAATTAGACAATACGTTTGCGTTGACCATACTGGCTGTCCATCAGAAATCAGGAAAATCTTGATGAAAATGATAAAAAAAGTTAAGATATTACGTAATTGGATCATTTTTATTTTACCCACTGGAATAACGTTTGCGAAATCAATTTGACAGACATTTTTTTCTTGACAGCCTTATATACTCATTTTATTATTGTTATTATTATTACTTTTTTTCCTTGCAATGTGTAAAATTATAGAATGTCAGTTTGTGTTGGATTTGTTTGTATTGTGTATTGTGTGTTTGTATTGTTTTTCGATAACATTATTAACTTTTCGTTTCCTTCAATTGTGATAATATTTTCTCAAATTTATACTGAAATAACAAAAAGGAAAAAAAAATTATTAACATTTAATAAAAGTTAAATGAAAAGTACAATTCAGTTAAGAAGCTATACCATTCTAGTTGAAAAGCAGTTTATTATTGGTTAATATTTCAGAAAACTTTTCATTTATTTTGGAGTTAGTTTTTATTAAATTAACATAACACTCAAAGGGATTGAAAATATAAGAAAACTTTCTGGAGTAAATAGCAATCGCAGGAGTAAAAATTTTCTTTTTGAAGAGCAATTAAGTATTAATATTTATTATCACACTATTATTAATAACATTAGTAAATAATATATTACAATCGATATTATAATTATTATTTTTTACAATTAATTTAATACTAAATAAAAAAAAAAATTATTTGATTCTATTATCTATTAAATATTTATTTGAAATTTTGAACTAAGTAAATATTTACCGGAATTAAGTATCTTTATTTTAAATAATAAAAATTTTCTCCGAAATTCTTTCAAAAATTTTAATAAAACTCTTGGCAAAATTTCATTTATTTTCAAAAATTTTCCTTAATTCAATTTTTCAATAAAGTATTTACTTTTGTATTCAAATAAAATTGAACTCTCGTAGAATTTCCTAAAAAATTGATTTAAAAATAAATTTTAGTTTTAAGTTTAGATAATAATTGAATATAAAAAGCACTAAAGCGTGAATTTGTAGAAATAATTGAATTTTGAAAAGTTTTCAAATTAAAATATTTGAAAATTTCACTAACAATTCTGTAGAATTAATTTTTTAAAAAAAGTTTAATTTAATTATTTTTAAATTATTTTTGAAGTTTTCATTTGTTAATATATGTTTAATTGAAGAACTTTGGAATAATGAAAATTTCACGTTAAATTGAATTGTAAACAAATAGATTTGAAAATTCTCAATGAACTTTTTCAAAAATTATTAAAAATAATTGATTTAACGAAGAATTTTAGTTAAAAATTGTAGAAAATAATAATTGAATTGATGAAAATAATTTTTAAGAAGTTACAGTAACAATATTGTTATAATATAAAATAAAGATTTTATCATTCCCCGTCATCCTTAATTATATTAATTAGTTGGGGAATTTCAAAAAGGTATTTAAGGTTTAATTTTTAAGGTATTTAAAAAGGTATATTTGAAATTCTTGGAAATCTTAATTCCTATGGAAAAATAATAATAATAATTAAATATTGATTTAAAGAAGAAGTTATTAACGTTTTTGAATAATTTTACAATTAAAGAAATTCGTAAATAAATGTAACAGAACATTGTTTTGAGTAAATTTTTTTTCGTTATTTTCTAAAAATTTAAAAAGTATTTCATTTTCAATTGAAATTTGTAATTGACAAATAGAATTTATATTTTATAAACATTTTTTTCCTTTATTTTTAAAAAACTTTGAATTTTATTAAAACAATTGTAATTAAGAAATAGAAATTTTGTAAATTATTTCCTTATGAAAATAGAAAATTTTCTACAAAAATAGAAACGGGAATATGTTTTTTTTTCCCCAAAGAAAAGAATAAGTTTGTGAACAATATTGTTATTGAGAAATAAAAATTATGCATAAAATGAATATATTTCTTATTTCTTAATCATAATTTTTTAATAATTAACAATTTTATTTAATATTTTTTTATAAATAAAAAGGAGAAATATTTTTATAATTTACATCAGTCAAACGAAATCTGTTATAGAAAAAAGCATATAATAAACAAAATTTATTTGTTAATCATAATTTAAAAAAAAAAAAAATTTTATTGATGTTTTATCCCATTTAATAAATTTGATATTGTTTAATTTTTGGCATTTTCTTTAAGACAGGAAAATGGATATAACATTTAATTAACATTTTGAATTAAAATTGTCAGAGTAGATGATATGTAAATATTTAAAATAAAAATTGTAATTTTCTTTAAAAAAAAACTTAAAGTTAGCAAATTAAGAATGACCCAAAAGTTCTGAACGTTCAAATGAATGAAATTAATTTATTTCTTCTTCAAAATAAATTTTTAATTGCAATAATTATAGTTAATTGTTTTATTGCATACTAATACTCGTGCAGCCTTGAATAATTAATTATTTAGTTCGAATTAAAAATTTATTAAGACTTATTTAGTTAAAATCAATGTAATTTAATTCAAGTTATTTGAATCAAGTGTATATTTTTTAGTTCCAAATGAAAATTAATTGAACCAAGTAAATATTTCGCAAATAATTTGAATGAATTGAATTGAAAAAATGTTCTTTTTCCTTGTAATTTACTGAAAAGTAACATATTTTCTTGTGAGTTTTACAATTTGAAACAAGCATAATGACAGAAATAAGATACGATGAGTAAAGATGTATTCATAGTTGATTTTTTTTAGGGGCGCTTCCTTTGCACCGGAAGTGGATCGAAATTCGAACTCTCAGCTTCATTCTCCTCTTTTTCTTCTTCATCTTCTTCTCGTTGAATGTCGCTCCTTCCTGTCATTTGACACTTCTTTGTTAAAAGGAACTCCACCCATCGCGGGTGCCTTTAATGGCGATTGTAAAATAGTAATAGGGTTGCTTTAAGGCGTACGAAATCTCTTCGATTATATTCATCCTTGTGAGGCGCATTATTCGTAAGAGTCTCGATGGGTGTAACGACCCTTTATTATAAGCCCAGCAGTTTGAACCTTTGAATTTTGTGCAGGACACTATATATAGGACAGTGAACTCGTGGTCCATGTGTCATTCAGTCATTGTGTCAATGACTGTCACGTGCGCCGCAAATGCCTCATGTCAATGGCAGAAGATCGCTGTATGCGAGTACACAACTAAAAGGCGGAGATGATCTTTTGTCTCAACGCGTGCGCTCTAATGAAATATATTTCTTCTCTTGATACAAAACAGACTGCAGTTTGTAATTTTTATGGTTAAATTGTCAGGGTTCAAACTAGGTCCGCAAATTCTGTAAAGGTCATTCGTAAATGCTTTAAATTGCTTCAAGTCCGTAAAAGTCAGTTTTTTAAAAAAAACGTTTCTAAACTCTTTAATTTGTTTGAAAAAAAATCCCATACGGGATCATGGCGTTACTTTTTCATACAATCTTAGTTTTGACGATCATATAACATCTCTTGTTGCTACTGCATCCAAAATGCTTGGCTATCTGATCAGGTCATCAAGAAATTTTAATAATGTAAAAACATTTACTCTACTTTTTAACGCACTGGCAAGGTCTCCAACTGAATATGCTGCAATTATTTGGAACCCATCTACTAAAAAGCTCTCAGAGCCTATTGACAAAATAGAAAAGCGGTTTCTTAATACTTTGGCAGAGCGACGCCATAATAATTAATGCAATGATTTTTTTTGTTTAAAATTAAAATTAATTAAAACTACCACTTTCATTGTCAAAAATTATTGGAAGTAATTAATTTTAGGATACCTCGTTTGCCATCGTGAATAAATTTACTATTCTTAGGCTTCGCACTCATCTACAAAAACCTACTATTTACAGGGTTGCCACAGGTCAGGGAATTCAGGGAAAAGTCAGGGATTTTTATTTAAGTAACTGGAAAAAATTGAATTTTGGAGAAGTTACAAATGATTGCAGAAATTCAATTATTTTCAAAAGTAATAAAATTCTTCGCAGAAATTCAATTATGTTCAAAAATTTTAAAAGATTCTCATAAAAATTCAATTATCTTTAAAAATAATAAAATTCTTCATCAAATTTCAATTATTTTCAAAAATTTTAATAAAATTCTTTGCAAAATTCCAATTATTTTCAAAAAAATTTTCTCAATTCAATGATTTTCAATATCTACAGTTTTAATAAAAATTTTCAAAAGAATTCAATTATTTAAAAAAAAAATTTTGATAAAGTTCTAAGCAAACTTTGCAATAATTCAATTTTTTTTATAAATAATAACATTTTTTTTACAAAAATTCAATTATTTTCATGAATAATAAAATTCATCATAGAATTTCAATTATTTTTAATACAATTTTAATTGAATTTCTCGAAAAATTTAATTATTCTTGAAAATTTTATTAAAATTTCTCGAAAAAATTCAAGTTTGCTCTCTAAATCTGAATTAGTAGAAAGTTACTAATGAAATGGTGAAAAGTCGTCCACCAAATGATTTAGTAATATATTACTAACAAATAGTAAATTTTACTAATTGATTAGCAGAATTCTACTAACAATTAGTAGAACTGTTTTATTAATAGTCGATAAAACAGTTTTACTAATTCATTTAGTGAAATGAGTGACTTTTAATTAGTGAATTTCTACTAAAATATTAGTAAAATTTTACTAAGAATTAGTAATATTCTACTAATTAAAAAGGGGAAAAGTCGTCCATAAAAACTACTAAAAATTAGTCAAATTTTACTATTTCTTAGTAGAATTCTACTAATTAAGATTTAGAGAGTGTTGATAAAATTCTTTATGATAATTTAGTTTCGAAAAACATTCATTTATTCAATAAATAATTTATTTTTGTATTTAAATAATTGAATTCTTCTGGAATTTTCCAATAAAAATTGATTTGAAAATGAATATTAGTTAAAATTTTAGATAATAATTGAATATTAAAAGCATTATAGCATGAATTTTCAAAAATACATAATTGAATTCTTTTGAAGAATTTTAACAAAATTTTTGAAAATAGTGACATTTTTCGAAGAATTTACTTAAAATTGTATTAAAAATAATTGAAATCCTATGAATAATTTTATTAATTTATGAAAGTAATTGAATTCTTGCAATGAATTTTTTCAAATTTTTTTTTAAATAATTGAAATAATGTAAAGAATCTTATTATTTATGAAAATAATTGAATTCCTGCATCGAATTTTATTACATTTTTTTAAATAATTGAATTCTTTTGAGAACTTTTATTAAAAAAGTCGATTGTGAAAATATTTGAATTTCAACGAAGAATTTCATTATATTCGTAAAATGTATAGTTAAATTCTTACAAAAAAATTAAGAGAATAATTCCATTTTTCTAGGAATTTACTTTAAATTGTATTATAAATAATTGAAATCCTCAGAAAAATTTTATAATTTATGAAAATAATGGAATTTTTACAACAAATTTAAACATTTTTTTTTAAATAATTGAATTCATGTGAAAAATTGTATTATTTGTAAAAATAATTGAATTTATGCAACGAATTTTATTACATTTTATTTAAATAATTATATTCTTTTGAAAACTTGAATTAAAAATGTAAATTTTGAAAATTTTTGAATTTCAGCGAAGAATTCCATTATTTGTGAAATGTACCTAATTTAATTCTTGCACAAAATTTTTGAAGATAATTTTATTTTTCGAGAAATTTTTTTAAATTTGTCTTGAAAATAATTGTAACCCTGTGAAGAATTTTATTATTTATGAATATAATTGAATTCTTGCAACGAATTTTATTATAATTTTTGTAAATAATTTAATTTTTTTTTTGAAAAATTTTATGGAAATTAAAATTTTTACAAAACATGAAGATATCAATCACTCCGAGTCTTCAGAGTGATTGATATCTTCATGTTTTATAATAATATTCTCATAAGTTGTTTAATTTTAAAAATGTTTGAATTTGAATGTTTTGAAGAATTTTAATTCCTGTGGAAAAATAATAATTAAATACTTATTTAAAAATTTAGTTATTCATGTTTGTGAATAATTTTACAATTTAAGAAATTCGTAAGTAATTGTAATAGAATGTTTTTTTGAGTATATAATAATTTTTAGAGTGAATCAGAATATTCTTTAGGGTCAGGGGAAAAGTCAAAATTTTGTCTGGAAATCAGGGAAAAGTCAGGGAAAAATAAAATTAAATATTTGTGGCAACCCTGTAAAACTAAAATCAGTTTTTATTAATTATTTTAGATATACAACGAAGAGTTAAACATCATAAAAGTTAGAAAAAATATCGAGGCGCTAGTCAGACTTCTGTTCATCAAATTATATTCTTTCGAAGAATTCTAATCGAAAATCGCGCAGTTGTGTTTATAAAAAAAAATTATCAAATAAATCTTGAGTCCTATTATGATGAAACCAAAAAAAAAAAAATACCGAATTGTATAATTTTCTGTCATTTTCTCTCTATGTTCGCTCTGCAATCGAAATTGAACGATAATGAATTTCTGTATTATTATAAGCTATAGACATAAAGATATATATGCACCTATATATCTATATATTTCTATATACATAAACTAACCGATCGGACAGTGATTGTTTTTTTTCTCGACATTGCCATCTGTCGAATTGGACGCAAACGCCTGCAATCAAACGTGTTTTGAAAACATCGACGTGCCCACTTTGCCGATATATACCCATCGGATAGCACTGAATCGGTGAGATGATTGTAGTCATTACTGTTCACGAGTGCGTATTAGAATTTGAGCTGCCATTATTCCCATTTCGTGCCTATTGCTCTTCTAAAGGATATATATTCGTTTATATATATAGTGTATGTGTGTCTGTGGTTTGCTATTATAGTTAGAAAAAAGATATTTTATCTCAGAGCCGGTGCTGCCGAAATTCAAGAACTGCTAAATCACCCGCACTTCTTGTGGTCAGAATAACACACGCGCGTGTTTCCTTAATAATGGCGTTGCGCAATACTTCTTATTAGGAACGATATTAGTAATCATAATTTAATAATGAGAAGCAAGACAGTATAACTATATGGGACATGGTTGTTAACAATACCTTGAATTATCTCGAAAAGCAGCATCCGGTTGATTTTCAAAAGAAAAAAAAATGTTTGTCCTCAACTTGAAATTCTATTTTTGCTGTATTGTGAAGGAAAGTCCGCACAAGGCGAAGGAAGAAAAACCAATTTTTCCAGTTGTTTTACACGAAATTTGAATATTATTTAAACAACTAGCTAAAATAACGCGCACTAAAGCGCGCGCGTGGCTTCTTTTTGTATGGTACATAAACATACTTAAAAAATTGTTGTTTTGATGAAGTTACAGTAACAATATTCTTATGATATAAAATAATGATTTTATCTCTCGGTCATCTTTAATTATTATTTATTAGAAAACATAAAGAAATCGATCACTCCGAGTCTTCGACTCGGAGCAATCGATATCTTCATGTTTTATAACAATACTTTTAGAAGTTGTTTAATTTAAAAAAGGTTTGAATTTAAAATTTTTGAATGTCTTAATTCCTTTGGAAAATCCTGTTTCAAAAATAAGATTAAAAATAGGAATTGTGCAAATATTTTTCTTCTTTTTCTAAAAGAAAATAATAATTTTGTTAAAAAAAATTGTGATTCATAAACAAAAATAATGCAAAATAAATAAATTTTCTATTTCTTAATCACAGTTGTTTAACAATTTTCTAATTTTCCTTATAAGTAAAGAATTTTTTCTTGAAAAATATATTTTTATTATCCAAATTTTTTGAAACGCAATATTGAAAAATATTTTGAATTATGCGCATTAGCTTATAAAGAAGAAAAATTATTATTTAAATCTATATGCAAATGATTCAATTTGTTTTATGACTAATAACTAGAAGTTCAATTTTATTTACTCACAAATTTAGGAAATTCCCACAACGAAATTTATTATCATTGAATTATAGTGACAATATTTGTTCTTGATAATAATTATTTCACGTTAAAATTAACATTATTTTCAAATATTTATCTTGTCTCTTGATACACTCTGTATTCTTAGAAATTTTGTCTATTCTTAAATAAAATGTTGTTATTTCTTCTAAAAATTACAATTTTTTTTTACGAATTTAAGTTTTATTTAATTAATAATTTTTTTTGCTTAATTATTAAAGCAAATTATTATTATGTATTATTAATTATTATTAATTATTGATTAATTTGATTATTATTTTCAATTATTGAAAATAATATTTACTTTTCATATATAATTTAAAATTATTTATTGCTAAAGATTTTGCTCAATTTTATGTTAGCTTCATAAAAAGAACTATTTAAATTAAAATCAAGGAATTTATAGAATTTGTTATTCTTCTTTTTAAGGAATCAGAATAAAATTTCCTATAGAAATTCAAATTTATGCAAAGAAGAAAATATTTTGTCGAATCTTAAAATCCTCCCTGTTTTTAATAAAATATAATCATTAATTTAATATAATACCTATATATACATAAAAAAAATAAAATAAATTTATATTTTTACATTTTCATACATTTATTTTTTTAGTATATCAGTTTTATTTGTAAATTACAATGAAAACAATAAAGGGCTTTACTAAAAAGCCGTTGCCTCTTTTTTTTTTGTTTTTTTTATTTTCTCGGTAGTTTTAAATGTTTTTTAAAAAGCAAATTTGTATAGCTTAAAGGCCACTTACAAATTTTATGATAATTATTTCTTGATAATTTTGTGTCGTGACTAATATTTTAAAGAAAAGTAAATTTAAAGTGGGGACAAAATATCTGATAAGAATCACCTGTACTCGCTTTATATAAACTAAATCAAAAGCACTATCAATTCACAATAAGATTGTATAGAGTATAGAAAATGATTCGATTTTTGACAATCGCTGTTTTATTCATTTCTACATCTTGTAAGTTTTTATTTTCTCAATTAATAATATTATGTAATTAATATCTGTAATAATAATGTAAAATATAATTTTAAATTGCAAACATATTTAAAAATTAAAATTAAAAACTTTTGCAAATTTCTTATTAAAATACATCAAAATAATTAAATTTTCGGGAATAATTTTGTTATTTATCGACATAATTGAATTCTTTCGAAGAGTTATTTATGTAAATAATTACATTCTTAGAAAGAATTTGATTGAAATCTAAAAGAATAATTGAATTATTCCAAAAAAATGTAATTAAAATTGTATTTAAAAGAATTGATTTCTTTCGAACAATTTTATTAAAATATTTGAAAATAATTGAATTCCTGTGAAAAATTCTAATATTTTTGTAAATAACTGAATTCTTCCAAAGAATTAAAAAAAAACATTTTTTTTAAATAATTGACTTTTTAGAGGAATTGAAATTGAATTTTTAAGAATAATTACATTTTTTGAGCTATTCTTGTAAAATTGTATTAAAAATAATTGAAATCCTGTGATGAATTTTATTCTTTGTGGAAATAAATGAATAGTTGCAAAGAATGTTATTAAAATTTTCAAAAATAATGGAATTCCGTAAAAGAATTTTATTATTTATGAAAATAATTGAATTATTGCGAAAAATTTTATTAAAATGTTTAAAAAAATTGAATTTCTGTGAAAAATGTTGTTATTTTTGAAAATAATTGAACTCTTAGGGACGATTTTATTAAAACATTTAAATATAATTGAATTCTTACAAAGAATTTTAAGAACCTTTTTTTTACATAAATAGATTTTTTCGAGGAATTGATATTAAATTTTGCAGAATAATTACATTTTTTGAGTACTTTCTGTAAAATTGTATGAAAAATAATTAAAATCCTGCGATGAATTTTATTATTTATGAAAATAATTAAATAGTTGCAAAGAATTTTATGAAGATTTTCAAAAATAATTGAATTCATGAGAAAAATTTTATTATTTTCAAAAATAATTGAATTCCTGAGAAGAATTTTATTAAAATATTTAAAAAGAATTGAATTTATGAAAAATGTTGCTATTTTTGAAAATAATTGAATTCTTCATAAGAATTTTATAAACATTGTTTAATTTCAAAAAGCTTTGAATTTGAAATTTTTGAAAATCTTAATTTTTATGGAAAAATAATAATGATTAAATATTTATTTAAAATTGAAGCAAATAGAACATTTTTCTGAGTAATAATTTTTAAATTGAATGAGAATATTCTTTAGAGTCAAGGAGAAGTAAAAATTTTTTCTGGAATTCAAGGGAAATGTTTGAAACACTTTAAGGACATAAATTTTCTGGTAGTTTCGATGTAAATATTAGTTTTTTCAAACAGGTGCGGTTTTTGAAATTAATGTTTTTTGTAATTGTTAAAAGATGATTAAAAAGAGAATAGTTAAAAAGTTGAATAAATTTTAAAAATTAAAAATTTTCTTAATTTTTGATTAATGGAAAAAAATGTTAATTGTAGATTTTTGCTTCTTTCAGCGGCAATTGCAAATTTATTTTCTTCACCTCAATATAGAAGAAATGATATTGTAGCTAAAATCCAAGACGCTCCCTATGTGGCGAGTCTTTTTATAAACAAAAAATTGAAATGTGGTGCTGTTATAATTACCGATTCATTTCTCCTAACTTCAGCAGACTGTCTTCAATTTGACGATGTGACAGTTTATGAAATTCGTACTGGATCACTTTCCCTTAATTATGGTGGTACAATACATAAAGTGGAATATCTATTGAGACATCCGAAATTTCAAATAAATAATGTTAAATTACCAGTTGACGATATTGGATTAGTTAAAGTGAGGGGAACATTTTTATTTGATGGAACAAGAGATGCTATACCAATTTTTCCTCATAAATATTTATTAACTGGTAGTTATGGTAAAATATTTGGATGGGGTCTGACAGATTCGACATATCCAATTCAGTTGAGAACAGGACCGGTTACCATTGATAATGTGGAAAGATGTAATGATCACTTTCAAGGATTTTTGCCCAATGGTCAAATTTGTGCGATATCGACTGCGCCTAAGGTTCCATGCGATAGAGATTCTGGTGGTCCATTAGTGGTGGGAATTCATCTCGTTGGTATTATTTCATGGGGCAAAGAATGTATTGTAAACAATCAACCGCATGCTTATACTTTCGTTAGTTTCTATCGCGAATGGATCGATGAAAGTATTAATAATTATATGAATCGTGATAAGAAACTTTATGGTTATCGTTACTGATGATAATAATACACAATGTAAATAATGGTAATATAATAATAATAATACAAAAATATACTTCTGTATTACACTTGAATTAATATTTATATATATTTTTTTTACGTATTACAAGAAATTTTTACTAAAACTACTTTTAAGTATCTGTTTTACACCTTTGAAAAAAAAAAAAACTAAAATTGTAATTAATGTTTCCCATGCATCAAAAATAATTAATTTTGATTTGAAAAATAATTTTTTAAAATTATTTTGTGCTATGTTTCTCTAGATATTTATTTTTTCTCGATTTTTTATAAAAATAAAAAATTAAAATTGATTAATTCAATTTTTTAAACAAAAATAAAGAAATAAAAAATATTAATAATTTATTTTTTAAAAGAAAGAGTAAAAGAATTAAAATTGATTAATTTGATTTTTATTCAAGAATAAAAAAATAAAATTGGTTAATTTATTCATTAGTTCATTTTTTATACCTAGAGAAAAATTCCATTTGAAGTTGAACCAAATATAATTTATTTGGTTTTAATTAAAATTTTTTTTCCAAACAAATAAAATGTTTTTTTCATATATAAACTTATGAATCACTTTTTAATAAAAAAAAGTAAAACAGGAAATAAAAAAAATTTAGATGTGTGTATTTTGAAATAAATTAGTCATTATTGTATAGGAAATTGACGTATTTTATTTAAACCGAATGAAATATGTGTCATACATTATTTATTCAACATTATTTATTCAATTGTGACAAAATATTCTTTCATTCCATTAACTCAAATTTACCTTCAAAAATTTTTTTTATTATTACAAATGAAATGCTTTCAGCCATCTAAAAACTACTATTTCTGTTTTTTTTGAGAATTTTCACTACTTTAAATTCGCTAATAATAGAATTAAAGAAACTATTCTCAAAAATTAAAATCCAATTCTTTAAGACGATTCAATTATTTTAAAAATTCAATTATTTTCAATATCTAGTATTTTCATAAAATTTCGCAAAAGAATTCAATTATTTAAAAAAATATTGATAAAATTCATCCAAAATTCAATTATTTTCACAAATAATAAAATTTCCACGGGAATTCAATTAATTTAGAATAGCATTTTCAAAAAAAAAAAAAATATTCAACAAAATTTTTATACAATTCTTCACAATAATTCAATTACTTTCACTGATAATAACATTTTTCATGAAAATTCAATTATTTCTGAAAATTTTAATAAAATTCTTTGCAACTATTTAATTAATTATTACATGAAATAATAAAACTCATCGAAGAATTTCAATTATTTTTAATACTATTTTAAATCAATTAATCGAAAAATTCAATTATTTTCACAAATAAAATTTTCCACAAGAATTCAATTATTTACAATTTTCGTAATATTTATTATAATTGGAAAAAATTAATTATTTATAACAATGTTTATACAATTCTTTTAAAGAATTCAATTATTTTCAAAAATAACAACATTTTTCACAGAAATTCAATTCTTTTTAAACATTTTAATAAAATTTTTAGCAATAATTCAATTATTTTCATAAATAATAAAATTTTTCTGATGAATTCAATTATTTTTGAAAATCTTAATAAAATTCTGTGCAACCATTCAATTATTTTCATAAACAATAAAATTTATCGCAGGATTACAATTATTTACAAAAATATTTGAATTTCTAACATGAATTCAATTATTTTCAAATATTTTAATAAAATTCTTACCAAAAATTTAATTATTTACATAAATAATAAAATTCTTTTAAGGAATTTCATTATTTTTGAAAATTTTAATAAAATTTCTTGCAACTATTCAATTATTTTCGTAAATAATAAAATTCATGGCAGGATTTCAATTATTTTTAATGCAATTTAACATGAATTGCTCAAAAAATGCAATTATTCTTAAAAATTTAATTTCAATTCCTCGAAAAAATCAATTATTTAAAAAAAATGTTTTTTTTTAATTCTTTGGAAGAATTCAATTATTTTCAAATATTTTAATAAAATCGTTCGAAAGAAATCAATTATTTTTAATACAATTTTAATTACATTTTTTTGTAATAATTCAATTTTTCTTTTAGATTTTAATAAAATTCTTTCCAAGAATTTAATTATTTACATAAATAATTCTTCGATAAAATTTAATTATGTCGATAAATAACAAAATTATTCTGGAAATTATTCAATTATTTTGAGGCATTCTAATAAAATTCTTTGCAAAATTCAATTATTTTCATAAATAACAATATTTATCACAATAATTCAATTATTATTAAAAGTAGTAATTGTCTTCTTGGAAGTTCAATTACTTAAAAAAATTCTAATAAAATCGTTCGCAAGAATTCAATTATATTCACAAAAAATATAATAAAATGCTTTTTAGGAATTCAATTATTTTCAAAACAATTTAATAAAATGCCGCACTGACATTCAATTATTTATTGTCAAAAAGTTTAATAGAATTCTTTGTAAAATTTAATTATTTTTAAAATCTTTTCGCAATTCAATGTCTTTCAGTATCTACTATTTTCATAAAATTTCCAAACAGAATTCAATTATTTAAAAATTTTGTTGTAAAAATCTTCGTAAGAATTCAATTCTTTTCATGAATAATAAAAATTTCTCAGGAATTTAATTGTTTAAATTTTTTTTATAAAATTCTTCGTAAGAATTAAATTATTTTTATAAATATTTTAATTCTTTCATGAATAATAAAATTCGTTGCAGGAATTAAATTTATTAGCAGGATAAGAAAGAAGTAGGTAAATATTTTTGATGAAAATTAGGAAAAAGTCAGAAAATTAATTATCGAGTGCGAAGTCTGTGATCAGGACCCTAAATAATCATTTTTTTTAAACATTAAAATATGAAAATATTGATCACTTCGAGTGATCGATATTTTCATGTTTTATAATAATTAAAGATGACAGAGTGATAAAATCATTTTATAATGATTGTTTTTAATTACTTAAATTTTATTTTGAACCTCATTTTCGAAATGTAGTGGCCAATGAATCTTCACTTTGTTACTGATGGAAAAAAAATACTAAAATTATAGAAAAACATCGGTAATAGTATATATATATATAAAGAACAGAAAAGTGGAATTTGTTTTTTGTTTTGCGGTCATTGCGTGTTTGTGGAAGGTAGTTTTATTCCAGAAGTCGGTGACCATCTTGTCTTTATTTTTATATCGACACAAGTTCTCGTAGCCTTCTCATAATTTACGATCACGGCATCATCATTATCTTGAAAGTACCATTTGAGTATATACTTTGTATCGGTCGATGAGATGTGCGAGAAAATATCATCCAGGAATCGATCATCTCATTCTTCCGGCATATTATAGTTCTCACACTATCTAAATATATTATATACATTACATAGTTTATGACGATTAAAAAATAATTTTCCTTTTCTGCAAATCATTTCTCTAGTTACAATATTGTCGCAGTGGTTGTTATTGTTGTACATATAAATTATGTTACTTGGACAAAAAAAGTGAAGTAATCATATGTTGCAGAATATTCTTATTATTTAGTGCCATAAAAATAATTTGTGTAATCAACACAATCGAAATTATATTTTTATATAAATAATAATTAAATGAATACTAATAATGATAATAATAATAATAATAATAATAATAAAAACTAAACTTTTTCGATTTTTTTTCAAAATAAACTTTATTTGGTTCAAATAAATATTTTATTTTGACAGATAATAAAATAATTGACTAAAAATTCAAATAAAAATTGTATTAAAAATTTTAAATAATAAATAATAATTATTTCAATAATATTAAAAATTGTATTTTTTAAGAATAAAATGTTTACTTAAAACAAATAAATAATTTACTTGACTCTGAGACAAACATACATTTGTTTAACTCAAATAAAATTTTTCTTCATGGTTGTAGATATATCAAAGCAGTGATTTCAATAATAGTCTAATTAAAAATATAAGTTTTATATGCAGAGGAAAAGAA
Organism: Leptopilina heterotoma; assembly: GCF_015476425.1. Taxonomy (NCBI): domain Eukaryota; kingdom Metazoa; phylum Arthropoda; class Insecta; order Hymenoptera; family Figitidae; genus Leptopilina; species Leptopilina heterotoma. The sequence goes on along the minus strand of NW_025110953.1, from coordinate 849,108 downwards.
TTAATAAGAAGTGAATACTATTTTTTTTTAAATGATTATTAACAATGTAAGAAACATAATGAGCTTGATTTCCAAATGTATTTCTCGAGTTGGCACGAAAAGTTGATTTAAATACATCAGAGAATACAAGTAGGAATTTATTATTGTATAAGTGTGTTTAATTTGCACGGCAAATGAGTTAAGAGTTACGCTTCCTTTGGTCTATCTCTTCAAAAGAATTTAATAAGCCTAATATCTTCTTTAAATCTCCCATCAAGCTTTTAATTAAAATCTTAATTGCGTCTTTATAATTAATATAATTTTACTGATATATCACGGTTCTTTCTTTTTACACAATTCATGTTTATATATTTAAACAATACCAAATATTATCATCGTTTATTTTTTAAGTTTACGAAAATAAAAGAAATTTACATTTTTGAATTTGGTATCTTTATTTGTAGGTAATTAATTATGGTAATTAGTATGCTATTTCAGTTTTTCTTTTGAGAATTTCCACTATTTTCAATTCGCTTATACTAGAAATTACTTTAAAAAAAAAGTTCGAAATTAAATTATTTTCAATGTCTAGTATTTTCATAAAATTTCGCAAATGAATTAAATTATTTTAATAAAAAAATTGATAAAATTCATCCAAACTTCAATTATTTTCATAAATAATAAAATTTCCACAGGAATTCAATTAATTTAGAATAGCAGTTTCAAAAAAATTTCGAAAAAATCAATTATTTAACAAAATTTTTATATAATTCTTCCCAAAAATTCAATTACTTTCACTAATATTAACATTTTTCATGGAAATACAATTATATAAAAATTTTTTTGATAAAATTCTAAGCGGGAATTTATTTATTTTCATAATTAATAAAACTCATTAAAGAATTTCTATTACTTTTATTCCTACTATTTTAAATTAATTAATAAAAAAATTCAATTATTTTCACAAATAAAGTTTTCCACGAGAATTCAATTATTTAAAATAAAATTTTCATAATATAGTTATAATTCGAAAAAATTAATTATTTGAAACAATTTTTTGCTAAAATTCTTATAAAGAATTCAATTATTTAAAAAAAAAAAAATTTTTTACAGTAATTCAATTCTTTTTAAACATTTTAATAAAATTCTCCTCAGGAATTCAATTATTTTTGAAAATTTTAATAAAATTCATCGCAGGATTTCAATTATTTTTAATACCATTTTAAAGGATTTGCTCAAAAAATGTAATTAATCTTAAAAATTTAAATTCAATTCCTCGAAAAAATCAATTATTTAAAAAAATGTTTTATTAAAATTCTTTGGAAGAATTGAATTATTTACAAAAATATTAGAATTTTTGACAGGAATTCAATTATTTTCAAATATTTTTAATAAAATTGTTCGAAGACAAGCAAATATTTTAAATAGAATTCTAATTAATTTTTTTTGAAATAATTCAATTATTTTTATAAATAATAAAATTCTTTACAAAAATTCAATTATGTCAATAAATAACAAAATTATTTCCGAAAATTCAATTATTTTCAGGCATTTTAATAAAATTCTTTGCAAAATTCAATTATTTTCATAAATACCTAATAAAATTCTTTTCAGGAATTTCATTATGTTTGAAAATTTTTAATAAAATTCTTTGCAACTATTCAATTATTTCCATAAATAATAAAATTCATCGGAGGATTTCAATTATTTTTAATACAATTTTACAGGAATTGCTCAAAAAATGTAATTATTCTTAAAAATTTAATTTCAATTCCTCGAAAAAATCAATTATTTTTTTAAATACAATTTTAATTACATTTCTTTAAAATAATTTAATTATTTTTTTAGATTTAAATAAAATTCTTCCTAAGAATTCAATTATTTACATAAATAATTTTTCGACAGAATTCAATTATGTCGATAAATAACAAAATTATTCCATAAAATTTAATTATTTTGAAGCATTTTAATTTTTAATACAATTCTTTGCAAAATTCAATTATTTTCATAAATAACAATATTCATCACAAAAATTAAATTATTTTTAAAAGTAGTAAATTTCTTCTTGGAAATTCAATTATTTTAAAAAATTCTAATAAAATTGTTCGCAAAAATTCAATTATTTTTATAAATAATAAAGTGCTTTTGAGGAATTCAATTATTTTTCAAGATATGTAATAAAATGCCACACAGATATTCAATTATTGTCAAAAATTTTAATATAATTATTTGTAAAATTTAATTATATTTAAAAACTTTTCGCAATCCAATGATTTTCAATATATACTACTTTCATAAAATTTCGAAACAGAATTCAATCATATTTCAAAAATTTTTTGTAAAAATCTTCGTAAGAATTCAATTGTTTTCATGAATAATACAAATTTCTCACGAATTCAATTATTTTAATTAGAATTTGCATAAAATTAGTGGAAATAAATCAATTATTTAAAAAATTTTGTAAAATTTTTTGCAATAAAAAATATATAATGGAATTTTTGTGAGTTTTGTGAAGTGGCTGAAACGAGTGTTTTTGGTCGTCAATTTTAATTTTTCGATAGCTATACTTTTTTACTAGGCTTTTTTTTAGTTTAAAAGATACTTTTTGCTACTTTTTAAAATTAATTATCAAGTGCGAAGTCTGTATTTTTTAATTTAAATATTTAAAATAAAAATAGTTTTTGTATTATTATCTTTTATTTGTAATTAAAAGAAATTTACATATTTTTAAATGTCATATCTTCATATTTGTAGATGATTAATTAATTATGTTAATTAGTAATACATTTAATATAAATTTAGAAACAATTGTACATTATACTTTTTAATTTAAATATTCGAAAAAAAATATAAATAATTAAACAATTAATAAAATTTATTTTCTGGGTAAAATTTGAAAGTTGTTGATCGTTGTAAAAATAGTTTTTTTTTATTTTTTAAAAGACGTGTAAAAGGCAAATAAATAAAAAATGTTAATTAATTTCAAATTAACTGATTTGAAAACAAAAAGTCAGTCACTAATTCAAAGCAGTTAAAATTTTACTTTTTGACTGATTTAAAAAAAGTAAAAGGAGAAAATTTTAAATAAGAAACTCGGATAGCGAGAAATATATTTAAGAATAAAAATTAAATAAAGATTTTCTTTCATTGCGGGACCACAAATGGTAAAATATATGAAAAGCGAAACGTTTAAATTTGAATAACGGGTCAATATAATATACCCATGAGTATAAATATAAAAAAAAAGCGGAACATCTTTTTTGAAGACGCGGCATTTAAGAATCGTTTCTGAGGTTAAAATCTGAATTGAAAAGAAAAGTGCAGGTTCAATAAGAAAATTTCCTTTTCCTTGAAAGGTTACTTCGGACATAAATTTGTGAATGCATATTTTGGAATTGATCTCTTTGTTAAATTTATACTTCCGTGGTAAGAGATACGCCTTCCCGTCATTGTTGCACATTTCCTCGGATCTTCCTCATCGTATTTTATATATATATTAATAGATGTATACACATTATATCTAGTGTTACATTTTCAGCTAGTTAGCTGCTTCTTTTATGGGTCAGGAAACGATACAATATTATTGAATAAGGGAACATGGAAGAAATTATTGAGGTCCGCAAGAGGCGTGGTTTACAACGATCAACGACTTTCAAATTTCGCCAGGAAATAAGTGTCGATTTACCGCATATACATAAAAAAAATATGTATAATATATATTATATAAAAATAGAGCCTTGCACACGTGCCCTTATGTCAAAAAGAAGAATTGCTTCTTTATATTTTGTATTCACTTTTTTTACGCAGTGGAAAATTTTTTTCTTTTTATTCGAATAATCCATTTCACGGCTATTATTGTCAAATAAATATTTACTTGAATTAAGTAATTTTTATTTAAGTCAAAAAAATTGGTTTGGTAATTTTCAGTGCTTTTAATTCGCTAAAAGTTGCGAATAAAATATTTAAATTAAAATTTTAATAAAATTCTTTTAAATAATTCAATTATTTTCAAAAATTTGAAGAATACTTTTCGCAAGAAATCAATAATTTTCAATATCTACTATATTTTAATAAAAACTTTCCCAACAGAATTTAAGTATTTAAAAAAAAATTTATAACATTCTTTTGTAACTATTCAATTACTTTCATAAATAATAAAATTTTCATAGGAATTCAATTATTTAAAACACAATATTCATAAAATTTTATGGAAAAGAATTATGTTAAAACAAGCAAATGTTGCAAAATTCTTTGCAAACATTCAATTGTTTTTTGTAAATAAAATTCGATCTTCCCAGAAATTCAATTATCTATAAAAATTTTAGCAAAATTCGTGACAAGAATTCAATTATTTTCATAAGTAATAAAATTTTCATAGGAATTCAATTATTTAAAACACAATTTTCATAAAATATTTGCAAGAATTCAATTATTTTTAAAAATAATAAAATTCTTCTCAGGAATTCAATTATCTTTAAAAATTTTTGTAAAATTTGTGACAAAAATTCAATTATTTTTATAAATAATAAAATTTTCATAGAATTTCAATTATTTGAAACAAAATTTTTATAAAATATTTAGAAAAAAATTATTTGAATTGATTTTTATAAAAATATTCGCAAGAATTCAATTATTTTTATAAATAATAAAATTATTTTCAGGAATTTAATTATCTTTAAAAACTGTATAGTAAAATTCGTAGCAAGAATTCAATTAATTTTTTAATAAAAAAATCTTCTTAAGAATTCAATATTATTTTTATAAATAATAAAATTTTTCTCAGGAATTTAATTAACTTTTAAAAATTTAGTAAAATTCGTGGCAAGAATTCAATTATTTTCATATAGGAATTCAATTATTTAAAACAGAATTTTTATAAAATTTTTTGGACAATATTATTTGAAAAGATTTTTATAAAATCTTTGCAGGAATTCAATTATTTTTATAAATAATAAAATTTTTCTCTGAAATTCAATTAACTTTAAATAATTTAGTAAAATTCGTTGCAAAAATTAAATTATCATTATATAAATAATAAAACTCATCGCAGGTTATCTATTATTTTTAACACAATTGTAAATAAATTTTTCGAAAAATACAATTATGCTTAAAAATTTTAATAAAATTCTTTGAAAGAATTCAATTATTTTCATAAAAAATAATTAAAAATTGTAGAAAATAATAATTGATTTGGAATGATGAAAATAATTTTGAAAAAGTTACTTTAAATTATATTCTTATAATATAAAACAATGAAATTTTTCAATGTTTTAATTCATGTGGAAAAATAATGTAATAATTAAATATTTATTTAAAAAATGAATTTTTTTGATGTTTTCGAATAAATATACAATGAATTAAAAATGTAACAAAACATTTTTTTTTTTTGAGTAAAATTGTTTCCTTTATTTTCTAAAAATAAAAAAATTTTCAATTTCATTTTCAATGAGAATTTGTAATTGACAAATAGAATTTATAAACTTTTTTTCTTTTATTTTTAAAAAACTTTGTATTTTATTAAAACAATTTATTGTAATTAAGAAATAGAAATTATGCTTGGGAAATAAAAAATAGGCATAGAATGAATATATTTCCCTTAATCATAATTTTTTAACAATTAACAATTTTCTATTTTTTCTTACTAAAAAGGAGAAAAATTTGCATAATTTAGATCAGTGAAACAAAATTTGTTATAGAAAAAAAGATAATAATAAACATCATCTATTTCTTAATTATAATTTTTTTAAAAATTTTCTAATTTTCTTATTTCAAATATTATTTTATTATAAATCGTGAAAAAATACCTGCATTCAATTTGTCAAACAATATTTTTGAAAGAAAGAAAAACAAAAGCATATACACAAAAACTAACTTTAAAGTGTGGACAGACAGAATGAAAGAATGAAATACGAAGATTATTATAGTTAATTTTTGGGTAACAATTAAATTTTTAAAAACTAAAAAACAATTACCGGCAGCAATGAAGTGGATTTTTTTTCTTGAACAAAAAGATGTATTGCAATTTTCACGCCGATATTTTACACTCGCTTTTCATTTATCATTCGTAAAACAATAGAAACCATGCGTAGAATTGGTTGTTTTGCATGAGAAATGAAAACGGGAGTTATATACCTGCTGACTTTTAACCCGTAAAAGATCCTGTCTCTCTCTCCCAGGGTCTCGGTTTATAACGATCTGGAAGAAATCGAAGGTGTGCTTGCTACAGATTTACTGGCGAGCGAATATAATGCAAGACGAGTAAAACTGTCGTGTCCAACCCCTTGACGAGGTGTTAAGAAAATATTATCTCGGCGCCGTTTACGTTTGTCATGATTTACAACTTTTGAGGCCTGTCGGTATAATACTTAGAAGTTTAGAGATCTCAGTTTTCGATAACGAGAATCCGGTTCCTTTCTTCACACATATTTTTTTTTTTCCTATGCATAAAACTTCTTTCGACATTTTTTTTAATTTTTCAAATTATTTCCAACTACCAAACCATCAATGATTAACTCTACAATGAAAAATTGTAGTCTTAAAATTTATTTAATTCAAATAACCAATTACTTGTATTGCAAAAAAATATTTATTTGAATCAAATAATTTTTATTCAGGCTTTGTATCTATATACTCGATAATTAATTTTTAAAAAATAGCAAAAAGTAGCTTTACGACTAACAAAAGTAATAAAAAAAAAGCTGTCGAAAAATTTAAATTGACGACTCAATTTTTTCACAATTTCTAAATTAAATTAATTCTTCACTATATAGACCAAAGACCACAAAATACAAACAATTTTCTTATAATATGAAAAATAAGGTCCTGAACCCACGTCGAAAAATTTCGAAAAATTTCCCCCCCTGGAAATTCCATGGAATTTCCGTGGAGTTTCCATGAAAATTCTGCAAGTTTTTTATTTTAAAAATATTTTAACATTTCCAGGGTTGTCACAGGTCAGGGAAATCAGGGAATTCCGGAAAAATCAGGGATTTTTATTAAAGTATACATAAAAAAAAATTGAATTTCAAAGAAGTTATAAATGATTGCAGAAATTCAATTGTTTTCAAAAAATTTTTAAAAATGCCACGTCAAAATTTAAATTATCTTTAAAAATAATAAATTATTCTTCTCCAAAATTTAATTATTTTGCAAAATTTTTATAATTTATTTTTATAATTTTTATTGCAAAATTTCAATTACTTATTCAAAAATTTTCCTCAATTCGCAATGATTTTCAATATCTACTATTTTAATAAAATTTTTCAATAGATTTCAATTATTTAAAAAAAAAAGTTGTTGATAAAATTCTAAGCAAACAATAAATTATTTTCATAAATAATTGGGATTTTGACGAGAATTTTTTTTTAAATTTGCGAAAAATAATTGAATATAATGAGAAGAATTTCATCACTCTTGAAAATAACTGAATTATTCTGCAATTATTTGTAATTTTTCCAAAATTGGATTTTTTTTAGTGTTTTCAACAAAAATTTGAATTAAAAATTTTTTAATTCTATTATTCTCAATGGCAGGAATGGAATTTATGTGTAAATAATATTATTCAATATAATATTCAATATAATTGATATCCTGCGATGAGCTTTATTATTTATGAAGATAATTGAATTCCTGAGAATTTTATTATTTATAAAAATAATTGAATTCTTGCGAAGAATTTTATAAAAATCGTTTGTAAAACAATTGAATTCCTGATAAGAATTCCATTATTTATGAAAATAATTGAATGTTTGCATAGAATTTTATAACATTTTCTTTTAAATTATTGAATTATTTTGAAAAATTTTTTATTAAAATAGTGGATATATTGGAAATAATAGAATTTCAAAAAACTATTGAAAAAAAAAAATTCTTTCCAAAAATATAATTACAAATGTATTGAGAAAAAATTTTTAAATTCAAATAAACAAATTGTATTACAATTTATTTAAATAATTGAATTCTTTCGAAGAATTTTATTACAATTTTAATTTAATTTTTGTAACGAATTTTTCTAAATTTTTTAAAGTAAATTTAATTCCTGAGAAAAATTTTATTATTTAGAAAAATAATTGAATTCCTGCGAAGATTTTATAAAAATCTTTTCAAATAATTTTGTCCAAAAAATTTTATAAAAATTCTGTTTTAAATAATTGAATTTCTATATGAAAATAATTGAATTCTTGCCACGAATTTTACTAAATTTTTAAAAGTTAATTAAATTCCTGAGAAAAATTTTATTATTTATAAAAATAATATTGACTTCTTAAGAAGATTTTTTTATTAAAAAATTAATTAAATTCTTGCTACGAATTTTACTATACAGTTTTTAAAGATAATTAAATTCTTGAAAATAATTTTATTATTTCTAAAAATAATTGAATTCTTGCGAATATTTTTATAAAAATCTTTTCAAATAATTTTTTTCTAAATATTTTATAAAAATTTTGTTTCAAATAATTGAAATTCTATGAAAATTTTATTATTTATAAAAATAATTGAATTTTTGTCACAAATTTTACTAAAATTTTTAAAGATAATTGAATTCCTGAGAAGAATTTTATTATTTTTAAAAATAATTGAATTCTTGCAAATATTTTATGAAAATTGTGTTTTAAATAATTGAATTCCTATGAAAATTTTATTATTTATGAAAATAATTGAATTCTTGCGGAGAATTTTATAAAAATAATTGAATTTTTTTTTGGAACAATTTTATGGAAATTTAAATTATTATAAAACATGAAGATATCAATCATTCCGAGTCGAAGACTCGGAGTGATCGATATCTTCATGTTTTTTAATATAATAATAATATTCTTATAAGTTGTTGAATTTCAAAAAGATTTGATTTTGAAATTTTTTGAAAATCTTAATTCCAATGAAATAATAAATAAAAGAATAATGAATTTTTTCTGGAAATCCTTAACAAAAGATAAATTATGTTCAAAAATAGAATAATTTTTTTAAAATAAATATTTTTTCATACCTATTTATTTTTCCACAGGAATTAAAATATTTTAAATGATTCCAAGTAAAGCTTTTTGGAAATTTAACTGTTAAACTAATTACTGTTAAAAATTACAATTGTAATGTTTTCAAAATTCAATTATATTTTTGTTGAAATTTTTAAATAAAATTCTTTAAAGACTTTAATAATTTTATTACAAAATAAAAATAATAGAATTATATTTAATAAAAATAATAATACAATAATCGGTTTATAATACTTGTTTATTTGAACCAAATAAATTTTTTCACTGCATTAAATTATATAATAATATTAAATCAAATTGAATTTACAAATAAATAAATTTATTTATTTTTTAAATTAGTTTTCGAAATAAGTGGGTAAGGCTTTTATGGGACTAGGAATTAGTTTTTGATTTAGAGCGAATTTGAAGAACTTCCAGGAGTTGGCAAAAAAACAAAAAAAAAAAAAAAAAGGAAAAGAAGGAGAGAAATCGCGAAAGGATGATAAATAATTTTTATAGTTATTCTTGCGAAAATAAAGTCGAGGACCAGGAAGGTATTTGTTAAATTGTTGATGGGCGGACTCACCCTGAGGAGGAGACGAAATTACTAGCGAATGTCTTGCTCGAGAGACGATCGGGAATTATTAGTTTGATTCCGGGCAAGAAAACGAATTACCTACGGATATTCAATAATCGATTCGAAGTAAGGATGCTGTATCAATTGCAGAGGAAGTCAAGGATAATCTCAATGTTTTTCCCTTTTGGAAAAAAGGACAGATTCAGTTTAATTGAAGTCTATTTCGTTTTGAATTTTATCCTATTTTGTGCTTTTATTGACACACACTTTTTATAATTGTTTCCCTTTTTTTTTAATTTACGTTTTTTTAATTTTTCGTTTTTTAACTTCCCTTCTTCTCCTTTTTTAAATTTCTCATTTTTTCATTTTTCTTAATGTAAAATTTATAATCTTTTCTTGTACTTTATATTCTTATACTTTATACTTATAAACGTATACGTATACGTATACTTTATATTCTTTTCTTGTACTTTTTTTTTGTTTTTTTTTTCTCTTCTTGTAAAATTTATCACTTTTTCTTGTATTTTTCATTTCTTTTTCATTAAGAAAAAATTTTTTGTTGATTCAAAGAAATTCAAATTTTTTTTATATTTCCTTCATTTAGACAAAAAATGTTGATTCAGTGAAAATTTTTTCTTTTTTCCAAATATTTTCTTTGACTATTAAATATTATTTTGTTGAAAAGAATTTTTTCTTTGATTCAATTAAATCGTGATTGACTCAAGTATGTTTGATTTAAAACAAAGAAAGTTTAATTGAAACAAAATTTTTTATAGCAGTGAAATAATTTTATTGGTTCAAGGAACAAATTTCTTTAATATTCAATAAAAATTTATTCAATAACTATTATCTTTTTTTAAATTTTTCTTTTTTTAATTTCCATCTTTTCCTTTTTTAGTTTCTCTTTTTTAATTTCCTTTTTTCAATTTTTTAACGTCTCCTTGTAAAACTTATCACTTTTTCTTGTATTTTTCATTTTTTTTCATTTAGACAACAATTTTTGTTGATTCAGAGAAAATTTTTTCTTTGATTAAAATAAATTATTATTGATTCAATTAGGTTTTATTAAAATAAGAGAAAGTTCAATTGAAAGAAAAGTTTTTTATGAAAGTCAAATAATTTTATTAGTTTAAAGAAAGTTTTGCTTTAATTTATTCATCATTACATGGAAAAAAAATTTATTTGATTTAAATAAAAAAAATTACTGATTGTCAGTTAAGTCTTGACTGACTTTCTGGTTATAAATAATTTATTTTTGACTGATTCGAATTTAGAATCGTAAAATTTAGAGTAAGAAAATTTTTTTAAAAATGTTTGAAAATTTTCAGAAATAAATTAAAACTCTAAATACGGTTGGGAAAAGTATTTTTTAAAACTAAAAATGGTAACTTTTAGAAAACTTTTTTGAAAAACAGCGAAAAATTTTCTTTTTTCTAAAATAGTCCTTTTTATTACAAAATAATAATTGATGATAATTTATTTAACAATTCACTAATTAATTAATAATAAAGTAACAGTAATAATTTATAACATTTATTTTGTAATAATTAAGTATCTTAGGAAGTTTTTATTCCAAAATAATAATTGATAAGATGAAAATTTAATTTTTAATTTATTTATTAATTGAAGACAATTAACAGCAACATTAATAATTGATAACAATTATTTTGTAATAATGAAGAGTACATTAGGCCTTTTTATTACAAAATAATTGATAATAATTTAATTATGAATTTATTTATTTTCCATAGTAATTAAGAATAACAATAATAGTTAATAATTTAATAATTAATTAATTAAATAATTAATAATAATTAGAAATAGAATTTATCACTCGGTGAAAAACTATTTTAGATGTCAAGCAAATTAATAATTGTTAACAATTTTATTATTAATTAATTAATTAATTTATTTATTTATTTATTAATAATAACTGTTATCAATTTTATTCTTAATTTTTTAATTAATTTATTTATTAAATAAATAAAGAAGACTTGAAGAACTTTTCCTTTGTCACGAGAAAAAAATGAAGATTATTTCTTATAAGGAATGAAAGTTGATTTATTTTTTCCCCTCAAATGTGTGATATTGGGAATAATATAATTTTTTCTCCTTCATTCATTTGTCGAAACCGAAGTGAAATATATATATTTTCTTGTTTGCAAAAACGTAATTGTGGCTATTGACTACCGCGAATCATGATAATAGTTTCGAAGTAACGATACTTATCAATAACGAAGGAACGCGATGGTTGTTAAACTGTTTTTTTTACTGCTATCTCCCTTTAGAGAAGTTACTTTTCTTGATATATATTTTCCTTGAAATGTAACGATGGTAAATTATTAAATCATGAAAACGGCCTGGAAGCTACAGATAATTGAAAAATTTTCTATAATTTGCAGTCTGCAGTTCATTCACGCCTTTCGAATATCTACTTATTTGCTTTGATGAGAAAAACAAAACAAAAAAAAAGAATTTTTTTCTTTTGTTAATTGAAATATATACCTCGCAGAATTACTTTGCCACGTGTAAAAATTTCTTTCAATGTATATTAATAATTGTGTTTTTGTTTTCTTTTTGTTTTCTATAAGCTGTGAATTTTAATCTAGCGCAAATTGAGTCAGTAATTTACAGTGGTGAGAATTTTTACTCAATTTTAATTATGTTTTTTAATAAAAGCGACAAAAATTACTTTTTGGCGATTTTAGTGATGAAAAATGATTGTAGGACACTTTTCCCAAAACAAGTTTCCCAACGATTTCTTTTCTCAAAAATCTTTTTTCCCAAAAAAACTTTTCCCAAAGACAATTTTCCCAAAAAGTTTTAATAATTTAATTACTTATTTTTGAAATAAATTTTTCCAAAAAAATTTGAAACCGTAAAAGTATGATTAAAAAAATTCAAAAAATTATCATGAATATTAAAGTGTCAAAAAGGTCAATGTAAAATATGTTTATTTAATAGATATACTAAAATTTAAAAAAGCTTTTTAATTACTTAATTATTTAATTTAAAAAAAAATTTTTTTTTGAAAAAGTGTCAATCTGTTTTTCAAAATTTTTTATCCGACTTTTACAGTTTCAAATTTTTTTGGAAAAATTTATATCACAATACCATTAATTAATTTAGATTCTACATTGAATAGAGATTGAAACAAGACCAAGAACGGTAGTGTACGTTGACCAAGCTTTGTCCATATTTAATAAAAATTTCAATTTATAAAATACTATACGAATTTTGACAATCTTTCAAAAAAGATAACTGACAAACAAATAATGAAACAAAATTTGAATTTCATGTTTCCGAATATGAATAATTTCTATGAGACAATTTTTATTTGTTTGGGAAAAGGTTTTGGGAAAGTCATATTTTTTGGGAAAAAATATTTTTGGGAAAAGAAATCGTTGGGAAACTTGTTTTGGGAAAAGTGTCCCCCTACCATGAAAAATGACACTAGTTTCAGGTACACAAAACTCCTAATCCTTTTTTAGGTAACTGGGGTACAATTTTGTAATTTTAGTTTGACTATCAATTTGATTTTGTTTTTGACTTTTTGATTTTAACTTTGCAACTTTCAATTCGATTTTAACTTTGACATTGATTTTTTGACATTAACTTTGACTTTCCATTGGAGTTTCACTTTTACTTAGACTTTAACTTTTACCATCACTCTGACTTTAACTTTAACTTTCGATTCGATTTTGACTGTGAAATTCAATTTTTGACTTTAACTTTGATTTTCGATTTGATTTTCACTTTTACTTTGACTTTTGCCTTCACTTTGACTTTGTTACTTTCGATTCGATTTTGTCTGACATTGAATAATTGACTTTCCATTTGATTTTCACTTTTATTTTAAATTTATTTTTAACTTTCACTTTGACTTTAATTTTGTAACTTTCAATTCGATTTTGACTGTGAAATTCAATTTTTGACGTTAACTTAGATTTTCAATTTGATTTTCACTTTACCTTTGACTTTTGCTTTCATTTTGACTTAGTTACTTTCGATTCAATTTTAACTTTGACATTGATTTTTTACTTTAACTCTAACTTTCGATTTGATTTTCACTTTAACCTTCACTTTGACTTTGACTTTAACTTTCGATTCGATTTTGACTGTGAAATTCAATTTTTGACTTTAACTTTGATTTTCGATTTGATTTTCACTTTTACTTTGACTTTTGCCTTCACTTTGACTTTGTTACTTTCGATTCGATTTTGTCTGACATTGAATAATTGACTTTCCATTTGATTTTCACTTTTATTTTAAATTTATTTTTAACCTTCACTTTGACTTTAATTTTGTAACTTTCAATTCGATTTTGACTGTGAAATTCAATTTTTGACGTTAACTTAGATTTTCAATTTGATTTTCACTTTACCTTTGACTTTTGCTTTCATTTTGACTTAGTTACTTTCGATTCAATTTTAACTTTGACATTGATTTTTTACTTTAACTTTAACTTTCGATTTGATTTTCACTTTTACTTTGATTTTAACTTTAACCTTCACTTTGACTTTGACTTTAACTTTCGATTCGATTTTGACTGTGAAATTCAATTTTTGACTGTAATTTCGATTTTCACTTTGACTTTGTTACTTTCGATTCGATTTTTATTTTGACATTGTCTTTTTGACTTTAACTTTGCGACTTTCGATTCAATTTTGACTTTGACATTTATTTTTTTCTTTAACTTTAACTTTCGATTTGATTTTCACTTTTACTTTGACTTTGCCTTTAACATTCACTTTTTTTACTTTAATTTTGTAACTTTCGATTCAATTTTGACTTTGACTTTGACTTTGACTTTTTGACTTTGACTTTGACTTTGACTTTGACTTTGACTTTGACTTTGACTTTGACTTTGACTTTGACTTTGACTTTGACTTTGACTTTGACTTTGACTTTGACTTTGACTTTGACTTTGACTTTGACTTTGACTTTGACTTTGACTTTGACTTTGACTTTGACTTTGACTTTGACTTTGACTTTGACTTTGACTTTGACTTTGACTTTTTGACTTTAACTTTGACTTTCGATTTGATTTAAACTTTTACTTTTACTTTGACTTTAACCGCTTTAAAAATCAAAGTGAAGGTCAAAATTGAAAGCCGAAGACAAAGTTAAAGTAAAAAATTTGGTACTTTTTTCGAAATTCGTTTTTTATTTACATAAAAATTCTCTAGATTGTAAGTAAAAAATGGTGTAAAAGAATTTTTCTATAATATCCTTTTTGGAAAAGGAAATTATGATTAAAGGAATGTTGAAGAAAAAGTAGGGAAAAAAAGTTGTTGGTCACTTTAGCGACGGCAACTAGTGACTGTTGACTTTTTTTCTGTAACATTCTGTTCCATTAGTTGGATAAGATCTTCTCAAGCATCGTAAAAGGCTTCTGAATATGATTTCTGTAAAGATGTTTTTTTTCACCTATCTACTTATAAACCAATTTCAATTACATAACCGTGGATAATTAACTAATGCGTTAAGAGAATAATGGATCGTTGTACAAATATAACGTTTTATTTGCGGTTTCTTTAAAATTCATTAATTTTTTAATGAAAATTAATTATTTTAGTTGTTTTTAAATTACTTTTTACATTTTTTTAAATTAATTATCGAGTGGGAAGCCTGTATTAATTACATAATTAATTTTTTAATAATAATTATATAACTAATTTTTAATTTTTGGAAATTAATTATTTTGTATAATAAAATGGCCTAAAAATACGGATTTTTAATTTTATTAAATAACAAAAAACGATTTTCACAAATAGAAAATATTAGAATTAAATTTTCTATAATTAAACAGAAAAAAATTAAAATAAATAAAAAATTTCCAGAGAAAGATAATCTTTGAAGATCATTATAAAATTTTGTGATTTTTTTCAAATTAATTACACCTTTTTTCTCCCTTTTGTGTGTAGATTAATTTTCGGTGCGCCTTTTAAAAGGGTCTTTCTTATTCAAAAGTTTGGAATTTTTTATTTTTTTTTCTTGATCCGGTGAGCGAAAATTTTTCCCTCAGCCCATTAAGATGATCAATCCTTGTTTGTTTAACCTTTCTTTCTTTTTCTTTTTCTCGTTCGCCTTCTTGTATAGTTTTAAAAACATTAACTAAATGGACTTTTTGGAGAAAAATTACCGAAAATCTTTCTCGAATCCCTCGAGGCCTTTGTTTCTGAAAGTTAAGCGGAAAAGACTCGTGAAATCGAATTTCCTGCTCTGGACCAGCAGTTCTCGATTAGTTTATATGTATATGTATATGTAGGTATAATAGAAAGTGGAAGCATTTTAGAAGAATGTTTATGGGCTTTGTTGAAACGTGTCTAAACGATTAGCAAAAATGGTTAATGGTATGGTTTTAAACGAAGTTAACTTTTTCAATTTTAATTATTTTCTGTATATGAAAGTGTTGTAAATTTACAAACTTTTTAAACAGTTTTTTTGAATTATGCATAATAATTTCGATTCAACACATAATAAATTTGATTTAATAAAAATTGCTTTTAATTCAATAATAAAATATGTTTAATTCAAAGACATATTTTTTTTTTGATTTATGACACTAAAAGCTATATTTTTAATTAAATTTCTTGAAAGAATATTATTATTTTCAACAATTTTTCAAAATTCCATTATTTTCAATATCTACCTATTTTCATAAAAAATTTTCTAAATAATTCAATAATAAAAAAAAATATTTTAAGTCTTTTAAAAAATTCAATTCTTTTCATAAATAATAAAATTTCCCCAGGAATTTAATTATTAAAACCACAATTTTTATAAAATTCTTCCCAAGAATTCAATTATTTTTATAAATAATAAAATTCTTCTCAGGAATTCAATTATTTTCATGAATAATAAAACGCAATTATTCTCAAAAATGTTATAAAACTCTTCGCAGGATTTCAATTATTTTTATAAATAATAAAAATTATTACAGACTATTATTTTCTTTTTAATGTTTTAATACAAATTTAAATGAATTTTTATAAAAATGTAATTAATCATAAAAATTTTTTTTAAATTCTTTGAAACAATTCAGTTACTATTAGAATGAAATAATTATTTATCAAAATTCAATTTTAAAAAATATTCAATTCTTCAATAAATTATTTAATTTTGTATTCAAATAATTGAATTCTCGTAGAAGCTTCTAGGAAGAATTAATTTAAAATTAAATTTCAGTTCATATTTTAGATAATAATTGAAAATTAGAAGCATTATATTATGAATTTTTTAGAAATAATTGAATTTCAACTGATTTTTAAATTCAAGTCTTTGAATATATTATTAGTTTTTTTTAAGCTGTAATAATATTTAAATTTTTATTTACAAAAAAATTATTAATTTATTATTTTCTTAAAAAATATTTTCGAAGAAAATCAATTGTTTAAAAGAAGTTTTATAAAATTCTACGCAACAATTTAATTACATTCATAAATAATAAAAATTATCACAGAACTTTAATTGCTTTAAAAAAAATTTAAACAAATTCCCCGAAAAATCCAATTAATCTTAAAAATTTTATTAAAATTCTTCGAAAGAATTCAATTATTATAAGAATTTTTGATAGAATTGTTTATGAAAATTTAATTTTAAGAATTATTAAATTTTTCTGTCAATTATTTAATTTTCTATTCTGATAATTGAATTCTCGTTGATCCTGGTAATAAGAAATTTTTTAAAAATTTGTTCCAGTTTATATTTTAGATAATAATTGAATATTAGAAGCGTTATATTTTAAAATTGTTTTAAAACTGTATATATATATATATATATATTTAAATTTTTATTTACAAAAAATGATTATTAATTTATTATTTTCTTAAAAAATAATTAAAGTTTTGAATAATTTTAATTAAAAATTTCAATAACAAAAATTATTGAATTTTAGAAGATGAATTACAGAATTGTAATTTTTAAAAATTGTTTAATTTCAAAAAGATTTTACACAGTAATTGCATTTAAAATATTTTAATTCCTCTGAAAAATAAATAAGTATTTAAATATTTATTTAACAAAAATTATTCAAGTTTTGAATACGCAATTTATTTTTGAAATTATGAAAAAAATTAGTCTTTTGAAAAATTGTAATTAAAATGTTTTGAAGATAGTTAAATTCCCGTAAATTATTTGAAAAAATTATATTATATTATATTTCCAATTATTTGGAAATATTGTCAAATTTAATTGAAATAAATTTTAAATTTTTTAAAGAATTTTTTTTCTTCTTTTAAAAATTATTTTGAAATATAATCGTATTTTCGAAGATTTTAAATTAAAATTTAGAAAATTATTGAATTTTGGTGAAAAATTAAGAATTGAAATTATTATCAGTATAGGAAAAAAGTAAAAAACTGAAATATTTTTGATGAAAAATAGAAGAAAAATCAGAGAAATCGAATTCTGATTCAAATTTTTGTGAATTGTCTAAAACGAATTTTTTATTCGTCAAATTTAATTTTCCAAAAGCTAATTTTTTCCTACTTTTTTCTTAAAAGAAAATCTTAAAACTACTTTTTGCTATTTTTTTTTAAATTAAGTATATTGAGTTCGTAGTCTGAATTTGTTCCATGTTAATAATTTTGACTGCCTTTGTGTATGTTATTTATACCGCACAAGTGTTTCTCAAAATTTTTCTATAATAATAAATTTCAATTTTAATTTAATTTAATTTTAAAAATTCGGTTTCTCTTCTTTTTCTTTTTTTTTTGTGTAATATTTGCGATGGGTGGGAATAAAAGATTGTTGACCTTTTTTTAAGGAGATTCACGAAATAAAATGAGAAAATAATTTATGAACAAGTTCTTTTTGAATCTGTGAACGAAAAAGTAGAAAAATTGCGAGAACAAAATCAGGCCGTGACGAATAAGCCAATGGCGCCAGGTCGTTCCGACTCATTATAAAATTCTCTCCGGATAGCCGAAATCAACTATACTTTTATATATACATTATATTTTTCACCTGAAAGAGTACTCTCACCTTCTTCTATTTTTTGAGAAGATAATTTCTCAAATCAAAATTTAAAAAAAAATCTATGATAAAAAAAAGTTTCATATTTTTTTTTCATAAATATCTCTTTTTTAAATTCTTATCGACAATTGAAAAAGTAGTTCGCACTATTGTTTAAATGACGTTACAAATTTTAAATTATTTCAGTAGATTTTACTATTTTATTCCAAAGCAGTTTTTTAATTACAATTGATAAATTATAACTTATGTTTATAAAGTTACATAAATTATTATTTTAATATCGATTAACAAAAGTAATTTAATGAAATTATTTAATAGAAATTATTATTTGTTTCATCATTTTTTTTTTTTATAATAATTCTAATATTAAATATTTTTTTTCTATTGTTTCAGGTGAGTCAAAAAACATGTTTCCTATCGAATTGATTGCGTAAGTAAAATATAATTATAGAAATAATTTAAAAATTCTTATTCGTTTCCTAATGAAAAATATCAACTCCGCAAGTTTAAATTTTTATAAAATTGATAATTAATTACTAGTATCCGAAAAAAATGGTTTCCCACTTCTTTAGTTGAGATATCGAGATAAGATCATTAATTCACTTTTTTAATACCTAACGTAACGTTTATTTATTTATTCAGTAATTTATAAGAAACAAAGTTTGAATTTAAAGGAAAAAATAAATAAACTTTATAGAAAAGTTGAAAAAAAATTTTTCATCAATTTCTCGAGATTTGATGAAATTAATATTGAAATGTCCGCACCCCAATTTCAAGGTCATTCTAAAACGGATATTGATGCGTAAGAGAATTTATCGACGTAAGATTATTGAATTACAAAAGTATGAGGTCCGATTTTCGTCCTATACAGATTGAAGAGATGAGGGTCTGACGCTTCGTCCATTGTCGGCCTTTATCTTCCCGCGTCAACAATAAAAAGGATAGCATTTGTAATGGCTTTTAATTACTTCATAATGAGACCATGATTTAGCTTCTTTTACCGGCGCCTATATAGGTTTTTAAAAAAAAAAAAAATTTCCATCCAGCAAAAAAAAAAGAAAAAAGACGAAGAATCCTTATCGAAAATTCGTATAGCTTTAATCTCTTTCTCTAAACTATATCGCCATCTGTAAAACACCTGCGCTCTTATGTTTATTCATAAATATATTCCTTATCATAAGAGAGAATAAATACGAGCCGAGAAATTAAAATCCGAATAATAAAGTGATTTATTTTATATGAAAATCTCGAAGGGTATTTTTAATTAAAATGTATAAAAATTTTGTTTATTCCTGCTTCTTCATTCTGTTCTTTATTTTTTATTCTTTTCTTTGAATTTTTTTTTACTTTTTTTATTCTTGTTTTTTTTAACTTTTATAATTTTTTAAATTTTTAATTAAATTAATTTTAATTTTTAATTTTTAATTTTTTAATTTTAACAATTGTTCTTTGCCTAGGAGGTTAAAGTTTTGAACGTTCAAATGAACGAAATTTATTTATTTCTTCTTCAAATTAAGTTTTTATTACTATAATGTTGCGTCACTATTAAGCAAATTAATTATAATGTTTTTAAATGTAAAATTTGAGTTTTTAATTTGAATTGTAATCAATAATCTATGAAAATATTTCGTTCATTTGAACGTTCAAAACTTTTTGTTCATCTTTGCCTAATATAACCGATTACTTGTCTTTTATCAAATAAATATTTATTTTTGTATCAAATAATTTTTATATCCGTCAATTAAATGGTATTTGCTTTAAATACTGAAATTATTGATTCAAATACAATTTATTTATAAATAAACTGTATTTATTGAATAAATATTATTTGATTCAAGTAAATATTTATTTCATAATATCAGGAAATTCAAGGAAAAGTCAGGGATTTTTCTTACAAGTACAGAAAAAAATTAAATTTCTAGAATGAATAAATATACTTAAATATTTCAAAATTAATTGAATTTTAAACGAGTTGCGTTTAAAATTTTTGCAAATAGATGAACTTCAAAAGTATTTCAATTTGGAATTTTAGAAAATTTCAATTTTAAATGAATTTAATTCAAAATTTTAAAGAACCTAGATTTTTAAAAAATTTTAATAATTCAAATGCTTCTGAAATTAGTTACATTTTTTAATATGTATTTAATTAGTTATTAATAATAATGGATTTATAGAAGAATTTTAGTTAATAACAATGTAAAAAAATGGAATTTTGGAAAAGTTGCAAATAATGCAGAAATTCAATTATTTTCAAAAAATTTCTTAAATCTAAGTCAAAATTTCAATTATTTTTCTAAATAATAAAATTCTTTTCCAAAATTCAATTATTTTCAAAAATTGTAATATATTTCTTTGAAAAATTTCAATTATTTTAAAAAATATTCAATATCTACTATTTTAATAAAATTTTACTGAAGAATTGAATTATTTAAAGAATTTTTAATAAAATTCTACGCAAACATTTAATTATTTTCATAAATAATAAAAATTCTACAGGAATTCAATTATTAAATTTTTTAAATAAATTTCTTAACAATAATTCCATTATTTTCGCATAAATAATAAATTTTTTCCCAGGAATTCAATTATTTTCCTAATTAATAACAGTCATCCTAGAATTTTAATTAGTTTTAATATAGGTACAATTTTATTGTCATTTCTTGAAAAATGTAATTTTCCTAAAAATCTTATTAAAATTCGTCGAAAGAATTCAATTATTTAAAAATTTTTTAATGAAATTCTTTATGAGGATTTAATTTTAAGAAACATTCAATTATTCAATTAATTGTTTATTTTTGTATTGAAATAATTTAATTCTCGTTGAATTTTCTAATAAAAATTGATTTAAAAATGAATTTTAATTAAAATTTTAGAGAACGATCGAAAATTAAAAGTATTAGAGCATGAATTTTTAGAAATAATTGAATTTTGAAAAGGTTCTAAATTAAAATCTTTGAAAATTTGAATTTTTCATACTTTTGACTAACAATTCTGTAGAAATTAATTTTTTTGAAAAAGTTTAATTGATTTTTTTTTAATTATTCGTAATGTTTAATTTCTAATTAAATATTTAATTGAAGAATTTTCAAATAATTGAAATTTTGTATATTTGAATTGTAAACAAATGGAGTTGAAAATTATAAAAGAACTTTTTCAAAAAATATTAAAAATAATTGATTTAAAGAAAAATTTTAGTTGAACATTTTTAAAAATAATAATTGAATTGAAATTATGGAAATAATTTTGAAGAAGTTACAGTAACAATTATTCATTTCTGGAATTTCCAACTGAAATTCTTCTTTAAGTCAATTTTTTAAAAATAATTTTTGAAAAAGTTCTTTGTGAATTTTTAAATTCTTTGGTTTACAATTCAATTTTACGAAATTTCGATTATTCTGACATTTTTCAATTAAATTTATTAGAAATTAAAAACTTTAAATAATTAAAAAAAAAATTCCATTAAACTTTATGAAAAAAATTAATTCTACAAAATTCTTAATTAAAAGTATGAAAAGTTCAAATTTTCAAAGATTTTAATTTGAAACCTTTTGAAAATTCAATTATTTCTAAAAATCCACGCTATAATGCTTTCAATTTTCAATTATAGTCCAAAATTTAAACTCAAATTCATTTTAAATCAATATTTATTAGATAATTCAATAAGAGAATTCAATTATTTAACTACAAAAATAAATATTTTATTAAATAATTAAATGTTTTTTAAAATTAAATTGTCATATAGAATTTTATCAACAAAATTGTTAAATAATTTAATTCTCCTGATAAGTTTTAATAAAATTTTCATTTTTCGAGAAATTTGATGAAAATTGTATTAAAAATAATTGAAATTCTGACAAGAATTTTATTATAATTTTTGAAAATAATTGAATTCCGTAGAGGAATTTTATTTTTTATAAATATAATTGAAATTTTGACGAGAATTTTTGTAAATTTTTGAACATAATAATTGGATTTTTGCGAAGAATTATAATACGTTTGAAAATAATTGAATTCTTGAGTCGGATTTTATTAAGATTTCTTTTTAAATAATTGAATTCTTTTGTGAAATTTTATTGAAATAGTAGACATTGAAAATAATTGAATTTTGACAAATTTTTGAAATTAATTAAATTTCTACAAAGAATTTTATGGAAATTATTTTGAAAAAAATTTTATTGTTACAAAAAATTTCATTATTTATGAAAATAATTCAATTTTTTGAAGAAATTTAATTAAAAATGTATTGAAAATAATACTTAAACTGTAATAAATAAATTTTAGTAAAAGTTTTTAAAAATAATTGAATTTCTTTGCTGAATTTTAATATTTAATTTCGATTTGTCAAGCAATATTTTTTAAAGAAACAAAAACAAAAGCATGTACACAAAATCTAACTTCAAACTGCATGAATGGATGAAAAGTAGAATTATCAGATTATTATAGTTAATTTGGTAATTTTTGCGGAACTTGAGTTTACATACCATTAAAATACGCCGTAAAATACTAGTAATTTTTGTAGTTTTAAATCTAAAAATGCTATTTGATAATATATAAGTTATTTATTATAAATTAAGGCTAATTAAACGAAAACATTCGGACAATATTTCGTTTAATTTGCCTTAATTTATAAAGGATCTCGGACGTTAAAGATTATTTAACTAATTATTTATTATAAATTATTTAAGTTAATTAATTAATTGTATTATAAGTTATTTATTATAAATTATTTGTATAATCTTTGCAGTGAAAAAAAAAATGTTTTCGATTCAAGTGTCCGACGGGTCATTTGGAAAAAAAAATTTTTTCCACTGCAAAGGTTACAATTACAAATTTGATTTGGTTTTCAATTAGATTTGGTTTTTTTTTCTTATCGAGACGAAAAAGAATTAGTCCTACAAACATTGTTACAACTTAATTCCAGAACATATCTACGAAATGAATATCCCCATGAAAGTGTGAGAACACAGATATTTAAGATTTAGAAACTGTCAAATTAATTTGTTCCCGGTAACAAAAGAATTTGGTAATAGTCTTGTTTTAAATTTTTATCGGTGAGATCGACAAGTCTCTCGGTGAGTAGACCTATGTGTATAGTGAATCCTGGTTGTAACCGCGTTGGACCTCAAAGTTTAAATAGAGGTGGCGATGAGTACGAGGACGACGGCGCCAACTGATCCTTTGAACTAAAGCCGCGAAAGTCTCGTCTTCAGGTAGCCACAGACGCATTAGTCACTCCTTCTTCTTCTTCTTCAGCTTCTTTCTCATATATACACTCCATCTTTCTTTTTAAGGCCCCCCCAAAGCATTATTCTTGTGTCCAGTGTGGGAGAGCAGCTCGGGGATCTAAATGAGTTGCTCAGAATCCTTAATAGATCTATGCGGCGAACGCGTGTCAACCATACAATGGCTGTTTTTTATTCTCCTTTCTTTTTTCACTTCCCACTTCTTTTTTACTCTTCGAACATTCTTCTTCTTCTTCTTCTTTTTTTTCCTTTAAATTTATTGCTGTTAATCAACAACCTCTCAAATTTATACCCAAAGAGACTGCGGTGCTGAAAAAAAGAAAGCTTTTGAGAAAATCATTATTGGTTTATCGTCCGTGAAACTTGTGTGTATAATTTATCTTGTACAAAATCTTTTTATTTGGAGAATTATCTTTAAATACCTTTGGATTTTCCTTTTGTTGGAAATTATTTCGATAAAAGGGAACTTATTTTGTTTTCTGATTTTTTTTTTGGGTGTTAATTTGGTGTTCATAAATTTTTTGTCATCTTCATATTATCTCTCAGGTGTCTTTAACTTTACAGCATTTATAAGGATTACAGTAATTAATCCTCTTTTTTCACTTTGGTAAACTACAAACCTTGGGGTCAAATAGATTCTTAAGCGAAATTCCGATTCTAAGTATAATCCAATCATAATTATAATTCTCTGATTATAAAAAGTTTTTTTATTAGTAAAAAAATTACACTGTTAACATAGAAGTATCAAGTCTTCGTTCTCATCTACTAAAACCTACTATTTGCTACTTTTTTTACGTTATGATACTATTTGGGTACTTTTTTTAGATTTCAGCCACTATTTCTGTTTTTTTTTTTTTTTTTTGAGAATTTCAACTTCTTTAAATTCGCTAATACTAGAAATCAAAAAACTATTCTCAAAAATTATAATCAAATTCTTTAAAACGATTCAATTATTTTCAAAAAATATTCGAAATTCAATTATTTTCAACTCGCATTTTTATAAAATTTTGCAAAAGAATTTAATCATTTAAAAAAAATTGATAAAATTCATCCAAAATTCAATTATTTTCATAAATAACAAAATTTCCACAGGAATTCAATTAATTTATAATAGCATTTAAAAAAAAAATTCGAAAAAGTCAATTATTTTACAAAATTTTCATACAATTCTTCACAATAGTTCAATTACTTTCACTAATAATAACATTTTTCATGGAAATTCAATTTTTAAAAAAAAAATTTCATAAAATTCTTCACAAGAATTCAATTATTTTCATAAATAATTAAACTCATCGAAGAATATCTAATTATTTTTCATACTATTTTAAATTAATTAATCGAAAAATTCAATTATTTTCACAAATAATGTTTTTCACAAGAATTCAATTATTTAAAATAAAATTTTTATAATATTTATTATATTTCGAAAAAATTAATTATTTAAAACTATGATTATAAAATTCTTATGAAGAATTCAATTAATTTCAAAAATAACAAAATTTTTCACAGAAATTCAATTCTTTTTAAAACATTTTAAAAAAATTTTTCGCAATAATTCAATTATTTTCATAAATAACAACATTCATCACAAAACATAAATTATTTTTAAAAGTAATAAATTTTTTCTTGAAAATTCAATTATTTTAAGAAATTCTAATAAAATCGTTAGCAAGAATTCAATAATTATTTTCAGAAATAACAAAATAATAAATAAACAAAATAACAAAATAACAACATTTTTCACCGAAATTCAATTCTTTTTTAACATTTTAATAAAATTTTTCGCAATAATTCAATTATTTTCATAAATAATAAAATTTCTTGCAACTATTTATTTATTTTCATAAATAATAAAATTCATCGTAGGATTTTAAATATTTTAAATACAATTTTACAGGAATTGCTCAAAAAATGTAATTATTCTTAAAAATTTAATTTCAATTCCTCTAAAAATCAATTATTTAAAAAAATGTTTTTTTTAATTCTTTGGAAGAATTCAATTGTTTACAAAAATATTCGAATTTCTCACAGGAATTCAATTATTTTCAAATATTTTAATAAAATCGTTCAAAAGAAATACAATTTTAATTACATTTTTTTGTAATAATTTAATTATTCTTTTAGATTTTAATAAAATTCTTCCCAAGAATCCGATTATTTATATAAATAATTCTTGGACAAAATTCAATTATGTCGATAAATAATAAAATTATTCCCGAAAATTCAATTATTTTGAGGTATTTTAATAAAATTCGTTGCAAAATTCAATTATTTTCAGAAATGACAATATTCATCACAAGAATTCAATTATTTTTAAAAGTAATAAGTTTCTTCTTGGAAATTCAACTATTTTTAAAAATCAACTAAAATCGTTCGCTAGAATTTAATATTGATTTCATAAATAGTAAAATGCTTGTTAGTAGGAATTCAATTATTTTTCAAAAAATGTAATAAAATGTCACACAGACATTCAATTATTCTCAAAAATGTTAATAGAATTCTGTGTAAAATATAATTATTTTTAAAAACTTTTCGCAATTCAATGAGTTTCAATATCTACTATTTTCATAAAATTTCCAAACAGAATTCAATTATTTAAAAAATTTGTTGTAAAAATCTTCGTAAGAATTCAATTCTTTTCATGAATAATAAAAATTTCTCAGGAAATCAATTATTTCAATTAGAATTTGCATAAAATTAGTCGAATAAAATTTTCAATTATATTTAAAAAATTTTATAAAATTTTTCGCAAGAATTAAATTATTTTTATAAATATTTAAATTCTTTCATGAATATAATAAAATTCGTTGCAGGAATTAAATTTATTATCAGGATAAGAAAGAAGTAAATATTTTTGATGAAAATTAGAAAAAAGTCAGGAAAATAAAATATAGAATGTAATTCTTTTGTCAGTTTTTTGTAGTGTCTATAAAACGAGTTTTTTTGGGCGTCAAGTTCTTTTTCGATAGCTACTTTTTTACTACTTTTCTTAGTTTGAAAGCTACTTTTTGCTACTCTTTTAAAATTTATTATCGAGTGCAAAGTCTACAAGTAAAGTAGCAACGCATTGGTATCAAAAATGTAGAACAAATCATAAATTGATTCAAATTTTTGGTATCAATTTGATGCTTTCAAGAAAACTGCGTATATTCAGAATGGATAAAATTGTTTTTTAGAAAATCTACTATTTTGGTGGTAACTAGATTTTTAATCTAAAGCTAAACTCGACTTGTTAGGTCACTAAAAAACCAGTAAAATTGCAGAAGTAGAATTTAAGAATAGTGGATTGAGATCAGCCTTTCTGAGTAAAATCCCGCACAAGTGATCGATTTACGAGGGACATAAAATTCTCAAGAACATACTCAATTCGAAGTTTGCGTTTTCTACTTGCCTTGCATTATCAAGAGACGAGAAACGTGTCAATTTCCTCTACGAGTAAAAAAACAAGAAGATTCTCTTGTCAAACCGAAACTTAGAATTTATATATCTTAGAATTACTCTACTATAGAAATTGACGAAATTTTTTCCAATAGATATCGGTGATTAAATTTAAAATATTTTTTTTTGACTAATTTTTTAAATTACTAATTTTTAATAACTTTTACTAATTCATTAAATGAACGAGTCTATAACTATAGTTATACTTTTGACTATTGAACTATAATTTTAACATATAATTCAGATTTAGAGATCAATTTAGTATGAGCGTATTTTGTTTTTGTACGAAAAAAAAGTATTTGTAATTTATTATTATTATTGTTATTATTATAAATAATTTGAAGAGAAAAAATATTGAAATTATGGGTCTCGATAACTAAATGCTGAAGATATATGCACTCATCAGCATATAATAATGAAAATGCACTCAATTGAAGAATGACTCTTTCTGTTATTGCGGCCTTTTTCCAAACTGGAGCACACCCCGCGGGCTAAATTTTGATCGTTGATCGAATGCAAATTGCAAATCAATTGCAAAATCACCTGTCATTTTCTTGGTATGTTACTTCTGTGAATCAATTTTCCCGCAGGCCCTTCGTATAACACTTTCTATTTATAATACAGAAGGGCCGTTTTTTCTTCACATTGAAAGTTTTTTTTGAGACTCCAAATAATTGTAATTTTTTTGATTTTTTGAATAGTAGTCATAACTTTTTTCCAGCTTTATTTCAAATGCGGCTATAATATTTTTAAAAAAACTTGCAAAAACCTATAGAAACCGTAGAATGTTTTATAAATAAATTTTTTTCCAAAGTCAACGTCGTCGAATTGAAAATCAAATTGCAAAATCAAACACCAGAACATCCTATTTTTTATTAATGGGCTAAAAATTTATACTGAAAAAATTCTATTAGAAATGTTAGAATTATTGAGAATACTCTTTAAATTTGAATTAGTAAAAATGTTTACTAATTTGAATTAGTAAAGTTTACTAAAAAAATTAGTGATTTCTACTAATTTATTAGTAAAATTTACTAATTCAAAAGCAAAAAGTTAGTCATTAATTCAAATTAGTAAACATTTTTACTAATTCAAGTTTAGAGAGTAAGATGTAATTTATTAGTAATACAGGGTTGCCAAAGGTCAGGGAAATCAAGGAATTCAGGGAAAAGTCAGGGAAAGTAAAATTGTTCAGGGAAAAGTCAGGGATTTTTACTAAAAGTACTGGAAAAAATTGAATTTTGGAGAAGTTACAAATGAATTGCAAAACCCCAATTATTTTCAAAAGAAATCAAATTCTTCGCAAAAATTCAATTATGTTCAAAACTTAAAAAAAATTCTCGTCAAAATTCAATTATCTTTAAAAATAATAAAATTCTTCTCCAAATTTCAATTATTTTCAAAAATTTTTATAAAATTCTTTGCAAAAATTTCAATTATTTTCAAAAAATTTTTCTCAATTCAATTTCATTTTCAATATCTACAGTTTTAATAAAATTTTTCAAAAGAATTCAATTATTTCAAAAAAAAATTTTGATAAAATTCTAAGCAAACTTCGCGATAATTCAATTATTTTCATAAATAATAACATTTTTTACAAAAATTCAATTATTTTCATGAATAATAAAATTCATCATAGAATTTCAATTATTTTTAATACAATTTTAATTGAATTCCTCGAAAAATTTAATTATTCTTGAAAATTTTATTAAAATTTCTCGAAAAAATTCAAATTTGTTGATAAAATTCTTTATGATAATTTAGTTTCAAAAAACATTCTTCTATTCAATAAATTATATATTTTTGTATTTAAATAATTGAATTCTAGTAGAATTTTCCAATAAAAATTGATTTAAAAATGAATATTAGTTAAAAATTTTAGATAATAATTGAATATTAAAAGCATTATAGCACGAATTTTTAAAAATACATAATTGATAAAATACATAATAGAATTTTTTTGAAGAATTTTAACAAAATTTTTGAAAATACATAGTGACATTTTTCGAAGAATTTACTTAAAATTGTATTAAAAATAATTGAAATCCTGTGAAGAATTTTATTAATTTATGAATGTAATTGAATTCTTGCAATGAATTTTTTCAATTTTTTTTTAAATAATTGAAATAATGTAAAGAATCTTATTATTTATGAAAATAATTGAATTCCCGCATCGAATTTTATTACATTTTTTTAAATAATTGAATTCTTTTGAGAGCGTTTATTAAAAAAGTAGATTGTGAAAATATTTGAATTTCAACGAAGAATTTCATTATATTCGTGAAATGTAATTAAATTCTTACAAAAAATTTAAGAGAATAATTCCATTTTTCTTGGAATTTACTTTAAATTGTATTATAAATAATCGAAATCCTCAGAAAAATTTTATAATTTATGAAAATAATGAAATTTCTTACAACGAATTTTATCAATTTTTTAAAAATAATTGAATTCATGTGAAAAATTTTATTACTTGTAAAAATAATTGAATTTATGCAACGAATTTTATTACATTTTATTTTAAATAATTATATTCTTTTGAAAACTTGTATTAAAAATGTAAATTTTGAAAATTTTTGAATTTCAGCGAAGAATTTTATTATTTGTGAAATGTACCTAATTTAATTCTTGCAAAAAGTTTTTTAAGATAATTTTATTTTTCGAGAAATTTATTTAAAATTGTATTAAAAAGAAATTGAATTCCTGCAACGAATTTTATTATAATTTTTGTAAATAATTTAATTTTTTTTTTTGAAAAATTTTATGGAAATTTAAATTTTTATAAAACATAAAGATATTCTTATAAGTTGTTTAATTTTAAAAATGTTTGAATTTGAATGTTTTGAAGAATTTTAATTCCTATGGAAAAATAATAATAAAATACTTATTTAAAAATTTAGTTATTGATGTTTGCGAATAATTTTACAATGTAAGAAATTCGTAAGTAAATGTAATAGAATGTTTTTTTGAGTATCTAATAATTTTTAGAGTGAATCAGAATATTCTTTATGGTCAGGGAAAGAGTGAAAATTTTGTCTGGAAATCAGGGAAAAGTCAGTGAAAAATAAAATTAAATATTTGTGGCAGCCCTGTAATAGGAATTAATAAATAATAAATTAATAAGAATTTTTTCGACAAAAGCAAATGTGGAGTATTAATTAAATATTTATAAATTTAATTGCGAAGATTTTATTTACTCTTTAAGTTGATACGCATCTCACGATTCAATATACCGATATTTCGTCCTATAATTACCAATATATAAGGGCGCAAGTTTTCAGAATAGAAACCAATCGAAACAAACCCTTCTGCAAGTCGCAATAACTATATATATACGTATATAAACGTGTCATTAGGAAAGTAAAATTATCCGACAACTATACTTGGGTTTCTCCGCATCAATCACAATATTATATTTTTTTTCCATATTCCAAATGTTATTCTCACTCGCACTATAGCGCGCGCAGTAATCTTAGATTTCGTCAGCAAATGTACCCTTTTTACACGTATAATATTCAAAATGTCCCTCAAGTTCATACGTGGAATTTTCCTTCTCTCGCCTTAAGGGGAAATGCTATAAAAAAATATAATTTTTTCCTCGCCATGACTTGAAATTACCGTCATTTAACACTTATGGTGGACATTGTCACATATGTATCTGATAGTGATAAAAAAGTATAAAAAAAGAATATACATTTTTATTCTTACTCTATACCTGGTGTTTTTGTGTCATTTTTTCTTTAATACGCACGCAAATCATGAAAATTGAATTTTTTTCCTTTGTAGTGAATATATAGTAGGATGTAAATATAGTATGTAGATAAGTAAATAAGAAAACCTGTAAAAAAAATTTTTGAGGACAAAATAATTATTTTTCCTTCTACTAAATAATGAAAAAATAATTATTTTTACTACTAAATTTCGAAAAATTATTTTCTTACCACAATGAAATAAAGGGATGAAAAATAATTAATATTTTCGTATCATCAAAGTGAAAAACCAGGCGAGAAATAATATGAAAAATAAATATTTAAATATTGATGAATTTTGAAAAATTAGAAACTAGAAAATTGTTAATTTTTGAAAAATTATGATTAAAAAATGAAAATATACCTATTTTATGCATAATTTTTATTTCTCAATAACAATATTGTTCAGAAACTCATTTTTGTTGGCAAAAAAAATATTATACATATTCCCGTTTCTTAATATTATTTTGTAGAAAGATTCTCAATTTTCATAAGGAAATAAATTTGCATTTCTATTTTTTAATTACAATTGTTTTAATAAAATTCAAAGTTTTTTTTAAAAATAAAGGAAAAAAATGTTTATAAATTCTATTTGACAATTATAAATTTTAATTAAACATGAAATTGAAAATTTTTGAATTTTTAGAAAATAAAGGAAAAAATTTTACTTAAAAAAAAGTTCTGATACATATATTTATTTTTCTTTCTTTTTTAAATAAATATTTAATCATTATTATTTTTCCATATGAATTAAGATTTTCAAAAATTCCAATTTTCAACATTTTTGAAATTAAATTAAAATTAAAAATTCAATTATTTGGAAATTTTTTAATTAAATATATATTACAATTTTCAATTACAATCTAAAATTTTGACTGAAATTAATTTTTAAATCAATATTTATTAAAAAATTCTACGAGAATTCAATTATTTAATTACAAAAATAAATATTTTATTAAATAATTAAATGTTTCTTAAAATTGAATTTTCATAAAGAATTTTATTAACAAAATTTTTAAATAATTTAATTCTTTTGACGAATTTTAAGAAACTTTTTAAGAATAATTAAATTTTTCGAGGAATTTGATGAAAATTGTATTAAAAATAATTGAAATTCTGACAAGAATCTTATTATAATTTTTGAAAATAATTGAATTTCCAAGAGGAATTTTATTTTTTATAAAGATAATTAAAATTTTGACAAGAATTTGTGTAAATTTTTGAACATAATTGGATTTCTGCGAAGAATTATAATACTTTTGAAAATTGTTGAATTCTTGAGACGAATTTTATTAAGATTTCTTTTTAAATAATTGAATTCTTTTGTGAAATTTCATTAAAATAGTAGACATTGAAAATAATTGAATTTTGACAAATTTTTGAAATTAATTAAATTTCTACAAAGAATTTTATGAAAATTATTTTGAAAAAAATTTTATTGTTACAAAGAATTTCATTATTTATGGAAATAATTAAATTTTTTGAAGAAATTTAATTAAAAATGTATTGAAAATAATACCTAAATTGTAATAAATAAATTGTAGTAAAAGTTTTAAAAAAATTGAGTTTCTTCTAAGAATAATTAGGACATTTTTTAAAATTATTTTTTCTTAATTACAATTGCTTTAATAAAATTCAAAGTTTTTTAAAAATAAAGAAAAAAAAATGTTTTTAAATTCTCGTGGACAGTTACAAATTTTAATTAAAAATTAAATTGAAAATTTTCGAATTTTTAGAAAATAAAGAAAAAAATTCATGCTCTAATACTTTTAATTTTCGATCGTTCTCTAAAATTTTAACTAAAATTCATTTTTAAATCAATTTTTATTAGAAAATTCTACGAGAATCCCATTATTTAAATATAAAAACAAATAATTTATTGAATAATTGAATGTTTCTTAAAACTTTATACATATAAAGAATTTTATCGACAAATTTTTAAATAATTTAATTGCTTCGGTAAATTTTAATAAAATTTTTAAGAATAACAACATTTTTTGAGGAATTCAATTAAAATTGTATTAAAAATAATTAAAATTCTGCTATGAGTTTTATTATTTATAAAAATATTTAAATGTTTAAAAAAAATTTATTATTTAAGATTATTAATTATCAATTATTGCGAAGAAATTAAAAAAAATTGTTAATTGAATTGCTATGAAATTTTTATTATTTTTGAAAATAATTGAATTTTTGCGAAGAATTTTATTAGAATTTTTTAAAATAGTTAAATTTTCAAAGAAGAAATTTATTAATTTTAAAAATAATTGAGTTTCTTCTGATGAATATTATTATTTATGAAAATGAATTTTGCAAAGAATTTTATTAAAATACCTCAAAATAATTGAATTTTCGGGAACCATTTTGTTATTTCTAGACATAATTGAATTCTTTCGAAGAATTATTTATGTACCTAAATAATTGATTTCTTGTGAAGAATTTTATTAAAATCTAAAAGAGTAATTGAATTATTTCAATAAAAATTAATAAAATTTTTAAGAATAATTACATTTTTTTGAACAATTCGTGTAAAATTGCATTAAAAATAATTGAAATCCTGCGATAAATTTTATTAAAATTTTTATTATTTTTGAAAATAATTGAATTTCAGAGAAGAATTTAATTATTTATAAAGATAATTGAAATTTAGACGAGAACCTTTTAAATTTTTTGAACATAATTGAATTTCTTCGATGAATTTTATTACTTTTTGAAAAAAGAATAAATTTTTTACCAAAAAATGAGCAAAAAATGAAAGATGAGGCGTTAAATATAAAAATGTTGAGGACAAAATACAGAGATTGTTGAACGAAAATTATAATGTACAGAACCAACTTTCAGCACGTGTTTGGTGTAACGCCTTTCTAACGAAGCGAAGCCTCCTGGGAGTTAATGAAGCTTCGTTAGTCGTCAGGCCAAATGTAATTAGCCTTAGGTCGTCAGACTTTTTGACGATAAATATCGCCTTATTTTCACTCTGAAAACTTTGAATGTGTGTCATGACCCTTTTTTTGGTCTCGAAGGTTGCCAATGGTTCGACACATGAGAGGGCTGGCTGTCAGTTTTGACACGCCTACGCTTGCTTACAATTATAATTTAAGTGTACAACGATAAAAGTTTATATAATTTTCTCTTTGCACAAATTGCTGTTATATCTAAATGGTATAATTACATTTAAATTATATTTCTGTGTTTGAGTGAGATGTGTGTGTGTGTTTGAAAGAAAAAATTTCGTTTGTATTGTACATTATAGAATCTTATAATTTTATATACTATATATAGTGCCTGCTACCAGTTCTCATCCAATTTTTCACAGCACGCGCAAGGGCGTATCAAGGACATTCTAATAAACGCCCCTGACGACCCCTAGGTGGTCCAGGGCGTTGTTGGGAGGTTCACGATTATAACTTGTAACTCTTGGTGTATATAAAGAACGTGTTCGTCTGGAAATAATTTTTCAGGGGAAAATTAAATCCTATTTGAAGGAATGTTAATTTTAGGTTTTCTTTTCCTGTCAGCTTATTCATTTGATGGCTAATTTACTCTCTAAATCTGAATTATAGTCACTTTTTTGTTGACTAGTTACTTTTGTGACTAATGAGATATAGAAACAGATTCGTTCATTACTATAGCAATTAGTAAGTGTTTTTACTAATTATTAATTAAAAACTATTCACATTTTTCTTAAAAGTATCAAACTGATACCAAAGTGGATCAAATTGATACCAAAAATTTCAATCAATTTTTAATTTGATTAATACTTTTTGGTATTACTAAAATATTTAATAAACGAATAATATTAGTAATACTAGCAACAATTCGCGCGCTAAAGCGCGCGGCTAACTTTTTGCTGCCTTTTTTTAAAAATAAAATTAACAATTTTAAAAATAATAGAATTTAAAAATTTTCTAATTTAAATTTTTGTTGAAAACACTAAAAAAAATTAAATTGTGGAGAAATTACAAATAATTGCAGAAATTTAATTATTTTCAAAAAAAAATAAAATTCTTCTTATAAAATTCAACTATGTTCAAAATTTAAAAAAAAAATTCTTATAAAAATCCCAATTATCTTTATAAATAACAAAATTCTTCCCCAAAAGTTGAATTATTTTTAATAAATGGCAATAAAATTCTTGTTCTAATTTCAATTATGTTATTTTCAAAAAATTTTTAATTTCACTGATTTTCAATATCTAAGATTTTAATAAAATTTCCCAAAACGAATTCAATTATTTAAAAAAAAATTTAATAAAATTGCATGTAAACATTTCATTATTTTCATAAATAATAAAAATTTAACAGGAATTTTCAATTATTATTTTCATAAAAAATAATTTAAAGTTCTAGAAAATAATAATTGAATTAAAATGATTAATTATATTTATAAGTGTTGAAGTAACGAATAAAATTTTTGATAAAATTCTTTGCAAAATTCAATTATCTTCAAAAGTAAGAAAATTCTTCTCAGAAATTCAATTATTATCAAAAAATTTTTTTTAAATTCTCATCTTAATTTCAATTATCTTCATAAATATTAAAATTCTTCTGCAAAATCAATAACTTTTAAAATTATATAAAAAAATCTGTTCAAAAATTCAATTATTTGCAAAAATTTTAATAACATTCTTCTCAAAATTTCAATTATCTTTATAAATAATAAAATTCATCCTGAAAATTCAATTATTTTCAAAAGTAATAAAATTCTTCGCAGAAATTCAATTAATTAAATTTGTTTTAAATTCTCATCAAAATTTCAATTATTTTTATAAATATCAAAATTCTTCTGCACAATGCAATTAATTTTAATCTTTTTTCGCTGAAATTCAATTATTTGCAAAAATTTTAATAAAATTCTTGTCAAGATTTCAATTTTCTTTATAAATAATAAAATTCATCCTAGAAATTCAATTATTTTCAAAATTAATAAAATTCTCCGCAGTAATTCAATTATTAAAATTTTTTTTTTTATATCTGTTCAAAAATTCAATTATCTTTATAAATAATAAAATTCCTTTCTGAAATTCAATTATCTTCAAAAGTAAGAAAATTCTTCGCAGAAATTCAATTTTTTTCAAAAATTTTTTTAAAATTCTCTTGAAAATTTCAATTATCTTTATAAATATCAAAATTCTTCTGCAAAATTCAATTACTTTTAAAATTTTTTTTAAAAATCTGTTCAAAAATTCATCCTAGAAATTCGATTATTTTCAAAAGTAATAAAATTCTTCGTAGAAATTCAATTATCAAAATTTATAATTAATTCAAATTAATAATTTTCAAAATTTTTTTAATTTTCTCGTTAAAATTTTAATTATTTTCATAAATAAAAAAATTCATCCTAGATATTTAATTATTTTCAAAAATTCTTATAAAATTCTTTGCAAAATTCAATTATCTTCAAAAGTAAGAAAATTCTCCGCAGTAATTCAATTATTAAAATTTTTTTTTTAAATTCTTGTCAAAATTCCAATTATCTTTATAAATATCAAAATTTTTCTGCAAAATTCAATTACTTTTAAAATTTTTTTTTAAAATCTGATCAAGAATTTTTTTTTGTTTATAAAGTCTTATAATATAAAAAAAATGATTTTATCACTCGATCATCTTTAATAATTATAAAACATTTATTATTCTATTTAGTAGAATGCAACAAAAACACAACACTGAATGAAAAATGTTAAATTGTTAATAAATAAGTATCAGTTTTTGCCCCCTAGTATTATTTATTCATTATGTAGTAAATAATTACTAAGGCTTTGAAGTATACTAATAATTAGAATAATAATTATAATTAAATCCGTCAAAAGGTGAATTATTGAAATTATAATATAATTAATGAAATCTATCAAAAGATAATTTATTGAAATAATAATTAATATCAAAAGGCTAGAATTATCATTACGTATTTAAAAATGACATTGGTTTGTGGTTAAAAAAAAAGAAAGACAAAAAGAAAAAAATTCAGTATACGAATGGAACATGTAATTTTCAACTAATATAAATAATAGTAAATAGTAGTAGACTTATTGTCCCTAATTAAATACAAATTACCGAAGACCCTTTTTTTTCATAAATATCATGTGTGATTATCGTGAATCGCTTCTCTGGCTTTTATACGGTTGCACATATGCGGCGGAACGTGACAAACATATATAGGCGATGATCGAGCGCTTTGTCTAATTAAGA
The DNA here is from genome assembly GCF_015476425.1 of Leptopilina heterotoma. Lineage (NCBI taxonomy): Eukaryota > Metazoa > Arthropoda > Insecta > Hymenoptera > Figitidae > Leptopilina > Leptopilina heterotoma. The sequence continues at coordinate 811,983 of NW_025110953.1, read as the reverse complement.
GGAAGTAGGATTTTTTTTCTTCTTCTGCTTCTTCACTCCTTTTACAAGTCTTGTCGATTTTTGGGTTAACCACATCTGCATGGTTAATATATCTTAACACACAGATGACGATATGTTTTCTCTGAAGAGTTAAAAATCGAGGACAATATAACGTTGAACATCTGTGAGGTGAGCATAAGGTTGTGGTTTCAACATTGGGAATAAAAGTCAAAAAATTTAGCAGTAGACCATGTGCCAAAAGGGATGAACAGAGAGAGAGAAAGAGTAAAATAATCATTATCCTCTTTCTTCCTAAGCTCGACAAAAAAAAAGGATTATTTTTCATTCAGACAAAATTAGTTTCAACATTTGGAATCCTTGCGCAAAAATAACCCTTTCTAATGTACAATAATTATTGGCAATACTCGAGTGCGTTTTTTATTTTAATATATACTCAACAACAAAAATGAGAAAGCAATTCTAAAAATGTTCTCCAAGAAATCGAGAATTGTTTTAGTCCCTTTTTTTTAGTATTTCCGATTGGTTTTCTAAATGAGATTTTTTAATTGGTATTGTTTCGTGTGTAATGTTCCTATACTTATTTTTCAATTCATATTTGGTACCACTTCTATTTTTTATTTTAGTATACGTTTGGTTAATATCATAAAACAGTTATGATCAACGACTAAATAAAAATTGTATTTCTCAAAAGGAAAATAATGAATATTTTTTTGTTTAAACATTTTTTCTAGAAATATTAATAATATTATTATTAATTAATTATTATTAATTAATTATTATTATTAATAATAATATTAAATATTAATAATTTATAAATATGTTCCTATACAAAAGTTTATAAAAATTTGCTTCGAAAATTGGTTAAATTTAAAACAGGGTTGCTACAGGTCAGGGGAATTAGGAAATTCAGGAAAAAGTCAGGGATTTTTATTCAAAATACTGGAAAAAATAAAATTTTTAGAATTCATAAGAAAATTCTAAATTTTGGTGTCTTTTTTGTTTGCCTCAAAATAAACTATATGAAATTACCACGAATTCTAATATAAAACTTTCAATTTTTTCTATTTCTGACAATAATTTAATTTAAATAACTTAATTCTATTAAAGAACTGCGCCAAAAAGTTATTACTTATTATAAATTATTTAATAAAATCTTTTTTTGAAAAATTTTAATTTCAATTCTATTGAAATTAATTTCAATTTAAAAAAAATTTTAACACAATTCTTTGAAAGAATTCAACTATTTTAATAAATAGCAAAATTCTACCCAGAAATTCAATTACTTTCAAAATTAAAAAAAAATTTCGCTAACATTTAAATTCTTTATATAAATAGCAAAATTTTTCGCCGAAATTCAATTATTTTCAGGAACTTTAATATAATTTACAAAATTCTACACGAATATTCAATTATTTTCTAAAACAATAAAAATTTCACAGGAATTCATTACTTAAAAATAGAATTTGCGTAAATTTTTTCGAAAATAATTTTTTGGAACTTTTTTAAAAAATTCTTGGCAATAATTCAATTATTTTCAAGAATTTTAATAAAATTCATTGCAAAATTCAATTATTTACATGTAAATAACGGTATTTATTAGAAGATTTCAATTATTTTCAAAATTAATAAAATTCTTCGTAGAAATTCAATTATTTAAAAAAAATATAAAAAAACATTGTCAGCATTTCAATTATCTTTATAAGTGAATAGCAAAATTCTTTTACTAAATTCAATTATTTTTAGGAATTTTAATAAAATTCAATTATTTTCATGAATAACATAATAAACATATAAATTATCTTTATAAATAACAAAATTCTTCGCCGAAATTCAATTATTTAAAAATTTTTTTTAAAAATTCATGACACAATTTCAATTATTTTCAAACATTTTTCTTAATTCAATGATTTTGAATATTTTACTATTTTAATAAAATTTACCAAAAAAATGCAATTATTTAAAAACAATTTTCACAAAATTCTACACGACTATTCAATTCTTTTCTAAAATAATAAAAATTTCACAGGAATTCATTTCTTAAAAATAGAATTTGCTTAAATATTTTTGAAAACAATTTTTTTGGAACTTTTTTTATAAAATTCTTGTCAATAATTCAATTATTTTCAAAAATTTTAATAAAATTCATTGCAAAATTCAATTATTTACATATAAATAACGGTATTTATTAGAAGAATTCAATTATTTTCAAAATTAATAAAATTCTTCGTAGAAATTCAATTATTTTCAAAAAATATTTAAAAAATTGTCAGCATTTCAATTATCTTTATAAGTGAATAGCAAAATTCTTCGATAAAATTCAATTATTTTCATAAATAACATAATAAACATATAATTTATCTTTATAAGTAGCAAAATTTTTCGCCGAAATTCAATTATTTACAAAACTTTTTAAAAAATTCATGGCACAATTTCAATTATTTTCAAACATTTTTCTTAATTCAATGATTTTCAATATTTTACTATTTTAATAAAATTTACCAAAAAAATGCAATTATTTAAAAACAATTTTTACAAAATTCTACACGAATATTCAATTCTTTTCTAAAATAATACAAATTTTACAGGAATTCATTTCTTAAAAATAGAATTTGCGTAAATTTTTTCGAAAGAAATTTTTTAAAACTTTTTTATAAAATTCTTGTCAATAATTCAAATGAAGTTATTGGTGTTTTTGGATAATTTTACAATTAAAGAAATTCGTAAATATAAATGTAGATAATAGGACCTAATAATAATAATTTTATAGTAGTAATAATAATTTTGTTGAGTATCTAATAATTTTTAGAGTATGAAGCAGAATATTTTTTTTGGTCAGGGAAAAAGTCAAAATTTTGTCTGAAAATCAGGGATTTTCCCGTCAAGTTTCAATTAATGGTAGTTTCAAATGGTATAGTAATTGAAATTAGTTAATATTTTTAAATAAAGATTGTCAAACCATTAAATGAATAGTAATTAGATTAACAATAATTTAATAGTTAATAGTAGTGTCAAAAACTGCCACAGGAAAAAAGAAGTGTTATTTTAACACTAAAAGTAGTGTTAAAACTACACGCAACATTTTTAACCGACACTGTGTGATTTTAACACTACATTGGTGTTAAAATAACAATAGAGTGTGTTAAATTAACACTAGAGGGTGTTAAATTAATATACATTTTAAATGGGGTTAAAATAACACCAAAATTTTTTTAAAACAACACTATCTGAAAACTACACGCAACACATTTAACACTTATTTTTTTCTGTGTGGTAGTTTAAATTAATAGTTTCGGTTATTACGGTAGTTTCAAACAATTCTACTTCAAATATTAATATAGTTTCAATTAATAGTATACATTCAAATAACAGTAGTTTCAATAATTAATGCTGCGGTTTAAAGAAACGTTTCTACTATTTTAACTACAATAATAGTCATCCAAACACTAAAAATACAGAAAAAGAGTATATAGTTAATGACAATAATCACGCAGGGCCATAAGAATTTCTGTTTCCAAAGCAACTGCATAAAAATATAAAGCAAAAGCACCTGTGATGATAGATTTATTCGTTTAACCGTCGTCGTCCTCGTCGCAAATAGATTTTTAGTTTGAGAGAAAAAAAAATGGTAATGAGCTCCCGAAGTGGGTGGAGTCTTTATATAATATAGAAAAGGGATGCCAAAAGAATAAAGGGCATTCCCTTTGTTCGAGCCGTACCCTTTTTTTTCAAGAAGGTTTCCGTTGAGTGGTCCTAAAGAAGTATTCTACTGTGTTTGTTCAACTCATTAGGCGACCTAATGTGTTATTAAATTCGTAACAGGTCCTTGGTGGCGCTTTTTATAAAACGCGAGCGACCGGACGCGTGTATATCGTTTGGGACTTTTTTTTACGATTCTTCGTGGAAAGGCAAAAGTCGTGTTTTTTTATATAGCCAGAGAGAGAGAGAGAGAGAGGTACAATATTTTAAGGGGTGATTCACATTTCTCCGGGCCCTAATGCCCAACAAGGATCCCGCTTTATTTTTAATGTCCATAGTGATTTTTGCTCCTTGAGAAATGGTAATGACCTTTTTCGCCCGTTCCAAAAAGGATATTAAATGCGGAGTCAAAAAAGTGGTAAACTTTCGTTTGTGTGAAACGATAAACAGGAAACTGCGTTTATGTGTATTCCTAAAAATTCCCAATTTCTCTGAAATAAGCTTTTTATTATATGGTGTCTTAATTCTAAAAATTGAGATTTTGCTGTAAATCAAAAGTTTAGATTTGATTGAAATTTATTTCCTTTTCTTTTTTCTTGAAGTTAAAATAAAAAAAGTAATGAACATTAGTTATCCCACGGAGTTGTTTTTTTTAACTTTTAAAAGTTCTGTATAGTTATATCTTCTTAAATTTTTTTTTGTTTGTTAAAGAGCAATTCAAAAAATATACGTAACACTTTTTTGAAAAAATATTACTGCCAACAAACCAACCACTCTTTACATCTCAATTAATCAAAAACAACTAATTATTAATAGATAATTACTATAATTATTAGTAAATAAATAACTACGAAAATAGTCAAATTTTACTAATTGAATTAGTTACCAAAAATTAAAGTTATTTTTACAATAACATAAATGTGAATTTAACTAATAATTTGTTGTAATATTACTAACTACAGAGTTATCCACAAGTCAGGGAATTCAGGGATTTTTATTAAAAGTAATGGAAAAAATTAAATTTTTAGAATTCATAAGAAAATTCTGAATTTTTATGTCTTTTTTGTTTAACTCTCGTAAACTATATAGAATTACCACGAATTCTAAATTAAAACCTTCAATTTTTTCCATTTTTCACAATAATTTATTTCAAATAATTTAATTCTTGAAGAACTATTATAAAATTATTACTTAGAAATGAATAATTTTAATTTAATTAATGAATAATTTAATTTAAATATTCAATGATTTTCAATATCCACTATTTTAATACAATTTTCCAAACTAATTCAATTATTTAAATAAAAGGGCCTAGCGGAGTAAGCATGCAAAATCTGCCCCCGCTCAAAAAAATTAGAAATTCTTGTTACATGTTGGCAGCATTAAGATAAAATTTTTCACCAAATATTTTTTCAAAAAATGTATTTTTGTAAGAGTTATGGAGGGGGAAAGAAAAATCAAAAATTTGTTTTTTCTCGAAAACCACTGGATCGATTTTAATAAAATTTATACGTGTTTTATAAATTAATAAGAGAAATTTTTAAAAAAATTTCAAAAAATTTTGCCCGAAAAAAACCTAAAAAAAACTTAAAAAAAAATTTTTTTAATTTTCAAAAAAAAATTTTTTGGTCTTATTTTGGAGATACTACTTTGCAATTTTGACAGAAAATTTTCCTAAATGTGTACTTTTAAGAAATATTTTTGTCGATTTTTTTAATTGGGTACCACATAGTTAAAAAAATTAAAATCCTAGGTGGCGCATCATTCCGGCTGAAGTACAATGTATCCAGTAACTGATTATTTTTAAATTTTCTTGAAATTTAGTAATTATGCGTTTCTGGGGTCACTCAGTACGAATGTAATATTAAATTTTCAAAATTCAAAATGACTTGGTACATTGTGCTTCAGCCGGAATGATGCGCCACCTAGGATTTTAATTTTTTTAACTATGTGGTACCCAATTAAAAAAATCGACAAAAATATTTCTTAAAAGTACACATTTAGAAGAATTTTCTGTAAAAGTTCCAAAGTAGTATCTCTAAAATAAGACCAAATTTTTTTTTTTGAAAATTAAAAAATTTTTTTTTTGGGTTTTTTTTGGGCTTTTTTGGGGCAAAATTTTTTTAAATTTTCTTTAAAATTTCTCTTATTAATTTATAAAACACGTATAAATTTTATTAAAATCGATCCAGTGGTTTTCGAGAAAAAACAAATTTTTGATTTTTCTTTCCCCCTCCATAACTCTTACAAAAATACATTTTTTGAAAAAATATTTGGTGAAAAATTTTATCTTAATGCTGCCAACATGTAACAAGAATTTCAAATTTTTTTGAGCGGGGGCAGATTTTGCATGCTTACACCGCTAGGCCCTTTTAATAAAATTCTTTAGCAGTATTTAATTATTTTCATAAATAATAAAAATTTCACAAGAATTCAATTATTTACAAATTTTTTAAAAATATTTTCGCAATAATTCAATTATTTTCATAAATAATACAATTTTTTACAGGGATTCAATTATTTTCATAAACAATAAAATTCTTTTTAGAAATTCAATTAGTAAAATTAGTAAAAGATAACTAATTTGATAAAAAAAAGTTAGTCACTCGCGGAAAAAAGTGTTTCACCAGGAACATCGATATAGATTTCTCCAGAATAGCGAAAGTTTTAACTGAATCAAACTAAAAATTTCCCTAAAATAATAAAATTTATAGCTGTTCCAGGTAACATTTTTTTACGTGCTGAGTTAAATAATAATATTTCTACTAATTAAATAGTTAATAATCTCTAAATTTGAATTAGTAAAAATGTTTACTAATTGGAATTAGCGACTGACTTTTTACTTTTTAATTAGGAAATTTTACTAGTAAATATTAATCTCTAGTAATTTATTAGTAAAATTTACTAATTCAAATTAGTAAACTTTTTTACTAACTCAAATTTAGAAAGTCACTAATTATTATAGTTAAATTTATTTAGGGGAGAGGTACGCACGTTGAGACGGGTTCTGTTTTTCAGTTATAATTTTTAAAAAACAAAATTTAGCGAAAAATTCGAAATGCTTTCTTAAAAGTATTGTCCAGGGCTACAACATTGCCAAAGAAAGTTATTTTTTTTTTTTTTGACAAAATTGAAAAATTTATAGCTGATTTTTTAAACATGTTATTTTTGACCAAAAAAAAAGTGGTTCGCACGTTGAGACACCCATAGTAATTTATTTTAAATTGAAACAAAATGAATAATTACGTCAGATTCTAATTGTTTGTTGTTTATTTACTTATTTTGATGCTCTTAGCTCAATGAAAAAAAATTAAAACATTAAAAATTAACTTAAAAAAATAATCTAAAAATAAAATTTTATTTTGCACAAAAATAATTAATCGAAATTTTTATATTCGCCATTTTTACAGGTGAAGAACATGTAAAACGCTTAAAAATTGTGGATTCAAAATCAATTTTAATGACAGTACTATTTTCACAGTGTGTCTCAACGTGCAGACCTTGCCGTTATTTTTTTAAAGCTTTGAAATTATTTGTAGATGTTAACGTATGTCTAAATTTTCGTCGAAACTTTAAAGTAGAACCAAAATTGATATGTAAATGTTATCCGCAATTTTTTCTGCCACTAAAAAATACATGGTAAATACACTAAACAGAAATTCTGAAAAACACTTTTTTTAACTAAAAAATTGGTTCGCTCTAGTTCTACCGAAAAAAACAGGAGTTATTGCGCTTTTTTTGAATAAAAAGTTTGGTATTAATGATACGACAAAATGCCAATAAAATTTTTGGTATTATCAGTTACACAGGTTATAATATGAGGAGCTGTATCGAAGAACTCGCTCGCCGCTCGGCGAACCTCTTTGAAGACAGTCAGTGGCCCAAAAATTGAAAAAAATTCAATTTCAAATTTTTGAATTTTGAAAAGTCCTACCTTCTAGGAAATGATAAGGCGCATCTTTTTTTCCTTTGGCGTTTTTTCGTAAAATTATTATTTTCGATGATAAAGAAGAAAAACTGAAAAATTTTAGTTGACAAATTCAATTAAGTTTTAAAACATAAATCATCATATCTCCGAAAGTTATTAACAAATTCAATTGCAATTTGGTATGTAAACTTATTAGGGCCTATTAATGGTGAAAATACAATAAAAAGTAGAAAAATCATTAATTGTTTAATAATTTGTTAATAACAATGAAGGCATGTCGAAAATCACGATTTCTCATTTTTGATGACAAAAAGTCTGCAGGGAACTTTAGAATTGTGAGACCTTCCAGTGAGAGATTTGTTCAGTAGTATGTGAGGAAGTTTTCTGTAAAATTTGAAATTAATTCATTAAAAACTTTGGCAGATGCAGAAGTTTTAAGAAAGCGCGCTTAGCGCGTAAGTTCTTCCTCTCGTTACTGGCGCTACGCTGATAGGTACTTCAATAAGAGCAATGCTTAATATTATTAAAAATAAGTCTAATATAATGAACACATTAAATATAAAGCATTATTTATTAACAAAGAGATTAACTGTTTATTTATAAATAAAATATTTTATTTTTTCGCTTAAAAACTAAAATACCATTTCAATTAAATGTTTTTAATTATATTCTCACTGCAACAATTATATAATATTAATTTTTCACTGACAAGTCAGATAGTAAGGAAATAGAAAATTATTGTCTAAGTGAACAAAAGAATTAAAAATTTTCATTTTCATAAATATAAGATTGAAATTTATTCAAAAAGAAATAAACGTATTTTATTTATTGAATACGAAATAAAAAATAGATTTATAGAATATTTTTAATTGGCTATACTAGTTTTGTTATTTATATTATATTTATATTTTATGATTTTAATTATTTTATATTATTAGAATATATAATTTTTTTAAAATACTTTTTGTTAATACCATGAACAATATTGTTCATTATAGTATGTAATTAATATGTAAATAAATTGTAAATGAACTGAAATTGTTTATGTTTAATACTATTCATAAAAGTAATTAAGAGTTGCAAAAAATTGATCAAAACATATTTCTCATGTACAGAATGCATCAGCGTAGCGCGAGTAACGAGAGGACGTACTTACGCGCTAACAGCGCTTTCTTAAAACTTCTGTATCTGCCAAAGTTTTTAATGAATTAATTTTAAATTTTACAGAAAACTTCCTCACATACTATTGAACAAATCTTTCACTGGAAGTTCTCTCAATTCTAAAGTTCCCTGCAGACTTTTTGTCTTCGAAAATGAGAAATCGTGATTTGCGACATGCCTTCATTATTAATAACAAATTATTAAACAATTAATGATTTTTTAACTTTTTATTGTATTTTCGCCATTAATAGGCCCTAATAAGTTTACATACCAAATTGCAATTGAATTTGTTAATAACTTTCGGAGATATGATGATTTATGTTTTAAAACTTAATTGAATTTGTCAACTAAAATTTTTCAGTTTTTCTTCTTTATCATCGAAAATAATAATTTTACGAAAAAACGCCAAAAGAAAAAAAGATGCGCCTTATCATTTCCTATAAGGTAGGACTTTTCAAAATTCAAAAATTTGAAATTGAATTTTTTTAAATTTTTGGGCCACTGACTGTCTTCAAAGAGGTTCGCCGAGCGGCGAGCGAGTTCTTCGATACAGCTCCTCATATCTTAGTGTCTCAACGTGCGGACCGTCTCAACGTGCGTACCTCTTCCCTATAGATTATGTTAAAATAAGTAAAATTTTTGATAATTAATTCAATTAGTAAAATTTGAGTATTTTCGTATAGTATACAAATAAAATCATTTTTATACTTCTTTACGTAATAAATCATAAAACTTGTAAATAAATATCTTCACTTATAAAATTTCCTAGCAAATATAATTGTTTGGAATATTTAATATTTAATATATTATGTATATTGATCTAGAAATTATAGCGATGTGATAAGCACCTTATGTTGCCGCGCACCCTTCAACATATATACAAGAGAAAATTATAGTCTTCCATCACAAGAGAATGTATTTTCCTTCTCTGTCAAATAGAGAATTCTACATTTTATATTATTCAAAGTCAGCGTCGTTTTCGATCCGCGCAATTCAAAAGGAGTATCACTTAGAGCTCGCACTTCTCATTGAGACATATCGTTTTGAATTTTTTAAGATGGACTTTAAATTTACATTAACTGTATGTGTATACTCAATAGGTACATGATTTATAACAGCGTCGACTCATTTCGTTAAATAATTTATTTCTTCGTTTTGTACTCTCTGAATCTGAATTGGTTGAAACTAACTATATAATTATTATTAAATAATTGTAACTTAGGAAATAGAGAAATTATAAAGAATTAATTAAAATTTTACTCTATAAATTTGAATTAATAGTGAAAAGTCGTCAATTAATTCAAATTAGTAGTTTCCTATACTAATTTTTATTAAAATTTTACTAATTCATTTACAGTAGATTCAAATATTTCCACTCAAATTTTAGTGAAAAATTACAAAGAAATAGTAGAAAATTTGACTAATTTACTCCATAAATTTGATTAATTATTTATTAATTTATTTATTAATTATTTCCATAACTGAATTCGTGAAATTTGACTGATTTTCAGTGACTATTCTTACGATTCGAATCAGTGAAGCACTGAAAATTAGTTAATTAAAACTTTAAAAATGATTAAATTAGTAAAAAATGGTAGAAAATTAGTAAAAATGTTTACTAATTTGAATCAGAGACTTACATTTTGCTTTTGAATTAGTAAATTTTACTAATAAATAGTCACTTCTACCAATTTACACGGTTGCCACAAGTCAGGAAATTCAGGGAAAAGTCAGGGATTTTTAGTAAAAGAACTGAAAAAAAATTGAATTTTTAAAATTCATGAGAAAACTCTGAATTTTGATGTTTTTTTTGTTTGTATCATAAACTTTGAAATTACTACAAATTCTAATATAAAACCTTCAATTATTTCTGACAATAATTTCTTTTTAAATAAATTAATTTTTCAAGAACTTTCATAAAAATATTGACTTATAAATTATTTAATGAGAATAACTTTTTACAATTTTCATAAATACTAGATTCATAGAAGAATTTTAGTTAAAAATACTAAAAAAAATTGAATTTTAGAAAAGTTACAAATGATTCCAGAAATTCAATTATTTTCAAAAGTTATGAAAACTCTTAGCAGAAATTCAATTATGTTCAAAATTTTTTTAAAAATTCTCGTCAAAATTTTAATTATCTCTATACATGATAAAATTCTTCTTTAAAATTCAATTATTTTTAAAAATTTTAGCAAAATTCTTAGCAAAATTTCACAGAAATTCAATTATTTACAAAATTTTTTAACAAATTTCTTCCGAATAATTCAATTATTTTCATAAGTAATAAAATTTCCACAGGAATTCAATTATTTAAAATACAAAATTTGATAAAATTTTTAGAAAAATGTTAATTATTTAAGAAGATTTTTATAAAATTCGTCGCAAGAATTCAATTATTTAAAAAAAAAATTTAACAAAGTTCTTTTCAAGAATTCAATTATTTTTGTAAATAATAAAATTCTTCACCGAAATTCAATTATTTTTATAAAGTTGAATAAAATTCGTTGCAAGAATTCAATTATTTATATAAATAATAACATTTTTTTTACCGAAATTCAGTTATTTTTATAAATTAATAAATTTAAATATAATTCGTCTCAAGAATTCAATTTTTTTCAAAAGTAATAAAATTCTTCGCAGAAATTCAATTATGTTTCAAAATGAAAAAAAAAATTGTCATCAAAATTTCAATTATCTTTAGAAATAATAAAATTCTTCTCCGAAATTCAATTATTTTAGAAAAATTTTAATAAAATTCTTGAGAAAATTTTAATTATTTTCATAAATAATAAAACTCATTGCAGGATTTTAATTATTTTTGATACAATTTTAATCAAATTCCTCGAAGAATGTAATTATTCTTAAAAATTTTATTAAAATACGACAAAAGAATTCAATTCTTTAAAAATTTGTTGATAACATTTTTTATGAGAATTCAATTTTAACAAACATTATGTTATTATTCAGTAAATTATTTATTTTTTAATTTAAATAATTGAATTCTTCTAGAATTTTCTATTAAAAATTGATTTAAAAATGAATTACTGAATACTCGATTTATTATTTATGAAAATAATTGAATTCTTGCAATGAATTTTATAACCTTTTTTTTAAATAATTGAATTTTTTGAGTAAAAATAATTGAATTCTTTGCAAAGAATTTTATTAGGATTTTTTTAAATAATTGACTTTTTTTTGAAAATTTTTATGGTAGTTTAAATTATTACAAAACATGAAGATGGCGATCACTCCGAATTCAATTATTATTTAAAAATTTATTGACAAAATTCCTTCCGGGAATTGAATTTTAAGAAACATTTAAATATTCAATTAATTATTTTTTTGTATTTAAATAATAATTAAATTCTAGTAGAATCTTCTAATAAAAATTGATTTAAAAATGAATTTCAGTTAAAATTTTAGATAATAATTGAATATTAAAACCAATATAGTGTGACTTTTTAGAAATAATTGAATTTTGAAATTAATTTTTTTGAAAAAGTATAATTTAATTTTTTTATATTATTTGAAGTTTTTATTTATTAATATATATATTTAATTGTAGAATTTACGAATAATTGTAATTAGTAAAATTGAATATTGTAAGTAAATGGATTTCAAAATTGTCGAAGAACTTTTTCGAAAATTCATTGATTTAAAGAAAAATTTTAGTGAAAAATTCTTAAAAATAATAATTGAATACTATTACTGGTTCGAGCCCTGTTACTATAAGTTAAATGAATTATATATATTTAAATGTTATAAACAATTTTTGCCTAAATGTCATAGAAATCAAATGTAAACTTTAATTTTACACAATAATATAAAGTTGAAAAATATTTCACAAATTTAAATTCTTTCTAAATAAAAATCACTAAAATTTAGTAGAATTCATGTAGAAATTCTGTAGAATCATTCTAGTGAAATTCTGTAGAATATTTACTAGAATTCATACAGAATGATTCTAGTGAAATTCTATATAGAACTTTCTCAGCTGGGTATGTTAAACAGTAATACTTTTTTTTAATATCCGTTTTTAAATAAATTTTTTTCCTTGTTTGTTTTCTACTAAAAATTGTCACTATAATTAAATTAGTAAATGAATCTGCAATTTTTTCATTCGTATAAAAAACTACTATACCTAATTCAGATTTATAGTGTAGAGTATCATAAAATTTAATTTCATCATTGGTTATTTTTAACCGATTCAAATTTAGAGATAACAGATTATTAATTTGTTATTATTAGCACTTTTTTGTGAAGGTTCGATTTTTAAAACAAAACAAAAACATCAAAAAAAATCTGAACAAGTTTCGATAAAGTTTATAAAATCAACTTTTGGAAGAGAAAGAGAGAAAGAAAGAAAGAGAGAGAGAGAGAGATAAGGAGAGAGAAAGAAAGAACAAAAGTATCCAACTCTGAATCTGGTATGAAATTGAATTTAATCCAAACAAGGAATCAGTAGTTGTGTTCGCAAATCCTATAATAGGTTCCACCCATCACACGTGCTCTACATATACGTGGAAAAGAAATCGAAGCACTACAATCAGGTTTAAAGAAAGAGAGTGTATACCTCCCGCGATGATAATTCGACATAGGGGCACCCAAGTCTCCCGGGGCAACCCATGGCGTCAACCCTGTTGGGGTGTGTAGGTTTACGCCCCTGAGATCTAGCATCGCCGCGGCACCCTTTTGCGCCCTTCGAACTTTGAGAATTTCTTTTTTTCTCCCTCTTGCTTTTTGTTTTCACCTTCTCACACACACACACACACCCGGAGGGGTTTATGTCGTTTGCGTCGCTCTTATAAGGCGAAAAAGAATCGCGAACCCGTTTTCACGTGAACGCCCACCGGAAGCAGCTGAACTCGAGCGTGAATGGTCCGGTCGTGAAGATATATAAAAGTTCAAGGATCCGATTACGAGGATATGAAAGAATCGAACGTTGGGTGACCGTTTCACCCAACGGATGCTCTCGCTATACTTTTTATTTATGTTTATTCTTTACAGATTTCTCTTCGCGGCCAACTCGCAAAATTTATCCATTATATTTTTCTTCTATGATTATCAGAGAATTTCTTTTCAAAGATTTCATGTATCTTTTGTAAAAAAAATTCTCTGGTATATTTTAATCTAAATATTGACAGATATTGATTCTAATAAACTGTTGAAAAAGGGTGTTAGATTTTTAATTCGCCTTTGATTGAAAAAGAAATTTATTTGATTGATTTGATTTATTTAATAAATGACTGAATATTGACTAATAAATAATATTGACTAATAAATATTTATACTGAAATGAAATAATTTTTTATTTAAATTAAATAAATTCTGTTTCAACTTAAATTTCAGTATTTAAAAGGCATTTGTGCGGCGTATTTTGAAGCATAAGGGATGAGAAGCAAATTATTTTAGGGCTAAAATTGTCCTGAATTTGAAAATTAGATAATTGAAATAACCAGTGGATTCAAAATTGAAATCTGATTATGATAATATAGTCAAACTCTCTAAATTTAATTATTAATAATTATAGAATTACAAATATTGACGAACTTCTTGAGATTCAATGAGGAAACGTTATTCTCCACCTGAGAACGCCAAGGTCACCGCTAGATGTCAGTTCAGTTCCTTCTGGGAATTTTTACTGACATCTGGTGGTGACCTTGGCGTTCTCAAGTGCAGGGCTCGAACTATGTCCGTAAATCCCGTAAAATTTCATAAATTTGCTTGAAGTCTGTAAAAGTCAGTTTTTTTGAAAAAAGGTCCGTAAAGTTCGTATAATTTGATTGAGAAAAAACGAAAAGTTCATAAATTGTACGATATAATTTGGAGAATTTTAGAGAAATTATAAATGATTGCAGAAATTCAATTATTTGGAAAAATTTTAATAAAATTCTTGACAAAATTTCAATTATTTTGAAAATTTTTAATAAAATTCTTGGCAAAATTTCAATTATTTTCAAAAATTTTCCTCAAAATTCGATGGTTTTCAATATCTATACCTAATATTTTTTAAAAAATTTCCAAAAGAATTCAATTATTTAAACAAATTTTCAAAAATTCTACGCAAACCTTTAATTATTTTCATAAAATAAAATTTTTCAGGGATTCAATTAGTTTTGTAAATTTCGTCAATTATTTTCGAATTACTCGAAAAATGTATGTAATTATTCTTAAAAAGTTGATTAAAATTCGTCGAAAGAATTCAATTATTTATAAATTTGTTGATAAAATTCCTTATGGGAATTGAATTTTAAGAAACATTCAATTATTCAATAAATTATTTATTTTTGAATATTAAAAAAATTGAATTCTAGTAGAATTTTCTAATAAAAATTGATTTAAAAGTGAATTTCATTTAAAATTTTAGAAAATTGAATATTAAAAGCAATATAGCGTGAATTTTTAGAAATAATTGAATTTTGAAATTAATTTGTTTGAAAGAATTTAATTGAATTTTTTTTTATATTATTTGAAAGTTTTTATTTTTTAATATATATTAGTATTTGAAGAATTTAAGAATAATTTAAATTTCGTAAAATTAAATATTGTAAACAAATGGATTTGAAAATTGTCAAAGAACTTTTTCGAAAATTATGAAAAATAATCCATTTAACAGCATGTGATTGTTACAGAATTCAATGTTAATTTTTTTGACCACTTTTCTCTTAAAATATTAAATAAATTAAGCTTGTTTTTTGTGAATAACTCTAAAATATTATAAAGAAGGGCAGTAATGTGAAAAAGTTTTAATATTTTTAAAATTATTTATTAAAAAATAACTTTAAAATTATCAGTTCTCGAAATCACTTTTAATCAATTTCTCGTCTTTTCCGATTTCAAAGTATTTTTTTATAATTTATTTTAGAATTATTAAAACTTTTGCACATCACTGCTCTTCTTTATTATATTTTAGAGTTATTCACAAAAAACTAGCTTAATTTACTTAATATTTTAAGAGAAAAGTGGTCGAAAAAATTAACATTGATTTCTGTAACAGTCACCAATAAGAATTTTAGTTAAAAAAATAAATTTTAGTCTTGAAAATAATAATTGAATTGATAATGATTTTATCACTCGGTCAGTAATTATTATAAAACATGAAGAAATTTTATAGTTATGAAAAATTTAATTTATAATTTTAAGTATAATGTTCTCTTATTTGACTCGGACTATGGTTACATTTTTGTCAGTAATTGGTCCGTAATTTTTCATTTTTGCTCCGTAAATTCCGTATTTTTAAATACTTTCACTGGTTCGAGTCCTACAAGTGGAGAAATTAACTCACCATTTTATTCCTCAAAAACTCTTTTATAATTAATAAAATGCAAAAAATGTTATTGTGCACTGAAAAAAAAATTTATTTGATTCAAAACCGATTAATTGACTATTATCATTTAAATATTTACTTGAATCAAATAATATTTATTGCAGTCAATTAAATGGTATTTGGAACAATAATTTCAGTATTTGAAGCAAATATATGAATTGAACCATTTAATTGACTCCAATAAATATAATTTAATTAAAGTAAATATTTAATATTGATAAGAGTCAATTAATCGGTTATTTGATTCAAATAAATTTTTTTTTCAGTCTGAGAATAATTTAATTTCTCTTTTCTCTAGCAAAAATTATGTTCGCCATCTTATTTAAATTTTAAAACAAGAAAAGTATTAATATTTCTAATAAATTAAACAGAAATTAACGTTTATTTTGAATTGATTGAGGATTTAATCATTGTTTAATTTTTAATCGTAATTTGTAAAACTGGCCATGGCCCTTAAACACACTAAAAATTCAGTGATGAGCGAAATTGCATTTCAATATAATAAACGATCATTTTCTTACAAAAAAACACAAAATTAGCCGCATATAACTAAACGAAATTTAATGAAGTGATTCGAAGTTTCGTCGAAAAAATAATGAAGACTTGGTATATAAATATTTTTTTCTTTTTGGGGAAAGTGATAAAAATTTCGGTGTATGCAGGAGATGGTTAATGATAGAAATTAGGGATGAGAGACCTACCGAGATGATGGAGAGATGATCCTCTCGCCCCAGCGAGAGGATGTTGTATATAGAAGTGAGGAGTAACAGGACCTCCCAGCTGTCCTCCCACTTGGTGATTACAATAATTACTATTCTTATTTGTCCTTTCGTATATATATATACCGCTCTCATTCCCTCTCTCTTTCTCATTCCCTTAAGGTGCACCTTTTCCTTTTTCTCTCCCTCGGCATCAATTACGCTCGAGTAAGTTTCTCACTTTAATCTCGAGATTAATCGCAACTCCCAAACAACAGAGAAGAAGCGCGCACCTTTGGCACGTGGACAACCACGCCGCGAAATAAACGAAAAGCAAAAAATAAAATAAACCTCGGGAAACCTCAATGCAAATATCATTATTTTATGTGTGTGCGCGTTTATAAATTATTCCGGACCTCCAAGAAGCTTAATTTCCATTGTAAATATAGAAAGTCTTCATTTTGAGACGGGACGGAAGTCTTGTTTTGGGATGTAGTATACTTTTCAGACTTTTTTCTTCAATTTTTGCAGTAATTTTATAAATAATCGATATTTTTGTTGGTAATTAACTAATTTGTTTATTTATTTAATTATTAACGGAACAGGCCTTTTATATTGTTAACAGAATTTAACTAATATTGTTACTAATATTATTACTAATTTCTATTAGCAGACTTTAGACTCATATGCTAAAACAAACTTATTTACTAATTTTTTTACGATTTGCTATACTATTTGAATACTTTTCTTTAGATTTGTGACACTGTGTTTTCAGTTTTTTTTTTTTTTTGAGAATTTGAACAACTTTATATTCGCTGAAAGTTAAAATAAAAAAATTATTCTAAAAAATTTTATAATGAAATTCTTAGCAATGATTCAATTATTTTCAAAAATTTTCTGAAATTCAATTAATTTCAATGTTTACTATTTTAATAAAATTTCCCAAAAGAATTCATGATCCCCAAGTTCTGAACGTTCAAATGAACGAAATATTTTTTATTAAAGATATTTTTATAAATATTACTAATCACAAACAAATTTAAAAACTGAAATTTTACGTTTAGAAACTCAGTAATTAATTTTTTGGGTATTGACGCTAAATAATTTCAAAAAAAATTTAATTTGTAGAAGAAATAAATAAATTTCGTTTATTTAAACATTAAGAACTTTAGGGTCTTAAAGAATTCAATCATTTAAAAGAATTTTCCTAAAGTTCTTCGGGGAAATTTAATTAATTTTTAATGCCATTTTTAATAGAAATTTTTAAAATCAAGTGTATTATTTACAAAAATTTGAATGCTATTCTTCGCCGAAATTAAATTATTTTCAAAAATTTTAATAAAATTCTTTATATAAGAATTGAATTATTTTTATGAATAATAAAATTTTCGCAGGAATTCAATTATTTAAAATGTAATTTTTATAAAACTTTTCGTAAAAAATCAATTAATTTAAATTTTTTTTATAAAATTCTTCGCAAGGTTTTAATTATTTTCTTAAATAATAAAAATGATGTCAGAATTTTAATTACTTTAAAGAAATATTTAAATGAATTTCCCATAAAAATGCAATTTATCTTAAAAATTTGATTAAAATTCTTCGAAAGAATTCAATTTTTACAAAAATTTTTGATAAAATTATTCATAAAAATTCAATTTTAAAAAATATTCTATTATTTTTTTAAGTTATTAATTTACTATTCAAATAAAATTCTTCGCATGAAATTAATAAATCATTTAGAAATAAATGATAAAAATTATAACAGAATTTCAATTACTTTTAAAACAAATTTAAATTAATTGCCCGCAAAATTGCAATTATTCTTAAGAATGTTACTAAAATTCGTCAAAAATTCAATTATTACAAGAATTTATTTGATAAAATTATTTATAAAAATTCAATTTTAAGAAATATTTAATTATTTTCATAATTATTAAATGTTCTATATTCAAATATTTGAATTCTTGTTGACGACGTTCGGTTCGTAAAAAGAATTGATTCAAAAATGAATTTCAATTATAATTGAATATTAGAAGCGTTATAAATCATAAGTTTTTAGAAATAATTAAATTTCAAAATATTTTTAAATTGAAATCTTTGATAATTTTGATTGTTTTAAAATTGTAATAATGTTTAAATTTTTATTTACAAAAAAAATTATTAATTTATTATCTTAAAAAATGATTAAAATTTAAATAATTTTAATTAAAAATTCCAACAACAATTATTGAATTTTGGAAGAATTACGGTTATAATTTTTAGAAATTGTTTAACAAAAATTATCCAAGTTTTGAATGTAATTTAATTTGGAAATTGTAAAAAAAAATATTCTTTATAAAAATTGTAAGTAAAATGTGGATTGTTTTGAAGACAGTTAAAAATTCCCGTAAATAATTTTAAAAGATTAAATTATATTTCCAATTATTTGGAAATTTTTTGAAATTTAATTGAAGTAAATTTTATATTTTAAAGAATTTTGTTTTTAATTTTAAAAATTAATTTGAAATATAATCGTATTTTCGAAGAATTTTAAATTAAAATTTAGAAAATAATTTGAATTTTGTAAAAATTAAGAATTAAAGTTATTAGCAGTGTAGAAAAAAAGGTAAATATATTTTTTTGATGAAAATTAGAGAACTTGAAATAAAGAAAATAAGTTAAATTAATATAAATGAAAATTAATAAAATATAAATATAAAAATATGCAGGAAAATGAAAAGAATTCGCGTCTGACTATACAAAGACTTTTTCCACTTAAATTCAAAACACTTCATTGTAATTGTTTAATGAGCATTTGCAAAAACGGAAAATAAAGTCTGCAGTGTATAATAAACGTTGAACGTGTTTTTGGGTTCTTAAAAATAAAAGGAAAAAAAAGGAAAATAAAAAAAAAGACTCGCTGAAGTAAAATATAATCAAGATGTCCTCCTTTCGAAACACATAGGGACAAAACGCGTATCTTATTTTAACTTCCGGAATGAAATATATATAGGCAAAAGTGTGGCATATCTTTTAAAACGAAACAGGCAGTTTAAAAAACGATAAGAAACCCGTTTTTCTTATCGAGTACGTGAAAAGTTGTTGATAAGAGAATCGCTTTGGTGGTGGAATTTAAAGTTATTTTTTTCCTTTTCCTTTTCTTTGTTTCTTTTTTAACAAACCTGCGCGCTCTCATCGGGTCCAGTATAATCTGACTACTATATAGCAGGTTTTTAGTTCTGCCTCTAACATGCTATTGGCCATGCCTAAGCCACGCCTGCTTTTACCTGTTTAATATATACCCCTGACAAAAACAGGTAGTGGTGGAAAGTCTTGCCTGGAGTTTACCTTTGAGCTGACGTCAGACAAGTCACGCTACAATTCCCTTTTACCAGAAGCAATAAATAGATTATGTTTATAATGTAGGACTTTTTTTCTGTGACACTTCAAGAAAAAATTGAACGATTCAAAAATCGTTTAGTTTTTTTTTGTTTTTGAATTTATTTTTAGATTTTTTTAGAGAAAGATTTATAATTTTTTTACATTGTAAAAAATGGTATTGCATACGTCTGCTTTAAAAGTAAATTTCTTTGTTTTAATTACTTTCCAAATTACTAATTTAATTAAAAATTAATTGTACTTTTATTTATCTAGTATCAAACGCTTTGCGCTCAAAAAAATATTGGACGCTTTGCACTCAGTATCAAACGTTTTACGCGCTCTATAAAATATATAGGGCGTTTTGCGCTCAATAAAATATTGTCCGCTTTGCGCTCAAAAAGTATTGTTCGCTTTGCGCTCAAAAAATATTGTGTGCTTTGCGCTCAAAAAGTATTGTTCGTTTTGCGCTCAAAAAATATTGTGCGCTTTGTGCTCAAAAAATATTAAACGCTTTGCGCTCAAAAGTATCAAACTCTTTGCGCTCAAAAAATACTGAACGCTTTGCGCTCGAAAAGTATTGTTCGCTTTGCGCTCAAAAAATATTGTGCGCTTTGTGCAAGAAAAATATTGAACGCTTTGCGCTCAAAAATATCAAACGCTTTGCTCTCATAAAATATTGTACGCTTTGCGCTGAAAAGTATCAAACGCTTTACGCTCAAAAATATTGTACGCTTTGCGTTCAATAAAGTATCGAACGCTTTGCGCTCTATAAAATTTTTTTTATATTTATTTCAATGAAATAATTTGCCCTTTCAATCGCATTTCAGATTCGTTATCGATGACCCCAAAAATTCCATGGATACCAATAAGTTTTATACGAATTCATAAAATATTGTAAAAAAAGTGTCTATCATGTTGAAACCGCCATTTTGAGTTTTTAAAATCGGACTTCAGATTAGTAACAAATAAATTTTATTTGCTTTAAATAAAAATTTATTTGGTTTAAACAGTAGAAGTTTTATATTATATATATTTATATTTGGTTTAAAAAAAATTTTCTCTGGTTGCAAAATTTGTTATAAAAAATCTAGAATTTTCTGTGTCCAACTAATTTTGAAAATATTAAAAACATTCAACTTTTCTTGAATTTTTTGTTCACCTTGTAAATTTTAAAACCGCCGCACGAATTTTAATACCAAAATTTCAAAATTTGTTTTATTTTTGCTCAATAATTGGACTTTACAGAATTGAAATTGAATTTTTTGTAAATAAATTAATTTTTGAAAAACACAAAATTTATAATAATAATAATTTTATTATAATTTTTTATTTATAAATTATTCAGAGAATAATATTACTTAAATATTCTAAAGGTAATTTAATTTTGTAAGAATTGCGCTACAATATATATAATTGAATTTTAGAAGGTTATGAAAATTAATATTTGTGAAAATCTATTAATTCCCATTAAAAAATAAAAATAATGATAAAATATTTATTTAAAAACAATTATTTATATCTTGAAAGATTGTAAATATTTTTTTAGTAAAGTTTTTTAGTAAAGAAATTAATTTTCAGTATTTAAAAAAATTAATGGTCATAAAAAAATAGTAAATTTAAAATTGAAATCTGTTTATATTAGTTGTCGAACTCTCTAGATTTGATTATGAATAATTATAGAATTACGAATATTGACGAACATCTTGAGATTCAATATGGAAACGTTATTCTCCACCTGCGAACGCCAAGGTCACCGCTAGATGGCAGTTCAGTTCCTTCTTGGAATTTTTACTGACATCTGGTGGTGACCTTGGCGTTCTCAAGTGGAGCAATTAAACCAACATTTTATCCCTTAAAAAGTTTTTTATTATTAAAAAAATATTGTGAGAATAATTTAAATTGGTGCAACTATTACGAATATTTTTATATACTTTTTATACTATTTTTTAATTTCTAAATACAGTCCGAGGTCTTAATTATGTTTCGATCGTTTAAATAAATATTTATTTATCTTTTATTCAAATTCCAATTTTGTTAACAAAAAATATTGCGTCACGGATTTATTGATTTATTTATTAAAAATAAAAAAATAAATTAATATAGTTTTTTTACACTATTAAGGTTATCCATTCAGAGACTTCGAGCAAAGATATACAATTTTCTTTATGGTCTAAAATAAATATTCAATTTCGTTTTTCTTATCGAGCGTAGATGTATACGTGAAAAGCTGCTGATAATAAAATCACCTTGTTGGTGGAATAAATACATAGTACAATATATCTCGAAGGTATTTATTAATTAGAAATGTGGAAATGAATTTTTGAGAAATATTTGTCGAGTAGTGAATTAAAATTGCAGTATAGATTTATACAGTATGAGTTCTCGCATGCAAGTGTATATATATATTTATGGTATTTGTATAAAAATTCATGAGTTCTGAACTGAGAAAGGGTTGATATCCATATGCAGAGAAAATGGCATCGTTAATATTAAACGACGTTCATCATGCTTGACTATATAGTATATAACATATAACGTGTTTAAGTTTGTGTATATCTGATATACTGTTCTATTATTTATTGAAAAGGGGTAAAATATTTATTAGCGAAATTCTAACTATATATACGCATCAAGTTAAATATTTTCTTCATCAATTTTAATTCTATTAGACTATAACTTTATTTAATATTTTTGTAAGCCATAAATTAAAACATCTTTTATTTATAACATTATATTATTTATATAATTGTATTATTATAACATATATTATTTATATAACGTTAATAATACTAAACTTGGAAAACGACACTAATGTTATTTAATATTAATAATATTATTACGGTTTATAATAAAAAGCAAATATTAATTAATAACATTTATTATTATTATTATTTTTTTTTAAATAATTGATTAATATTAATTAATACCGTAAACCAGGGCTATTTTATGCACGCGAGGTTTTTAATGAATAAAATATTTAAAATAAATTATTTTAACTCGCTATTTTGTTAAACATTGTTCTATTACATGACAATAGAGGACACTAATTGTTATTATTATCAAATAAACAATTAAATAATAATGGTATTTTTTTTGCATTTTTAGCCTAAAAATAAATGTTTTATTTTCAAACAAGTGTTTCAAAAATTATGAAAATGAATTTTTTTTTTTGGATTCAAAAAACATTATTTTTTACGAAATTACGCTTATAGATTTCAAAATCTGTTATATAATACTTGTCAGGAAAAAAAAATTCAAAAAGGATTAATTTATTTTCTGGTCCTCTTAAAAATTTGCTATAAAAACAATTTTATGGAATATTTAAGTTATTTTCTTGATACAGTTTAAAATATTGGTGTACCCTCCCCTCAAGTGTAATTGTATATTTACATTAATAAAGACGAGATTTCGTTTTTAATTATAGCAACGCTAACAATAAAATTAATGATTAATTAATTGATTTTTTCTTTTTTTTCTATTCCTCCTAAATCATAAGAGGCTATTTTACATTTTAAAAACAGTTTTATCAATGTATTATTTATTTAAAAAATTTTCAAGAATTTTTTATTTATAAAAATTTAAAGTTTGAGACAGTTAAATAAACTAAAAAATATTCTTTATTATAGACATTATTTAATTGAAACAATATTAATTAATATACCTGTTCATTTATCATTTATTAATTTATTCGTTTGTTTTTTCTTTTTTTGATTATCATTTATTCATTTATAAAGTCAAGTACAAATTATATACTCTCGGTGCGTATATATGTATATATGAAAATTACACAATTAAATAAAAAGAATACTGGATAGAAAATAAAGATTAAAGAGATCGAACAAGTTGATAAGAGAAAAATGACAAACCTGATAAAAATAAATTGAAATATTATGAAATATGTGAATGGTATTTAAAAAGACATTGTAAATTTCTGCAAAAAAGAAAAAGAAAGAAAAAATTGAATGACACATTATCAGTCCAAGACATATGAGTATATATTAATAATAAGAGACACTTTACAAGATAAAATATATTGTAAGTGCACTTTGATGCATGCTCAATGTCAGCAACATTGCTGTTTAACATGCAACGATAGTTATAACATTGCTCGCTATCATTTCGAGTAATTTCATTCGATGGGTGTGTGACGGAACTGTAATTTTAAAAAGATCGATTAATCCCTGATAGCGAAGGGATATGGCGTCATTAACTTGACTTTTTCTTCTTTTCTGCAATCTTATTTACTGAGCGCATTCATGGTTTTATTATTATTATTATTTTTATTATTTTTATAATCACTATAACTAGATATAATAATAATTAGGCATTATTTTATATATATTATATATTGCATTTTATTACTATTACTACCATTAATTGTATCATTATCATAATAACAACTATAATAACTATAATAACAATAATTATTATTATTATACTGAAAAAAATTTTTAATCTAAAAATAAGTAGCGAACCAAAAAATATGTTTGAATTAAACATATTTTATAATTGAATTAGATGTAATTTTTATTCAATCGAACTTATTATGTTTAATTCAAAAATAATTTTTGGCTGACTGTATAACAAAAATTTGTTATTATTATTATTATTATTATTATTATTATTATTATTATTATTATTATTATTATTATTATTATTATTATTATTATTATTATTATTATTATCATTATTATTATTATTATTATTATTACCATTATTATTATTATTGTCATAACTAAAAAATTTTTCAAACCACTTTAATAATTGGCTCTCTATTGCGCTCTAATACCGCATATCGATATAAAATTATATAAATACGAGCGTTCAATATTATAAATGTGCAACACCTCCTCGTGAGATCTACTTCAGAAACGGCAATAATGCGAAATAGTAGACAATTATGAGATGTATAACGATTATATCGTACAAACTGCTTTTATGTGTATACTCAAAAATTTTTTTTCTATTTACATTGATAAATAAATGAGGGCGAGTGGTGTAACCAAAGTGTTTACCAATGAAAAAAATTATAATATACTATAGCAACAATTCTAACTTTTTAGGATAAAATTAGCAATTTAAAAAAAAAATAGAATTTAAAAATTTGTAATTCAAATTTTTGTTGAAAATACTAAAAAAAATCCAATTTTTGAAAAATTACAAATAATTGCAGAAATTCAATTATATTCAAGAGTGATGAAATTCTTCTCATAAAATTCAATTATCTTTCAAATTTAGAAAAAAAATTCTCGTCAAAATCCCAATTATCTTTATAAATAACAAAATTCTTCTCCAAAGTTCAATTTCAAATTCCCAAAAATATAGTACGCAAATATTTAATTATTTATTCATAAATAATAAAAATTTCTCAGGAATTCAATTATTTACAAATTTTTTTTTATAAATTCCTTCGCAATAATTCTATAATTTTTATAAATAATAAAATTTTTTCAATTATTTTCATAAAAAATAATTAAAAATTGTAGAAAATAATAATTTATTTGAAATGATGAAAATAATTTTGAAAAAGTTACCGTAAAAATATTCTTATAATATAAAACAATGATTTTATCACTCGGTCATTTTTAATTATTATAAAACATGAAGAAATGGATCACTCCGAGTCTTCGACTCGGAGCAATCGCTATCTTCATGTTTTATAAAAATATTCTTATAAATTATTGAATTTAAAAAGATTTGAATTTGAAATTTTTGAAATTCTTAATTCCTATGGAAAAATAATAATGCGATTAAATATTTATTTAAAAAAAAAGTTATTGATGTTTTCGAATGATTTTACAATTTAAAGAAATTCGTAAATAAATGTAATGGAACATTTTTTTGAGTAAAATTTTTCCCTTTATTTTCTAAAAATTTAAAAAGTTTCAGTTTCATTTTCAATTAAAATTTTTAATTGACAAATAGAATAGAATATGTAATGTTTCTTTTCCAAAAGAAAAGAATGAGTTTCTGAACAATATTGTTATTGAGAAATATAAATTATGCATAAAATAATGTGTATATTTCGTGTTTCTTAATTATAATTTTTTAACAATTAACAATTTTCCCATATTTTTTTGATAAATAAAAAGGAGAAAAATTTGCACAATTTAGATTAGTCAAACGAAATTTGTTATAGAGAAAAGTATATAATAAACAAAATTTATTTGCTAATCATAATTTTTTTATGTTTTCTAATTTCAAATATTGTTTTATTATAAATCATAAAAAAATACCTGCATTTTTTCGATCTGTCAAACAATATTTTTTAAAGAATAAAAAAACAAAAAAACAAAAGCATACACAAAAACTAACTTCAATGTGTGGACGACAGAATGAAAGAATGAAATACGAAGACTATTATAGACTATCAAATTTTAGTTGAAAGCACTAAAAAAATTCAATTTTGGAGAACTTACAAATAATTGCAGAAATTCAATTATTTTACAGAAGGTGCCATTTTATAATTTAATTTTGACTTTCGATTCGATTTTGACTTTGACTTTAACTTTTGATTTTAAAGTCAAATTGGAAGTCAAAGTGTAAACCAAAATTAAAACAAAAGTGAAAATCAAAGTCAAAGTCAAAATCAAACCGAAAGTCAAAATCAAATTACAAAATCGCACCTCGATTAATAGAACAGAAGTCTTCATATTAAATATAAAGTATAAATCTTCATAGCAAATAGACTCCTTCTTGTTAAAATAAAAAGAATTTTAATTAATTCAATTGTTTTTATAATTTTATAAAAATAAATTAATTTAGTAAAAAATTTAAAAATTAATTAAATTAAAATAATTAAACGAAAATGAAACCAAAAGGCGAAAATTCTATACACTTTTAAGTAGAAATGTCCGAGTTGAGACAGACATAAATGGGCATAATTTTGATATTCTAAAAGTAGTTTCGTTGCCTATGGTAGCGAAAGAAATAATACCTAGTAGTTTCGAGTGATTATAATTCGAAGCGTAGTTTCACTGAAAATTTAAATTTCATGAATTTTAAACATATTCATAGCTACATAAAGGTCATTGCGACTGTAATTGTTTCCGTATATAATTAAATGTCATATCCGGTAGTAATTTCAATCAATTTGAATAAAAGTGAAATCAAGTGTGGCCCTGAGTTTATATTATGAATTAAATTATAGGTTGATTTCAATTTTCCACAATGACAAATGGTAGTTTTTTTATTCTTACATTTCTTAAAGAATATAAAAAGGTTAAATTAAAATATTAATTATAATTAAATTAAAATAATAAATAATTAACTAAATTTATTAAGTAATTACTGGGATTTTTTTAACAATTTTGAACAATATCAAGAAAATGATTTGAATATTCCATAAAATTATTTTTATAGTAATTTTTTGAGAGAAATTCAATTATCACAAAATAGAATCGGTCAAAACATATTTTGACCTTTTTTGAATTATTATTTTTCTTAAAAATTAATAGATTTTAAAATCCATCTGTTATTTTGTTGAAACTGTTTTTGTAACCACCAAAAAAAATTGTCGAATGAAAAAATTGATTCAAAATCTACCAATTTTTAGGAAAAATAAAAATTCAAGTAAAGCTGTAAACTTGTTTTTTGGATTTTTTAAAATTAAACCAGGTTCTCCAGGTTAAAAAACAGAATTTTTCCAGGTTTTTAAAACTACATTTATATTTTACAAAATTTTTAATTCAAACCTTTTTGAAATTAAACATGTTATAAAACATGATAATAACATGAAATACAAAAACAATAACATAATAACATGATCTTCATGTTTTTTATAATAATTAAAAATGTTGGACTGATAAAATCATCATTTTATATACCTATTATAAGAATATTGTTACTGTAACTTATTCAAAATTACTTTCATTATTTTAATTCAATTATTGTTTTCCAGAATTTTCAACTAAAATTCTTCTTTATAAAGTGTAAATTAATTATTATTAATAATTTCTGAAAAATTTATTTCAACATTTTCAAATCCTTTTGTTTACAATTAATTTTTACGAAATTTCATCGATTATTCAGGTATTCGGAAATTCTTCAATCAAATATATATTAGAAAATAAAAACTTGAAATAACGTCAAAAAATTCAATTCAACTTTTAGAAAAAAAATTAAATCTACACAATTTTAAGTTAAAAGTATGAAAAATTTAAACATTCAAATATTATAATTTGAAACCTGCTTTTCAAAACTCAATTATTATCTAAAGTTTTAACTGAAATTCATATTTCAATCAATTATTAAGTATTAGAAAATTCTACGACAATTCAATTATTTAAATACAAAAAAAATAATTTATTTAAGAATTGAATGTTTTTTAAAATTCAACTCTCATTTAAAGAATTTTATCAACAAATTTTTAAATAGGTAATTAAAATTCTTTGGACGAATTTCAATCAAATTTTTAAGAATAATTTCATTTTTCGAGAAATTAGATTAAAAATGTATTAAAAATAATTGAATCTCTGTAAAAAAAATTGATTGAATTGAGAAAAGTTTTTGAAAATAATTGAAATTTTGTCAAGAATTTTATTAATCTTTTTTTAAATAATTGAAATATTGCCAAGAATTTTATTAAAAATTTTTGAAAATAATTGAATTTTAGAAAAAAATTGTAATATTTATAAAGATAATTGAAATTTTGACGATAAATTTTTTAAACTTTTGACTATAATTGAATTTCTGCGAAGAATTTAATTACTTTTGAAAATAATTGAATTTCTTTGATGAATTTTAATAAAATTTTTAAGAATAATTATACATTTTTCGAGAAATTCCATTAAAATTGTATTTAAAATAATTGAAATTTTGCGATGAGTTTTATTATTTATGAAAATAATTGTAAATCTATAAATTTTTTTTATTATTTATGAAAATAATTGAATTATTGCGAAGAAAAATTATAAAGGCAATTCTTTTAAAATTGAATTAAGAAATTTGAATTAAGAAAGTTGAATTAAAGAAAAATTAGATTTCAAGAATAAGCACAATAACTTTAGAAAACAATAATTTTCCAGGATTCCAATCAAAATTCCCTGACTTTGACAGGTTTTCCAGGTTCCAAGGTTGCGTATGGCAACTCTGATTGTTTTATAATAAAAAAATATAATTATAAAAAAATTAATTTTTATAATAAAAATTCAAAAAGTACACTCCTTTAATAATTAATTTAAAAAAACAATTTTAATTCCACGTGTTAAAAGTCAATAATTTAATTGCTAATTGAAAAAAAAGTCAAAACATCTTGAATTTTATTCAATTAGAATGGTGGAGAGATTTTTTCAATTGTTGAATGCCACTTTGAACAAAGGACATCTCATATTGTGAAAGTGATGCTTTGACGAGCGTGTAAGTTACATGTATAAATTTATGGGGACACGCACACATTATAGGGAATTGTTGAGCGGCGCTCATGCGACGTGGGAATTTTATAGGAGTAAAAGGGGAAAGGGGGATTTTTTGGCAAATACCCCAATTGTCCTCGTTAGAATAAACGTATACATATATATAGTAAATAGCTAATCGTTCCATCAACTCTTCACAAAAACATCGCAACAGACGATGACGGATACTCAAAAACTTTTTGCCAAGAGTAGGTGATTGAATGCTGATGATAACTTTTCACTTCTAGCTTTCAATTAAACGCCTCCTTTCATTCTCTTTTTGTCAATACATTTGAAACTTTAGATGAACTGCCCTTTCTGCTTTAAAGCAAACACACACACGGTGACACGTGCCAACTATTCATTAGGCCCATTTTGTTATATATTTAAGTCTCTTCCTATCTATGACAAGAATCTTGTAAAATGGGTGATTGAATTTAAACTGTAATTGTCGGTCACTACAAATATTGATTTTTTTTTGTAATTTTCGGATTTTTAGAGTAAAATGAGTTTACTATTATATTGATAGCTAATTTTTAGCTTTGACAGCTAATAATTAGGTTTCATAGCAAAAAATAGCTGTAATTATTCTCACTTCGCACTCGATATATACTTAATTTTGAAAATAGTATCAAAAAAGTAGTGAAAAAAAGTAGCTGTTAAAAAATTAAATTTGACGACTAAAAAAAATTTGATTCAGCATTTTATTTCCCTGATATTTTAACTACGTTTCATAAAAAATATTTACATTTTTTCTTACACTGCTAATAACTTCAATTTTAAATTTTTACAAAATTCAATAATTTTCTAAATTTTAATTTAAATTCTTCGAAAATATGATTATGTTTCAAAAAAATATTTAAAAGTAGAAAAAAATTCTTTATAACATAAAATTTATTTCAATTAAATTTGACAAAATTTCCATATAATTGGAAATATTAATTCACTATTTTTAAATTATTTACAAGAATTTTAACTGTTCTCAAAACATTTTAATTACAATAATTACAATAATTGTAATTACAATTTTGCAAAAGACTAATTAATTTCTCATAATTTCCAAATTAAATTACATTCATAACTTGAATAATTTTTGTTAAATAAATGTTTAAATATTTATTTATTTTTTCACAGGAACTAAAATATCTTAAATGATTATTATTTAAAATCTTTTTGAAATTAAACAATTTCTAAAAATAATAATTAATAATTAACAATTAATTAATTAATAATTATAATAATTCTAATAATAATAATAATTTTTGTTGTTGAAATTAGTAATGAAAATTATTCAGAACTTTATCATTCTTTAAGAAAATAATAAATTAATAATCTTTTTTAAATTAAGAGTTAAATAGGTACTATTATAGTTTTAAAACAATTAAAATTTTTAAAGACTTCAATTTAAAAATCTTTTGAAATTTAATTATTTCTAACAACTTATAATAATATTACGCTTCTAATCATCAATTATTATTATTATACCTAAAATATTAAGTGAAATTCATTTTTGAATCAATTTTTTGTTAAAGAGATCAACTAGAATTTAATTATTATTTGAATAGGAAATTAAATATTTAACAGAATAATTGAATATTTCTTAAAATTTAATTTTTATAAATAATTTTATCAAATTGAATTGTTTCGAAAAATTTTAATTAAATTTTTAAGATTCATTGCATTTTTCGGGGAATTCATTAAAAAAAAATTTTTTAATAATGAAAATTCTGCGATAATTTTTATTATTTATAAAAATAATTAAATTCTTGCGAAGAATTTTATAAAAATTTTTTTCAATAATTTACTTTTGTTCGACAAATTTTATGAAAATTGTATTTTAAATAATTGAATTCCTACGAAAATTGTACTATTTATTAAAATAATTCAATTCTTATTTCTTATATAGAATTTTATGAAAATTTTTGAAAATAATTTAATATTTGCGAATAATTGCATTAAAGTTGCATTAAAAATAATTGAATTCCTTCGAAAAATTAAAAAAAACTTGTTTAAATAATTGAATTCTTTCAAAGAATTAAAAAAAACTTGTTTAAATAATTGAATTCTTCCGAAGAATTGAATTAAAGTTTTTACAAATAATTGCATTTTTCGAGAAATTAATTTTAAATTGTATTCAAAATAATTGATATCCAGAGATGTCTTTTTATTATTTATGAAATAAAATTATTGAATTATTGAAAAAAAATTTATTATTTATAAAAACAATTGAATTCTTGTGAAGAATGTAATAAAAAAACTTTTTGAATAATTGATTTTTTTGAAAAATTGTATAACAATTGTGTTTTAAGAAATTGAATTCCTGTGAAAATTGTATTATTTATTAAAATAATTGAATATTTGCAAAGAATTTTAAAAAAATAATTTGTTTAATTATTCTATTCTTTTGGAAAATTTTTTATTCAAATAGTAGATAGGTATCTTGAAAATAATTGAATTTCAAAATTAGAAAGATCAACAAGAATTCAATTATTTGAATAGAAAATAAAATAATTAACAGAATAATTGAATATTTCTTAGAATTGAATTTTTATAAATAATTTTATCAAACATTCTTAAAATAAGTAAATTCTTTTGAAGAATTTTAATAAAATTTTTAAGAATAATTGCATTTTTCGGCGAATTTATTAAAATTTTTATTAAAAAGGTAATTGAAATCCAGTTATAATTTTTATTATTTATGAAAATAATTAAATTTCTTGCGAAGAAATTTAAAAGAAATTCTTTTAAATAAATGAATTCTTTTGGAAAATTTTATTAAAATAGTAAATATTGAAAATAATTGAATTTTGAAAAGTTTTTGAAAATAATTGAATCGTTTCTAAGAGTTTTATTAAAATTTTTTAGAATTAAATAATTTATTTATTTCAACTTCCAGGGAACATAATGTTGTGGAAAATCTCAAAAAACAGAAAAAGAAGCTTTTAGTGTCACAAATTTAAAAAAGTATTCAAGTAGTATAGCAAATTGTAAAAAAATAGTAAATAGTTGGATTTAGTAGATGAGTGTGAAGCCTAGACATGTATGTTTTCAAAAATTGGAGAATATTGTTATTTATTTCGTGTTTTTTTTATTATTTAATAAAATCGAAATTTCTGACCCCCCATTATAATAGATATAATGGTAGGGGTTTATTATGGTCCATTTGCAGTTCGTAAATAGCCCTAAATCTGAAAATAGAGTATTCCCGGATTAGATGCGCGTCGACGAATTTTGTTCAGCCCTCATTCGGTATTATGTCGACTTTGGCATGAGGCCTGGGTGCGAGGACTTCACTTTGATATGTAAATACACGCACTACAGGGTACCAAATGTATCTCTCGTACCTACTAAACTCCCGTCAATGAGATTTACCTATACGTTTATAGAACCAAGCACAACGGGTGTTTCGGAAACAAAATTACATTCTTCAAATATGAAAGTGACAAAAATCACCAAAACAACAGTAATATAGTAATGATATAATGTGCATCGAAGATAATTTCGATTGATTCAAACATTTAGGGAAAAATTTATTTGAAACAAACAAATTTTTGTTGAATTAATTACATTGCCGTACAGTAAAAAAATGGTTACACTGTAAAAAATTTAGGGAGTTAACGGACTCGGGAGTTGGGAGTGAAATTTTTCGAGTTAAAAATCAACTCCAAAAGAGAGTTAATTTACTAACTTCTACTAACTCCCTTCATTCAACACCCGCGCGAGTTATTTTTTTCTTGGGGAGTTAGCATTTGGGTGTGAAATTTTAACTCTCTTTATTTAACTCCCCTGGCATTAACTCCCCAATGGGTGCGATTTTTATAGACCCCCCGGGGAGTTAAAATTTAACTCCCTTTTTTTACAGTGTATATTTGTTATTATTTTTTATTATTAAAATTTATTTGGTTCTACCAATAATTTCATTGATTGATTCAAAAATTTGGTTCAAACGATCAGATTTCTTCTCTAAACAAAAAATTTATGAACCAAACATTTATTTCAAAACCATAAACACGGAAAAAAAATTTCACTTCGAACAGCGATAACTTTCACTAAAATAGCGCTAATATAGTCAAATTTGTAGCTGTTCCAGGTAAAGATTTTTTTATTTATTTATTTTTATTTTTATTTATTTATTTAGCAAACTACAAAAAAGCCAAAAAAGAAAAATATAGTAAAAAATAATAATTAGATTTTCATGTAATAAATTAGGGAATTAATTTATTTTTTTGGAAGTTTAGAAACACCCAGTATAGAGATAACTTGAACGTAGAAATTCGAGAGTAGTACCGATGTGCATTTGCTTGGACGAACATTCCACAATGGAACTGACTATGAAGGCTATGCTTTTGGGGGAAAAACTAACCCTCCTCCCTCACCCTTTTACTTCACACCCCTCTATATCAACTCTATGGGAGACATCCAATATCGCCGTTATCTCCACGATGGAACTAATATTGACATATCAGAAAGTCAAGATGTTAACACCTCGCATTCCGCACAAAAGCTTGCGGCTAATCGCTTATGTGATATACGCACTTATCACCTCGACCTTAAAAAAATAAATGAATGAATTATTCTAATTAATATTTGAATTATTATTAAATACTATGAGGAAAAAATACATTTGTCTCAAAAACTAAAATTCAATTATCTATAATAATCTGATAATTATATCTTTCAGTTTTTGTTTTTTTTTCTTCAACAAAAATATTGTTTCACAAATCAATTTAATCAATCAATTTTGTTTATTATTTGCTTTTTTTAATAACAGATTTCGTTTGACTGATCTAAATTATGCAAATTTTTCTCCTTTTTATTTATAAAAAATATATTAGAAAATTTTTAATTTTTAAAAGATTATGATTGAGAAAAATAGGAAATATACAGTGAAAAGTATGAAAAAATACAAATTTTCAAAGATTTTAATTTGAAACCTTTTCAGAATCCAATTATTTCTAAAAATGCTACAATGCGCTTTTAATACACAATTATTTATATCTAAATTTTTAACTAAAATTAATTTTTAAATCAATTCTACGAGAATTCAATTATTTAAATACAAAAATAATTTTTTTAACTATATCATAAGAAAATAATTTAAATATTCCACAAAATTATTTTTAAGGTAATTTTTTGTGACCAATTCAATGTTCATAAAATAAAATGGGTCAGAAAATATTTTGACACTTTTTTAAAATTTTATTTTTCTTAAAAATTGGTGGATTTTTAAATCCATGCGTAATTTTGTAAAAAATATGGTTTTAAATCCATAAAAAGAATTTCTAAATAAAGAAATTGAATTTCATAATTTTTGAATTTAAAAAAAAATATTTGCGTTTTAGGCTGAAAATATTTTTTTAATTCAATTTTTTTATATGAAAATTCATTCGTTTATTTTTTTTCACTAATTTCAGATCATAATTTTCATACATAGAAAATATACAAGATACGAAAAAATTAGGATAAAATTATGATCTGAAATTAGCTAGAAAAATAAACAAATGAATTTTCATATACAACAATTGAATAACAATGGTATTTTTTAGCATTTTTAGCTTAAAAACAAAAGTTTTTTTTCGAAAAAATCCTTCAAAAATTATGAAAATCAATTTTTTCATCTAGAAATTTTTTTTATGTATTTAAAACCAAATTTTCTACAACATTACTCATGGGTTTAAAAATATACCAATTTTTAAGAAAAATAAAATTTCAAAAAGGTTCAAAATATTTCCTGATCGACTTTATTTTATGACCATTGAATTCGTCACAAAAAATTACCCTAAAAATAATTTTGTAGAATATTTAAATTATTTTTTTGACATAGTTAAAAATAACGGTGTACCCTTCCCTTAAATAATTGACGAATTTTAATAGAATTTTTAAGAATAATTACATTTTTCGAGGAATTCGATTAAAATTGTATTAAAAATAATTAAAATTCTGCGATGAGTTTTATTTTTTATGAAAATAATTCAATCCCTGTAAAAATTTTATTCTTTTATAAAAATAATGGAATATTCCTGTAAAATTTTTATTATTTTTGAAAATAATTGAATTTCTGTACCTAATCATTTGTAACTTCTCCAAAATTCAATTTTTTTTAGTGTTTTTAACTAAACTTCTTCTATTTTATTATTTTTAATAATTAATTGAATATATTTTAAAAAAATGTAACTAACTTCAGAAGAATTTGATTTATTAAAATTAAATTGAAAATTTCAAAATTTTCATTCAAAATTGAATGTTTAGAAAATTTCAAATTAAAACCTTTTGAAGTTCATCTATTTATGAAAATTGTTAACGCAACTTTTTTAAAATTCAATTAATTTAGAAATAGTGAAGTAAAATTATTCATTAAATAATTTGTAAGTAATAATTTTATGATAGTTTTTCAAGAATGAATAATTATTTAAAAAGTAATTATTGTTATAATCAGAAAAAATTTAAGATTTCATATTAAAATTCTTAGTAATTTCGTAAATTATGAGAGAAGCATAAAAGACATCAAAATTCAGAAATTTCTTTAAATTCTAAAGATTTAATTTTTTTCTAGTACGTTTAATAAATGTCCCTGAATTTCCTGGCCTTCGGCAACCCTGTTGAATAATTCGCAAAAATGCTAGAATTTAAAAAAAATATGTTTTTATGCTCTTTAAATTTAAATTAGCAAAAGTGTTTACTAATTTGAATTAGTGACTGAATTCTTGTTTTGAATTAGTAAATTTGACTAATAAATTAGTATAAATTACTATTTTGTAGTAAAATTTACTTATTCAAAAGCAAAAAGTCAGTCACTAATTCAAATTAGTAAAAAGTTTTAGAGTAGGTATTAATTAATTATATACCTATTATTAATGTTAATATATTAATGAAACTTTTCGTTTTTTGAATTTTGTGCCAATATAGTTTTTAAAATTTCCATCTAGTTGACATGAAAATTCTCTCATAAACGAAACAAATAAAATACATGAATTATGGTGACGATAAAAAATTATTTCGTCTTAGTTACAAAATAAATAGTATTATAAATTACAATAATAAATAAATTGTAAATAATTATTATCATAGAACAAAATTAGAGAAAATAAATTTGGTCACATACCTAAAATATACAAATAGGAGACGTTATAAATTCTCTGAATTCAATGAAATTTATATTAATTTTTATTTTTTTTGTGTGTATATTGGTTGGCAAATAAATTACATTTATGACTGTAAATTATCCCAACAGTCTATATATATAATATGGATATAATTCTTTACGACGGTCATGGTGGATATACGCAATGCGAATTTTTTTTTTCTCGTTTTCATTTCTGAACACGATCTACACACACGTTCTTTTATTTCTGGGTTCAGTTTAATTCGAATCATAAACAGTAATTTGACCAGCAGGTGCGCGCACTCTCGTTTGTAATATACAGTAGAATATACTTGAAGATGCCCTCTCGCACGTGTGCACAAAAGCAATATTATATCTTTCGATACTTTGGTAAAACCCTCTCTTATATGTGTACATACATATATGAAAAGGATTTTACTTAAGGATCTCTTCATATCAGTAATAACAAAAAATAATAATATAATTTCTTATCAACACTCATCGAGTAAAATTACATATACTTTTGTGTGCGGTTATAACATTTTACTTTTCACGCGCTCGGCATTTGTAATTTTTTCCCTCTCCTCCTCTATATACTATATATATAGAAATGTAAAAAAAGAATTAAATAACTTTTACTGTACTCTCGTAGTAAAACTTTCTGCCTTGCTTTTAGCCTCAGTTTCTGCTTTGCAACTTTTACTATTTTCTGAGTAAAAGTTGATATATGTTTATAAAATACATTTTTGTAAAAATTAGGAATATTTACTTTGAACGTATAGTAAAATTTACTCTGAAAATAGTAAAATTTGACAAAAATATTCATCTGAAAATTTCTTCTTAATTGATTTTTTTATCTTGAGTCTTCACTTTCATTTTCACTTTAGTAGATTTTTATTTTTACAATAAGTTTGCCTTTAACTTTTATAGATTTTTATTAAAATTTTCGTTTTCATTTTTACTTTTATAGAATTTTATTTTCTCTTTCACTCTGATAGATTTTTATTTTCACTTGCATTATCACTAAATCACTTTGAGAGAATTTTATTATTACTTTCATTTTCGCTCTGATTTTGATAGTGGTAGAATTCTACTTTAACTGTCACTTTCATTTTCACTTTGACAAAATTTTATTTTCCCTTATTCAAAGTGAAAATGAAAGTGAAAATAAAAATCTAACAAAGTGAAAGCGAAAATAAAAGTCTGACAAAGTGAAAATGAAAGTGAAAGTCGAAATGAAATTGCATAATCGACCCCCTGAACCATCGACAAAGCATTTATTTTGTTGATTCGACCAAAATTTGTTTATTTGAACTTAAATTTCTTTCTGAATAAGATAATTGGTAAAAAATGTGAACACAGAAAAAAGATAGTATAAATTTTGTTGCGGGGAATTTTAGCCAATGCTAATTCACATAGACAGTGGCGCCCTCACTTAGGGGAGAATTTGTTGCAGGGAATTTTTACCCCAAAATCAGGTTAAAATTTATACTTTTTCTTTCTTGTGAAAATATATTTAAGTATAGAAAGAAAATAGAAATTTTCCACAATTCTTTTCTGAATTTATAATTTCTCTCTCTCTCACACAAAACAGAGGTCAAGGTGGTCTTGAAACGGGCGCCAAGAATCCTTCGATCGAATATATATATATACGCAGAAAATAGCAGAACAACTTAATAAGGCACGATTGCAGGACGATTGCTTCACTCTGTCCGTGACGATTTGCATACACGATTATAGAGTGCGAAAGGGAAAAAAGAGTTGATTTCCTTCAGCGGCAGATATTGAGGCAAAATGCCAAAAATGTTAACATCCAACTTATAACCACACACATACGTAGAGTCTATGTGTATATATTGACTTCTAATTGTGCTCGCCTATTATTATAACCTCTGAGCCAACAACTTAATGTATCCGTCTAGGGAAAATTTCCAGGCGCCTCTCTTCTTACAAAAAAAAAATTCCCTTATTTTTCCAGACTTCAGGATTTATTTCAAATTTAATAATCGGGAATTCATCTTTATGTCCGATCGAAAATTGGATTTTCTCGAACGAAACAATAACAGAGTTGACAACAAAAATTTAATTTTGTTTTTCCCTGATTACCATGACGAAATTTTGACTTTTTCTCTGACCCTAAAAAATATGATTCACTCTAAACGTAATTAGAAATATGCTCAAATAAAATGTTCTATTACATTTATTTACGAATTTCCTTAATTGGAAAATTATTCAAAAACACCAATAACTTCATTTTTAAATAAATATCTAATCATTATTATCCTTCCTTGAAAACTAAGATTTTCGAAAGTCAATAACTTATAATAATTAAAAATGACTGAGTGATAAAATTATTATTTTATATTATAATTATAAGAATATTATTACTGTAACTTCTTTAAAATTATTCTCATCATTTCAATGAAATTATTATTTTCTAGAATTTTTAACTAAAATTATTATTATTTATGAATTATTATTATAATTAAAATAAATTATCTTTAATTATTTTTAATAATTTTTGATAAAGTTCTTTTCAGAATTTTCAAATTCATTTGTTTACAATTCAATTTTCTACGAAAATTTCGATTACTTATTCGGAACTCCTTCAATTAAATATACATTAGAAAATAAAAGCTTGAAACAATTTTAAAAAATTTCGATTGAGCATTTTGAAAAAAATTAGTTCCATATAATTTTAAATTAAAACCTATGAAAAATTGACATTTTCAAAGATATTAATTTGAAACATTTACAAAATTCAATTATTTCTCAAAATTGCAATAATTAGTAACTTCTACAAATTCAATTATTATCTATAAAACTTTAAATAAAATTAATTTTTAAATCAATTTTTATTAGAAAATTCTACGAGAATTCAATTATTCAAATACTGACATAGCTAATTTCTTAAATAATTAAATGTTTCTTAAAATTAAATACTTATACATAATATTATCAACAAATTTTTAAATAATTGAATTCTTTCGACATATTACATTTTTTGAGGAATTCAATTACGATTGTAATTGAATTTAATTTTTAATAATTGATCTTCTGTAAACCTATCATTATTTTAAAAAATAATTGAATATTCGTGTAGAACTTTGTCAAAATTGTTTTTAAATAATTAAATTCTCCTGGGAAATTTTATTAAAATAATAGATATAATAATATTAAGGAACATTTTTGAAAATAATTGAAATTTTGCAATAATTTTATTAAAATTTTTTAAAATACTTGGATTTTATTAGTTTTAAAAATAATTGAACTCTTGTGATGAATATTGTTATTTATGAAAATAATTGAATTATTGCGAAGAATTTAATTCCAAATTTTAAAACATTTGATTTTTTCGTATAAATTTATGCTAAATCTATTTTAAAAAATTGAATTCCTGTGAAATTTTCATTTTTCAAAATTAATTGAAATTCTGTCATGAATTTTAATATTTATGAAAATAATTGAATTATTGCAAAGAATTTTATAAAAAAGTTTCAAACAATGGATTGTTTTTGAAAAAATTTATGCAAATTCTGTTTTAAATAATTAAATTCGTGTGAAGTTTTTATTTTGAGAAATAATTGAATGTTCGTGTAGAATTTTTAAAAAAAATTCTTTTAAATAATTGAATTTTTTGGAAATTTTTATTAAAATAGTAAAATATTGAAAAATCATTGAATTGAGATAAATTTTTGAATATAATTGAAATTTTGCCATGAATTTTATTAAAATTTTTTAAAATAATTAAATTTTATCAGGTAAACTTTTGAAAATAATTTAATTCTTGTGATGAATACCGTTCTTTATAAAATAATTGAAGCATTACGAAGAATTTTATAAAAAAGTTTCAAACAATTGATTTTTTTCGATAAAATTTATGCAAATTCCATTTTTAAGAAATGAATTTCTGTGAAATTTGTATTAGGATTTTAGAGAATAATTGAATATTCGTGTAGAATTTTGTGAAAATTGTTTTTAAATAATTGAATTTTATTGATAATAATTGAATATTATTATACTTTTGAAAAAATTGATTTCTTGTGATAAATACTATTAGATATGAAAATAATTGAATGTTGCTATTTATTTATAGAGATAATTGAAATGTAG
The DNA here is from genome assembly GCF_015476425.1 of Leptopilina heterotoma. NCBI lineage: Eukaryota > Metazoa > Arthropoda > Insecta > Hymenoptera > Figitidae > Leptopilina > Leptopilina heterotoma. The sequence continues at coordinate 771,200 of NW_025110953.1, read as the reverse complement.
ACGACAGTTTTTGTTTAGATTTTTTTGAAAATAATTGAATTTCGGCGAAGAATTTTGCTTTTTTATAGATAATTGAAATGTTGAAGAGAATTTTCTCTTTTGAATTTTTGAAAGTAATTGAATTTCTAGATCAGAAGTTTGATATTTATTAAGATAGTTGATTTCTTTCAAAGAATTGCGTTAAAATTTTTAAAATTAAAACTAATTTCAACAGAATGGAAATGAAAATTTTTCAAAAAAATTCTTCATGAAATGATTTATAAGTACTAATTTTATGTCAGTTCTTCAATAGAATTAAGTTATTTAAAATAAATTATTGACAGAAATAGAAAATTTTTTTTTTTTTTAGAATTCATGGTAATTTCATAGGCAAACAAAAAAGACGACAAAAATTTAGCGTTTTCTTATGAATTCTAAAAATTTAATTTTTTCTAGTACTTTTAATAAAAATCCCTGACTTTTCCCTGAATTCTCTGACCAATTCTACTTTTCCTAACTTTTTCCTGAATTCCGTGATTCCCCTGTCCTGTGGCAACCCTGAATAATGTCAAATATTATAAAATATTAAAAATCGATGTTTGGTCAAAAACGGTCCAGAAACTGATGCTTCTAAAAAAATTATTTTAGTCATTCTTAAGTTTTTTTTAATCACTGAATTAGAAGTTAGCGTCAAATTTAAAAAATTCAAAATGGCGCATCAAATATGGCGGATTTTTTTTTAATTAACATAATTGTCTAAAAATAGTCACTCAGAGGATTTCGGAGTCACTAAATCAGAACTAAATGTCAGATTTTAAAAATAAAAAATGTCGGATCCAATATGTCGGTTACCTAATGTTCTTTCACACCCAGAGAAAAATATTATTTAAACCAAATATATTTTATTTGAATTCAATAAACGTATATTTGTCTCAGAACCAACTAGACTTTTTATTTCTTTTAAATAAAAATTTTATTCGACATAAATAAAACATATATTTGAGATAAATAAAATTTTATTTAAACCAAATAAAATTTATTTCAAACAAATAAAAAGTCTAGTTGGTTCTGAGACAAATATACCATTTCTCTGGGTGCAATTAGAAACTATATAAACGCCCACGATTAATGAATTTTAAATAATTTTGGATAACTTTTAACATTTTTTTTGTTGACATATTGGATTCACCATTTTTAATATTTTCAATATAAAATTAAATTCGAATGTAATTAATAAATAAACGAGTAAATTTCTTTTCGACAAATAAATATTTTCTTTTACCCATTAATAATAGATTACGAAAAGAAAATAATTTCACCGAGATTTAAATGCTGTTTTACAAAAACAAATGTCCAACTTTTGACTTTAATGTATAACATTAATTGACTAAAGTTGTATTTAATGATACTTCCTCCATTAAATATATACATATATATATAGGCAAATTAAAATTTCATTGAGTATTTTATAATTCAGGGTCAACGATTATTACTTCAATATATAGTCGCATATATACAATTGAGTCGCGCGATATACCGAGAGAGTCATGCCAAGTATAAAAAAAATAACCTCGGATAATTATGGGTCATGAGATAAACAATGTTTTCTTCTATTCACGAAAATGACAAACATTTACAACGTTCCGCCGGATACGTGCGTACATGACACGTATTAAAAAAATGTTCGCCTGTTTGTTAGATTCGCTACTCACGGGTAATAATTTTAACCCGCATGGATATATACGTGCGTGGGATATAAGAAGAAAACAAAAGTCGAGACTTTGTGTTATATGTACGTGTGTGTGTGTGTGTGTGTTTGGAATCACACAAATTCGTCTTAGAATTTTTTATTTATGAGATTGAGGGAATAAAGTTGGTTACACATGCGCAACACACGCGATTTTAACATAATATAACTTTAATGCACTTTGCGCTCCGGTGGCAGGAAAATTAGAATTTTTTTTTAATGAATAACATCTCTTTGATAATTCCTTTTTAAGTAAATCGTTTTTATCGTTTTGGAATTTTCAATTTGAATTGCGTGGAAATTGAAATTTTTTATGCAAAATAAACTTGGACAGGTCAGGAGTTTTTTTTTCTATTTCTTATAGAAAAATTGAACTTTATAAAATATGTAAATAAATTTATATTATAAATAATTTTTTTTTTTGCGACGAATTTTCATAAGATTAACTTTTCTAAATTACTTATAGCGAATAATTTTACTTAAAAATTCAAAAAGATAATTAAATTTTTAATGAATTTGCAGGGTTAGGATTGTGCGACTTTTTCGACTTTCTTCTACTACTTTTCTACACACAAAAAACTTGGAGTCATTTTGTTGCAACTCAAAATGAGAAAACATCAATAACTTCTATTTTAAATAAATATTTATTATAATTATTTTTCCATAGGAATTAAGATGTTTAAAACATGCAAATTCAAAACCTTTTGAAATTAAACAACTTATAAAAAATTGTTATACAACATGAAGAAATCGATCATTCCGAGTCTTTGACTCGGAGCAATCGATGTCTTCATGTTTTATAATAATTAAAGATGATCGAGTGATAAAATCATTATTTTATATTATAAGACTTTACAAAAAAAAAAAATTTTTTTATTATTTTTTATGAAAATATTTGAATTATTGCGAAGAAATTTATAAAAAAAACAGTAAGCCATTGAATTCCTGTGAAATTTTCATTATTTATGAAAGTAATTAAATGCTTGCGTATACAATTTTATTAAAATTCTTGCAAATAATTGAATTTCAGAGAAGAATTTTATTATTTATAAAGATAATTGAAATTTTGAACAGATTTTAGAAAAAATTTTTTTAAGTAATTGAATGTTGCAGAAGAATTTTTATATTTATAAAAATAATTGAAATTTTCAGGAGAATTTAAAAAAAATTTTTGAAAATAATTGAATTTCTGCGAAGAATTTTCTAACTTTTAAAGATAATTGAATTTTGCAAAGAATTTTATCAGAACTTTTGAATAATAAAATAATTAAATTTCCAGGATGAATTTTATTGTTTATGAAGATAATTAAAATTGTGACGAGATATTTAAAAAAAATTTTGAAAATAATTGAATTTCTACGAAGAATTTTATTACTTTTGAAAATAATTGAATTTCTAGAATAAATTTTATTATTTATAAAGATAATTGAAATTTTGACGAAACTTTAAAAAAAAGATTTTGAAAATAATTGAATTTATGCGAAGAATTCTCTTACTTTTGAAGATAATTGAATTTAAGAAAGAAATTTTATTACTTATAAACGTAATTGAATTTTTGACAGGTTTTTTAAAAAAAATTTAAAAGTAAATGAATTTTGCAGAGGAATTTTGATATTTATAAAGATAATTGAAATTTTGACTAAAATTTTGAGAAGAATTTTATTAAAATTTTTGCAAATAATTGAATTTCAGAGAAGAATTTGTGAAGATAATTGAATTTTGCAAAGAATTTTATCTGAATTTGCTAGTTTTTATAAATAACTAGTAACAATTTGCGCGCTGACGCGCGCGGCTATCTTCTTCTTTAATTTCAAAAATAAAATTAACAGTTTTAAAAATAAGAGAATTTAAAAATTAAAAAAAATGTTTTTCATAAAAATAAAATACAAATTAGAATATAGATTATTATAATATTATAACCACAATATTATCATATATTCTGAGACAGAGGATTCAAGGAAAAGTCAGGAATTTTTATTAAAATTACTGAAAAAAAATTAAATTTTTAAAATTCATAACAAAATTATGAATTTGTCATTTTTGTTTGTCTTGTAAACTATGAAATTAAGACGAATTCTAATAAAAAATCATCAAATTTTTCTATTTCTGACAATAATTTCTTTTCAAATAAATTAATTCTGAAAAAACTATCATAAGTTATTTTCAAATAAATTAATTCTGAAAAAACTATCATAAGTTATTACTTAGAAATTATTGAATGAATAATTTTACTTAAAATATTGCAAAATTAATTGAATTTTAAATAACAGTTCCATTTACAATTTTCAAAAATAATTGAATTTTAAAAGATTTCAATTTAAAATTTTATAAAATTAAAATTTTTCATTTTAATTAGAAATTATAAGGAACTTAGATTTTTAAAACAATTTTTAATGAATTATTTAAAATAATGGATTTATAGAAGTATTTTAGTTAAAAACACTAAAAAAAATTGAATTTTGGTGAAATTCCAAAAAATTGCAGAAATTCAATTATTTTTAAAAGTAATTATCTTTATAAATAATACAATTCTTGGCAAAATTTCAATTATTTTCAAAAATTGTTTAAAAATTTCAGCAAAATTGCAATTATCTTTATAAAAAAGAAAATTCTTCTCTAGAATTCAATTAATTTCTGAAATTTTAACAAAATTCTTGGCAAAATTTCAATTATTTTAAAAAATTTTGCTCAATTCAATGATTTACAATATATCTACTATTTTAATAAAATTTTCTTAAATAAATTCAATTATTTAAAAAAATGTTGGTAAAATTCTACGCAAACATTTAATTATTTTCAAAAATAATAAAAATTCCACTGGAATTCTATTATTATTAAGTTTTTTTTATAAATTTCTTTGCAATAATTCAATTATTTTTTCAAATAAAATTTTTTACATGGATTTAATTATTTTCATTAATAAGAAAATTTTCTCCAGGAATATAATTATTTTCATAAATAATAGAACTCATGGCAGAATTTCAATTCTTCATTCAATTCAATTATTCCTCGAATAATGTAATTAGTCATAAAAATTGTATTAAAATTACAAATTTGTTAATAGAATTTAATTATTTAAAAACTTGTGGATAAAATTCTTTATGAGAATTCAATTTTAAAAAACATTCAATTATTTCAATTAATTATTTATTTTTGTATTTAAATAATTGATAATTTTCGTGGAATTTTCTAATAAAAATTGATTTAAAAATGAATTTCATTAAAAAATTTTAGATAATAATTAAACATTATATGCATTGTAGCGTGAATTTTTAGAAATAATTGAATTTTTAAATGGCTTCAAATTAATATCTTTGGAAATTTGAATTTTTCACACTTTTAACTGAAAAATTCTAGAGAATTAATTTTTTTGAAAAAGTTTAATCTCAGTTTTTGGGAATTACTTATTTGAAGTTTATATTTTCTAATATTTAATTAAAAAATTTCCAAATAATCTGAATTTCGTAAAATTGAATTGTAAACAAATGCATTTGGAAATTCTTAAAGAACTTTTTGAAAAACTATTAAAATAATTGATTTAAAGAATTCTGATTAAATCTCTTCTAAAAAAGAAGAATATAATAAATTAGAATTCATTCTCTTTTTTAAAAAAGAGAGAAAGAGCCCGTAATAAATTAATTAGAACTAATAAAAAAATTATATTTGATCTTATTTTTGAATTTAATTTTCTGATCGACTTAAAAAGATTTCCAGAAATAAAGGACGAAAAAAAAAACGGAAAACGCACACTGAATGCGCATTGTTAGCTAATAATACACCTTTTTCTGAATTAGCTCGATGTAATTCAAGAACATTTTTTCTTCAACGCGTTTCCCGTTTCAATTCAATATAATTTTTTTTTCTCTAAAATTACTTATTCTTTTCTATTTGAAAAAAATGTCTCCTTCTTCATACGAATGTTAAAATAATTTTCTTTTGAAAATTCAAATTTTGTTGCAAATATTTTTTTAACACGAAAAAACTATATAAATAAATAAATAAATAAATAATAATTACACTTATTTAGAGTTAAACAATTTTTAAAAATAAATTTTTATTATGTAAATTAAATAAAACATTAATCATCCATTTTTTTAATTTAATTTAAATTCAATTTTTTTAACTAAGAGTGAAACTTTAACCATTTACATATATTTCATTTCGATTTTTCTACAATTAGATTTTATAAAAAATTAATCTATACACGAAAAAAAATTTTTTGTAGAACTGCTATAAATTTAATTAAAATAGAAAAATTTTTAGTTGTTTCAGTTAAGACTTTCGCTAATTTAGAGAAACTTATCGCTGTTACAGGTGAAGATTTTTTCCGTGTATTATTTGTTTTTTTGTTGTTAAGAAAATACATCACATTTTTTTGAGATTTGTAATCAGTGACCCCAAAAACCCCCAAGTGACAACTTTCAAGCTTTCATTGATTTTTACTTTCCTCGTCCGCCATATTCAATCCGCCATTTTGTATTTTAAAAAACTAACCTCAACCCAACGTCGATAATAAAAAAAAAAAAATTTTAAACTAAATAAACAAGTACGGGACAAATTTTTTTTCTCTATTCAACATTTTCGCTCTTGTCTGCGAGAAAAAAGAATAATTTACATTCCAACAGTCTTTGGCAATAAAAAAACAAAAGAAGAGAAAAAAAACTTATAGAATCACCAAAGTAGTAAAACATGATGTTTATAACTAGGTTGAAAGTTCGATTTGCATAGGGTGCAATTTTTTTTTTTGCCATAAAATGTCGATCTTGATTCCATGCATCAGTTTTCGTGCCAGGGTAGCAGCAGGAGTCGAAACGTCTAATTTTCGAAACGAGGGAAAAGAAGTGAATAGAACACGTTGAAAAAAGAGAAGAAAAAAAATGTGGGAGAGGGGCGTATATAAGAATAAGTTGGGTAACATTGTAGGAAAAGAAATAGGAAAGGAGAGAGAGTGTATGAAGGAAAAAAAATGAAGGCACGCGATGGCTGCCAAAGGATTACTTATATGTTGTACTTGCATTTTTTTCTTGCTCTCTACTTTTACTTATATGTGGAAGCAAACTTACGAATCCGGAGTACAACATCAGGTACAACATAATGAGAATCTTTTCGTCGAGCAATTGAATATACATGTATATATAGGTATATAGGGACTGGGTTATAATCAATTACAGAGTAGAAGGATGGCCATGGCAATTACCCTGGGCAAATTTCAATTATCGTTTCGACGAAATTTATCCGCGACTCCATTCCTCATACTCTCTTTTTCTCTCAATTTCAACGAACCGATTCCTTTCGTTCCGGCTTCCTTTCTCGCGTGAGAAAACGCGCCGCCCCGTTGTGGAAAACACAGGAGGTCGACAATTTTCCATTTAATTTTAATTTTTTTTTATTCTTCTTTTACTTGTGTTTCGCGATTTTTTTCTTCCTTTTTTTCCGTTTAATTTTGTCCTCAAAAGTCGCTTTATTACTACCTGGAAGTTGTATTAATTATTATCTAATGAGTTGTCGCAGATGACGCGATACTTTTCCAATAAAATTCGATTTTCAAAAAAAAATGAATTTTCGTTCGTCTAAATGTTTGAAACATATTTGGGACATGGAAGAAATTAACAGTGAGAGAATATCATTTATCTGAAAAAATTGGTTTGTTGTAAAAAAGCATTTTTTTAAACTAAATTTATTAAAAGGACAATTTTTTTTTACAATTTTTCAGCAAAAGAATTTTTTTATTCTTATTTTAGTTTACTGAACATTTTTCCATCGGCTTAATTAAATTATGTACTGAACAGGTTAAAAAAATTTTATTTTAAATAAAAGGTAAAATTGTTACAGAAGTTTAAATTTTTACAGGGTTGCTACAGGTCAGGGAAATGTCGGGGAAAGTAAAATTGGTCAGGGAAACCAGGGAAAAAGTCAGGGATTTTTATTAAAAGTACTGGACTGGAAAAAATTAAATGTTTAAAATTCATAAGAAAATTCTGAATTTTCGAGTCTTTTTGTTTGCCTCATAAACTATGAAATTAGCAAAAATTATAAAAGAAACATTCGATTTTTTCTACTTTTAACAATAATTTATTTTAAACAACTTAATTCTATTGAATAACTGCCATAATGTTATTATACTTATAGAAATCATTTAATGAAGTAATTTTTCGAAAAATTTTAATAAATATTGAAATTCTTTCTAGAAATTACATTATTTTCAAAAATTAAAAAAAATTCTCTTCAACATTTTAATTATATCTTTATAAATAGCAAAATTATTCGACGAAATTCAATAATATTCAGGAATTATAATAAAATTCATTGCAAAATTCAATTATTTTCTTAAATAATAGTATATTCATAACAAGAATTCAATTATTTTCAAAAGTAATAAAATCCAATTATTTTTAAGAATTTTTATAAAATTCATAAATTTCAATTATTTAAAAAAATTTCTCTTAATTCAATGATTTTCAATTTTCTACTATTTTAATATAATTTCAAAAAAGAATTTAATTATAAAACAAAAATTTTAATAATATTCTAGATTCTACACAAACATTCAATTATTTTCCAAAAAAATCAAAATTTCACAGAAATTCAATTATTAAAAATAGAATTTTCATAAATTTTTTCGAAAAAAATCAATTGTTTGAAACATTTTTTATAAAATTCTTCGCAATCAATCAATTATTTTCATAAATAATATAACTCATTGCAGAATTTTAATTATTTTTAATACAGTTTTTATCGCATTCCCCAAAAAATGTAATTATTCTTAAAAATATAAAAATTTTATTAAAATTCGTCGAAAGAATTCAATTAATTAAAAATTTGTTAATAAAATTCTTTATGAGAATTGAAGTTTAAGAAACATTCAATTATTTAATAAATTATTTATGTTTGTATTTAAATAATTGAATTCTCGAAGAATTTTCTATAATAAAAATTGATATAAAAATTAATTTCAGTTAAAGTTTTAGATAATTCTAGAATTTTGCAGATATTACTAATAATTGAAATTTTTATAATTAATTGAATTTTTTAAAGATTTCAAATTAAAATCTTTGAAAATTGTAATTTTCCATACTTTTAATTAAAAATTCGATGGAACTAATTTTTTTCAAAAACGTTTAATTGAAATTTTAAAAAAAAGTCAAAATTTTGTCTGGAAAACAGGAGAACGTCAGGGAAAAATAAAGTTAAATTTTTGTGGCAACCCTGTTTAAGGAACTATTCAGTATAATTTAATGTCAATTAAATATTATGTTAGATCTAATAGAAATGGAAAATATTTCATCTAATATTATTGCTGAACAATTAGGAAAAATTTCACTAGCTCCTTTCTACTTTTTTAACAGTGTTCAAATATTTTCTCAAGTCAATGAAAAATTACAGAACTGCACAGTATAAGTATCTGATGAAAGTGAAAAATTCGATCGTACAGTACATTAAAACATCAATATATATTTTAAATTTTAAATTTTAAATTTAATTCTAGAGAATTAAATTTTTCGGTTTAGTTTAGCAAACAACTGTTTAGTTCTATAAACAGTTCTCTAAACAAAAGTTCAGAAAAAGTTCTGTAAAATTTTTACAGAAATACAATTTTGATACAAATAAAATTTTCTTCAACTTTCTGTATTTTCTTTCTGTACCTTATTTGCAATTTATTGTTAATGAACAATTTTTAAACTGGAGAAAATATTCGCTGAACAGTTCTGCAAAATTCAACTATTTAAAATTTTTGAGAATTATTTTAAATGAAAAATTATAATTTATAAATTAATTTTTAATTATTAATTATAAAGTAATTTATAAATTAATTTTTAATTATTAATTCTAAGGTAATTTATAAATTATAATTTGTTTGCAACGCTTTACTGACTTTCACTAAAATATGCTGATAAGTTCTCTAAAATTTACATAATTTTACTTTTTTCTACAACTGTTCAGAACTTTTTTTTGTGAATTTTGAGATAATCTTTGGCTAACTAAACATTTATTTATATACTTGAAGTTAGTGACCGTTTATTATTAATTATATATTTTGAGTAAAAGGCTTTAAAAATAAAAACATTTATTTGTTTGAAACATTTTGTTCGGCAATTTTTTATTTACTTTCATTAAAATATGCTGGACAGTTCTGTAAAATTTTTAAAATTATCCTTTTTCCACATCTGATATATATTCAGCATATTTTATTTATGAATTTTAAATAAATTATTGATAAAATGGAATATTTATTAAAACTAAGTTCTCTAAGTTTTTATTAATAATTCTGAACAGTTCTGAAAAAATTGCCTTCTTTATATTGTCTAAAAATTCTCGTAATAAATATTTAAATGAAGTAAATTAATAAATGCAAAAGTTTTCAGTGTTTTTAATGAAGAGTGAAAGAAATTTTTTTAAATATTTGTTAAAATATTTCCTCTCTCAATTTTTTAACGAATTTCACTGAAATATATTGAACTGTTCTGTAAAATTGAAATATTACTATTATATACTTAAAATTTTTCTACAACTGCTCAGCACATTAAATAAAATGAAAATTTAAGAAACTCTACATTTAATATTTGCTTGGTTCTCTAAATTTTAATATAAAAAATTCATATGCGGAACTGTTCTGCAAAATTTGTCAGCTTTACATTTTTTCGGAAGAAATATTTTATTCGAGTTAATGAAGAATTGTAAAACTCTACATTAAAAATGTTTACCAAAACACATTATCAACATTGCTAAACAGTTCTGTAAAATATAAATTTAATTTTCATTTTGCCTCTTTTGATATTAAATAAAAATGCAGTTTTTTTATATTGAATTTTATCAGATTGCATCTCCATTAGAAAAAAAATGTATAGATAAATTCAATTGATGATTCGATTCGAATTGAATATAACTTATATGGAATCAATGGAGAGTTTGGAAAAAGGCGAGTACTGTCAACCGGGAACCTTGTGACCGGTGCGGCAAAGATCAAAGACGGTCCAGAATGGTTTTGAGCGGGTCCATCATAAGCTTTCATTGAGCGTTCGGTCTCGCTTGGATCAGAACGTGACGCGGGTGAGGCGATTTATTTGCCATTGCCGTTCTCCTCATTTTATCGCGACGTGCCTTCAAACTCCAACTATTCGTCTCAATTTCCTTAATATACTAAAATTAGAATTAAGATGGATGAAGAAAAAAAAATGCTTTTTTAGATGCGAAAGAAAAATTTCAATTCATGAATACAATTTTCTCTATAGATTCTTTGTTTACTGCATTTTGTTTACTCTAACCTGTTCTTTCTATTTTTTACTGCAGGTACTTTTATTATTTTTATTTATTTTAGTCTTTTGTGTTTTTACTAGTTTCAGTACTTTTTTTCATTTTTACTATTTTTACTGTGTATTTGCTACATATTTACAATTTTTATTATTCACAATTTTTACTATTTACTATTTTTCTTTTTACTATTTTTACTGCATTACTACTATTTTTACACTTTTTTTGTTCTTTTCGATGTTTTAATCTTATTACTATTTTTACTATTCTTTTAGTACTTTTTTATTCCTTCAATACTTTTACTCTTTTAATGTTTTTACTATTTTTACTCTTTTCACTCTTTACTATTTTTACCCTTTCATATTTTTGTACTACTTTTTTATTTTTATAACTATTTTTATTCTTTTTTACTCTTAATTATTTTTCTCTCCTTTTTACTATTTTTATTCTTCTTAATATAGTGAAGAATAAAAATAGTTAAAATATAACTGTTTTTATTCTTTACTATTTTCACTATTTCTACTATTGTATTACTAATTTTTTAATTTTTACTATTTTTTATTACTTTTTTCTATTACATTTTACTATTTTAATAGTAAAAATATTTTTACTATTTACATTTACATTTTACTATTTTTACTGTTTTTAATATTATTAGTCCTTCTTTTTTTAACTATTTCTACTATTCTTACTATTTATACTAGTTTTTTTACTCTTTTTACTTTTTATTATTATATTATAACATTTTTACTTCTCTTATATGTATATTATAACATTTTTACTATTCTTTTACTCTTTAATATTTTTTTACTGATGTTTATCTGCGTTTTTAGTTTACTATTTTTACTATTATTATTTTCACTAGTTTTACTATACTTTTCCATAACTCTTTGTACTATATTTACTATTTTCATTAAATTTTTTACTTTTTTTCTCTTTACTATGTTTTTACTATTTCTTCTTTTCACTAATTTTACTTGTTTTGCATCTTTACTATTTTTACCCTCTTTATTTTTTTAGTATTTTTATTCTGTTTGCCTCATAATACTAAATTTAAAAAAAAGTACTTTATTACCCTTTTTTATTACTGTTTTAATTATTTCATTATTCTTTTTACTATTTTTATAATACGTTTTTTATTCCTTTCACTATTTTTACTGCTTCAAATATTTTTTCATTTATAGTACTTTTTTAACTCTATTGATTATTTTTATTACTTTTTTACTATTTTTCTATTCCTTTATTCTCTCACTAAAAAATAAATCATTCTCTTTTCTTTGCCAAAAAGAAGTAAAAAAATAGAGAATATAATAACTCATTCGATGAAAAAAACTATTATTCTGAATTTAAGAATGACAGATTTGCCAATTAAATACCAAATATATACCAAATATATACCAAATATAAGACAAATTTCTTTTTAAATCTAGAATAAATCTTTACCAAAAAACTAAAATAAATTAAAATAAAAAATAAAAATGAAAATACCATGAAAAAATCGAAAATTTTCAAAAAAATGTTAGAGATATATAAATTAAAATTTTATTTCAATAAGTTATTATAATACACGTTTTTTTGATCTCGCGCAGAAATTTTAAATCAAGAAGACGATAGTCTTCTTGATTTAAAATTTCTGCGCGAGATAAAAAAAAAAGAAAAAAAAATGTGACTATTATAATATTAGAATTTATATTACTGATGTTTCTGTGGTGATCTCTCTTCGGTTTTGGTTTTTTTATTAATTTTTTTTTCTTTCATCTCCGCCTATCCACGCGACTCTTCGGCACCGCCAAAGACGAGGTCTGTAATTCTGATGATGAGGCCGCTCGCGACACTCGAGAGACAAATGTCTCCTCGAATCAAGAATGAACATTTCAACCTTTCCACCTTGAGTCAATTACCTTGATAGTACTCCTCTCTATAGTATATTTTCTTTCAAAATTTTTTATATCTACCCCTTTACCATCATCGTATATTTTTATTTTAATATATTTTTTATTATCGTTTTTTGCTTTTGCTTTTTTTCCTAATATCAAATTTTCGCGGTTGTAAAATATAAGAAATAAACCAAAAACACTTTGTACATTTTTAGAAGCGTACAAAAAAAGGGATTTTAAAAAAAGACGATTTGAAAAAAATCGCTGAAATTGAAATGAGATTCTAAGAAATCCTTATTGAGGAATAAGAAAAGTAATTTATAAAAACTTTCTTAAATTTAGGAATAACTTGAATTATAATTTGGTTTTAGAATGAGAATGTTTTTTAAATTTAGGAATATAATTATAGGATATTTTTTTCGAAATTTATTTTTGTATTTTTTTTATTGCTTCAACTATATTTATTCTTTTTTATATTATTTTGACCATTTAATAATTTTAATATTTTCACTTTTTTTTACTCTTTACTGTATATTTTACTAAATTTTTCTCCTTTCTTACTATTTTTACTACTTTTCTACAATTTTTTTTACTTTCACGTTTTGTACACTTTTTAATATTTTTACTCTTTTCCTTTTCACTCTTTACTATATTTTTACCATTTAACACTTTTTTGCTTTTTTTTATTTTTCCAACTGCTATATTTTAAAGTATTTTTACTCATTTCTTTCTTTATTTATTTTTACTTTTTTCACTTTTTTTACTTTCATTATTTTTACTATTTTAACTTTTTTTGTTACTATTTCTATTATTTTTAGCAAAAAAAATTTTTTTATTTTACTTATTTTTACTTTTTTAAATTTACTTTCCTAACTCTTTGTAGTATATTTACTATTTTTTTATATATTTTTCTTTTTATTATTATTTTACTTACTTTTTTACTGTTTTTAGTTTTTTAATTTTTTAAAATATTAATACATTAAAACCTGTCGGAATGCAACTTGATATTTTAAATTTTATTAGGTACAGTAAGCAATCCTTAAAAAATTGTTTTAAAATTTATAATTTTATAATTTTGTCAAATTTTTATAATATTCTAGAACTAAGTGAAAATAATTCTTGTTGGACATTTTTGAATACAAAAAATTTTTATAATAGAGTTGCATTCCGACAGGTTCGACTGTATAATATTGTAGTAAATTAATTATTAATTAAGACTAATTGTTAATTAATTGAACAATTTTTTTTGTACTTTTTATTTTAAAGAGAAAATAATAGTCGTAATTCTAGGAATATTTAAACAATAATACGATTGTCTTAGGAAAGAGGGAAATTTGAAAATAATGTCGTTAATGTTAAAAAGTTTTAAGGGAGAAAAAAAAATCATAATTAGATAAATTTAGGGAGAAAAATATCCTTGACGGATATAAAGGTCCTGTAGTTCTCGGGTGGTGCTGCCAGCTTTCGGCGATTTAGTATAACAGAAGGAGCCAGTGGAGTGCGTGTTCTGAGGGAAGAAATTACCTCGCTTGCGTCGACGTGGGTGCAATTGCTTTGGGAATGTTAATCGTCGACACAGCGACCCACCGCAGTGGTCCAAAGGAACCAAAATTGCATTTTCATTCACTCCTACAAACAAAACGAAAATTAAAACAGAATTTCTCGAAACAATATTTTTAATTTTTTATTATTATTATTATTATTATTATTATTATTATTATTATTATTATTATTATATTGATATTAATTGCACAATGAATAAAATTACTTTTTTATATTTATATTTTTATTTTAATATTAATGGCATAATATAATTAATAAAATTACCATTTAAATGTTTACAAAATTAATTAAATTAGAAAAATAAAAGTTTTAAGTAAACTTTAAAAAAGTTTTAAATTTAAATTTTTTGAATTTTACTTCTTGGGGAAAATAAATAACAATAAGTATTTAAACTAATTTAACGAAATTGCTGAAGAATTGAATAATTTAATTTGGAAATTCTGAAAAATTATTATTAAAATTTCTTTAATTATGTTTAATTCAAAAATAATTTTTGGTTGACTCTATAATTATATTTAATTCAATTAATTTGACTGTATAAATATGATATATAATTATATTTAATTTAAATATATTGTTTTCTCAGTGTAACTAAAAAAAATTAAATTTCGCCAATTTAGTAAAATTTACTCTTACGTTCAGAACTTTAGGAACATTAAATAATAACTTTAATAGAAAATAATGTTTTTTTATAACAAATTTTTTTTATATTTTTTATATTTATCTTACGAATTCGAAATTTTTAATTCAATTTTTCTTTGTGTTTTTAAGATTCCAAAGAAAAATGCGCGGGATTCATTTATTCTAACTTGAGAATCTGCGAACGGTGAGTGAAAAGAAAAATTATTATATTATACCAAAAATGTAAGAGAGTGTAAGAGCTACAAAAAAAAATTAATTCCTTTATATATAAGAAAAATTGTGCGAAAATTTCAAGACTAATATAAGAGAGAGAGAGGCAGAGAGGATTTTTGCCGCGTTAACGAGAATCGTTTTAACATCGATTAACCCTCCCCCTCTTTGAAAAGGAAAAAAAAAATTACCCCTGGCCCGGTGTCTGCGGGGCCCTATATAACAAAATTGGTTCGTTGCTTTTGCCAATTTCCGTAGATTACCCACTTTTTTCCGTGTGTTTTTTTTTTTTTTTTTTTTTTTTTTTTTTTTTTTTTTTGGTAAAGGTCCGCACTCAACGAATTCGTCGCTCCGACACAAAATTGTGTTAATTTGCCGCCTAACTATTTATCTTTATAGCCTCATGCCGAACGACTTCCCAAAAAAAGAGAGATTCCAGAAAGACGTTAAAAACTTTCCGCGGATTAACTTTGCGGAGTCCGATCATCTCTCGTTCCTTGGTCCAGAGCTTCAGATTATTTTTCTCATGTATAAAAAATTCCAGATCGCAAAAAAATTTTTTGTTTCCTTTCGAAAGTGTAATTTTTTTGATAAATGCGTTAAAAAGGAGTTTTTTCGTATTTGAAAATAAAACAAAATTTGGTTTTTAATTATCGTAAGTATATATACGAAAAAAAATAGTAAACAAAATTTGGCAATTTTTTAAAATAAAATTATTAACTTTAAAAATAATAGAATTTAAAAATTTTTTAATTTAAATTTCTGTTAAACAACACTAAAATAATTAATTATTTTTAAAAATTTTTCTCATTTCAATGATTTTCAATATATTTACTATTTTAATAAAATTTGCTTTAATTCAATTATTTTCATGAATAATAACATTTTTCTTAAGGAATTCAATTACTTTCATAAAAAATAATAAAAAATTCTAGAAAATAATAATTAAATTTAAATGATGAAAAAAATTTTGAAGAAGTTATTTAACAATATTTTTATATAAAATAATGATTTTATCACTTAATTATTATAAAAATTAAATTAATTATAATAAAACATGAAGAAATCGATCACTCCGAGTCTTCGACTCGGAGCAATCGATTTCTTCATGTTTTATAACAATACTTTTATAAGTTGTCTAATTTGAAAAAGGTTTGAATTTGAAATTTTTTAATATTTTAATTTTTAATTCACGTGGAAAAATAATAATAATTAAATATTTATTTAAAAAAAGAAGTTTTTGATGTTTTCGATTAATTTCACAATGAAATAAATGTAACAGAACATTCTTTTGAGTAAAATTTTTTCCTTTATTTTCTAAAAATAAAAATATTTCCAATTTCATTTTCAATGAGAATTTATAACTGACAAATAAAATTTATAAACATTTTTTTCTTTTATTTTAAAAAAAAATTTTGAATTTTATTAAAACAATTGTAATTAAGAAATAGAAATTATGCTTGAGAAATGAAAATTAGGCATAAAATGAATATATTTCCTTTTTCTTAATCATAATTTTTTAACAATTAACAATTTTCTATTTTTTCTAAATAAAAAGGAGATAAATTTGCATAATTTAGATCAGTCAAACAAAATTTGTTATAAAAAAAGCACATAATAAACAATATTTATTTCTTAATTATAATTTTTAAAAAATTTTCTAATTTTCTTATTTTAAATATTATTTTATTATAAATCATGAAAAAACACCTGCATTCAATTTGTCAAACAATATTTTTAAAAAAGCATACACAAAAACTAACTTCAAAGTGTGGACAGAATGAATGAATGAAATACGAAGATTATTATAGTTAATAATTAAATTAAAAATGTCCCTAAATTTTTGAACGTTCAAATGAATTGAGATTTTTTTATTTACTTTGTTCAATTTTGAATTTTACAGCATAAAATTTTTTTCATATTAAAAAATTTGACTTTTACCTATGCAAATAAATATATAACAAAGAGATAGGAAAGTAAATTAAAAAAAGTAAAAATAAGTAAAATAAAAATTTTTTTTGTTAGAAATAATAAAAATAGTAAAAAAAAGTGAAAATAGTAAAAATAATGAAAGTAAAAAAAGTGAAAAGAGTAAAAATAAATAAAGAAAGAAATGAGTAAAAATACTTTAAAATATAGCAGTTGGAAAAATAAAAAATAGCAAAAAAGTGTTAAATGGTAAAAATATAGTATAAAGTGTGAAAAGGAAAAGAGTAAAAATATTAAAAAGTGTACAAAACGTGAAAGTAAAAAAAATTGTAGAAAAGTAGTAAAAATAGTAAGAAAGGAGAAAAAATTAGTAAAATATACAGTGAAGAGTAAAAAAACGTGAAAATAAATAGAGAGTAAAAATAGTCAAAAATACGTTATAAAATAAATAGTAGTTGGAAAAATAAATAAAAGTAGTAAAAAATAATTAAATGGTCAAAGAAGAGAGAAAAGGAATAGAGTAAAAATATTAAAAAATTGTAAAAAAAGTGAAAGCAATAAAAAAATTGTAAAAATGTAGTAAAAATAGTAAAAAGAATATAGAAAACGTAAATAATGTGAATAAAAAAAAAGAAGAATATAAAGTGTAATATTAAGTAAAAATATTAACAATTGTAAAAATAGTGAAAAGAAGAGAAATGTATATAGTAAAAATTTAGTAAACAGTGAAATGAGTAAAAATAGTACAAAATTTGTAAATAAGTAGTAAACATGAATAAAGAGAGAAATAAGTAAAAATACGTAAGAATATTGAAAAGAATAAAAATAGTAATAAGAAAAGTAAAAAATAATAATAATCTTTATTACCGTTTAATTGAATAACTTGATAAAAAAAATATGTAAAAATAAAATAAAGAAAATAAAATTAAAACCAAATTAACTTTTTGGTGAAATTTCGATTTTTATTACGTTTTTAATTGAATTGAGATTTATCATTTGGAGGGAGGAGGAGATGGGAGACTTAAAATTTTATGAATGGTGCGGGTATATTTGTAGATTACTTCCTTCCGTGGTTTGGTCATTTCTTTTTATATGGTGGCACGTGACCAATTTGTCAGGAAAGTTTCAACATTACTTTACCAACAAAAATGAGAATAATGGAAAACCTTTTTGAGTCCAGTTGGATAATTCATCCCCATTTCACGTCATTCTTAGCCAAAAGCCTCCCCTACGGATATATTAGGTTTATGGTCATTCCGCACTCGACAAGACTCGAGGCAAACAGGAAATAGCTTCAAGCTTTTAGCAAATGTGTGTCCGGTTTTATCGTCATCTCTAAAATTCTTGCCTTTAGTTTCTGTTTCCTCTTCTTTTTTTTCTTTGTCTCAAAAAAATTTTGTGTAAAATTTTTAAATCATCTTTACATAAATTTTAAATGATTGAAAACAGATTTTTTGTCCTTTTCTTTTATTGAAGAAAGAAATTGTTCTTCTTTTCATTTTATTCTCTGTATCAAAAATTGAAAACAAAATTTTTTTCCTTTTCTTTCATATTTTTAAGATAAACTATTTT
Source organism: Leptopilina heterotoma (assembly GCF_015476425.1). Classification (NCBI taxonomy): domain Eukaryota; kingdom Metazoa; phylum Arthropoda; class Insecta; order Hymenoptera; family Figitidae; genus Leptopilina; species Leptopilina heterotoma. The sequence goes on along the minus strand of NW_025110953.1, from coordinate 752,432 downwards.
TTTCCATTTGAGCGTTAAAAACTAGTGAATAAATTAAATTAAATAGAAACATTTTTTAATATGTTTGTACCAAATTTCGAAAAACAAAGTGGAGGGGAAATTGAAAATCAGTGACTTCTTTGTTCGGGGAATAAATAAAGTGTATATGCACATGGAAGGCATGGGTCACAGTCACGGAGGCTGGAAATAAATATGTAGGGCGCTACCGTGTCCTCGAATTTAGTTACACTTATAATATTGGATTGGCATATAAGGGCCTAAGGGGGCCTTGAGCGATTTCAAGTATCGGAACAAATGTTATTTATTGACCGAGAGAATCAGTGGTGTACTGAAATTCCCAGGGTGGTCCTTAGGATATGTGCCTCCGATTCCCCTCCGAACAACGAAATTGCCCATTTTAGGAGGGAAAAAAATGATGATGACGATGATTAGAGGAAATTCTCTTGGAAAATTTCTCTTCAGGACAAATAACTCTCTGGAGACGTTCATTTTGTTAAAACTGCGAGGAAAAAAGGTTCTTTAAATTTTTATTCATAGTTCTTTAGTTTTTTACTGGGGAAAATTTTTCTTTTTTAGAAATTTTTAACTGTTTTCAATTTTGCGAAAGTAAGGAATTTGTTCCTTAAATTTTCATTTGTTTGGTCTTTTTGATTGGGAAACATTTTATTTCGAAATATTTAATTAGGTATTAAATTTGGTATTTTATGTGTTTCTTCCTGTATTTATTTTTTTCTTCATTTATTTATACACTTCAATAGTGTACAGACTCAATAATTTTTTGGTTTCTCTTTATAATAGTATATTATAGGTACAGAAAAAGTTCCTTAAATTTTTATTTTCAGTTTTTTATTTTTCGATAGGAAAATGTTATACAACAATTTTTTATTTTCTCTTTATAAAAATAAATAAAAATTGATCAGATTTCCATTAGCAGTTCTTTAGTTTTCGACAGGAAAATATTTTTAAAAATTAATAAAAAGAATTATGTTGACTTTATGAAATTTATATTCGAAAGAGTGTCGCATTTTTTATTTACTTGATTTAAATAATATTCATTTCGAAAAGCTCTTATAAATGTAAAGAAGTCAAATTTTCCAGAACTGTTATAAAAATTTAAGGAACTGAATATTTTGGCAAATATTAAATTGTTGCAACTTTTCATTCAAAATTCACGAATAAATTATATAGAATAGAAAAAAATTTTTAAGCAGTCATTTTAATTTTACAGAACTGTTCAGCATATTTTAGTGAAAATCAATCAAAAAATTTAAGGACAAAATATTTTTAACAAATTTTAAATGTTCAGTTTCACAATTTTCCATAAAAAATTTACATTAAAATTCACAAAATTTAAAAACCGTTAAACTTTTCAGAACGTTTCATCATATTTATTATGATTAATAAAAATTTTTTTAAAATGGTTTAGCAAAAAATTTAATGCTTTGTTCAACAATTTTTTATTTACAGTTTATCGATAAAATATGTACATAATATACAATTGTAGAAATTTTAAGTAGGTAGTTATTGAACTGTTCAATATTTTAGTAAGGAACAATAAAAAAGTTGAGGGACAAAATGCTTTAAGAAATTTTAAATATTCAGTTTAAAAATTTTTTATTTAAATTAAAAATTTAGTAAAATTTACATTAAAAACTACATAAGAAAATTCTAAACAGTTGTGGAAAAAATTTAAAAAGTCATTTAAATTTTACAGAACTATTCAAGTATTTTAGTGAAAATTAATGAAAACACATACAGAACAATGATTCAACAAATATAATCATTTTATTTTGTCATCATTAAAAAAACTGAACAGTTTTATTTTTTCATTTACTTACAAGACTGTATTTCAAAGAGTTTTAGAAAGTTTAAAAAAGTCTAATTTTCCAGAACCTTTTACTACACAAATTATGTTCATTAAAAATTTTTAAAAAATGTTTTAGAATAAAATTTAAAGTTCTTTTCAACATATTTTGATTTTGAGTTTATCAATGAAATACATCAGACAGTTTAAGAAATTTTTAAGAAGCCATTTAAATTTTACAGAACTATTTAGCATATTGTAGTGAAAGTCAATAGAAAATTGAGAAAATTGACAAAATTTTGTAACAAATTTAAAATGTGTAACAAATTGTGTAACAATTTTTCAACTAATTTTTACATTTACACTAAAAGCAAAATACTGAACAATATTGTAGAAAACATTTAAGCATCATTTAAATTTTACAGATATTCTGCATATTTGAGTAAAAACTATAATAAAAACTTCTACAGAACAATATTTTGTCAAACATTTAATAATTTTCCTTTGGCTTCATAAAAAAATCTGAACATTTTTATATTTGTTTATTTATTTTATACAAATCTTTATACCTAGCAGTTTTAGAATATTTTAAAAAGTCAATTTTTCCTGAACTTTTTATTACATAATTTATGGTCAATAAAAATTTTGTTAAAAAAAAGGTTTCAGTATAAAATTGAATGTTCTTTGCCACAATTTTTTATTCACAGCTTGTCCAGAAATTTTATCAGATATTGCAAAAAATTGTATGGTAGTTACTGAAATTTTACAGAACTGTTCAGCATATTTTAGTGAAAGTCAATAAAAAAATTTAAGAACAAAATATTTCTAACAAATTTTAAATATTTAGTTTAACAATTTTTCATGTGAAATACAAATTCACAAAATAAATACTGAACAGTTGTTGAAAAAGTTGAAGTAGTTATTTAAAGTCTACAGAATTGTTCAGCATATTTTTTCGAATGTCAAAAAAAATTTGTACTTAACAAAGTTGCAAGAAGCAATTCATAACTTTTTCTTATTTTCTATTTCTCTTTTTCAAGTTTTGTATTTTTTTGTTTTCTTTATTCAATACAAATTATTAATTAAAATAGCATATTTATTAAATAAAAAAACCTTTTTTCTTTTATATTCTTTATTTATTTCTTTTTTATTTATACAACTTTTTCATAACTTAAAATGTCGTTTTTTCCTGAACTGATCAGAAGATGAATTGCAGTGAAAGAAAATAAAATAAAATATACCGAATAATTGTAAAATCTTACAAATCGTCAAATTTTGCAAAACTGTTCAGCGAATATTTTTTTCTAGAATTTTTCATCAATAGAAATAATAAAATATATAGAAAAGTTGATGAAAATAGTTAGTATAGTAGTTCATAGAAAGTAGTTTCTTAAATTTTACAGAACTGTTCAGTATATTTTGGCAAAAAACAATAAAGTGTTTGTAAATAAAAACCATTACATTTAAATTTGTAAAAACAATGTTTTCTTAAATATTTAAAAATTAAAGAACCATTAAGTGAAATTTAAGGAACAAATTTTTTCGTTTAGAAAAAATAATTTTTCATGTAAATAAAAATAATTTATTACATTAAATAGTAATAAATCACTCCCCGATAATAACAAAAAAAAAGAAAGAAATGAAAAATAGGGGAAAAAATTGTTCACACTGTGATGACTATTAACAGTATTAACGATAGAAAAGAAGTGTTAAAAACCCCCACAGTAATAATAATAATAATAACAATAATAATAATCACTTCTCGTGATGATCGTTTCTAAAACAGGAATTTCACATCTTTCTATGTGTATGTGTCAAAGATACGAATGAAAATAACAATAATTTCGAAAAACCACAAGACGATCCTTTGGCCCGCACGCTCTTTTTTGGTTTCCCATGAATTGGAACCCTGATGGGACTAAACTGAATGAAAAGAAGGAGGCCTATTAGTGTCCTGGCTTTTGGCTCTCCAATGAATGAAGGGGCCTGTTTTTTTTTTCTTTTTTTTCTTTTTCATTCGATCCTTGCAAGTCGTCGTGTATACTCGCAGGTTGTTGCGTCCTGCTGAGAAAGCCTTGGGCTACTTTTATGAGCGCAGGTTGTTACATATACGCAATAACGATCTACATCGAAAATCAACAATCGACATCCGATACTAATTGCCCATTGGACGAAGGGTGTCTTTCAAAATCTACTCTATGTCCTTTTTTTAAACCTTTCATTTCTCTAAACGTGCGCGTTCGCTCTTCTATTTATAAACCTTTCTTGCGTATACACTTTTCTTTTTTTCTATTTCTTCTTCTTCGTTTTCTTTCTTTCTTTCTTTTTTTTTATTCTTTTACATTCTTTTTCATTCATTTTTTTCTCTCTATGTATTACCCAACAAATTACTTTACCTCCCATGGTTGTAAATATACTAGTGATTTTTTTCTTCTTTTGAAAAATTCGAGAAAGAAAAAAAGTTTTTCAAAATTTAGGAAGAAATAATAGAATTGAAATTTGTGAAAAAAAGATTGAATTTCGTGAATTTTAGAGAAAGGAGTAAAGTGATTTAATAGACAGGATTCACAGGATGTAGTTTGGAAAAAAATTTATCTGCATTTTTTCGTACAACTTTGTCTTTTTAACAATTGAAATTTCAATATTTTTCATTTTCAGAAAATTTAGTATGGAATTTTCTGAACAAATTCTTGAAATAGTTTTCTTTTTTAAATGAAAAAGAAACCCGAATTTACTGTAAATAAATGACCTTAAAGATTTGAACGTTCAAATGAACGAAATTTATTTATTTCTTCTTCAAATTAAATTTTTATTACTACAAATTTGCGTCACTATTAAGCAAATTAATTATAATGTTTCTAAATGTGAAATTTGGGTTTTGAATTTTAATTGTAATCAGTAATTTATGAAAATATTTTTAATAAAAAATATTTCGTTCATTTGAACGTTCAAAATTTTTTATTCATGTAAATAAATAAAAAATTGTAATTTCATTTAATAACTAATTTTTAATAACTTAAATTTTTTTTTATTATTTTATTATTAATTTTAATTTTATTATGAGTACTTTTACAAGTAAAGGGGGTTCATTATTTGCAGCCAGTTTACGTGTAAAATATTGGTTAAATAAATAAATAGAAAATAAATAAAATCAATAAAAAAATGCAAAGAAGTAAAAGAAATAAAACAGAAAAATGATAAAGACGTATTTTTATTTACTCATAACATTTTTTACATAAAAAACAACATAAATAAAAAATGAAAAAATGAGTGAAAAAGAAGGCAAAATGAAAGAATTGTAAAGTTGGATTTTAATAGAAGTAATAAAGGAAAATTAATAGAAATATTTTATGTACCAATTTTCTTTGTGTGAAAAAAATGAGGTTTGAAACATATATGCAGAACGAATAACTAGGTAGTTTATAGTAAAGAAAGACGTGCGTGAGTGTTACTTATTTAGTCCGACAAGAAACGCATTTACATCCAAGAGAGAGAACTATACAAGTCTATTAAGCTCATTGTAATGAATTTATTTATGTAATTTAAAAAAAAGAACGAAATTCAACAAAAATTGAAAATTTTGTTTTATAATCTAATAATAACTTATAATGATAATAATAATAATAATAATAATAATAATAATATTAACTTTTGACTACGGTGACTTTTAAAAAAAAATTAATTTCTGACAATAATTTCTTTTTAAATAACTTAATTGTTAAAGAACTATCATTAAATTATTACTAATAAAATATTAATGAATAATTCTACATAAATGTTTCAAAATTAATTGAATTTTAAAAGAGTTACGTTTATATAATTTTCATAAAATAAATCAATAACTTCAAAAGATTTCAATTTTAAATTTTGTAAAATTTATATTTTGAATGAATTTAATTAGAAATTTATTAAAGAACTTCGATTTTTGAAAAATTTTAATACTTCAAATTCTTATGAAATTAGTTAAATTTTTTAATATATATATTTAATTAATTATTAAAAGTAATGAATTTGTAGAAGAATTTTATATAGATAAAAACACTAAAAAAAATTGAATTTTGGAGAAGTTACAAATGATTGCATAAAAATTTAATTATACTTTCAAAAGAAATAAAATTCTTCGCAAAAATTCAATTATGATTAAAAAATTAAAAAAATTCTCGACAAATTCCAATTTATTATCTTTATAAATAATAAAATTCTTCTCCGAAATTCAATTATTTAGAAAAATTTAATTAAAATTCATTTCTGAAATTAAAAATAATTAATTAATTAATAAATTAATTAATAAAATTTGTGTCAAAATTTCAATTATTTATTTATTTTCAAGAATTTCCACAATTCAATGATTTTCAATAAACCTAAGTGAGGCTAAATTCGCTCAATTTTTCAATTCTTTTTTAAATAACTTCGGGAAACGATGAAAATAAACATTGGCACTGAAAATATATAATCTTTAATCCTTTATGTTTCCTATTACTGCATAAAGAAATTAAAATATGTTGCAGAAAATTATTTATAAGCCGTTTTTTTGTGAGCGAATTTACCTTTAAATGATGGGTAAATTCGCTCACCATTATTATTCTGGCAAAATATATTATAATCTGCAAAAATGAAACTAAATATTCTTTAGAATCAATACAGAAAAAAATTAAGAACAATATTCAAAGTTATTGGAATAAATATTTAATATTGTTTTATCAATAAGTAATTAGATTCAATCATTCAATCAAACGTACTCATAACCATAAAAAAACAAGGTTAAGTTTGACAGTTTAGTGCTTAAACCGTTTTAAATCGTTTAATTTTCAGTTATAAGAGTACTATTATTTAAAAAAATCGAATTATAAATTAAAGTAATTAACATACTTAAAATATCCAGGCCCAAACATCTTTTTTGTAGACTTATTTCCTGAGCGAATTTACACAACAAATTTGAATTTTTTTTTTAAATTGATTTTTTGCAGAATCTGTTTATTGCTTAAATTTTTGTGCTTTATGAAAATCATGTTGGAGATACAGGAAATGTAATGTTCAGAAGTATTCAACTTAAAAATTTTGAAGTAAAGCTTTATTCCCTACTTTTTCATACTACTTGTTCAATATGAAAATTATTCACTTGTGTTTTAAATATAATTTCTACTGAAAGTTACCAATGAATTTGCTGCAAATAAATTTTAAATTAAAGTTTAGCATTTATATTAACCAAAACAATTGTAAATCTTAAATATTTCTGTCTAAAAAGTATGTTAATCGAATTTTAAAAAATAGACATCGGTTGAGCGAATTTACCCTACATGAGCGAATTTAGCCTCACTTACGGAACCTATTTTAATAACATTTTCCAAAAGAATTCAATTATTTACAAATTTTTTATAAATTTCTTCCCAATAATTCCATTATTTTCAAACATAATCAAATTATATTTAGGAATTCATATATTTTCATAAATAATGAAACTCATAAAAGAATTTCAATTATTTTTAATACAATTTTAATCGAATTAATCGAAAAATATAATTATTCTTTAAAATTTTATTAAAATTATTTAAAAATTTGTTGGTTAAATTCTTTATGAGAATTCAATTTTAAAAAACATTGAATTATTCAATAAATAATTGAATTCTCGTAAGATTTTTAAATAGAAATTTATTTAAAAGTGAATTTTGAATTCACTTTTTTTAAAAAAAATTTTAATTTCAATTCCATTGAGATTAGTTGAACTTTTTTTAAATTATTTCAAAAGTAGTAACACAATTCTCCGAGGAATTCAATTATGTTGATAAATAAAAAAATTGTTCAAGAAATTCAATTATTTTCAGGAATTTTGATAAAATTCTTTGAAAAATTCAATAATCTTCATAAATAACAATATTGACGATAAGAAATTAAGAATTCAATATTATTTCCAAAAATATTAAAATTCTTCGTAGAAATACAATTTTTTTTTTAATTTTAATAAAATTCTTTGCATGAATTCAATTATTTTCAAAAATTATAAAATTTTTCAGTGCAATGCAATTATTTAAAAAAATTCAATAAAATTCTTCTCAAGAATTCAATTATTTCATAAATAATAAAATTATTTTTAGAAACTTAATTATTTTTAATACAATTTTAAATAAATTCTTTGAAAAATGATATTATTCTTAAAATTTTTATTAAAATTCTTTGAAAGAATTTCATATTAAGAAACATTTAGTAAATTATTTATTATTGTATTTAAATAATTGGATTCTCGTAGAATTTTCTAATAAAAATTGATTTAAAAATCAATTTCAGTTAAAGTTTTAGATAATAATTGAAAATTGATAGCATTATAGCTTGAATTTTTTGAAAGAATTGAATTTTGACAAGGTTTGAAGAAGAATTTCCGAATAATCTAAATTTCGTAAAATTGAATAAATTATCAATAAATGGATTTGAAAATTTTTAAAGAACTTTTTAAAAAATTATTAAAAAATAATTGATTTTTAGAGAAGAATTTTAGTTAAAAATTCTAGAAAATAATAAATTAATTTAAATGATGAAAATAATTTTGAGGAAGTTACAGTAACAATATTCTTACAAAATAATGATTTTATCACTTGGTCATCTTTAATTATAAAAAACATGAAGAAATTGATTACTTTGAGTCGAAGACTCGGAGTGATCAATATCTTCATGTTTTACAATAATATTCTATTATAAGTCATTGAATTTCCAAAGGTTTGAATTTGAAATTTTTGAAAATCTTAATTCCTATGGAAAAATAATAATTAAATATTAATTCAAAAATGACGTTATTGATGTTTTCGAATCATTTTACAATTAATGAAATTCGTAAATAAATGTAATGGAACATTTTTTTTAAGTATCAAATAATGTTTAGAGTGAATCAGAATATTCTTTAGGGTCAAGAAAAAAATGAAAATTTTGTCTGGAAATCAGGGAAAAACAAAATTAAATTTTTGTGGCAATGGTTAAAATTAATTGTGCAAAAAGTTTAGAGCAGATTTGAAAATAATTTTTAAAGTTATTAAATATTGGAAACTGTGAAGAATCTAAAGCGATTTTATTATTATTAGTATTATTATTATTACTATTATTATGAAATTTGCTGTAAGCGCATTCAGTGAGTGCATTTGTCCATATAAATGTGTGTATATTCAGACAGTTTCCATGAAAAGGCAACTATCTCCCCATGGAGTCATTCTCCCCATGAAATGACGCGGATGTGTGAAAATGATAATAAACGCTTCGTGGAAATAGATAAAGTATATAGTGGCAATGACTTAGAGAGTTGTGCGTGAAACATAGTCGCAGCGGTCAGTCATTACTGTAAAGTAAGTTCCAACAACCAATGATAGGTGGAACTTATCAATTCTTATAATCCTGCAATTGCAGTAAATTCACGCCGCATTGGTCATTTTCCGGTCAATGTTCTCCGCGAATCCTTTATAACGATTACATCATTATCATATACTGCAAACACTTCTCATCTTCTCTCGATTTCTTGTATATATCTGATACCGTCAATTTTTCTTTCTTCATTTTTAACAATTTTTTGTAAATTAAATTCGAATTTTAAAAAAACATTTAGTTTTATTCAATTTATTTGGGTACTTTTTTAGATTTCAGCCACCAAAAGCTATACTCTTTCTGTTTTTTTTTTTATAATTTCCACTACTTTAAATTCGTTAATACTATAAATAAAAAAACTATTTTCCAAAATTATAATCAAATTCTTTAAAACGATTCAATTATTTTCAAAAAATATTCGAAATTCAATTATTTTCAATATCTATATAGTATTTTCAGAAAATTTCGCAAAAGAATTGAATTATTTAAAAAAAATTGATAAAATTCATACAAAATTCAATTATTTTCATAAATAGTAAAATTTCGAATTCAAATACTTTCACGAATAATAACATTTTTCATAGAAATTCAATTTTTTAAACAAATTTTTGATAAAATTGTTAGCAACTATTCAATTCTTGTTATAAATAATAAAATACATCTCAGGATTTCAATTATTTTTAATTTAATTTTACAGGAATTGTTCAAATAATTCTTCGAAAGAATTCAATTATTAAAGATAAATAACAAAATTATTCCCGAAAATTCAATTATTTTGAGGCATTTTAATAAAATTCTTTGCAAAATTCAATTATTTTCATAAAAATGTAATAAAATACCACACAGACATTCAATTATTTTTATAAACTTTTCGCAGTTCAATGATTTTCAATATCTAGTATTTTCATAAAATTTCCAAACAGAATTTCATTATTTAAAAAATTTGTTGTAAAAATCTTCGTAAAAATTCAATTCTTTTCATGAATAATAAAAATTTTTCATGAATTCAGTTATTTAAATTAGAATTTGCATAAAATTAGTCGAAAGAAATCAATTATTTAAAAAATTTTATATAATTCTTTGCAAGAATTAAATTTATTTTATAAATATTTAAATTATTTCATGAACAATAAAATTCGTTGCAGGTCAATTCAATTTATTAGTATAGGATAAGAAAGAAGTAAATATTTTTGATGAAATTAGTAAAAAGTGAGAAAATAAAATATAGAATGGAATTTTTGTCAGTTTTGTGAAGTATCTAAAACGAATTTTTTTGGTCGTCGAGTTCAATTTTTCGTTAGCTACTTTTTTTAGTTTGAAAGCTACTTTTTGCTACTTTTTTTAATTAATTATCGAGTGCAAAGTCTGCGATTGTCTAAATGTCAATAAAATCTAATTTTTTTTTTAAATTCAAATGTTTCCAAAAATACGAAATTATTAACTATAATAATAATCTTCGTATTCATTCATTCATTTTTTCTGTCCCTCATACTCTGAAGTTGTCTTTTGTATAATACTTTTGTTTTTGGATTGTGTTTAGATAGATTGTATATTATATTATTATAATTATTTTTATTTTATAATTAATTTAAAATTATAATGACAAATAGAAATAATCAGAATTTTTTTCATTTCTTTTCATTAAAAGACTAATATTTTGTTAAATATTATGTTTTTTCAAATTGAAATTATGCAGATTTTTGTTCTTTACTTCTAAGGAAAATTAGAAAATTATTAAACTAAAAAAATTAAACTTAATTATTTAACTGTGATTAAGAAATAGAAAATTTATTTATTTTGCATTATTTTTCTTTATGAATCACAATTTTTTTAACAAAATTATTATTTTGTTTTAGAAAAAGAAGAAAAATATTTGCACAATTTCTATTTTTAATCTTATTTTTGGAACAGGATTTTCCACAGGAATTAAGACATTCAAAAATTTTAAATTCAAACCTTTTTTAAATTAAACAACTTATAAAAGTATTGTTATAAAACATGAAGACATGGATTGCTCCGAGTCGAAGACTCGGAGAGATTAATTTACAATTCTTGAATCTATTGTTTGCATCAAATAAATTTTATTTTTATACATATCTGTGAAAATCTCTTCGCGAAATTATTTGCAAAAACTTCTGGAAAAAAATTTCCTTACATTTTAAGGGAATTAACAAAATGAGTAAACAACAAAAGAAAATAAATACCATAGTAGAAATATACAAATAAAATGTTACAATTTTTTAAGAACTGAAAAATTGAAAAGGTTTTCGAAAAATGAAATAAAATTGGAAGAAAATAGAAAAAAATAGAAAAAAATTTCTATAAAAACAATTTCACAGTAAAATCCAACAGTAAATTCGTGTTTTTCATATTGACAAAAGTCTCCACCGAGGTCTCCACCCAGGAGTCAAAAGACGACAAGGCGTTGGCAGTGAGGCTTCAAATATACCCAAAGAGATAGTCTCGAGATTCACGTCTTTAAGTTTCACGGTCCTCTTCAAAGTTCTAGTAACGAGATCTTGAATTGAGAAAGATCAGAAAAGAAAAACCAGTCGTATATATATGTATATAAAAGTACATATGTATTAAATAGGTGTTTGTGATGTGTGTCTGCTGGTGCATTTTCAGGACAAGAGCATGTGCTCTGGGCGTGGAGCAACGCGAAAGAGATATACTGCTTTCGACCGCGTGTATTTATGGCGCATATATCCCAGAGTTTCTGTCCAATGTTTGTATATTTGTATGTTAGTAGGCATGTATCATTGCCCCTGTGAAAAGTCAAATTTCCTCCCCATCTCTCTCCCCCAGAATAATCACTTTTGGAAGTGTTTATAAATATGACAATTATTAATATTTTCATCCTCTCTTCATTGCCTTTTTTCTGTCAAATATATATTTCAAAAATAAAATATATGATCCGGCGGATAGTATAGAAGCATATACAATTCCAACGGCTGCTGATATCAAAAAGTTAACTTGAAAAAAATTTTTCAAAAAATGTATTTGATTCGAATAACCGATTACTTGTCTCTCATACAGGATTATAAAATTTTTGGTCCAAGTAACATCCATACAGTTGCAGTTCATTTTATTATACGTCAAGTTTTTAAGATAATTACAATCTTATTTTTTATTACTTTAAACAATTTTTACTGCAAATCAGAATATATTACTTAAGAAAGTCATAATCTATATACTTTAAATGGTTTCTGCGTTGCTAATTTCGAATTCGATGTTTGTTTTCAAAAATTTAAAATGGTTGAGAGATGTATAGGGTTCTCGAGTAAATCTTATTAGCGACTTCTCGGGTTAAAATCTCGATTTACATTTCAGGAAATTTTAATACACTAGTAACAATTCCAGTAATAATATCTAAATGTTGAATATCGCAACAATTTGATTCATTTTATGGTCCCAAATTAAAGATTCTTTAGAACACTATGTAACTGTTCTTAAATAAATATTTATTTGTATCGAATAATTTTTATCGCAATCAATTAAATTTTCTTCAAATATACAGAAATTGCAAGGATCACAATCCCTTCTTTTTTATATATAATTCCCTTTCGAGGCTTCACACTCGACTTTTAATTTTAAAAAAGTAGCTTTAAGGTGGAAAAAAGTAGTGAAAAAGTAGCTATTTGAAAATTAAATTTGATGACTCAAAAACTCATTTTAGACGATTCACAAAAATTTGTTTCATCATTTTATTTCCCTGATATTATTACAGTTTTAAAACAAATAAAATTTTTAAAGACTTCAATTTAAAAATCTTTTGAAATTTAAATACTTCTAAAAATTCAAAATGTAATACGATTCTAATAACCAATTATCATTTAAAATATTTACAAAAATTTATTTTTAAATCAATTCTTATGTGAAAGATCAACGAAGAATTCAATTATTTGAATAGAAAATTAAATACCTAATTAATAGAATATAATTAACTACTTCTTAAAATTGAATTTTTACAAATAATTTTATCAAAAATTCTTGTAATAATCGAATTCTTTAGAAGAATTTTAATAAAATTTTTAAGATAATTTACATTTTTTTGAAGGGAATTCATTAAAATGTACATTAAAAGTAATTGAAATTCAAATTAATTCAATTTAAATAATTGAATTACAGTGAAAATTGTGTTATTTATAAAAATAATTTACAGTCAAATAATTTACAGGCAAAGAATTCTATATATATTTGTTTAAATTATTAAATTCTTTTGAAAATTTTTTTATTAAAATAGTAAATAGATATTGAAAGTAATAATGAAAACATCAACGAGAATTCAATTATTTTAATAGAAAATTAAATAAGTAACAGAATAATTGAATATTTTTTAAAAATGAATTTTTATAAAGAATTTTATTAAAAATTCTTATAAATTATTGAATTCTTTCGGAAAAATTTAATCAAATTTTCTAACATTAATTGCACTTTTTTGGGAATTCATTTAAATTTGTATGAATAGTAATTGAAATTCTGCAATAATTTTTCTTATTTATGAAAATAATTAAATTCTTGCGAAGAGTTATATAAAATTTTTTTTTTTAATAATTGATTTTGTTCGTAAAATTCCATGAAAATTCTATTTTAAATAATTGAATTTCTGCAAAAATTTTATTATTTATGACAAGAATTCAATTCTTAATTTTCTTATTTAGAATTTAATTAAAATTTTTGAAAACAATTAACTTATTTTCAGAAATATTTTTTAAAATTGTATTAAAAATTTAAAAATAATTTAATTCCCGCTAAGATTTAGAAAAAAAAAATCTTTTAAATAATTGAATTTTTTGAGAAATTTATTAAAATAGTAGATATTGAAAATAATTGAATTTCGAAAAATTTTTGAAAATAATTGAATAGTTTCTAAGAATTTTTTTATTTTATAATTAATTTAAAATTGTAATGACAAATAGAAATAATCAGAATTTTTTTCGTTTCTTTTCATTAAAAGACTAAAATTTTGTTAAGTATTATGTTTTGTCAAATTGAAATTATGCAGATTTTTGTTCTTTACTTCTGAAGAAAATTAGAAAATTGTTAAACAACTGTGATTAAGAAATAGAAAGTTTATTTATTTTGCATTATTTTTGTTTATGAATCACAATTTTTTAAAGAAAATTATTATTTTGTTTTAGAAAAAGAAGAAAAATATTTGCACAATTCCTATTTTTAATCTTATTTTTGAAACAGGATTTTTCACAGGAATTAAGACATTCAAAAATTTCAAATTCAAACCTTTTTTAAATTAAACAACTTTTATATTATAAGAATATTGTTACTGTAACTTCATCAAAATTATTTTCATCATTTTCATTCAATTATCATTTTCTAGAATTTTAAATTATTTTTTATGAAAATAATAATTGAATTCCTGTGAAATGTTTATTATTTATGAAAATAACTAATTGTTTACATACAATTTTATTAAAATTTTTTTTAAATAATTGAATTCGTTTTGGGAAATTTTATTAAAATCTTAAATATTGAGAATCATTGAAATTGGAAAATTTTTTGATAATAATTGAAATTAGGACAAGAATTTTTTTGACATTTATGAAAATAATTGAACTTTGGAGAAGAGTTTTGTTATTTATAAAGATAGTTGGGATTTTCACGAGAAATTTTGTCAAATTTTGAACATAGTTGAATTTTATTTTATTTTTTTTTTTTTGAAAATAATTAAATTTCTGCAATTGTTTGTAATTTCTCCAAAATTGAATTTTTTTAGTGTTTTCAACAAAAATTTAAATTAGAAAATTTTTAAATTCTATTGTTTTTAAAATTGCTAATTTTATTTAAAAATTGTTAGTAAGAAATAAGCCGCGCGCTTTAGAGCGCGAATAATTTTTGCTAGTTGTTTGTAAAAGAAAATTTTTCCCTCAGATATTATTCGGCATTCATGATTATGAACTGCGATAAGTGCAGTACTTTTGTTTCGAGAGGATAACTTGAAAGAACATTAGAATAAGATTCTTCCTCCTAATATATATTTCCAGAAAATTCCTTTTTTTGTAGAAAATGCATTTTCTGCGCATAAAAAAGAATTTTTATATTATGAGGAAATATCAGTAAAGAAAAAAATTCCATCATGATTAGATGATTATACATAAAATAAGGGTGAAAAGGGAGGATTTGTATAAGCCGCACTAGTATTAAGAAAGTCATACACAGAGATTGTATATTTTATGATTTAACAAGCTGTTCATAAAGTTCTGTTTACAAGGCAAGAGCGATAATGGATGACAAATATTGGCAGATGCTCGAACCGAATATGTATATATAAAGTTTCAATCCCCTACCATATAAAGTTCGCTCCTTTATTACAGTAGTTCCATACCATCGAAAAAAAAAATATATATATAGAAGAACCATTCCAGTGGTTTCTTTTACAACAAATCCAACCTGGTATTGTCACTCGAGAAAAGGAATGCATAAATCAAATCTCGATTCGAGTAAAGCGCGCTAACAATGATTCTGTACACGAATTCGAACGGAAGAGCATTGCAAAAGGCGCGACCACAATGTGGTTCGATGACAAATGATTCCAAATGGATGCGCCTCTCTCTCTATACTATATATTATACCCTCGCGCCAATAGCCACCTTCAGATCTTTATGTCTATACCTATAGTGTCATCTATTAAACGTTTTTCTTCGTCTCAGAGAAATCCTCTTTTTTTGCTTCAAGGAAAAGGAGAAATCATTTTTCTAGTGCTGCGGAGAATTTTGTACATTCACACACACTGAGAGAGAAGATCATTTGTGATTAATACTCTCAACCATTTTTAGATTATATAAAAATTAGTTTAGTAAAATTTTTTAGTGCAATCTGCTTTTTACTTGTTGATGAATAAATGCTAATTGGTTGTGGTTACAATTTTTCTAGACCTACATATTAGTTTAACTAATAACTATTTTAATTTACTGTTTTAAAGAAGTTCAGATATAGTCAGCAATAGTAGGTTGTCACAGGTCATAAGAAAATCAGGGAAAAAGAAAGTTAAATTTTTGTGGCAACCCTGAGTACGCAACATTAAAAATTCCAACTTCAAAAATCCGAGAATGTAGGAAAACCGTGAAAATTTTAAATTGAAAATCGAAAATGCAAAAAACTACTTTACAATCATATATTTAAAAGGAAAGGGAAGAAAATGATAGTTTTAAAAACCGGAGACATCTCACAACAAATAAGGCGAGTAAGAGGAAGTTTTTTCCAAATCTCGGAAGCTATCAGTAGTGGAGAATTGTGTAGGTGTTCCGAAATGTTGGTGTATATATATAAGGAACATTGAAAAATTCATGCGTCGCACTATGCGAATATATATATGCATAAAACCATTTGCAAGAATTACGAGTTCACGAGGCGATAAAATCTGGCCTCGTAACGCCCCACGGTAAGGGGCAATGAACAAGATTTCTGTCAGCGGTTAGTTTGTTTTATGGTTAAAAGCGACGTCATGAAGGAAATCCATGCTTTCTTTCTGCTCCATCTGCACACTTTATGATCCTTTAAGGAATTCAGTCCAAAAACTCAAAATTCTCTATATAGTGAAAGGAGAAAAATAAGAAAAAAAAAGAAAAACGAGAAGAAAAAGAGAGAAAAGGACATGTGCAATTTATAGATATATTAGAGAGTTCCGGTAAAGGTCTCCGTTTAGTTCTGTCTGTTAAATTTAATGTTTTCGATAAAAATCTATCGATACCATATTACCGAAGCATCAGAATTAAAAAATAACAAAAATTATTTAAATCAAATATCAAATAATTTATTTTTTAATAACTTAAATCTTTGAAGAACTATCATAAAATAAATTATTACTTAGAAATTATTTAATAAATAATAATTAATTATGTTCAAAATTTTTTTTAAATTCTCGTCAAAATTTCAATAATCTTTATAAATAATAAAAATTCTTCTCCGAAATTCAATTATTTTCAAAAATGTTAATAAAATTATTGACAAAAATTTCAATTATTTTTAAAAAATTTCCTCAGTTCAATGATTTTTAATAACTATAATTTTAATAAAATTTTCCAACCGAATTCTATTATTTAAAAAATATTTTGATAAAATTCTACGGAAACATTTAATTCTTTTTATAAATAATAAACATTTCCCAGAAATTCAATTATTTACAAATTTTTTTATAAATTTCTTCGCAATAATTCCATTATTTTCATAAATTATAGATTTTTTCTTACAGAGATTCAATTCTTTTCAAAAATAATAAAGCTCATCGCAGAATTTCAATTGTAATATCTATTTTGATAAAATTTTCTAAAAGAATTCAATTATAATTTTGATTAAATTCTACGCAAACTTTTAATTATTTTCAAAAACAATTTTGTTTTTCACAGGAATTCAATTAACAAATTTTTTAATAAATTTCTTTACAATCATTCAATTATTTTCATAAATAATCAAATTCTTTTTAGGAATTCAATTAATTGAAATAATAAAACTCATCGCAGAATTTTCATTATGTTTAGTACAATTTTAATCAAATTCCTCAAAAAATGTAATTACTTTTAAAAATATTAATAAAATACGTCGAAAGAATTTAATTATTTAAAAATTTGAATTGTTAAAATTCCTTATCAGAATTCAATTTTAAGAAAAATTCAATTATTCAATAAATTATTTATTTTTGTATTTAATAAAAATTGATTTAAAAATGAATTTCAGTTAAAATTTTAGATAATGATTGAATATTAAAAGCATTGTAGCGTGAATTTTTAGAAATAATTAAATTTTGAAAAAGTTTTAAATTAAAATCTTTGAGAATTTAAATATTTTCCATTTGATGATGGCTTCGAAACTTTAGTTTCGTTTTAGTTTTGAATAGCACAACAAAACTAAATACAGGAACAAATAATTGCAGAAATTCAATTATTTTCAAGAGTGATAAAATTCTTCTCATAAAATTCAATTAGCATTTAAATTTAAAAAAAAATTCTCATCATAATCCTAATTATCTTTATAAATAATAAAATTATTCCCCAAAGTTCAATTATTTTCAAATCCATTTTAAATTCCCAAAAATAATACGTAAACATTTAATTACTTTCATAAATAATAAAAATTTCTCAGGAATCCAATTATTTACAAATTTTTTATAAACTCTTTCGCAATAATTCAATTATTTTTATAAATAATAAATTTTTTTTCAAAGTATTCAATTATTTTCATAAAAAATAATTAAAAATTGTAGAAAATAATAATTGATTTGAAATGATGAAAATAATTTTGAAAATATTACTGTAATAATATTCTTATAATATAAAACAATGATTTTATCACTCGATCATCTTTAATTATTATAAAACATGAAGAAATCGATCACTCCGAGTCTTCGACTCGGAGCAATCGCTGTCTTCATGTTTTATAAAAATATTCTTGTAAGTTATTGAATTTAAAAAGCTTTGAGTTTGGAATTTTTGAAATTCGTAATTCCTATGGAACAATAATATTGATTAAATATTTATTTAAAAAAAAAGTTATTGATGTTTTCGAAAAATTTTACAATTTAAGAAATTCGTAAATAAATGTAACAGAACATTTTTTTGAGTGCAAAAAATTATGTTCCAATTATTTTTATTTATAATTAATTACAAATTATAAGGACAATTAGAAATCATCAGAATTTTTTTCACTTCGTTTTATTAAAAGACTAAAATTTTGTTAAATATATTATGTTTTGTCAAATTGAAATTATGCAAATTTTCGTTCTTTTTCTTTTAAGCAAAATTAGAAAATTGTTAAACAACTGTGATTAAGAAATAGAAAATTTATTTATTTTGCATTATTTTTGTTTATGAATCACAATTTTTTAAAGAAAATTATTATTTTGTTTTAGAAAAAGAAGAAAAATATTTGCACAATTCCTATTTTTAATCTTATTTTTGAAACAGGATTTTCCACAGGAATTAAAAATTACAAAATTTCAAATTTAAACCTTTTTAAAATTAAACGACCGAGTCGAAGACTCGGAGTGTTCGATTTCTTCGTGTATTTTAATAATTAAAGATGACCGAAAGATAAAATCATTATTTTATATTACAAGAATATTGTTACTGTAACTTAATCAAAATTATTTTCATCATTTTAATTCAATTATTATTTTCTAGGATTTTAAATTATTCTTTATGAAAATAATAAATGAATTCCTTAAGGGCATTTGAACCTTGATGACGTTTCAGTTTGTGCAAAGCATGTGTGACGTCATCAAGTTTCAAATGCCCTTAAAAAAATTTATTATTTATGAAAATAATTGAATTTTTGTGAAATTTTTATTATTTATGAAAATACTTAAATGTTTGCATTCAATTTTATTAATATTTTTTTTTAAATAATTGAATTCTTTTTGGGAAATTTTATGAAAATACTAGAATAGTAGATATTAAAAATCATTGAAATTAGAAAAATTTTTGAAAATAATTGAAATTCGGACAAGAATTTTTTTGACATTTATGAAAATAATTGAACTTCGGAGAAGAATTTTTTTATTTATAAAGATAATTGGGATTTTTACGAGAATTTTTTTCAAATTTTGAATGTAGTTGAATTTTATTTTTTTTTTTTGAAAATAATTGAATTTCTGCTTAATTATTTTTAATTTTTCCAAAATTGAATTTTTTTAGTGTTTAAACAAAAATTTTAATTAGATAATTTTTAAATTCTATAATTCTATAAAAAAGTAACCGTGTCAATTCTTAACTAAAATTTAATGGAATTCATATTATAGAAATTCTATTAAATTATTCAAATATAAATTTCTATAGAATGTTGACTAGATTCTATGTAGAATCATTCTATAGTAGAATTTTTTTTGTCTGACTATGGCAGTATTTATAAATTATTCAAAAAGTTCATATAAATTGTTTAAAAAGTTTATGTAAATTAATACTATAATCGATTCTATACTTAAAAAAATAAACTCCCTTCTTTTCAATTCGCTTTAAAATTGAAATTCTCTTTTTTCTATAATTCGCAAAAAAAAAATCAATAATAAATAAAAAAAAGAATATTTCCAGAATGGATAAAAATTTATTTATTTCTCGAAGGGTAGTAATTTAAAAGGAAAATCGTGTGCACGTGATCTATTTCTCAAATATGTAAATTGTCGACTAACAAGTTTCCACAGAACTGTTTAATGATTAAAAAGTGGACAGATCAATGGACAATGATCGGATCATTGAAGAGAAAGAGAGAAAGTGAGTGCCGACCCTATTCGCGACTTATGTATATATATGTAGAAGGAAGGAAAGAGAACGCGGGTTTTCTGTCACCCAGAGAGACCCCATATGCGTACATAGACTGGGCATTATTTTATATTATTTTTCTATAGGTGCATCTGCCACACGACCCCGACTTGTAGGGCATCACACGACATGAGTGAATATTAGGGTAGGCCAGCACATATGGGCGTGGTTTTGGTGTCGTTTCTACCGAGGTATTGTCCCAAGACGAGACGCACCTGGGAGTGATGCACCACGCCTCTACATCGGACTACAGTCCAAAGGGAAACCCCATAGATGTGTATCATTCCACGTATTAAACTATGACAGACTTAATGCGTCTATATACTTGCCACTGTGTCTTCTTGTCAAATAACCCTTTTCGTGTCTTCAAAACAAGAGCAACTTTTTTTTTACATTTTTTTATATTAGACAAAAAATTTCTTTTATTATATAAATCGAGTCTGACTATTCGGAGTATGTAAATTTTCGTTTTATTGCAGATCTGTTTTTTTGATTATATACAATATGGGTGATGATTCTTCACTCGCAATGGTCATACTTTTGCTTCCTCACTGTTCTCTATTTTATAACTTTGCGAATTATTTTTACATCTGCTTCAAACTTTTGCACAATTAATCTTCAGTATGTTTTTTTAGTAACATCCAGGTTTTGCACTCATTTACTAAAACCTACTATTTACTACTTTTTTACGTTATGCTACTATTTGGGTACTTTTTTTAGATTTCAGCCACTAAAAGCTACTATTTCTGTTTTTTTTTATATTTTCAACTGCTCTAAAATTCGCTAATACTAGAAATCAAAAACTATTCTAAAAAATTATAAACAAATTCTTGAAATCGATTCAATTATTTTCAAAACATATTCGAAATTCAATTATTTTCAATATCCAGTATTTTCATAAAATTTCGCAATAGAATTCAATTCTTAAAAAAAAAAAAATTGATAAATTTCATCCAAAATTCAATTATTTTTAGAAATTAATAAAATTTTCACAGGAATTCAATTAATTTAGAATAGCATTTTCAAAAAAATTTCGACAAAATCAATTATTTAACGAAATTTTTCTACAATTCTTCACAATAATTCAAGTACTTTCACTAATAATAACATTTTTCATAAATATTCAATTATTTAAAAAAAATTTTTGATAAAATTCTAAGCAAGAATTCAATTAGTTTCATAAATAATAAAACTCATCGAAGAATTTCAATTATTTGTTATACTATTTGAAATTAATTCATAGAAAAATTTAATTATTCTCACAAATAAAATTATTCACAAGAATTCAATTATTTTCAAAAATAACAAAATTTTTTACAGAAATTTAATTTTTCCTTAAACATTTTAATAAAATTTTTCGCAATAATTCAATTATTTTGATAAATAATAGAATTCTTCTCAGTAATTCAATTACTTTTACTAATAATATTTTTCATAGATCTTCAATTATTTAATAAAAATTTTAATAACATTCTTAGCAACTATTCAATTATTTTCATAAAAATAAAACTCATATAGAAGAATTTTAATTATTTTTAATACTATTTTAAATTAATTGATCAAAAAATTCAATTATCTTCACGAATACAATTTTTCACAAGATTTCAATTATTTAAAATAAAATTTTCATAATATTTATTATATTTCGTAAAAAGTAATTATTTAAAACAACGTTTATAAAATTCTTATAAAGAATTCAATTAATTTGAAAAATAACCAAATTTTTCATAAAAATTTAATTCTTTTTCGCAATAATTCAATTATTTTCATAAATAATAAAACTTATAAAATAATTTCAATTATTTTTGAAAATTTTAATAAAATTCTTAGCAACTATCCAATTATTTTTATAAATACTAAAATTCATCGCAGGATTTCAATTATTTTTAATACAATTTTACAGGAATTGCTCGAAAAATGTAATTATTCTTTAAAATTTAATTTCAATTGCTCGAAAAAATCAATTATTGAAAAAAATGTTTTCTTAAAATTATTTGGAAGAATTCAATTATTTACAAAAATATTAAAATTTTTCAGAAAAATTCAATTATTTTCAAATATTGTAATAAAAATGTTCGCCATAAAACAAGTACTTTCATAAACAATAAAATTCATCTCAGGAATTCAATTATTTTTGAAAATTTAAATAAAATTCTTAGCAACTATTCAATTATTTTCATAAATAATAAAATTCATCGCAGGATTTCAATTATTTTTAATACAATTTTACAGGAATTGCTCGAAAAATGTAATTAGGTTCTTAAAAATTTTAATTTCAATTTCTCGAAAAAATCAATTATTTAAAAAAATGTTTTTTAAAATTCTTTAGAAGAATTCAATTATTTACAAATATTTTAATAAAATTGTTTGAGAGAAATCAATTATCTTAAATACAATTTTAATTAAATTTGTTTGAAAAAATTCAATTATTCTTTTAGATTTTATAAAAATTCTTCCCAAGAATTCAATTATTTACATAAATAATTCTTCGAAGGAATTCAATTATGTTGATAAATAACAAAATTATTCCTGAAAATTCAATTATTTTGAGGCAATTTAATAAAATTCTTTGCAAAATTCAATTATTTTCATAAATAACAATATTCATCACAAAAATTCAATTATTTTTAAAAGTATTAGTAAATTTCTTCTTGGAAATTCAATTATTTAAAAAAATTCTAATAAAATCGTTTGGAAGAATTCAATTACTTTCATAAATAATAAAATGCTTTTTAGGAATTTAATTATTTTCAAAAAAAATTTAATAAAATACCACATAGACATTTAATTATTGTTAAAGATTTTAATAGAATTCTTTGTGAAATTTAATTATTTTTAAAAACTTTTCACAATTCAATAATTTTCAATATTTACCTTCTTTATAAAATTTCCAAACATAATTCAATAATTTAAAAAATTTTTTATAAAAATCTTCGTAAGAATTGAATCATTTTCATGAATAATAAAAATTTCTCAGGAATTCAATTAAAATTAGAATATGCATAAAATTAGTCGAAAGAAATCAATTATTTAAACAGTTTTATAAAATTCTTCACAAGAATTAAATTATTTTTATAAATATTGAAATTCTTTCATGAATTATAAAATTCGTTTGCAGGAATTCAATTTATTAGCAGGATAAGAAAGAAGTAAAAATTGTTGATGAAAATTAGAAAAAAGTCAGGAAAATAAAATATAGAATGGAATTTTTGACAGTTTTGTAAAGCGTCTAAAACGAGATTTTTTGTCGTCAAGTTTAACTTTTTAATAGTTATTTTTTACTACTTTCTTAAAATTAATTATCGAGTGCAAAGTCTGAATATCATAATCGAAAAAAATTAATTTTTTTAGTTATTTGGTTTAATTGGAAATGTCACAAAAATGCACTTTTCTCGATTCTTCACACGCAGAAATCATCAAGTTTATAATATGCTTTATTTTACACAAAGCCTATTTTAATCGTGTTTTTGTTTACTCCATTCGAAAGTTCATCTCCGAAACTAAGGTTTCGGGCTAGTTCCACCAACTCCGATTAAAAGTTAATTTATAATTAATTTATAATTAAAGTAAGTTTAAACGCTCATCAGTTAAGGATTTAGTCATTGATTAACTTTTAATCGTTGTTAGTGAAATCAGCTCTAAGTTTTTTATGTTTGCGTCATATTTTTTTCAGCGTAGAAATAATGGAAATTATAAAAATCGAAAAAATTGAAAAATAAATTATATAAAATGAAAATGAAAGAAAATGCAATTTACCATGCGTCTGGGTGGAATATTCACATGACAAGAAGAAGCTCGAGTGGGGGTATTATATATTCACAAGCTGGCAACCGGTTAGAGAGCGCCATTACTTTCCTCGGTCTTGGCGCATCCGGCACATTCTGAACAATGACTATAGACAGGTAATGACTGTGGCCCGTATTGTGTCTCGGTACTCAGGCTCGCATGATCCCGTATGTCATATACTCTCATACGTATGCCTCACAATTGCAAAAGCATTTGCATGCTGAAAGCTTCTGCAACAGGAATCCTATGCGATCCTTCCTCTACTCTACTCTACTCATTTTCAAAGATGACTGGTTCTCTCTGAAACCTGACATTTTGCTAAATGGTGTCAAATCTACATCCCCATAAATATTCGCTTCTTCATTATTTAAATCACTCGCGCTCTCACTCTCATCGCGTTTTAATCGAAAATAATGCAGATACTGAAATTTACACCTGAGAAAAGAAAATTAACAGAATGACGCGATATAAAAAAAATTAATCTTCTTTTTAGCCCATACATATCCCTCACTTTTTTAAATGAAATTATCAATTTTAAAAATAATAGAACTTAAAAATTTTTAATTCATATTTTATTTTTATAAAAGAAAATTAACTATCCCTATTAATATAAAATCATATCGCCGCCGCCGCTGTTTCAGAAAGTTTTAAGGGACCCTTATAGTAGGGGGAACATAGTCAAGGTTGGCCCACTGTCAAGGTAGGTCCATCGTCAGAAACAAGTTATATTTGACCTAAATTCAGGTCAATTTAAGGGCAGTTTTAACCTACAGGCCAAAATTACTCAAAATTTAGGTCAATTTTAAGGGCAGATTCAACCTACAGGTAAGAAACTAACAAACTAACCCCTCTGCCCTCAAAATTTAAGTCAATTTTAAGAGTAGTTATGACTTAAAGTTAAAAATTGACAAACTTATCGCTCTGCTTTCAAAATTTAGTTCAATTTTAAGGGCAGTTTTGACCTAAGCATTAAAAATTGCGTTTTACTCTGCCCGTAAAATTTATGTCAATTTTAAGGGCAGATTTAACCTACAGGTAAAAAATTGACAAACAATTCCCTCTGCCCTCAAAATGTAGGTCAATTTTAAGGGCAGTTTTGACCTAAACGTCAAAAATTCACAAATAATTCCCTCTGACCTCAAAATGTAGGTTAATTTTAAGGGCAGTTTTAATCTACAGGTCAAAAATTAACAAACAATTCCCTCTGCTCTCAAAATTTAGGTTAATTTGAAGGGCAGTTTTAACCTACAGGTAAAAAATTGACAAACAATTCCCTTTACCTTCAAAATGTAGGTTAATTTTAAGGGCAGTTTTGACCTTAACGGAAAAAATTGACGAACAATTCCCTTTGCCCTCAAAAATTGGGTCAATTTTAAGGTCAGTTTTCATCTACACCGCAAAAATTGTCGAAAAAACTTCCTCTGACCTGACCTTTCCTTAAAATTTAGGTTAAATTTGACATATTTTTTAGCCTATACATGAAAAAAGCAAATAAATTAGGATTTTTTAAAAAGTCGTACCCTTATATTAAAGTTTGACGGAATTTTCGACCTATTGGTTAAAAGAAGTTTGACCTAAATTTCAATATTAAGTTTCAATCAATAAAAGATGTTATAAATTGACATATTTTTTTTAAAAATTCTATTGAAATTATTTTTCTGTCCTCAAAATGTACTTTAATTTTAATGGCAATTTTTTCCTACAAGTTAAAATTTGACCAGAAATCTCCCTCTGATCTGATATTTTCTTAAAATTTAGGTCAATTTTAAGGTCAGTTTTGACCTACACGTCAAAAATTGACAAGAAAATTCCTTCTGACCTACTGTTTCCTCAAAATTTAGGTCAATTTTAAGGTTAGTTTTGACCTACGGGTAAAAATGAAGCCCACAAACGTCTATTATTTTACGTCGAAATCTTTAGTCCGTCCATAAATTACATAAGACATTTAGGGGGGAAGGGGGTCAGCAAGATCTTGCGAACAATAGGAAAAATGGTGCTAATGTATGTAAAATATCTTACGAGGGAGGAAGGGGGTCAAATTTACCCAAAAAATGACTTACGTAATTTATGGACAGCCCCTAATGGCCCTTACATTACGTCAACATTTATGTCAACTGCAGGTAAAAAGGGGCCCAATAATACTTTTGACACTGAGAAAAAAGAATTATCAAATTTACTATGAGGAGTGTCAAACTTGAAAAAGTTGACACTATAATCACTTCCGTAAAGTAGAATTCTCTATTAGTTATCTTTTTTAATATCTCCTGTTATAATTTACTCTAACTCATTACTATGCCATCATATTAAGATAACATGATTTTAAAAATTAAAATAAATATTAAAAATAGTTAGGGGGTTGGCGCGCGAAGCCCCCCTAGTATATATATATATATATATATATATATATATATATATATATATATATATATATATATATATATATATATATATATATATAGTTTTAATATTATTATAATTATAATAATCATATATTCTGACATGGGGAATTCAGGGAAAAGTCAGGAAACTATAAAATTACCACGAATTCTAATACAAAACCTTCAATTTTTTCAATATATCTGACAAAAATTTCCTTTTTAAATAACTTAAATCTTGAATTTATATATAATAAAATATATAAATTATTTAATGAATAATTTTACTAAAATATTTCAAAATTAATTCAAGTTTAAAAGAGTTGCGTTTACAATTTCCATAAATAAATGAACTTGAAATAGGTTTCAATTTCAAATTTTATAAAATTTCAATGTTGAATGAATTTAATTAGAAATTTTAATGAACTTAGATTTTTTAAAAATGTTAATAATTCAAAATCTTCTAAAATTAGTTAAATTTGTCAATATATATTTAATTAATAATTATTAAAAATAATGGATTTATAGAAGAATTTTGAAGAAGTTACAAATGATAGAAATCAGATATTTACAAATTTTAATAAAATTTTTCTCAATAATTCAATTATTTTCAGAAATAATAAAACTTATCGCAGAACTTCAATTATTTTTAATACAATTTTAAGAACTTCAATTATTTTTAATACAATTTTAATTGAATTCCTTGAAAAATGTAACTATTCTAAAAAATTTTATTAAAATTCATAAAAAGAATTCAATTACTTAAACATTTGTTAATAAAATTCTTTATAAGAATTAAATTTTAAGAAACATTCAACTATTCAATAAATAATTTACCTACTTTTGTATTTAAAATAATTGAATAAAATTTAATTAATTTTATAAAACATGAAGAATTCGATCGATTTCCTCATGTTTTATAACAATTTTTTTAAAGTTGATTAATTTCAAAAATGTTTGAATTTGAAATTTTTGAAAATCTTAATTCCTATGGAAAAATAATAATAATAATTAAAGAAAAAAATAATTCAATTATTTAAGAACAATTTTAATAAAATTGTACGAACATATTTAATTATTTTTATAAATAATAAAAATTTCACAAGAATGCAATTATTTAAAAAAATTATTAAAAATTTCTTTCCAAAAATTCAATTATTTTCATAAATAATAAAACTCATCGCAGAATTTAAATTATTTTTTATACAATTTTAAGTTAATTCCTCAAAAGATTCAATTATTTTCAAAAATTTTAATAAAATTCTATTTAAGATTTGAATTATTTTCATAAATAATAAAATTTTCAGAGGAATTCAATTATTTTGAATACAATTTTCTTGGAAATTTTTCAAACAAAATCAATTATTTAAAAAAAATATTTATAATAATGACAAATATAATTTGTAAACATTTTTCTCCTTTATTTTTAAAAAACTTTTAATTTTATTAAAACAATTGAAATTAAGAAATAGAATTGATGCAAATTATTTCCTTATGAAAATTGAGAATTTTCTACAAAAATATTAAGAAACGGGAATAGCTAATGTTTTTCTTCCCAAAAGAAAAAAATGAGTTTGTAAACAATATTTTTATTGAGAAATAAAAATTATGCCAAACAATATTTAAAAAAAAACAAAAATTAACTTTAAACTGCGGACAGAATGATTGAAAAGATGTGAAGATTAATATATAGTTAATATTAAAATTGAATTATTATTCTTTATATTTGATATTATGCTAAATTTCACATAAATTTTTTTAAATTTTAGTATTTTTTATATTAAAATTTTGCTTTGTCGCATTTTTTTCCCGAATTGTAAAATACTTTTTGAAAAATTTAATATTATTCATGAACAAAAAATTTTGAACGTTCAAATGAACGAAATATTTTTTGTTAAAAATATTTTCATAGATTATTGATTAAAATTCAAATTAAAAACTCAAATTTTACATTTAGAAACATTATAATTAATTTGCTTAATAGTGACGCAAAATTATAGTTATAAAAATTTAATTTGAAGAAGAAATAAATAAATTTCGTTCATTTGAACGTTCTAAACTTTAACCTCCTTTTTTATTATCTCTCCGAGTATTTATGTTTTACAGTAGTAATTCTACAAAATTTCCCGAAAATTTTTCCATCTTACGCTTCACCCAGAATAAAGATATATATTTGACTCAGAACCAACTAGATTTTTCATTTGTTTCAAATAAATTTTATTTGCGGTTTAAATAAAATTTTATTTGGCTCAAATAATATATTTTCTACTAATTTATTAGTAAGATTTTTTACACTATTATTGTAAGTCAAAAGCAAAAAGTCAGTCACTAATTCAAAGTAGTATAAACATTTTTATACTACAATTCAAATTCAGACAGATTATTATTTTTACTAATATGCTAATATAATATAAAAAATTTCTTGATTCTTTTTATTCATTATATTATTCATATTAAATTCAACATGTGGTTTAAAGGTAAAAGAAAATTTTTTGTTTTTTTTTTCTCACTGATGAGAAATTGAGTAACATATTGAGTACCTAATATTGATTAAAATACAGAATCGATCTGCGAATGCGAAGATAAAAATATATACTTGACGATACGCTTATTTGTTTTCATTTGAACGATTTATGATGCATCTAGAGTTCATATTGCGTCACTTGTTATTTATGCACGTGTGTGCTTGAATGAGAAATGCCTCGGTTCCACCCCGGCCCACCTGGGGGCGGAATCACATCCGCCCCGGCCGCCTCCAGGCGGATTGGGGCCGCACATGGAAAATCAACAAAACCTATCGTGTTCTCTAAACAAAAGTCACTGCTTCTTTTTTTCGTTTCAACTCTATAATGTATAACACAATTTTGTTAATTTCTCTTGTAGAGAATTATTCCCCTCTTTCCTATATTCATCGCTTATTTATTATATTTCTATAATTTTAGGATTATGTATTACTTGATTATGGGGGTCATAATTTTCAGAATGAAAAATTGAAAATTAATCCATTAGAACATAATTAACTATAATTTTGTTCCTGCGGTTTAAAAAATTCGATATCATTTTACTAGAATAATTCTATGTATAAAATTTTATAAAATTTAGTGAATCTTCGATTGAATTTCACTAGAATAATACAATAGAATTTCTACTGAAATTTTTTGTAAATATTTGCTATAAATTTAAAGAATAGTTTACAGAATAACTTTTTACATTCTCATAAAAAATGAAAAGGTATTGGATTTTTTTTAAATAAATCTTTCTTTAAATTTTGTATAAACTGAACGTTGTTTTGTAAATTTTTTTGTAGAATTACTATTAGTTTTTCAGTCAGTAAAATTTGATAGAATTTTACTGCGAATTACTCAAGAAAATGATAGAAATTTTCGCAAATATGTTTTTATGGGTTTTAATTAATTATATATTATTAATATTAAAAACATTATCAATTAATTTTTTCTGCTTTTGAATTTCGCGCCTTTACAGTTCATTAAATTGCCGCCTAGATGTCATGAAAATTCTCTCATAAACGAAATGAAGCGAACAGAAATTCCTTTATTTTACTACATTCGCGCAAGAAATCATAAAAATTCGTAAAATAAAACCCATTCCGAAGACTTATTTTGCTGAATTAAATTCAGAGTTTAAGAAATGGAAAGATTTTTTAGAAACTAAACTTTTAAAAATATTCGGAAAATTCACAAAATAGAAATAAAAATGAGGGGTGAAAAGGTACGAGTCTGAAAATTTCTGAACGATTTTGAATTTGTCGTTCTAATTTTTTTTTTATACTCTAATATGAACATTTGGCGATTTGATATACTCGTACAAAGAATTTTCGAATGATGAAGAAAAAAGTGTAACTGCATATATTTTCATTTTGCGCCGGCGGCCGATATGACAGATGGAGAAACGTACGTCGTGCGCTCAAAAATTCGTCA
This sequence comes from Leptopilina heterotoma, assembly GCF_015476425.1. Classification (NCBI taxonomy): domain Eukaryota; kingdom Metazoa; phylum Arthropoda; class Insecta; order Hymenoptera; family Figitidae; genus Leptopilina; species Leptopilina heterotoma. The sequence goes on along the minus strand of NW_025110953.1, from coordinate 721,918 downwards.
ATGCATTGGAAAGTATTTTTATTCAGATGCATGGCCCACATATGCCTGAAGGGATAATAACAGTTTGGAAAAAAGGATGCGTGCAACCACATATTGCCATTTTTTCTTTCAATACATACCTTTCATTATTGCTCTATTCCCCTAAATATGATTTCGATATATAAATGGAGAAAATCTAATATATATATCGCTCACAACTCCAATAATTCATTTTTATTTCTACATACACTGAAAAAAATTTATTTCATTTAAATAACTGATTATTTCAGTATTTTCAATGAAATATTTACTTGAATCAGATAATTTTTATTTGAGTCAACTAAATGGTATTTGAACCAATAATTTCAGTATATGAAGCAAATATGAATTGAACCATATTTAATTGACTCAAATAAAAATTATTTGATTCAAGTCAATATTTCATTGCTAATAAAAATATTTTTAAAATATTAAATTTATAATCGGTTATTTAAATCGTGATTAATTTTTATTAATTTTTCTATTTATTTTTTTTATTTCCTTCATTTTGTTTGTTAGCGAATTTTCATGTCGTTCAGGCGTCAATTTCAAGAACTGTGTTGGTGCGAATAAAAAAAAAGAAAAATTTAATTAACAATATATTATTATTAATAATATTTTAATTATTTAGAGCTATAAAATATAAACAAATAATTGTCTTTCAAGAAAATATTTACCAAAATTTAAGTCGAAATTCTATTCAATTTTCCTTGTAAAATTAAATTTTACATTTTTATTTGTAAAATAAAAATTTTTTGATTAATTTTTACCAAGAAAAAAATTTGTGTCTAAATCAAAACCTAATTATTTAAAAAAAATTTTGAAAAATAATTCTTCGATATATTATTTTATTATCCTTGATCGTTTAAAGTGTTGAAAATGAATTTAATTTATTTTCATATTAAAATAATACACCACAATTTTATGTGTAGTTTATGGATTTAAATTTCAAGGGAATGATATACAAGATATTTAAAACTATATCAAGAAAATAATTTAAATATTCCATAAAATTGTTTTTATAGTAAATTTTTGAGAGGAATTCAATATGGTCATAAAATAAAATCGATCAGAAAAAATTTCGATCTTTTTTGAATTTTTATTTTTCTTAAAAATTTGGAGATTTTGAAATCCATGCGTAATTTTGTAGAAAATATAGTTTTTTGAATACAAAAAAAATTGCCAAATAAAAAAATTGATTTTTATAATTTTTTAAGCATTTTTTTTATAAAAAAAATTGTTTTAAACTTAAATACTAAAAAAGTATTATTATTATTTATGTTTTTGTTTGAAAATCCATTTGTTTATTTTTCTAATTTATTGCAGATGATAATCTTTTTTGCATAAAAAATTAAAAATTAAAAAAAATTATGATCTGACTGAAATTATTATCTGAAATTAGAAAAATAAACAAATGAATTTTCAAATAAAGAAATTGAATAATAATAGTATTTTTAGCATTTTTAGACTAAAACCAAATTTAAAAAAAAAAATGCTTCAAAAAGTATAAAAATCAATAATTTTTCATTTAGCAATTTTTTGGTAGATTCAAAAAAAATATTTTCTACAAAATTTAATTATTAATTAATGTTTAATATTAAATTTAAAATTTAAAAAAAATTTTTTCAATTTTCTTTAATTAATTCAAACTTAGATAGTAAAAGCACTTTGAAAAGGTAAATAAGAATAAGAGAATAATGAAAAAATAGAAAAACCACTGGACAGAATAAAATGATGACTTTTACTCATAAAATTCGTTTCTGATTCAAAAATTTGTCACGGGAGTTTAGTGTGTGCATCTATAGATGTAATCCGAAGGAGAAAAAAGGATCCGCGTGAAAAAAAAGAGAAATGAAAAGAATAAGCTGAAATGTGTATGGCCTGCCTATGGTATTACACGCGATTTCTTTAACAAAAGAATCTTCTTTTGTCGATTTAAGTTGATGTTTTTGTCGAATTTTCAAGCCTGCTACTATTTTTCTATTCTTTCCCTCCCCAGGGGAAAGTGAAAAGTAGAGCAATCAATTGTTGAGACTCTCACCTCAAAACCAATACCCATACATATTATATATGCTTTTATAGAATCAAAAAAATAAAAAAAAAATTGACGAAATAAACTTTCATTTTTCTCAAAATATTTCTAAATGTACCTATGCATTACTCATTTAATTTTTAATTTGAATTTAAATTAAAGTAATAATTTTTACAAAGAATAATTTTTATTGCTCTAAAGAAACAATATTGATTTGTTAATAATAAAAATTTTTATTTTCAACTAGAAAACAATTTATACAATTCTGCATTCTTAAATTAAAAAAAATTTATTATCTTTATTTTAATATTTTTTTTATTAAATTGTTTCTAATTATTTTTATCTATTTTTCTAACCATTTTTTCATTACTATAATATTTTTTTTTATTTTCTTAATTGTTGTTTTTCGTATTATTCAAATAAAAATGATAAGTTATTGTTTTTTGCAAATATTTAAATAGCAGGTATAAATAATAATTGATTGTTTTTCGCTTTTATTTAAGATAACATTTTCCTAAAGTTTTGAACGTTTAAATAAACGAAATATTTTTTATCTTCTCCAATAATTTTAAAAATTAATAGATTGAAATGGAAAAATACTGTAATTAATTATTTATTTAGCTAAAAAACATTTTTTTAATTATAGAAAACAATATTTTGTGAATAAAATTCAAATTAAATGAAGTAGTAAAAATATCGTCGTTCATATTATTGAACGTTCGAAACTTTAGGGACATTAAATAAAATTATTATTTATGAAAATAATTAATTTTTTTTACAATTTTACAATAAAAAGTAAAAATTATTGTTTTTGAATTATTTAAATAAAAGGGTATAAATTATTGTTTTTCCGAGAGTTTGCAAAAAATGTTGAACATTCAAATGAATGAAATAATTTTTAGATATACAAAAAGCTTCAAAAATTTCTATACCTGAATCAAAAATCGAAAACGTATTAAATTAAAAATTTTAGAAGCTGGTAAATTATTTGCTATACTTAAACTTGAATCAATATTATAAAATTTGAATTTTTTAAATAAATAAATAAATTTCGTTCATTTGAACGCAACGTTCAAAATCTTATGTTCATGTTCTTTTCTATTGTTTTTATAAATAAAGGTAAAAATTGTTTTTGCATTATTTAAATAATAGGTAAAAATTATTTTTCTGATTAAAAAGTTAAAATTATTGTTTCTTCAATTATTAAAATAAATAAAAGCTCAAAGTAATTGTTTTTCGCAATTATTTAAATAAGAAGTAAAATTTCTTCCTTTTTGCAATATTATTCAAATTAAAGCTAATAAACTATTGTTTTTTTATCATTTAAATAAAAGGTAAAAATTTTTGGTTCTTTTTTTGCAATTATTTAAATAAAACGTATGAAATTTAACGATTAAGAATAATTTCTTTTTTTTTTTGGGTAAAAACGAAAAAAAGATTCAATGAAATTCCTCGTAATTTCCGTCTCTCATTTTCATCCATATACAAATATATATGTACGTAATATATTATATATATTCTCCGCTATTATTTGCTCTCACCTCTCGTGGTGAGAGTCAAGCTGGAGGGCCTTTTTTCGAAAGATAAAAGTATACGTTACAAGGGACGTCTAAACAAATCTATTGACCAGCCTGTGGAGTCATTGAAGATTATATTCTTTGTTGAAAAAACCTTGAATGAATAATAGATGAATGGCAAAACGAGAAAAAAGGTGTTTTACAAAAATTATCAACTGACTTACGTAGTTTTGTAAATAATAATAATCTATCCTCTTATATGTGTCCTTCTTCATTCATTCATTCATTCATTCACATATAACCAGAAGTTGCATTCTCAAATATACATAATATTGCCTCACGTCGTCTCAAGTGTCCCGCTTTTCAATATAATCCATAAATTACTCCCGTACTGCTTAAAAGTGATCCACAAACATACGAGAAAAAAAGAGACGAAAAGATCAACAGACTCTTTGTTGATTTATGAAATCAATATGTCAATTATTGATGGAATTTGGATTTTTCTTCTTGGAATTTCTGGAGAAGAAGAAATTTGTCATGAAAACTGCATAATATTGTTCTATTTAAATAATTTTAGTAACTGCCTTAATTCTCTGAATTTGAATTCAAATTTTTGAATTGAACTTGGATTATTAAAATTATTAAAATAATTCTAAAGTTCTGAACGTTCGGATGAACGAAATTTTTTTTTCATTTCCTCTTGAAATTAAATTTTTATTACAATAATTTTGCGTTACTATTAAAAATATTAGTCAATTATAAAGATTTTAAATTCAGAAAATTTTTTAATTTTTAAATTATAAATTTTAATAATTGATTTAATTCTCTGAATTTGAATTCAAAATTTTTAATTTTAAATTGAATTTGCATTTTCAAATCGAAATAAAATTATTTTAAAGTTCTGAACGTTCATTAATAAACGAAATTTTATTCATTTACTTTTCAAATTAAATTTTTATTACAATAAATTTGCGTCACTAACAAAAAAAAGTCATTTATAAAGGTTTTAAATGCAAAATTAAAATTTTTATTTTTATTGCAATCAGTAATTTTTTAAAACATTTTTAATAAAAAATAGTTCGTTTATTTGAACGTTCAAAACTTGTAAAAATTTAGATTTGAAAAATTCTAATTTTTAAAAGAAATTATATAAAAATTTAGTAAATTTATATTCAGGGTTGCCACAAATAAGGAAAGTGAGGAAGCTAAGGGGAAAATCAAGGAATTTTATTGAAACTACTGGAAAAAATTTAATTTTTAGAATTCATAAGAAAATTCTGAAGTTTTGCATTTTTTGTTTGACTTATTATGAAATTACAAAGAATTCTAATACAAAAAGCCTTTAAATTTTTCTATTTTTGACAATAATTTCTTTTTAAATAAATTAATTCTTGAAGAACTATCATAAAATTATTACTTAGAAATTATTTAATAAATAAATTTACATAAATATTTCAGAATTAATTGAATTTTAAAAGAGTGCGGCGTTTACAATTTTCATAAATAGATGAACTTTAAAAGCTTTCAATTTAAAATTTATAAAATTTCAATTTTCAATGAATTTAATTTAGAAAAATTTAAAGAACTTAGATTTTTGGAAAATTTTAATAATTCAAATTCTTCAGAAGAACACTAACAAAATTTAATTTTGAAGAAGTTGCAAATGATTATAAAAATCCAATGTTTTTCAAAACTAATAAAATTCTTCGTAGAAATTCAATTATGTTCAACAATTTTTTAAATTCTCGTCAAAATGTTAATTATTTTATAAACAATAAAATTCTTGTCCAAAATTTAATTATTTACGAAAATTTTAATAAAATTCATGTTAAAATTTCAATTATTTTCAAAAATTTTCCTCAGATTGTCAATAAATCTACTATATTTTAATAACATTTTCCAAAAGAATTCAATTATTTAAAACAAATGTTGATAAAAATGCTGTGCAAACATTTAATTATTTTCGAAAATAATAAAAATTTCACAGGAATTCAATTATTTACATATTTCTTATAAATTTCTTCGCAATAATTCCATTATTTTAAAAAATAATACAATTTTTTTTAGAAATTTATATAATTTCCTAAATAATGAAACTCATCGTAAAATTTCAATTATTTTCAAAAATTTTCCTAAATTCAATGATTTTTAATAAAATTTTTCAAAGGAATTTAATTATTTAAAAAATATTTTGATAAAATTCTATACGCAAGCATTTAAATATTTTCATATAAATAATAAAAATAAATTTTATTCCTGAGAAATTTTTATTATTCATGAAAAGAATTGAATTCTTACGAAGATTTTTACAAAAAAATTTTTTAATAATTGAATTCTATTTGGAAATTTTGTGAAAATAGTAGATGTTAAAATCATTGAATTGCGAAAAGTTTTTAAAAATAATTAAATTTTACAAAGAATTCTATTAGAATTTTTGACAATAATTGAATGTTTGCGTGTGACATTTTATTAAATTGTTTTGAAAATAATTGAATTCTTAAATAGAATTTTATTATATTTTTTGTGAATATAATTGAATTCTTGCGAATGATTTTATTAGATTTTTTTTAAATAATTGAATTTTCAAGAAGAAATTTACTACTTTTAAAAATAATTTAATTTTTGTAATGAATATTGTTATTTATGAAAATAACTAAATTTTGCAAAGAATTTTATTAAAATGACTCAAAATAATTGAATTTTCGTGAATAATTTTGTAATTTATCTTTAATAATTGAATTCTTTCAAAGAATTATTTACGTAAATAATTAAATTCTTAGAAAGAATTTTATTAAAATCTAAAAGAATAATTCAATTATTTCAAAAAAATGTAATTAAAATTGTATTTAAAAGAATTTTATTAAGATTTTCAAAAATAATTGAATTCATGAGAAAAAATTTTATTATTTACGTAAATAATTGGATTTATTGCAAAAAATTTTATTAAAATATTTAAAAAGAATTGAATTTCTGTGAAAAATTCTGTTATTTTTGAAAATAATCGAATTCTTTATAAGAATTTAAAAAAAATTTGTTATAAATAATGAATTTTTTCGAAATATAATAAATATTACGAAAATTTTAAATAATTAAATTCTTGTGGAAAATTTTATTTGTGAAAATAATTCATTTTTTCGATTAATTGATTTAAAATATACTATTAAAAATAATTGAAATTCTTCGATGAGTTTTATTATTTATGAAAATAATTAAATAGTCGCAAAGAATTTTATTAAAATTTTCAAAAATAATTGAATTTCCATGAAAAATGGATAATTGACTTTGCTTAAGATTTTTTTTCTAATTTTACTAAATCAAATCTAGAGACTTGAAAATTAAGGTACTTCATACATAAATTTTTTGTGTCAAAAATATCCTCCTTGATTTGAAGAAATAAATGAAGTTAAATTAAAATTTGTTTCGCACCTATATAAATGTAAAGAATTCTGAAAGAGGGATTTACGTGAAGAAAAGTGTTAATATTTTTTTGTTGTTTTTTTTTTTTTTGGTGTCGACAACGAGAGCAATATTGAAAATTGGGTCAGTTTTTGAAAGAAGAAAAAGAAGAGGAATTTTTTGGCGTCTGCGGTTACACACACACACTCACACACATACGTGGTTATCAATAGGGTATACAATAAACGAACATTATAATATTTCCATTCTCTCAGAATGCACACTCTTTATCGATAATATCGATTATCTCGTAAATTGTCTCGCGCGTAATAGCAACCATTTCACCTCGTTCGTTCTCCTCACGTCTGCAGGTCATCTGCTTCAACCACAAAACACGACCCATCTGCCGCAGATCATCGCGTGAATTTTATCTCCTTTCTCTCAAGATGTATATGTATATATATACACATTCATATTGTACCCTTTGAAAAGAAGAATACTTTTCTAAAAGATATCAGAAATTACAACACTTCAACAACAATATTTTCTGAAATATACACATGAAAAGGCGAAATTTGCCTAATTTCTCGAATTTTAACACCTTTTTCACAAATCTATCCACGCGAGATGAGTAGGACATCTGTTATATTTTGGAAGAGGCGTTGATTCTTAAGAAAAGATGAACACAATGTTAAGATTAATAATATAAAGGAGTAAGGGAATATTTTTAGAAAACTTTTTTAAATCATTTTTTAAAATAATTTACATTATTTTCTTTTCTATTTCTTATTCTTTCAATTTCTCTTCTTCTTTCTTCTTCAATTTATTTTTCAATTATATTGCATTTAGACGAAGTTAAATATTACAAAAATGAAAAATTATTTTTTATTTGCAAATATTAAATTAACAGTATTTTTATATCTTAATAACAATTTTTTATTTACTACATTTGGGTATAGTAGCAGTTACTTTATATTTTTGTAAACAATTTTATAATTTACGATTTATGAATGATGCTCGGAATGATGTAGTTTTTCTTAAAAAAAAAATACTGTTGGACAAAAATTTCAAAACTTTATTCGATTTATTCGGTAAATTTTCAAGGTTAATTTTCGAAATATTGCCGAAATGACATTTTTATCCCACACAAACTGTTAAGAAAATTTTCAGAACTTTGATTGTTTTTAGTAACGAATTTTAGAATATTTAAAACTATAATGTAATTTAGAAAAATTAGTGAAATTCTTGCACTTGAACTTATGAGCCAAGAATATTTATTTTGAACCGAAAACCCATTGAAATATGAGTTAAAATCTTGCGCCTGAAATATTGCGTCGAAATAAATTTTCTATTCTAGAAAATATTTGAATCATTCGATAACCAAGTGCACTGAAAAAAAATTATTTGATTCAAATAATCGATTTCTTTACTATTATTTATCATTTAAATATTTATCTGAATTAAATAATATATTTATTGGAGTCAATTAAATGGTATTTGAACAATAATTTCAGTATTTGATTCAAATACCATATTTAATTGACTCCGCAATAAATATTATTTGATTCAATTAAATATTCAATTGATAGTAGTCAAGTAAACGGTTATTTAAATCAAACAAAGATTATCATTTTTTTAATTTAAAAAATTTTTCACTTAAAACAATTTCTACTTTTTATGTAAACTTTAGAAAAATTTTAGTTATTTTATTATTCTAACTCTTTAAGTAAATTTTTTTGTTTATAAAGAAATTTTCTTTGAAAATAGTAAAAGTTCTTTTGCAGATAACAATTCCCACGTCGAAAAATTTAGAAATTATGCAAGTTTTTTATTTTAATAATATTTTTAAATTTTTATTAAGATTAAAGTCTTCCGTTTCAGAAAAAATAGTGTCTTGAAAAACGACGCTGGTCTTGACAATTTTTTTGACAATTTTTGGAGTCGAATATAAAATTTGGGCTTTTTTCTTCAATTTCGAACTTTTTTTTATTAAAGAAGAGTATTTATTAAATTTTTTTTATTTAACTTAAAAAATGTAATTCTTGAAAATTTTATTAAAATTCGATTAATTAAAAATTTGTTGACAAAATTCTTTATGAGAATTCAATTTTAAAACAATTCCATTTATTCAATCATTTTTTCCTTTTTGAATTTAAATAATTGAATTTTCTAATAAAAATTGTTTTAAGAATGAATTCCAGATAAAATTTCAGATAAAAAATTAAAAATAATTCATAATGGTTCATTTATTTCTTTCAATAAATTTTAATAGAATTTTATTTAAAATAATTGAAATCCTGAGAAGAATTTTATTATTTAGGAAAATAATTGAAGTCTTGCCACCAACTTTTATTACATTTTTTAAATAATTGAAATCCTGTGAAAAATTTTATTATTTAGGAAAATAATTGAATTCTTTTGAGGAATTTTATTATATTTTTTTTAAATAATTGAAATCCTGAGAAGAATTTTATTACATTCTTTTTTAATAATTGAAATTCTGTGAAAAATTTTATTATTTATAAAAATAATTAAATTTTTGCAACGAATTTTATTACATTTTTTTTAAATAATTGAAATCCTGTGAAGAATTTTATTATTTATAAAAAAAAATTAATTGAATTCTTTTGAGAAATTTTATTCCATCTTTTTTAAATACTTAAAATTCTGAGAAGAATTTTATTACATTTTTTTAAATAATTGAAATCCTGTGAAAAATTCTATTATTTATGAAAATAATTGAATTCTTTTGAGAAATTTTATGAAATTATAGTAGATTTTAAAAATATTTTAATTTCAGCCAAGAATTTCATTATTTGTGAAATGTAATTGAATTCTTGCAAAAAATGTTTGAAAATAATTACATTTTTCGAGGAATTCAGTTAAAATTGTATTAAAAATAATTTAAATCCTAGGATAAATCTTTATTATTTACGATAATAATAATTGAATTCTTACAACGAATTTTTTAAAATTTTTTTAAATAATTGAATTTATGTGAAAAATTGTATTACTTATAAAAATAATTGAATTCTTGCGAAGGTTTTTATTAAAATTTTTGTAAATTTTTATTTCAAAGAAAGAAATTTTATACTTTTAAAAATAATTGAATTCTTGTGATGAATATTGTTATTTTCGAAAACCATTGAATTTTGCAAAGAATTTGAATTAAAATACATCAAAATAATTGAATTTTCAAAAACAATTTTATTATTTATCGACATAATTGAATTCTTTCGAAAAAATATTTTTGCAAGAAATTTTTTAAATAATTGAATTCTGTTTGGAAATTTTATGAAAATAGTAGATATTGAAAATCATGGAATTGCGAAAGGTTTTTAAAAATAATTAAATTTTACAAAGAAATGTACCTATTAAAATTTTTGAGAATAATTGAATGTATGTATAGCATTTATTTATTACCTAAATTTTTTTGAAAGTAATTAAATTCCTAAAAAGAATTTATTTATGTTAAACAATTGAATTCTTCTAAAAAATTAAAAATAAATTAATTTATTAAAAATTGATTTTTTGGAGGAATTGAAATTAAATTTTTAAGAATAATTGCATTTTTTGATCAATGTCTGTAAAATTGTATTAAAAATAATTTAAATCCTGCGATGAATTTTATTATTTATGAAAATAATTGAATATAGTTGCAAAGAATTTTATTAAGATTTTCAAAAATAATTGAATTTCTCAGAAGAATTTTATTATTCTTTCGAAATATATAATAATAATTATGAAAATTTTATTTTAAATAATTTAATTCTTGTGGAAAATGTTATTTGTGAATATTATTGAATTGTTGCTTAGAATTTTATCAAAATTTTTTTAAAAAAATCGAATTTCCATGAAAAATATTATTATTAGTGAAAGTAATTGACTTATTGTTAAGAATAAATTGTATAAAGATTTTGTTCAATAATTGATTTTTTCGAAATTTTTTTGAAAATGCTATTCTAAATTAATTGAATTTCTGTGGAAATTTTATAATTTCTAAAAATAATTGAATTTTGGATGAATTTTATCAATCTTCTTTTTAAATAATTAAATTCTTTTGCGAAATTTTATGAGAGTAGTAGATATTTAAAACAATTGAGTCGTGAATTTCGAAAAAGGCTCAACTCTAAAAATCGTAAGAGTCATTTTCACTGTCCAAAGTTATGTAAAAATGACACTTATGGTTTTTAGAGTTGAGCCCTTTTCAAAATTCACGATTCAATGAAATTTCCAATATTTTTTGAAAATGATTGAATCGGTTTAAAGAATTTGATTATAATTTTTGAAAATAGTTTTTTAATTTCTATATAGAAATCAAAAAACTATTCTCAAAAATTATAATTTGATTTAAAAGTATATAGTGGAAATTCTCAAAAAAGAAAAATAGAAATAGTAGCTTTTAGTGTTTGAAATCTAAAAAAATAGTACCAAAGATAGAAGCATAACGTAAAAAAAGTAGTAAATAGTAGGTGTTAGCAGATGAGTGTGAAGCCTGTTTGTTTTGTCTCAATTTGATATATTCTTCAGAAAACTGTGAGTTTTATCATTTATTGAAAATCTTACTTTTTTGTTATGGAAAATAGAAAATTTGTTAACACTTTTACCCCAAATGACCCTAAATATAGTGGAATAAAAGAAATTTTCTTGTAATAAATTTTCCTAATAGAAGTATAAAAAAAAAGAAGAAGACAAACAGTAAAAAGTATAATTTTTGAAATAAAAAAAGGGAAGGAGGTCAATTTATAATATATTTTCCCGCGGTCAGCGATTCGCGGAATCGTTATGAGCGGATCGGGCCAGAAAACGTCGGAATCGGTATAGTCGTTGTGCGTTCACGACATTTTCGAAAGCATTGTAGCGCAACGTGTCATTCAGGTAATGTAATGTAAGTACGACCGTAACAATGCCGTATAGACATTTAATTATCATAGAGTAATATCTAATAACATATATTAGTCCGCGGGTCGCCATATGGGGAGCCTTTGTTCGCCATAATAACAGTCACACACGGAAAGAGTTGTCTGCACGCGCATGCGTGTATACTCCTCCTTCTTCCCGGTTTTATTATCTTTTTTTTCCACTTTTTTCTCAAAATAATTATTTTTCTCTTCCTTATTCATTTTTATGTTTGTGTGTGCAACTCTCTCTTTTTTCTCTTTCTCTCTCTCTCTATTAACAATCTACTATTTCTCTCTCTCTCCTCTATACCTTGTGTCCCTATATACCCCTTTTTCCCTTCTTTTTAACTCTTCTTCCTATTTTTTTTCTCTTTTCGGTTTTATTTTATTTTATTATGTGAATCATACCTTCACTGCGTGAGACTGATTACGGTAATCAAGCCATTCCTGTTCCGGTATATCGGTTGAAAATTATAATCATCAATACTGCGTCACTTCCTTGTTCTCGAACCGCGAGAGTGGCTTTATACCCACGCGCGACCATCGACATCTCAAACGGTAGCATTTCATGAACGATATAATTTGTCTTCTATTTTTTTTCTTTTTAACTCTTTTTAAATCTCTGAATTATATATATTTGAGGAAAGTGAGACACTGATTCAGATTTTTTTTTTTAAAGAATTTTAAGCAAATATTTTCTGTTTGCTGTACACTGAGAAAAAAAACTATTTGGACAAATAGCGCCAATGCTATTGAATTCAATTTTTTTGAAGCAATAATTTCTATCTAGAATTATGAAAATATATTAAAATATAGCACAGACACCAAAAAAAAATGGTCTACTTATTAAACCAGACCTATATCAATAGTTAATTTTCTTTTTTTCTAAATCTGAATTTTAATATGTCGCTGAGTCAAAAAATATCTATTTGATGGTGTAAAAAAATAGCCTCGCGGTATTTGAGTGTAATCGAGATGAGGACTTTTTGTCAAACTTGCGGAGAGATTATATGTGAGGCATAAAAACAAATCTCACTGTGGATTTTATAGCAATGATAGTCCCGAGAGTGTGAGATGTAAATTCCGCAGGGAGTGATGAATAAATGTGTCGCCGGAGGAGCGTGTTTTTTCTTTGTTATATACGCCCTTTGTGTCCGCCTAGAAAAACTCCGCGAACACTGCGATTTGTTTCGCACCCATTTTTCGATGGGAAAAAACCGTCTGAAAAAACTCCACTGTATCAAATACATATATACATATATATGTAAGTCATCGTCATTGGGGAGCTATTCGACTTTTATTTAATGTCCATTCAAGGGGCGTGCTTTAATTTTTCCCCAAAAATGGTCGAGGACCCCATTTTTTTCTACAATTTCTTTCTCCTTCGTTTCGATTTTATTTGTTACCTATTACAGGCTTCGCACTCATCTACTAAAACCTACTATTTACTACTTTTTTTACGTTATGCTACTATTTGGGTACTTTTTTAGAATTCATCCACTAAAACCTACTATTTCTGTTTTTTTTTTGAGAATTTACACTACTTTCTAATCAAATTATAATTTTTGAGAATAGTTTTTTGATTTCTATAGAAAATAAAAAAACTATTCTCAAAAATTATAATTAAATTCTTTAAACCGATTCAATCAGTTTCAAAAAATATTGCAAGTTTAATTGAATCGTGAATTTCGAACAGAGCTCAACTCTAAAAAACATAATTGTCATTTTTACATAACAAACGACAGTGAAAACTACTCTTACAATTTTTAGAGTTCAGCCCTTTTCGAAATTCACGACTTAAATATGTTAAATATGTTTTAAATATCTACTATTTTCATAAAATTTCACAAAAGAATTCAATTATTTAAAAAAAAAGATGGATAAAATTCATCCAAAATTCAATTATTTTCATAAATTATAAAATTTCCACAGAAATTAAATTAATTTAGAATTCTAAATTAATTATAATAAATATAATTATATTTATATAATTTATTATAATAAAAAGCTATTAATAGCTTTTTCAAAAAAATTTCGAAAAAATCAATTATTTAACAAAATCTTTATAAAATTCTTAACAATAATTCAATTACTTTCACTAATAATAACATTTTTCGTGGAAATTCAATTTAAAAAAAAAAATTTTTTGATATAATTCTAAGCAAGAATTCAATAATTTTCACACATAACATTTTCCACAAGAATTAAATTATTTAAAATAAAATTTTTATAATATTTATTATATATTTCGAAAGAATAATAAAATTCTTCTAAGGAATTCAATTATTTTTGAAAATTTTAATAAAATTCTTTGCAACTATATTCAATTATATTTTCATAAATAAAAAAATTCATCGCGGGATTTAAATTATTTTTAATATAATTTTACAGGCATTGCTCAAAAAATGCAATTATTTAAAAAAATAATTTTTAAAAATTTTTTTGAAGAATTCCATTATTTACATAAATACTTCTTCGATTATATAGCCATTCTTCAATTATGGCTATAAAATAACAAAATTATTCCCGAAAATTAAATTATTTCGATGCATTTTAATAAAATTCTTCGTAAAATTCAATTATTTATATAAATAATAAAATACTATTTAGAAATTCAATTATTTAAAAAAAAAATTTTTTTAAAATGCTACACAGACATTCAATTATTCTCAAAAATTTTATAATAAATTTCTTTAAATAAATTTCTTTGTAAAATTTAATTATTTTTAAAAACTTTTTGCAATTCAATAATTTTCAATTTCTACTATTTTTATAAAATTTCTAAACAGAATTCAATTATTTAACAAATTTTTTGTAAAAGTCTTCTAAAGAATTCAATTATGTCGATAAATAACAAAATTATTCCCAAAAATTCAATTATTTTGATGTATTTTAATAAAATTCTTTGGAAAATTCAATTGTTTTCATAGATAACAATATTCACAAAAATTCAATTATTTTTAAAAGTAAAAAATTTCTTCTTTGAAATTCAATTATTTTAAATAAAAAGATTCTAATAAAATCGTTTGCAAGAATTCAATTATTTTCACAAATAATAAAATGCTTCATAAAAATTCAATTATTTTCAAAAAAATTTAATAAAATACCACACAAACATTCAATTATTGTCAAAAATTCTAATAGATTTCTTTGTAAAATTGAATTATTTTTAAAAACTTTTCGCACTTCAATGATTTTCAATTTCTACTATTTTCATAAAATTTCCAAACAGAATTCAATTATTTAAAAAATTTCTTGTAAAAATCTTCGTAAAAATTCAATTTTTTCATGAATAATAAAAATTTCTCAGGAATTAAATTATTTAAATCCGGATTTGCATAAAAATAAGTCGAAAGATACCAATTATTTAAACATTTTTATAAAATTCTTCTCAAGAATTAAATTATTGTTATAAATATTTAAATTCTTTTATGAATAATAAAATTTGTTGCAGGAATTTAATTTATTAGCAGGATAAGAAAGAAGTAAATATTTTTAATGAAAATTAGGAAAAAGTCAGGAAAAAATTTGCTATTAGTATATTTTAAATAAAAATTTTTATCTTTCTTTTCCATATCATAGAGAAATTGTCCTGTAGGAGTAAAAATGTCTCTATATGACCAGAATTTGTCCCTACTGAATTATTTTTGGTTTTTTAAAAATAAAAATTTTGAAAAAATCCTTTCAATCTAATAAATTTTTTAGTGTAATAAAATTCTATTTCGATTGGGAATTTCTTAATTGAAATTGAATTTTATCAAGAGCTTATAGATAATTTTTCTTTATAATTTCTGCTAACGTTCAGATTTTTTTAACTTAAACCAAAATTAAAAGAAATTACATTTTTCCTTTTTTTTTAATACCAAATTTAAAAATGTAAATAATAAACGTGACTTAGTTTAGAATAAATTGAGTGATTACATTTGCAAATTATCTCTCTGGACTCAAATTCATTTTGAAGATTGATTTTTTGAAAAAAAGGTAGTAATTCTTCAAGTACCTGTTTATCTTTCTGTCGATGTAAATTCACCTGTATGAGATGGGCAAACGTAATTCACTCTCGCTCGGAAATTTTTCTAAGGTTGGTCAATCGCAACATACTCACAGAAAAAGAGGGAGAGAGAGAGAGAGAGAGAGAAACACTCTGATGAGGAATAATTTCAGCTCCCGGTGTAATCGAAGGGTTGCTGTCATTTCTTGAGCAAAGGCCCCCCAGGTAGCTTTCTCAAGGTCATTGTTAATTATTAACACTGAGTTAGTCAATTTTACTAATAAATATAGTATAATTTTTACTATAGGTAATATTAATTTTCACTAATTTATCAGTAAAATTTACAAATTCAAAAAGCAAAAAATCATTCACTAATTCGAATAAGAAAACATTTTTATACTAATTAAAATTTAGAGAGTGTTTATTTTGGTTTAAATAAAATTGTTCCCTGGGTGTAAATCTAACAAACACATTTATTTATTTGATGTTCAGATTATTTCAATTGACTGATGCGACGGGGGGAATTCTTTCTTTTTTTTCAGTGTCATATTGAAAAGGGAGGGAATCGTGCGATATTATTTACATATGTAAATTATAGACGAAGATCAAAGGACGCAGCAGGAAGATGCTAACAATTGACAATTCAAAGCTGGATGCAAAGACAAATTTAAACCATGAAATTGGTTCCATTCTAGATAGTCAATATAGAACGACGTTTGTAACCTTCGAAAAGAACAAAATGCAAAGCGTCGTTTTGCATTCAAAGTAGCTGATTTCACTTCCAACATAACTTCAGGGAAAATTTTCTTCCCTTAAGCTTTTGAGAACAAAAAAAAATTAATATCTTCTTTTAATAATAAAAATATTATTATCATAACTAGCAGAAATTCGCGCGCTAAAGCGCACCGCTAACTTCTTACTTCTTTTTTAAAATAAAATTAGCAATTTTAAAAATAATAGAATTTGGAAATTTTTAATTCAAATTTTTGTTGAAAACACTAAAAACATTCAATTTTGGAGAGATTAGAAATAATTGTAAAAATTCAATTATTTTCAAAAGAAATAATATTCAATTATTTTCAAAGGAAATAAAATTCAATTATATTCAAAATTTTTTAAAAAAATTCTCGTCAAAATCCTAATTATCTTTATAAATATATAACAAAATTCTTCCCCAAAGTTCAATTATTTTCAAAAATGTGAATAAAAATTCTTGTCCTAATTTCAATTATTTCCAAAAAAAATTTTTCATTGCAATGATTTTCAGTATCTACTATTTAAATAAAATTTCGCAAAAAAAATCAATTATTTAAAAAAAATTTTAATACACTTGTAAGCAAACATTTAATTATTTTCATTAGTAATAAAAATTCCACAGGAATTCAATTATTTACAAATTTTTTTTTTATACATTCCTTCACTATAATTCAATTATTTTCATAAATAACAAAATTTTTCTTAAGGAATTCAATTATTTTCATAAAAAATAATTAAAAATTCTAGAAAATAATAATTGAATTATGAAATGATGAAAATAATTTTGAAGAATTTTCAGTAACAATATTATTATAATTTATAAACATTTTTTTCCTTTATTTTCAAAAAAAACTTTGAATTTTATGAAAGTAATTGTAATTAAGAAATAGAAATGATGCAAATTATTTTCTTATGAAAATTGAGAATTTTCTAAAAAAATATTAAGAAACCTGCATAAGTACTTTCGATTTGTTAAACAGTATTTTTTAAAGAAAAAAAACAAAAGCATATTTCCGTTTCTTAATATTTTTGCGGAAAATTCCCAATTTTCATAAGGAAATAATTTGCATCATTTCTATTTTTTACTTACAATTGTTTTTAATAAAATTCAAAGTTTGTTAAGAATAAAGGAAAAGAATGTTTATAAATTCTATTTGTCAATTACAAATTTTAATTGAAAATGAAATTGAAAATTTTTGAATTTTAAGAAAAGAAAGGAAAAAATTTTACTCAAAAAAATGTTCTGTTACATTTATTTACGAATTTCTTTAATTGCAAAATTATTCGAAAACATCAATAACTTCTTTTTTAAATAAATATTTAATCATAATTATTATTTTTCCACAGGAATTAAAATTTTCAAAAATTTTAAATTCAAATCTTTTTGAAATTAAATAACTTATAAAAATATTGTTATAAAAATAATTATAAAACATAAAGATATCGATTGAAGTTACTAATTTATTGAATAATTGAATGATTTGTAAAATTTAATTCTTATAAAGAATTTTATCAACAAATTTTTAAATAATTAAATTCTTTTGACGACTTTTAATAAAATTTTTAAGAATAATTTCATTTGTCGAGAAATTTGATTAAAATTGTATTAAAAATAATTGAAATTCTTCAATGAGTTTTATTATTATTTTTGAAAATAATTAAATCATTGTGAAGAATTTTATAAAAAAAAATTTAAACAATTGATTTTTGTCGAAAAAATTTATTCAAATTCTATTTTTAATAATTGAATTTCTGTGAAATTTCCATTATTTTAGAAAATAATTGAATATTTCGTGTAGAACTTTGTCAAAATTGGTTTTAAATAATTGAATTCTTTTGAGAAATTTTATTAAAATAATAAATATATACAAATTATTGAATTAAGAAAAATTTTTGAAAATAATTGAAATTTTGCAATGAATTTTATTAAAATTTTTGAAAATAACTGAATTTGATTACTTTTAAAAATAATTGAAATCTTGTGGTGAATATTGTTATTTATGAAAATAATTGACTTCCTCCGAATGATTTTTGTTTATTAATTGAATTCTTTCGGGGAATTTTATTAACATATTTTTAAAAAAATTGAATTTTATTACTTTTGCCGCAATGTTTATTTGTATACCTATTTATTTAAAAAGTATCTGTCAAATTCATATTAAATACTGGGCCAACCTTGACAAAAAGTACATTTGCCGAATTGTACTTTCGCGAAAGGCCTACCTTGACAATGGGCCAACCTTGACTATGTTCCCCTATACTAAAAAAATAATACAAACTTGAAAATACATATTTACCTAATATTGAAATATTCACAGTTTTTCTAAGGATATCATATTGAGACAATAAATGTATCAAAATTGTTGAGATGCAACGCAACATTTTAATTTAATTTTTTTTGTCTCAATTTGATGTTCTTAGAAAAACTGTAAATATTTCATTTACTATAAAATATTTCACTGCTTTAAAATACAGTAATATAAATAATAATATAAATAATCATAATTAATATATAATTATAAATAAAAATAAATATAAATAAATAATAAAAAATAATGTTAAGCATCAAAGAAAGCAAGATACACTGTATGCATAATAGCATTGAACTCGTGCTGGCAGCACGTGTCCGGAGTCAAATATCATAGAAAGAGTACCGCCCCTTGGACTTAACGATCGTCATTTGTATTGAATATATCTATGGGTGACGAGCTGTTCGCCACATTCTTTTTCTTTTTTTTTCTTCTTTTTTTTTTTTTGTTTACCCTTCACTCTTCTGCCGTGAGTTGTATCAACCTCGAGGACCTTTTCCTCGAGATGTCATACGCCTCACGCCCACGAGAAGACTGATCGATTCTAATAGACTCTTGCATAATGAACCTGCCAATGGATACATGCATAATTATCAGGTCCTACAATACTTGTCCACATGTTCCAGCATGACTCTCATTCTTATCGTTCAAAAACAAAATAAAAAAAATTTTCTCATCCCTTCCACCCACAGAATAATGAATAAAACATTTTTTCTAGTTTCAAAAAAATGAAGTTTCTTTCCCTCTATTTTTGAAAATAATGTGTTTCGAATTTTTCTTTTCGTCGACAAGCACAAAAATATTGGTGCGAACTTCAAATTCAATAAATTAAAATTTAAAATTTAGAAAGAATTCAGGCTTTGCACTCATCTACTAAAACCTACTGTTTACTACTTTTTTTTACGTTATGCTACTGTTTGGGTACTTTTTTTAGATTTCAGCCAATAACAGCTACTATTTCTGTTTTTTTTGAGAATTTCCACTACTTTAAATTCTCTAATACTAGAAATCAAAAATTTATTCTCAAAAATTATAATCAAATTCTTAAAAACGATTCAATTATTTGCAACAAATATTCGAAATTCAATTATTTTCAATATCTAGTATTTTCAGAAAATTTCGCAAAAGAATTAAAGTATTTAAAAAAAGAATTGATAAAATTCATCCAAAATTCAATTATTTTCATAAATCATAAAATTTCCACAACAATTCAATTAATTTAGAATAAAATTTTCAACAAATTTCGAAAAAATAAATTATTTAAACAATTTTTTATACAATTCTTCACAATAATTCAAACACTTTCACTAATAATAACATTTTTCATGGAAATTCAATTTAAAAAAATTTTTTTTTAAATACTTAGCAAATATTCTATTTTTTTTATAAATAATAAAATACATCGCAGGATTTCAATATTATTTGTAATATAATTTTACAGGAATTGCTCCAAAAATGCAATTATTCTTAAAAATTTAATTTCAATTCTTCCAAAAAATCAATTATTTAAAAAACTTTTTTTAAATTCTTTGGAAGAATTGAATTATTTACAAAAATATTAGAATTTTTCACAAGAATTCAATTATTTACATAATATTTTTAAAAAATCTTCTCAAGAATTCAATTATTTACATAATATTTCTTCGAAAGAATTCAGTTATTTAAAAAAAAATGATAAAAATCATCAAAAATTCAATTATTTTCATAAATAATAAAATTTCCACAGCAATTCAATTAATTTAAAAATGAATTTTTAAAAGTTTTGAAAAAATCAATTATTTAACAAAATTTTTATACGATTCTTCACAATAATTCAAATACTTTCACTAATAATAACATTTTTCTTAAAAATTCAATTTAAAAAAAAAATGTTGATACAATTCTTAGGAACTATTTAATTTTTTTTTATAAATAATGAAATTCTTCACAGATATTTAATTCTTTTTAAACATTTTAATACAATTTTTCGTAATAATTCGATTATTTTCTTAAATAATAAAATTTTTCTTATAGGAATTCAATTGTTTTTGAAAATTTTTAAAAATTCTTATTATATATATATTATATTCTTATTCAATTATTTTCATAAATAATAAAATTCATCGCAGAATTTCAATTATTTTTAATGTAATTTTGAAAGAATTGCTCGAAAAATATTCATAAAAATTTAATTTCAATTCCTCGAAACAATCAATTCTTTTAAAAAATGTTTTTTCAAATTCTTTCGAAGAATTCAATTATTAACAAAAATATTAGAAATTTTTACAGGAATTCAATTATTTTCAAATATTTTAAAAAAGTTGTTCGAAAGAAATCAATTATTTTAAATACAGTTTTAAATTAAATTTTTTTGAAATAATTCAATTATTCTTTTAGATTTTAATAAAATTCTTCTCAAGAATTCAATGATTTACATAATATTTTTTCGAAAGAATTCAATTATTAAAGATAAATAACGAAGTTATTCCCAAAAATTCAATTATTTTGATGTATTTTATTTTTAATAAAATTCTTTGCAAAATGCAATTGTTTTCATAAATAACAATATTCACAAGAATTCAATTATTTTTTAAAGAAAAAAATTTCTTCTTTGAATTTCAATTATTTTAAATAAAAAAATTCTAGTAAAATCGTTTGCAAGTATTCAATTATTTTCACAAATAATAAAATGCTTCTTAGAAATTGAATTATTTTCAAAAAAATTTAATAAAATACCACACAGACATTCAATTATTGTTAAAAACTTTTCGCAATTATTCAATGATTTTCAATATCTACAATTTTCTTAAAATTTCCAAACAGAATTCAATAATTTAAAAAATTGTTTGCAAAAATCTTCTAAAGAATTCAGTTTTTTCATGAATAATAAAAATTTTTCACAAAATCAATTATTTTGATGAATTTTAATAAAATTCTTTGCAAAATTCAATTGTTTTCATAAATTACAATATTCACAAGAATTCAATTATTTCTAAAAGTTTAAAATTTCTTTTTTCAAATTCAATTATTTTAAATACAAAAATTCTAATAGAATCGTTCGCAAGAATTCAATTATTTTCATAATTAATAAAATGCTTCTTAGGAATACAATATTATTTAAAAAAAAAAATCAATAAAATACCACACAGACATTCAAATTATTGGCAAAAATTTTAATAGAATTCTTTGCAAAATTTAATTATTTTTATAAACTTTTCGCAGTTCAATGATTTTCATTATCTACTATTTTCATAAAATTTCCAAGCAGAATTCAATTATTTAAACAAAATTTTGTAAAAATCTTGGTAAGAATTCAATTTTTTTCATGAATAAGAAAAATTTCTCACGAATTCAACTATTTAAATTAGAATTTGCATAAAATTAGTTGAAAGAAATCAATTATTTAAAAAGTTCCATAAAATTCTTCGCAAAAATTAAACTATTTTTAAAATATTTAAATTCTTTCATGAGTAATAAAATTCGTTGCAGGATATTAGCAGTAGGATAAGAAAGAAGTAAATATTTTTGATGAAAATTAGGAAAAAGTCAGGAAAATAAAAAATGTGGAATGGAATTTTTGTCAGTTTTGCGAAGTGTCTAAACGAGTTTTTTTGGTCGTCAAGTTTAATTTTTCGACGGATTACTTTTTTACTACTTTTTTTAGTTTGTAAGTTACTTTTTGCTACTTTTTTCAAAATTAATTATCGAATGCGAAGTCTGAGAATTATAAAAAATAAATAAAAAGAACTAATTTCTCCTCTATGGAAATTAATAATAGATCAAAAAAGATAGAAATTGCTAGAAAGAGATCGAAAAAATTTTGAGATCGAAGAAACAGTCTTTCTTGTAAAAATCGAATTTCTAAAAAAAAACCTTCTTTTTACATTCGAGTACAATATGAATATCCTCTTCCGAGTGTAGGATAGCAGGAAGGAAGTCACGTTAAAGAATCTGTCGATGGAGTTTTTGCGTATACACATATATATAAATAAAAAAAAGCGACGTATTCATGGGACGGTTGCGGACAAAAATTGAAAAAACGTCGAGGAACAACGGCATTGCGTCCGCCACATGCGAGACATCTGGCATTTCACATGAAAGAGAGCCTAAAGACGAAATTCTGCAATGGAACACGCCCCCCTGTCACGTTTCTCGGATGCGCGATGCGGTACCAACGGGGAAACTTTACGTGCCATTGTCGGGGGCATTGTTGGTACACCGGCAATTATACCACAATTGTTCTTCAATCTAGCTGTAATTAAGAGTCAATGAGGTCAGTCGCGCGAGAACCTCAAACCGCAAAGGTGTAAGAACGAGGATATATTATATTTATGTGTTCCACTCGCGCACATACGTGATTTCTTCTTTTTTTTCCAATAACTCTTTTTTTTCCAAGGGACAATGAAATAAGTCTTCAAACAAAAGATTAAG
The DNA here is from genome assembly GCF_015476425.1 of Leptopilina heterotoma. Taxonomy (NCBI): domain Eukaryota; kingdom Metazoa; phylum Arthropoda; class Insecta; order Hymenoptera; family Figitidae; genus Leptopilina; species Leptopilina heterotoma. The sequence goes on along the minus strand of NW_025110953.1, from coordinate 698,588 downwards.
ATTTAGAAGCTTTTACTGCACGACCACACCACGTGAATTTCCTTTTGAATTTCTTTTTCTTCAATTCGATATGACAAATATCAACAGCTTTTTACAAAGGGTTTAAGTTGGCATTAATAGTCTTTAAGATCGGCGCAATTTTTTTTTTGGTTTTCAAAAGAAATTCTCGCCTTTTGGTTTGAGGTGTTGAACTGTATTGTCAACTTTCTTGTCCGATGAACATGAATTATCATTATTAGCCAAATTATGACGGTTAAATGATTCTTTTTTTTTTTTTTTCTTTGAGGCAGGACAAGAAAGTTGTGCGTTTTTCAAATTAATTTTTCAACGTTATAACTGGTGAAATTTTTCTCTAGTTATAACTTGATTAAAAATTACAAATTTTAATAAAAAACCTTCTATTAATTTAAACTGCAAAGCGCAAACCAAGCTTATTTTTATTAAATTTATTAATACTGAGACTATATGGGAGACTCTTCGTTTAATGGTTACTTGTGATTTCTTTGGATTCCTTTTGATTCCTGTTTAATAACTAGTTAATAACTTTAAAAATTTTCGGATCTGCTTCAAACTTTTGCACAATTATTTCTAAACATTGCAATTATTAGTAACTTCTTTAAAATTCAATTATTATTATTATCTAAAACTTTAACTAAAATTAATTTTTAAATTAATTTTTATTAGAGAATTTTACGAGAATTCAATTATTTAAATAAAGACATAGATAATTTATTGAATAATCGAATGTTTCTTACAATTGAATTCTTATGTATAATTTTATTCACAAATTTTTAAGTAATTGAATTCTTTCGTCGGTTTTTAATAAAAGTTTTAAGAATAATTACATTTTTCGATGAATTCGATTAAAATTGTATTAAAAATAATTGAAATTCTTCAATGAGTTTTATTATTATTTTTGAAAATAATTGAACTTTTGTAAAGAATTTTATTAAAATTTTTGTTTAATAATTTAATTCTTTTAGGAAATTTTAATAAAATAGTAGAATATTGAAAATAATTGAATTAAGAAAAATTTTTAAAAGTAATTAAATTTTAATATACCTTTGAAAATAATTGAATTCTTGTAATGAATTTTGTCTTCGACAAAATTCAATTATTTTCGAGAATTATTATAAAATTCATTGCAAAATTCAGTTATTTTCAAAAATTATTATTTTTTGAAAATAATTGAATTTCTGCGAAGAATTTTAATAGTTTTGAAAATAATTAAATTCTTGTGATGAATATTGTTATTTATAAAAATTCCTAAATATAATTGAATTTCGGCGAAGAATTTTGCTATTTATAAAAATAATTGAAATGTTGACGAGATTTTTTTTTAATTTTTGAAAATAATTGAATTTCTGGAAAGAATTTTATATAAAAACTCCTAAATATAATTGAATTTTGCTATTTATATAAAGTTAACTGAAAGGTTGACGAGAATTTTTAAAAAAATTTTTGAAAATAATTGAATTTATGGAAAGAATTTTATCAAAATTCCTAAATATAATTGAATTTCGGCGAAGAATTTTGCTATTTATGTAGGTAATTGAAATGTTGACGAGAATTTTAAAAAAATTTTTGAAAATAATTGAATTTCTGCAAAGAATTTTATATAAAAATTTCTAAATATAATTAAATTTTGCCATTTTTTAAAGTTAACTGAAACGTTGACGAGAATTTTTAAAAAAATTTTTGAAAATAATTGAATTTCTGGAAAGAATTTTATCAAAATTCCTAAATATAATTGAATTTTGCTATTTATAAATATAATTGAAATGTTGACTAGAATTTTTTTTAAATTAAAATTTTTAATTGATAATTGAATTTTTTTAGGTAATTTTATTAAAATAGTAGAATATTGAAAATAATTGAATTCAGAAAAATTTTTGAAAGTAATTGAATTTTATTACCTTTGAAAATAATTGAATTCTTGTGATGAATATTGTTATTTATGAAAATAATTGAATTTTACATTGAATTTTATAAAAATTCTTAAATATAATTGAATTTCGGCGAAGAATTTTGCTATTTATGTAGGTAATTGAAATGTTGACGAGAATTTTTAAAAAACTTTTGAAAATAATTGAATTTCTGGAAAGAATTTTATATAAAAATTCTTAAATATAATTGAATTTTGCTATTCATTTATAAAGATAATTGAAATGTTGACGAAAATTTTTTTTAAGTTTTTGAAAATAATTGAATTTCTGGAAAGAATTTTATATAAAAATTCTTAAATATAATTGAATTTTGCTATTCATTTATAAAGATAATTGAAATGTTGACGAAAATTTTTTTTAAGTTTTTGAAAATAATTGAATTTCTGGAAAGAATTATATTTTTAATATTTATTAAGAAAGTTAAATTCTTTTAAAGAATTGCGTTAAAAATTTTAAAATTGAAACTAATTTTAACAGAATTAAAATTAAAAAAATACTTCATTAAATGATTTATAAGTATAATAACTTTATGGCAGTTCTTCAATAGAATTAAGCTTTTTAAAATAAATTATTGTCAGAAATAGAAAAAATTGAAGATTTGTTTTAGAATTCTTGGTAATTTCATATAGTTTATGAGGCAAACAAAAATACACAACAATTCAGAATTTTATTATAAATACTAAACATTTAATTTTTTCCAGTACTTTTAATAAATTTCATTGACTTTTCCTTAAATTCCCGGATTTCCCTGACCTGTGACAACTCTGAATTTGCTTACAGAAAATTTTAGAGACTGAAAAAAAATATAAGAAAAAAGATTTATTAGGTTCAAATAAAATTTTGTTTGCTTAAAATAAATTTTATTTAGTTGAAATTGAAATAAAAGCTTTCTTTGTGTAAAATAAAATTTTTATTTAAAACAAATAAATAATATTTTGGTTTTTTGCCGTAATTTCTTCGGAAAACATATGAGAAAAGAGAAATTTACAGTGATTTATAATGTTAATACGAGTCACATATTTGAGAAGGCGAATCTTCGCATATAAATACCGTATTGATGGAAAAAAGAATAAAGAAGTAAGGGTTTTAAATTACTTTCTACGATCGAATCAGAAAGAAGGTGGTTCCTATTTTATGTAGTCAGATAACAAGTCTGATGAATGGCATCGAAAAGACTAGCGCGATCGCATCATATCATGAAACATACACCTTATTGTCTTCGATATCATCATAGTCGATCTTTTCCAGCCCCGTGAGGACAATTACCTCTCAGTCTATACAATTTCAATTCTTTTTCTCTTTAAATTTATTCTCCTTTATAGACTTTTTCCATTTTATTTTATTGATGCATTTATAAAAGTAACGGAAAATACTTGTTACTATTTTCGTGCGGAAATTTTTTCCACACTTTTGAAATTTCTACATTGGCAAGTAGGAGAATAAATTTTTTTTATTTGCTCATTAGGGCAAACAAAATAATTTGAATCACTGCTAATTTTTAATTACTAATTCTAAAGCAAAAAGTCAGTCACTTATTCAAATTATTAGTAAACATTTTTAGATTTTTTCTAATTTGAACGAAAAAAAACAATTCATGTCAAAATAGTATAATTCTGTTAAGTGAGAATTTTGCTAAATAAAAGAGCTGTTTTGAGAATGCAATTAAATAATAATTCCATTGATTGCGAATTAATATTTTCATTTTCTATTTTATGTTTAGGAATACTTAACCGTTTCTTCATATGGTGTAGTTACATGTCAAGTTAAATAATTCTGATTGAAGATTTGGAGAATTCCCGTGACGTATTCAGTGACTCGAGAAATTCGCGTGCGCCACTGTAAAAACAGAGGAGGCAGGTGGAAGTCGCACAAACGAGAAATGCTTTTAATTGACAAACAATAGAATTTTATTAAGACACACCTCGAGTTCTTGTTGTTTGCTTTTTTCATACATTATTCACACTCACTGATCACACTCTATTCGAATTCTTTATTCAATTTCAATATGTGTTTAACTGTATAGATTAAACTATAACTAAACTTTAAACTTTATTTGATTATAAAAATTATAATGATAGGTATAATAATATTAAAACTATGTTTCAATTTATATTTTATTTTTATGAAAAAAGAATTGAATTAAAAATTTTTAAATTCTAGGTATTATTTTTAAAATTGCTAATTTTTATTTTAAAAAAGTAAGCAAGAAGTTAGTCGTTTTTTACTAAAAAACATAGTCAGGGTTGCCGGAAAAATTTATTTTTATTTTTCCCTGATTTCCAGAAAAAATTTTGACTTTTTCCTCACCCTGAAGAATATTCTGATTCACTCAAAAAATTATTAGATAATCAAAAAAAATATTCTTAATACATTTATTTGTGAATTTCTTTAATTGTAAAATTATTCGAAAACATCAATAACTTCTTTTCTTAATAAATATTTAATCATTATTATTTTTCCGAATTCTTCAAAACATTCAAATTCAAACCTTTTTGAAATTCAACAACTTATAAAAATTCAATTATTTTTATAAATTATAAATCCATTATTCGCGGTCATTCATTTTTAAATCAACTTTTATTAGAAAATTCTAGAAAAATTCAATTATTTAAATTAACAAAAAAATAATTTATTGAATAATTGAATGTTTGTTAAAATTGAATTCTCATAAAGAATTTTATGAACAAATTTTTAAATAATTGAATTCTTTTGACAAATTTTAATAAAATTTGTAAGAATAATTACATTTTTCGAGGAATTCGATTAAAATTGTATCAAAAATAACTAAAAATTCTGCGACAAGTTTTATTATTTATGGAAATAATTAAAATTTTCCCAAGAATTTTATTAAAATTTTTCTAAAATAATTGAATTTCGGTGAAGAATTTTATTATTTATAAAAATAATTGAATTCTTGAAAAGAACTTTGTTAAATTTTTTACAAATAATTTTGACGAGAATTTTTTAAAAATTGTGGAATATAATTGAAATTCTGCAAAGAATTTCTATATAACTTTTAAAAATAATTGAATTTCTGGAATCATTTGTAACTTTTCCAAAATTAAATTTTTGGTTAGTATTTTTAACTAAAATTCTTCTATCAATCTATAGTATTTATGAAAATTGTAAAAATTATTCATTATTTCTTCATGATTTATAATAAATTCAAGATAATAAAGTGATAAAATCATTATTTTATATCATAAGAATATTGTAACTATAAATTCAAATTTTCAAAGATTTCAATTTGATCCCTTTTCAAAATTTAATTAATTTCGAAAATTCACGCTATAATGCTTTGAATATTCAATTATAATTTACAATTTTATGTAAAATTTATTTTTTAATCACTTTTTTAAAAGAAAATTTTTCAAGAATTCAATTATTTAAATACAAAAATAAATAATTTAATAAATAATTAAATATTTCTTAAAATTGAATTTTTATGAAGAATTTCATCAAATTTTTTTTAATATTTGAATTCTTTAGGCGAATTTAAAAAAAATTTTAAGAATAAATAGTATTTTTAAAAATAAATAAATTTTAAGAATAAAAATAAAATAAATAAATAATTATTTTAATGAATAAATAAATTCTATCATTTTATTTAAAATTGCATAAAAAATAATTGAAATTCTGCGATAAGTTTGGTTATTTATGAAAACAATTGAAAATAATTGAAATCTGACGATGAATTTTATTAAATTTTTTTTTAAATAAATTGAATTTCTTTGAAAATGTTTATTTTTGAAAAGAATCAAGATAAATCTAGATAAATGATACTCTGAAAATAATTGAAAATAATTGAAATCTGACGATGAATTTTATCAAATTTTTTTTAAATAATTGAATTTCTGTGAAAATGGTTATTTTTAAAAAGAATATTGAATTCTTGGAAAGAATTTTATTAATACTTCTTAAATAATTGAATTATTTAGAAGAATTTTTTTTTTACGAAAATAATAGAATTGTTTCGAAGATTTTTACAAAACTTTTTGACAATAATTTTATTCCTAGGAAGAATGTTATATTTTACGAAAATACCTAATTGTATATTCTATGATCAATTTTATTATAATTTTTCAAATTTATAAAGCATTTTATCAAAATTTTTTAAAATAATTGAATTTCCGAGCGAAAGATTTTATTATTTATAATTTATGAAAATAAAATTGATTACTTGCGAAGAATTTTATTACAATTTTTTTAAATAATTGAATTTCCATATAAAAAAATTTATTATTTGTGAAAATAGTTGAATTTTTAAGAAGAATTGCATTGAAAATAATTGAATTCTATAGGAAAATTTTATTAAAATTACAATTTTCTTAACTAAATCATTTTGTCAAAATTTTTTTAAATAATAGAATTTTTATTTAAATTTTTGGAAATAATTCAATTTGTCACAACTATTTTTTTTAATTCTTTGAATATATTTGAATTCTTTAGAGAAACTTCATTAAAAAATTAAAAATAATTGAATTAGTGCGAAGAAATTTATAAAAATAATTGGTAAGTAATTGAATTCCTGTGGAATTTTTATTAAAATTTTTAATTGAATTCTTTTGGAATACCTATTTAATAAAAAATAATTAAAATGAGGGAAATTTTTTAAAATAATTGAATTGATATTTTTTTAAGAATTTTACAAAATTTGTTAAAAATAATTGAATTTCGAAGAAGAATTTTATTATTTATAAAAATAATTGAAATTTTGAGGAGAATTTAAAAAATTTTTAAACATAATTGAATTTATGCCAAAAGAAGTTTATCATTTTTGAAAATAATTAAATTTATGTAATCAGTTGTTCTTAAAATTTCTATTTAAATTCATGGCAACCCTGACAGTGAAATAATTGAATTTTGTGAAAGTTTCAAATTAAAATCTTTAAAAATTTGAATATTTTAATTAAAAATTCTATGGAACTAATTTCTTTCAAAAAGCTTCATCGAAATTTTTAAAAATTATTTCTAGTTTTTATTTTCTAATTTCGAAAATCTTAGGTCCGATGAAAAATAATAATGATTAAATATTTATTAACAAATGAAGTTATTGATCTTTTCGAATAATTTTACAATAATTAAAAAAATTCATTGATAAATGTTGTTGATAGAACATTTTTTTGAGTATCTAATAATTTTCAGAGTGAATCAGTATATTCTTTAGGGTCAGGGAAAAAGTCAAAATTTTGTCTGGAAATCAGGGAGAAACAAAAAATTGAATTTTTGTGGCAACCCCTAAATTACTTTTATCAATTTTTTTTAATTTCACAAAATTGTGAACAAATGTTAATCAACAATTAAGAAGAAAATATATTTTTATGGATAAATTTTAGATATTCTTATTGTTTTCAAAAATTATTTTACGTATAGCTGCAATTCAGACCTTTAAATTTAAAAAAAAAGGTTTTCAAAAGAGATTTCAGCTAAAACGGTATAACTTTAAAATAAACAAAAAAAAATGGAACTTTCAGAAAAAGCATACACATGCGTCTCGAATTGAGTGGAATGACTTCGTGATTTTCAAAACGAGCTGCGTGTATGTGTGTTAAAATAAAAAAATAAAATAAAATTCAACAAGAATATTGCCAAGTCCCGGCAGTTCTAGACGATTCGCCATCTTATAAATACACTCTCGTAATATTATCATCGAGCAGGAATGACTGGACGGGAATCAATTCAATTGCTTGTATATCTAATTCAATAATCTGTTCTGACGAGTGGTTGAATGGCAATAATACGAAGACGGAGAATATACGCAAGGATTTGATAAATGAACCGATCGCGCGCTGTAAAGAAGAGAAGCGAGAGAGCGCAAATAAAAAAAAAATTAAAACCAAAAAAAAAAAGACAACGACTTCCGGTTTGTATATATATATAAGACGTTTTCGTCGACAGGCACTTTCTGCTAAGTTATAAATCGTTTCGTAAACCGAAGACACGTGACTACGTCGTTGTTCATGCTTGAGAAGTTCGGCTAAATGGTCGGTTCAACGACGGTTCATAATAATTATCACTTTATTCCTCATCCTCGCACTTATTTTTACTTAAAAACAATTTTCGCGTCGGCAATTTCTCCTTTTTTTTTGGGAGAAAAGGAGATTTTTATTTATATTGCATTATGTGAGGGAGGAAAAACCCATTTATCTCACGACGTCGAGTTTTTATCTGATATATGAATATACAAAAAAAAAACGGCTTGTCATTTAAATATTTTTCTAATTAAAACATTAGGGACCTCGTTATTTAAATAAAAAGGCCATTTTCATGGTACCATTGTTTGAATAAGTTATAAATTGAATGACAAATGAGAAAATTATTATCAGATCTTTACTACGGTTCAAGAATATAATCTTTAATAATCTTTAGTGATTATTTAATTAAAATTATTTTATTATACATTTATTATCTAATAACTACACTGAAAAAAAATTTATTTGATTCAACAGGGTTGCCACAGGTCAGGCAAGTCAGGGAATTCAGGGAAAAGTCAGGGAAAGTAAAATTGGTCAGGAAAATCTGGAAAAAGTCAGGGATTTTTATTAAAAGTACTGGAAAAAATTGAATTTTTAAAATTCATGAGAAAACTCGTTGATCAACGAAAAAAATTGTTTACTTAGTAAATTAATTAAAAATGACGCAGCAATATTGACACAAAAATATTTAGAAAAAAAAAGATTGATGTTTATATTTTGATAATAATTATTTTACAATTAAATATTAAATTAAAAATAATACTTGAAAGTATTAAATAAATTTTTTTCGTTGATAAACGTTGTGGACTACAAGTTCGTTAAAACTACTACAAGAAATTGAATTTTGGAAATGTTACAAATGATTCCCGAAATTCAATTATTTTCAAATATTTTTAAAAAAATTCTGGTCAACATTTCAAATATCTCTTTAAATGAATAGCAAAATTCAATTATATTTAGGAATTTTTATAAAATTCTTTCCAGAAATTCAATTATTTTCAAAATTTTTTAAAAAATTTCTAGTTAACATTTCAATTATCTTTATAAACAACAAAATTCAATTATATTTAGGAATTGTTATAAAATTCCTTCCAGAAATTAAATTATTTTCGAAAATTTAAAACAAAATTCTCGTCAACATTTCAATTATTTTTATAAATAGCAAAATTCTTCGCTGAAATTCAATTATAAAATTCTTACCATAAATTCAATTAGTTTCATAAATTTAAAAAAAAATTCTCGTCAACATTTCAATTATTTTTATAAATAGCAAAATTCAATTATATTTAGGAATTTTTATAAAATTCTTTCTAGAAATTCAATTATTTTCAAAATTTTTTTAAAAATTCTGGTCAACATTTCAATTATTTTTATAAATAGCAGAATTCAATTATATTTAGGAATTTTTATAAAATCCTTTCCAGAAATTCAATTATTTTCAAAAAATTTTTTTTAAATTTGTCGTCAACATTTCACTTATTTTTATAAATATAACAAAAAAAAAAATTTTTCGTCGAAATTCAATTATATTTAGGAATTTTTATAAAATTCAATTATTTTCATAAATAACAATATTCATCACAAGAATTTAATTATGTTCAAAATTATTAAAATTCTTCGCAGAAATTCAATTATTTTTAAAAATTTTAATAAAATTCTTGTCAAAATTTTTACAGGAATTCAATTATTATTTACAAAATTTTTAATAAATTTCTTATTTTCTTCGAAATAATTCTTTTATTTTTATAAGTAATAAAATTTTCACAGAAATTCAATTATTTAAAAATTAAAATACAAAATTTCATAAAATTTTTCGAAAAAAATCAATTATTTAGAAAGATTTTTATAAAATTCATCGCAAGAATTAAATTATTTAAAAAAAATTTAACAAAGTTCTTTTCTTTACCGAAATTCCATTTTTTTTTTATAAACTTAAATAAAATTCATTTCAAAAATTCGATTAATAATATAAATAATAAAATTTTTCACAGAAATTCAGTTATTTCTATAAACTTGAATAAAATTCGTTGGAAGAATTAAATTATTTTTAAAAGTAATAAAATTCTTCTCCGAAATTTAATTATTTTAGAATAATTTTAATAAAATTCTAAGGAAAATTTGAATCATTTTCATAGATAATAAAACTCGTCGCAGGATTTTGATTATTTTTGATATAATTTCAATCGAATTCCTCGAAAAATGTAATTACATTTTTCGAAATTCTTAAAAATTTTATTAAAATTTGTCAAAAGAATTCAATTATTTAAAAATTTGTTAATAAAACTCTTTATGAGAATTTAATTTTAACAAAGATTCAATTATTCAATAAATTATTTATTTTTTAATTTAAATAATTGAATTAAGGAATTTTACTACTTGTAAAAATTCTTGTTAAAAAAAATAAAAATTCAAAAGGGATCATAATGTTTTAGGACCTATTTTGTTTTTTAACCATTGAATTCCTCTCAAAAATTTACTATAAAAACAATTTTATGGATTATTTAAATATTAATTGTAAAAATAAAAAACACAAATAATAATTATACGAAACGTCCTATATATATTTACCAGATAAACCTCATTTTAGTTATATTTCTAATTAATAAAAAACTAGCTCTATTTTCTCGCTCGCTCGTTAATTATTTCGTCTAAAAAATTATTTTAAAAGAAATAAAATTATTATAAAAAAATGTTTATCCAGAAAAAGAAAGAAATTAGATTTACGTTTTTGCTGGTACAAATATTTTTTGTGTGTGTGTAAACTTATGTAAAAAATATTTTTAAGAATCTCATAAAAGTGCTTTTGCCTTTTTTGGAAGTATTATTTAATTCGAAGAATTTGTAGATTTGAAATTGAATTTAGGATGTTTTAGTGTCACTTTAACGTGACGTTTACCCTCATTTTTATACGACCCTCGGAACAAGTTGAGTTATGACACAGTTCTAAAGAACTTTCGACGGATGTACAAAACGTCAAGGGGACGTTCTTGTGTTATGTCTCGTTATGCAATTAAACGCTTTTCATTTTTATTTTTTTTTCTACTATAGGACTGCAAACCAGCTATAATTATCTACACTGTTGATTTAATAATATCAAATTGATACTAAAAGAAGTAAATTGATTAAAATTTTTGTATTATCAGTTTGATATTTTTCGGTATCGATTTGATACATTTGGTATACCAATTTGATATCTTTTGGTACCAATTTTTATACGTTTTGTTACCAATTTGATATTTTTTGGTACCAATTTGATATTTTTTGGTACCAATTTGATAATTTTTGGAACCAAGTTAATACTTTTTGGTACCATTTGATAATTTGTCCTTCAACCAATTGGCTTTTTAGAAAATTTTCTATTCAAACTTATTTTTTATTTAAACATTTTGTTATTTAGTTAATTTATTATTTAGTTAATTTTTTATTTCACCAATTTTTTAATTAGCCTATTTTTATTTAGTTAATTTGTCTTTTTGACAAATTTGTCTTTCAGCTAATATTTCATTTAATCAATCTTATACTTTTTGGTACCAGTTTAAATCCTTTTGGTACCAATTTGATACATCTTGGTACCGATTTGATACTTTATGGTTTTTTATTTATCAAATTTGTCTCTTAGTCAATTTGCATTGCAGATGATTTTTTATTTAACCAATTTGTTATTTAACCTACTTTCTTTTAATTAAATTGCCTTTTTGTCAATTTGTCTTTCATCTAATAATTCATTTACCTGATTTGATACTTTTTGGTACCAATTTGATAAGAATTGGTACCAATTTTAATACATCTGGTACCAGTTTGATACTTTTGGTAGCAGTTTAATAATTTTGGTACCAATTTAAAAAAAAACAGTTTTGGTACATTTGTAAATTTCTTGGTTCCAATTTTATATAACGTTTTGGTACCAAATTGATACGTTTTAGTACACATTTTGTTGAATCTTGGTACCAATTTAATATACATTTTGGTACAAATGTGATAAATCTTGGTACCAACTTAATACAAATTGGTATCAATTTGTCAGTTTTAAATTAATTTGAATTCAAAGTACTTTTTGTTTTAAAAATTGTTTTCCTCAATTTGTGTATGAATTTACAATAATTTACTTAGAAATGAAAAATCCTGTCGCGAGTAAAAATAAAATACAATAAATAAAATAAAATATAAATACTATCAAACCTTGTTTCGAAATATTGAAAAAGAAACAAAAAATAACATTTGTGACAAAAAAATAAATTTTTTTTTAAAAATTGTAAAAATTCCAAGCGAAATTCTCGAGTTTTGAGTGAAGAGCTAATGAAGTAAAAATAAGTATTTATATGTAGAGCAATCCCCTATATACAAAGGTGTTGGCAATAAATGTGAAGAAGACACTTGTTTATAAGATTGACTATGAATGGGCGGTTAATTCATAGGCGCCAAAGAAGAAGTAAAATTGAATAAAGTAACGAGGCAGAGAGGGCTTCTCCTGCGGATAGAGACGTCAGCAGTGAATCATACTAATTGCCATAGTGATTAAATGTTTCGTTCTTAGAACTTTAACCCTCGCACTCTCTCACTCTCCCATTTCTTTCACCACCCCAGTTAAAGAAACATATTCACAAGGGCAAAAGATGCATGCAAAAGTGCCTTTGCGGAAATAGGAAATGTGTATTGCGGTTTCTCCATATCACTATATATACACAATTTATATTACTATATACACTAATACTACTAAACACAAAAAATTGTGTACTATAAAGTACACTGATTATTATTTGTATAGGTAGTAATTTATATTAATTATGAACTAGCTGTCATAACCGTCTACGACGGGTATATTGAGATTTTTAGAATTTTTAAATTTATAATTACAGTCAATTATTCTCTGATAAATTCACAGTAAATTAACAAGTTTTAAAAATTGTAGCAGCCTAAATTACACAAAAATAAAATCAATTTATTTTTGGATAATTTTTTTCCATGGAAAAAAGTGTCTAAATAAAAAACAAATCATTTTTAAAACATTGTGAAAAAATAATCGTTCGATAAATTATTTGAATCCTTCAAGAAATAATTTAAATTAAATTAATTTAATTTAAATAATAATAATAAATAAACAATAATTTTAATTTAATTAAAATAATACCCCACAATTTTCTGTGTTTTTCGAATTATATACTATTTAGCCAAATTCAATTAAACTTACACTATATCTACAAAAATTGTGTAAAATTTTGAATTAATTAATTAAAATTAATTAAAAACTTTTTAATGCTATAAGGAATATTTTATTTTCAAAAATGTATTAATTAACTTTTTGCCCTCTAAACCACTAAAATCTTTCAATTTTTTGAAAAATCAATTTTAAACATAAAAATTTAATTTTTAATTAATTTTCTAGAAGCTTCAAAAAATGATCCACAAGTTTTGAACGTTCAAATGAACGAAACACTTTTTATTAGAAATATTTTTATAAATAACTGTTCGCAATAAAAATTAAAAACTTAAATTTTACACTTAAAAACTTTATAATTCATTTTTTTATACCGACAAAAAATTATTGTAATAAATATTTAAATTAAAGAAGAAAATAAATAAATTTCGTTCATTTGAACGTTCAGAACTTTAGGATCATTTCAAAAATATTCGTGAATTTGTCTTCTTTTGTTAAAATAAAATTAACATAATTTTTTAAATAATTTACATGCTTTAATATTTTTTGAATGAAGATGAAACTGACACACAGTTAATTTTTCAAAATTTTATGTTGGTCTTAAACAAAAAAATAGCATTAAAATTCAAATTTTCAAAATTAAAGAGAGAGGGTACACTGATATTTTAAACTTTATCAAGAAAACAATTTAAATACTTCATAAAATGTTATTGTAGAACATTTTTTAGAGGAATTCAATGTTCATAAAATAAAATCGGTCAAAAAGATTTTGATTCATTTTGAATTTTTATTTTTCTTAAAAATTATATCAGATTTGGAAATCCATAATATGAGTAATTTTGTAGAAAATATGTTTTTTGAATCCAGAAAAAAGTTGACAAACAAAAAAATTAATTTCTATAATTTTTGAAGCATTTAAAAAAAAAACTTTATTTTTAGGCTAAAAATATGCTAAAAAAATATAATTATTTTTCAACTTCTTTATTTGAAAATGCATTTGTTTATTTTTCTATAACTAATTTCAGATCATAATTTTTATATATAAAAAATAAAAAATATAAAAAATTTTTTTCAAATTAGTTAGAAAAATAAAAAAAATAATTTTTCAATAAAAAATATTGAATAATAATGCTATTTTTTAGCATTTTTACTCTAAAAATAAATTTTTTTTACAAAAAAAAAAATGCTTCAAAAATTATAGAAATCAATTTTTTCATTTGACACTTTTTTGTGGTTTCAAGAAACATAGTTTCTACAAAATCACGCATGGATTTAAAAATCTACCAATTTTTAAGAAAAATAAAAATTAAAAAAAGGTTTTAAATTTCTTGTCTATTTTTATTTTATATGACTATATTGAGTTCCTCATAAAAAAATTACTCCAAAAATAGTTTTATGGAATATTTAAATTATTTAGCTGATATAGTTAAAAATATGAGTGTCTCCCCCCCCCTTAAACCTCAAACGTAAAAATTTAATTAATTTTCTAGAAACCAAAAAAAATTATCGAGTTTGCCTTGCTTTATTAAAAATTAAAAATTAACATAATTTCTGAAATAATTTACCTATATTGTTTTAATTCTCTTTGAATGAAGTTGAAACTGTCACTTAGTTAATTTTTTTAAATTTTATGTTAATTTGAAACAAAATTAAAATAATTTTTAAATTTTAAATTTAATTTTCAAAATCAAGTGAATACTAATTTATGTTCTTTGACTTATTTTAAAGGTAATTTTACGTGTAATTTATATATCGAATAGTTAGTAATATGATAATTCTCTCCAAAAATGTGTTTTTAAATTTAATCTAAGATAAAACAAAAAAATTAATTTTAATGAATATGCAGTAAAAAATCTAATTTTATTAATAATTATATTTATTAGTAAAATTTACTAATTTAAACTTCGAAAATTATTTTTTCCTTTCTTTTTCATGAAATAAAATTAATAATTCAATAGAATGAAATTTTGTACATAACATTTTGCTGTAAAGAAGCATTTAAATCTGAATGCACGTGACTTTTTGAAGTTATTATAATACATTTGGCGACGGTTGACGGGCGACGATAAATCGATGTCGCTAAAGCAACAGCCATACAGTTATACAGAAATATGATGTAGTGACGTTAGCACGTCGTAAATTGCAAGACGCCTTCGCATCAAATTTCAGTCTAAAATAAGATTCATAGCAAGTTCGAAAAAACATATATGATGGAAATGCAAAAAAAAGGAAGTAGAAACTTTTGTCTTTGACAATGAAAATTTCATTTTCAAAATGGTAATTTTTTTTGCTTTTACATATTCGAATTTTTACTTTTAGAAACAAATTTTTTTTTTAAGAATAAAAAATTGATTAAAAATTAAATTAAAATTAAAATTGATTTAGAGTCAGTGACTTACTGTTCACTCGATAGCAAATTAATTATAATTTTAATTAACACAAATTGTGAGAAATGAATATAGGTAAGATTTTCATTAGCCTCGGCGAGTAATTAAGATTAATTAATTAATTTGTGTAAAGGTGAATTAAAATCATACTCTATGGGATTTTCTCTAATATTGATGTTATTGTGCGCGAAAGTTTGAAGGGATCGTCTGTATACTTCACCCTTTGGTGTCACATGAACCAACCAGATACTTTAATGACCTTTAACGATGACCAATTAGCTCGTATCGGTCGTCGTAATTCGTAATAATGTCGGTTTTCCCTTTCAGAATTACCGACTGCTGAATTCACAAGAGATGCATTTCGGTCAAGCGAATAAATTCGATCGGTGTTGTTTGACCATTAGATTTGATGAATCCCTTATATCTTACACTGCGAATCTATTCGAATCCTCTACAAATTTATGAAGCTTTAAAAAAAAATAAAAAAAATTTTGAATTCAAAAATTACGAATTATTATTAATTATTATTTTATTTATTTATTGAAATATTAACGGGACAATTCCCTTCGTATACAATCAGTAATCATAATTTTAAAAGTTACTCATGTAATTAATTACTAGTGATTAATTATTATTAATTAATTATTAATTAAATAATAAATTTTAAGCGAGTTTATAAGTAAGAAGTAACTATTATTCATTATTATAATAATTCATTTATTATTAATTTTTAATTTTTTAACATTTTTTTTTTTGTTTTTTTTTCAAAACAAAAAATTAAGAATTGTTATTATTACATATTTTATTAATTAAACTAGCAATAATTCGCGCGCTAAAGCGCGCGGCTAACTTCTTGCTGCCTTTTTAAAATAAAATTAGCAATTTTAAAAATAATAGAAATTAAAAATTTTCTAATTAAAATTTTTGTTGAAGACACTAAAAAAAATTGAATTTTGGAGAAATTACAAGTAATTGCAGAAATTCAATTATTTAAAAAAAAATCGAATTCTTCTTATAAAATTCAACTATGTTCAAAATTTGAAAAAAATTCTCGTAAAAATCCCAATTATCTTTATAAATAACAAAATTCTTCTACAAAGTTCAATTATTTTCATAAAATGTGAAAAAAAATTCTTGTCCTCATTTCAATATCTAAGATTTTAATAAAATCTCCCAAAATGAATTCAATTATTTAAAAAAAATTTTTATAAAATTGTATGTAAACATTTAATTATTTTCATAAATTTGACAAAACATAATATTTAACAAAATTAACAAAAAACAAAAGTATACACAAAAAACAACTTCAGAGTTTGAGGGACAGAAAAAATGGAAGAATGAATACGAAGATATTCGAATATTTGGAAAATAATTTAAATATTCCATCAAATTTTTTTTATATTCAATTCTTGAGAGGAATTCAATAATCACAAAAATATCGGTCACAAAACATTTTCATCCCTTTTGAATTTTGATTTTTCTTAAAAATTATATCAGATTTTCAAATCTATGCGTAATTCTATATAGAAAATATTTTTTTTTTTGAATTCACAAAAAAAATTTATTCTTATAATTTTTGAAGCTTTTTTAAAAAAAATTTTATTTTTATACTAAAAATGTTTAAAATTATCATTATTATTCAATTTTTTTTATTTAAATATTCATTTATTTATGTTTCTAACTAATTTCAGATCCTAATTTTTAAATATAAAAAATAGAAAATATAAAAAAATTATGATCTGAACTTATCATTTGAAATTAGTTATAAAAATAATCAAATGCATTTTCGAATAAAAAAATATAATAATAATGGTATTTTTTTTAGCATTTTTAGCCTAAAAATAAAGTTTTTCAAAAAAAAAAAAAATTGATTCAAAAATTATAAAAATTAATTTTTTTATTTGACAATTTTTTTGTGGATTCAAAAAAAAAAATTTCTACAAAATACGCCTAGATTTAAAGATCTACTAATTTTTAAGAAAAATAAAAATTGCAAAAATGTTAAAATTAATAAAATAATTTAAATAATCGATAAAATTATTTTGAAGGAAATTTTTTACAAAAAAAAAATTGAATTGAAAGGTCATAAAATAAAAAAGAAAGGGAAATATTTTAACACTTTTTGAATTGTTAATTTTGTTTTGTTTTTGTTTTGTAAATATTGGTAGATTTTGAAATCCATGCGTTATTTTAAAGAAAATATTTTTTTTGAATCCATAAGAAAAATTTTCAAATAAAAAATTGATTTTTATAATTTTTGAAGCATTATTTTAAAAAAACTTTATTTTTCGACTAAAAATGCAAAAAAATACCAATTTTTCTATTTGAAAATTCATTTATTTCTTTTTCTAATTAATTTCTGATCGTAATTTTCATACATAAAAAATAAAAAATTATTATAATACTATTTTTTTTATCATTTTTGGCCTAAAAATAAAATTTAAAAAAAAAATGCTTGAAAAATTATAAAAGTAATTTTTTTCATATGTCAATTTTTTTTGAGGATTCAAAAGAAATATTTTCTTCAAAATTACGCATGGATTTCAAAATCTACAAATTTTTAAGAAAAATAAAAATTCACAAAGTGTTAAAATATTTCCATTAAACTCTTCATAAAAAATTACCTTAAAAATAATTTTATATTTATTTATTTATTTTAAAAAATTCGTATCAAATAAATATTTGTATTTAATAAATATTTTTATCCTTTAAGTTGGAGTGACGAATATTGTAAAACTTGTATTAAGTGAACAATGGAAGAAAAATAAATCTGATCTAAATATTTTTATCGAAAAAATAATGATTAATTATAAGTTAATAGTTATTAAGTTAATAATTTATGATAATAATAATAGTAATAACAATAATACAATAAATTGTATGAATAAATAAATATTATTAATGAAATAATCTCTTCGGTGTGATTTTAAAAGACAAGGCATAATAAAATAAAAAAAAGTGAAATATTCCTTTTCTAAGAATCACCATGTCAAGTGTATTTTGTCGAAAATAAAATTTCTGTTTCTAATCGTATTCAATTTATGAAATATAAAATGTGCACATGTGTTCGTTATCTCTCTCACTCTCTCTCTCTCTCTTTTTCTTGAGCCGTGCCTAATCGAGAACTAATTTACGGGCCATGGTGTGTGCGACTTTAAAAATATAAAAATGATATTTCGAAATTTTTTTTTTTTTCAAAAAATGTGAAAAAAAGAAAACAAATCAAAAAAGCAGTCAAGCATGAAAGGGAATTCTAATTTATCAAATTGCCGTATATCCTTGGCTTTAACGAAGAGCCGACTTGTTCAGGTTGGTCCATTGGAAGATGTTGGAAGATGACTTTTCTCCCTGTCTCTCTCACTGATGAGGGCGGCTGCTTTTAGTAACGGGACGCGCGTGCCACTCTCTTTCGCAGTTCACACATACATTTATAATTTTCTAAGAGTACATTATGCATATGTATATCTATGTGCCTATAGAAATATATTCATTTTATGCTAATCTTGTGGGTGTGCGAGAGAGCTGCTGACCACATGCCCTCCACCTTGTTAGGATCTTTTGTTACGCCAAGTTATCCTTGGATGCTGTTGATGGACCACTTAACTATATATATCTCTCCTTCTTCATTTTCTCATTTATATCCATCTATTCAAATTTCAATTCAATATTTTTTCAAGTTCGAGTATTTCTTTTTTTGTCTTTATTTTTAGTCCGTTACTAACTGTATGTGTATTTCAAATTTTTATATAGAAAGCAATTTCGGAGTTTTTGATAATTAACAACTAATTAGAAAAATTTCGTATTTATAGACTTCTACCACTAAGGGAAAAATCTGATTAAAATAATTTATGTTTTATTTGACTAGTATTGGAAAAATATTTATTTGTATATCAGATAATGATTTATATGTTTCAGACAAATACATATTTGCATCTGGAAAATATTTATTTTCATTATATAAATATTTATTTGTATGAGATAAATATTTTTGTGTTTTAGCCAAATATTTATTTGTATCAATATCAAGCAAATATTTATTTTTATTAGATAAATATTTATTTATGTTAGCCAAACATTTATTCTTATCCAGATAAATATTTTTATCAGAAAAATAATAGTATGAAGTAAATATTCATATCAAACAATCATAATCAAAAAATATTCATATAAGAAAAATAATATCAAATAAATATTTGTATAAAAAATAAACTCGTATCAGACAAATATTTATTTGCATCACACGTCTAAAAATTCAATAGAAATTCCATGGAAATTCTACAAGTTTTTTATTTTAATATTTTCTAAACTAAAAAAATCCAATTTCATGAAAAAGATCCTAATTTGATAATCGCCTCAAAAAATTGTTAAAAAAATGTAATCAAAACCAGCGTCGTTTTTCAAGACTCAAATTTTTTTTTGAATCGAAAATAAGTTCTAAAAAAGTTCCGAGTATTTATGTGTTTCGGGAAAAGCTCTTCTTTAATAAAATGATGCTCAAATTTGCCAATTTGATGAAAAAAGCCCAAATTTAATAATCCCCTCAAAAAATTGTTTTAAAAAAATTGTCAAGACCAGCGTCATTTTCAAGACACAGATTTTTTCTGAATCGGAAATAAATTCTTAAAAAATTCTTAAAATCTCTACTTTAATAAAAAAAAAGCTTCAATTTGATGAAAAAAGACCAAATTTATAATAATCGCCTCCAAAAATTGTTAAAAAAAAGTAGTCAGAACCAGGGTCATTTTTCAAGACTCAAATTTTTTCTAAATCAGAAATAAATTCTAAAGAAGTTCTTAGTGTTTCGTGTTTCGGAAAAAGATCTTCTTTAATAAAAAAAAATCCAAATTGATGAAAAAAGCCCAAATTTAACAAGAGCCTCTAAAAATTGTTTAAAAAAATTGTCAAGACCCAGCGTCGCATTTCAAGACTCAAATTTTTTCTGAATCGGTAATAAATTCTAAAAAAAATTTTTAATTATCTACATGATTTAGAAAAAGCTCTTCTTTAATAAAAGAAGGTCCAATTTAATGAAAAAAAGACCAAATTTGATAATCGCCCCCAAAAATTGTTTAAAAAAATTGTCAAGACCAGTGTCGTTTTTCAAGATACAAATTTTTTCTGAATCGGAAATTAATTCTAAAAAAAAGTTTAGAGTACCTCTGTGTTTCGGAAAAAGCTCTTCTTTCATAAAAAAGCTTCAATTTTACGAAAAAAGCCAAAAATTTGATATTCGACTCCAATAATTTTTTTTTAAATTGTCAACACCAGCGTCGTTTTACAAGATACAAAATTTTTTCTGAATCTAAAAAAGCTCCAATTTGATGAAAAATGTCAAAATTTGATATTCGACTCAAAAAATTGATAAAATAAATAGTCAGCACCGCAGCGTTATTTTCCGGTAATATTTATTTTTAAATATTTTCAATTATAAAACTAATATATAGAAAAATATTAAATTCTTGCAAAGAATTTTTTAAAAAAATTTGAAAATTATTGAATTCCTTCAAAGAATTCTATTAAAATTTTTGATAATCCTAATTAAATTCTATTGAAGAATTTCATTGAATTTTTTTTCAAACAAAGTTTCATTAATAATTTTAATTAAAAATTTTGAATGTAATTTGAATTTTGTGAAAAATTTCTTTCAAGTTTTATAAATAATCATGTTTGTTAATAATTAAAATTAATCATTTAATTATTGCATTTTATTAAAATTTTTAGAAAATAATTAAATTCTCCTCAGAATTTCATTAGATTTTTTTTATTATAATTGAATTTATTCAAGGAATTTTATTAATACATTGAAAATAATTGGATTCTTTCAAAAAATTTCTTTAATTTTTTTAATATAATCGATTTTCAATATAATAATTTTACTATTAAATTTTATTAAAATTATTGATAGAAAATTAAATTGTATTGGAAATAAATAAATTTCTGAGAAAAATTTTGTTATTTGTAAAAATAATTGAATTATTTTGAAGTATTTATTAAAATTTTAGAAAATAATTGAATTCTTCCGAAAAGTTTTATTAAAAATTTAAAAAAATAATTGAATTCTTTTGGGAAATTTTATTCAAATTGTATTTGAAAATAATTGAATTCGTGCAAAGAATAATAATAGTAATCTATTTATAAAAATAATTGAAGTTTTACGAAGAATGTCATTATTTATGAAAATAATGGAATTTCGGCGAAGTAATTAAAACTTTAAAAAAAAATTGAATTCTTTTGTAAAATTTTATTAAAATTATATCGAAAATAATTGAATTCGAGCAAAGAATTTTTCTATTTATAAAAATAATTGAATTTTTTCAAATAATGACATTATATTTATGAAAATAATGGGATTTTGGCGAAGAATTTTATTAAAATTCTTGAAAATACTAAAACAATAATAATTAATGACGTACTTACTTATAGAGAATTTTTTAAATTTCGAATCTGAAATTATTCAAAAATTTATATTTGAAAATAAAAAATATTGTAATTTACACAATAATAATAAATTGAAATAAAATTTTTTCACTGTATTAAATAAGTATAGAATAATATTTCATTGTTAATTTTTTTCAAATTCTTAATTCAAGTATAGAATAAAAAAATAAAGAATAGGAGACTATAAAGAAAAAAAATTAAATGAAATCGATTAAAAAAATAAACAAAAAATTACAATAATCACTTAACTATAATGAAAGAAAAGGAACTCAGATTCGGAAAATAAACTTCATGTTGAATCTTGTTTATTAAAACCATGACATTACAGTGTCGGAAGGCTTTTTTTCCACAATAGAAATTGACATATACGTACAATAAATATATATATATGCGTGTGTTAAAATTTGACAACGACAAAACTTTCTCTCATACGTGACAAAAGTTGAGAAAAAAAAATTTTTTTTTTCCTTATAAACACAAGTGTGAAATGAAATTTGTGTAATTACTAATTAATTATACATAATTATATGACAGTCAAGAAAATTTCAAAGAAAATATTTTCACAAACATAGTAACACGAAATTATTGATTTTTTTTTATATTTTAAGAACAGGAAAAGAAATATTCGTTTGACGAAAAAAAAATTAATTCTCCTGATTTGAAGATTTTTTTTTTTTTGGTTTTTTTTTACATATATACGTTTAACAACCCAGAGAAGAGCTTGTGATGAAATTCTTTACAAGAATGGCAACGCTCTCTGAAAACCTTAAGGAAATATATATCAAACAGTAACATTTTTATTTCTTTTTTTTTATATTTATTATTTTATTTTTTTTTCTTAGCAGTATTCTATTATATCGATATATTCTATCCACATATATATTTTTTATTCACAATTTTTTCCTGGGGGGAGATTTTTTCTCCTCGGAGGTTGTATAGGGATAGTTATGAGTCTTTATTTATATAATAATACTAATAATTGAAATGCTAATATTTTTTTTTATTTTTTCCTTTTTTTTTGGTAGTAAAGTAATTGAAAATAGAAAATGGAATTGAAAATACTTAGAATTATCGCACAGCCTTTAATTTTAGAAGGCGAATGTATGCATATTTTTTTTCTAAATTTTTTGTTGTGTGATTTTTTGTTTTTTGTTTTTTTTGGGAGCATTTTTTTCCTTTAAGCGGTATTGTACGGCTTTGGTAAATCTGACACCCCATTGGTATAGTTTGTGTCCTCTTCGAGTAGGGCTTTTTGCCTGTAACCAGTTTCCAAAGTGTCGACGCATGTTTCGCTCGTCAGGTCCTTTTTCCTCTTTGGCCTTCGTTTTTGATGATGATGATGATGATGATGTACTCGAAAAATGCCACCCACGTTTCTCACTCGTCTTCCATTTGATCTCCTTCGAGAGTGATCGTCAACACACACACTACATGTGTCTAAACCTGCACCCAGAAATGAATTTCTTTGAATCAACGAAGCACTTCTTCAAATAACGATCACAAAATAATTTTTTATTGTCCTTTAATGATATTCAATTTTATATTTTGACTTATTTTGTTTTTTTATTTCAAAAAAATATTGTTTGATTTCTGATTTTTAATAAAAAAAATATTTCTTGATTTTAGTAAAAAAAAATATTTTTTGATTTATTTCATTAAAAAAATATTTCTTGATTTTAGTAAAAAAAAAAATATTTGATTAATTTTAGTAAAAAAATATTTCTTAATTTTAGTAAAAAATTATTTTTTGATTTATTTTAGTAAAAAAATATTTTTCGATTTTAGTAAAAAAAATATTTCTTGATTTTCTTAATTAAAAAAAAAATATCTATTGATTTATTTTTTTAATTAGAACAAAAATTCAACGAGTTGTTTATTTTGATCGTTATTTAAAGAAATTAAATGATAAGTTTATCATTTGGTAAAAGTCCTTTTTTTTGGTGAAATATATTTGAGCCATTCATTAAATATTTTCTATAAAGTACGGGAAAAAAATGTATTAGTGCGGGGACGTGATATAAGAAACCTGTAAAAAAAGTCGATTAGTTATAATATTTAAATCTAGATTTAAATTATTTTTGACAATTTTATAAATATATGTTATTTTAAATAATAAACTAAAGTAATTTTCAATAATAGGAAATTAATAAAATAATTAATTTGAAATATTTATTTTTGTTCTTTTAGAGAGTTAATGCTGAAAGAAGAGGAAAACAAAATTATAGCTGAAAGAAGTGGAAAACAAAATTATAGCAACAGGAAATGAATAATTGTAATTCTAATTAATTTTAAATAAATAATTGAAATAATTGAAAATATTTATTTATCTTCATTTATAGGGTTAAGGCTGAAAAATGTGTAAGAGAAAATTATAGCAACAGGAAATAAGTTATTGTATTTGTAATAAATTTGAAATAAAAAATAAATAATTGAAATAATTAATTGAAAATATTTATTTATATTCATTTATAGGTTTAAGATTAAGACTGTAAAATGTGTAAAACAAAATTATAGTATCAAGAAAAATAATTTTATTTACGAAATTAATTTTAAATAAGTAAATAAAATGACTATTTTTAAATATTTATTTATTTGGGGAGGGGGGGTGTTAAAATCTGTAAGAGGTTTAAAACAAAATTATAGTATTAAGAAAAATAATTCTATTTTCGAAATTAATTTTAAATAACTAATTAAAATGACTATTTTTAAATAATAAACAAAAATAATAATTGTCAGCACTTGTCTGACCAATAATTGACTTAACTACTTAAAAAGCAAATGTCAAAATAATTACTTTTAAGTAAATAAAAAATATTCCAAAAATTTCAAATAATATTATAATAATATTATTTATTATATATTGTAATATATTATATTATATTATATTATATTATAAATTTGCATTTGCAGTTAATTTTTCAATTTTTTTGAGGCAAATTTTCGAACTTAGTTTTAATAATCTGAGAATAAAGTTTAGTATATAATTTATTATGTGATTGTGTCACTGGCAGAGGTTTAAAAAATTTTTAATGATCATCTGCCTGCAATTGCGGGGTGGCGACAAATGACATACTGATTCACTGGTGATGATTTATATATAGGGGATCATAGAACTGTTTTACATTCTCGATTTTATGCTTCTACTTTCTTTATTTATTATATATATTATTTTTTTTTTAATATCCATTTACTAATTCTAATAAATCATAATGATAAATTGTAATTTTTAATTTTTATTTATATAACGAATTGAATTTATTTTATTTTATTTATGTCTAAGTTTATAATTAATTTATAAAAATTTATAATTTATCTAATTTAACGGGAGGGTACACTGATATTTTTAACTGTATCAAGAAAATAATTTAAATATTTCATAAAATTATTTTTCAAGTACCTAATTTTTTACGAGGAATTCAATGTTCATAAAAACGTTGCCAAATAAAAAAATTAATTTTTATAATTTGTGAAGCATTTTTTTTCAGAAAAAAACTTTATTTTTAGACTGAAAATGCAAAAAATCCAATTGTTAATTCAATTCTTTTTATTAGAAAATTCATTTGTATATTTTTCTAACTAATTTCAGATGATAATTTTATCATAATTTTTTACATTTTTAAAATATAAAAATTATGATCTGAAATTAGTTATATAAATATACAAATGAAATTTCAAATAAAAAGAATTGAATAACAATTGGATTTTTTGCATTTTCAGTCTAAAAATAAATTTTTTTCAAAAAAAATTACTTTAAAATTATAAAAATCAATTTTTTTATTTGAAAATATTTTTGTGGTTTTAAAAAACATATTTTCTACAAAATTACACATGAATTTGAAAATCTGCTATAATTGTTAAGAAAAATAAAAATTCAAAAGGGATCAAAATGTTTTCTTACTGATTTTATTTTATGACCATTGAATTTCTTCTAAAAAATTTACAAAAAAAATCAATTTTATGGAACATTTAAATTATTTTCTTGATTTAGTTTAAAATATCGATGTACCTTCCTCTTAATTTATATAAATTCTATTTTTTATAAATTTTACAAAATATATAAACTATATTCTTAATTTTAATAAAAGGAAGGGAATTTTTTAAAATTTAATTTACACAAATTTAATTTGTATAAATTGAAAAAAAAGTTTATTGTATTATTATTATTATATAATGTTAATAATATAATTTTTACCCCTTAAATTTTTAATAATAAAAAAATGTAATAAAGTTCAAATGTTTTTCAAATTAAAAATTAATTAAATTCGTTTTATTTAAATTTAATTTAAAGAAATTTCATATTTATTAATTACATAATAAAAAAATTGCACTGTAAAAAATGTTTGTAAATATTTTAGAATAATAGTTTTTGTATAATCAACAAAAAGAAATTAAAAAAATATTTCTTCCACTGAAATGTTCGTTTGTCAGCGCTCGTCTGACCAATAATTGACTTAACTACTGAAAATCAAAAGTTCCACTAAAGTAATGACAGAAGTCATAATAAATTAAAATTAACTGAAAAACTCTATTTCGTTCAAATAACCGATTACTTGTCTATTATCAAATAAATATTTACTTGAATCAAAGAAATTTTCTTGTCAGTCTAATTATTCTCAATATTAACATTTATTTGTGATTAAAAGAATTAAAAGAATTAAAAATTAAAAATTAAAAATTAAATTTTTCTTATTATTTTAATTTTGCTTCCTGATGAGAAGGCTTTGTATTTATTTAATATGGTCTTAATAAATATTACACGCGTTTAAATTTACGAGACAACCAATCTACATTATTTATGAATTTATAAAGAAAATTATTTTCTTTTCTAAATTAAAAATTGTGTCATCTATATAAAATGTCTGCGACGGTAAATGACTTTTTTTGCTATACACTTAAATACACAAAATCAAGTGAAATTTAAATATTTTTCCCATTAATCAAAGTAAATTTAATTACACGCAACATTTTAGATTGCATTCGTTGATTTTAGACGCTTGTTTAATTTTTTGCGATAATTTTAATAAAAAAATAAAAAGAGAAATATGAAAATTTTTAAACACTCTAAAAATTGTAGGTTTATAATATAATAATATTATATACATAATCTATAATTATGTATAATATGATATAATTTTTAAAATTACATATAATTTCTTTGTGTTAAAAAATATAAAAATAATAAATAATACAGTGTATAAAAATAATTCTACTGGAATTAAAATATTACACTTTGTAAATATTATACTTTAACCAATTGTTACTGGAAATCAAAATGTATTACATTAAAAAAGTCATAATCTACTTTAAATGTTTTCGGTATTTGTAATCACGAATTAATTAATAATTAATTGATTTAAAAATTAATTAAATAATAATTACGAATTCCATGTTAGTTTTCAAAAATCCAAAATGGCGGATCCAAGATGGCGACTGAAAGAGTTAAAAACCACTCGGATTTGCTTGAAACTTGTTACTCGGGGGTTTTTGGGTCGCTGCGATTACGAATATGAAGTCAGAATTTTAAAATTCAAAATGGGGGATTCAATATGTCTGACGAAAGAGTTAAAAATTAATCAGATTCGTCTAAAACTTGTGTCTTGGGGATTTTTTAGGGTTTCGACTTCAGATTCGTAATCAGTGACATCGAAAGACTTCGAGTAAAAAGTTTCAAGAAAATCGTATAGAATTTTGTAATTTTTCCGACATTTTGGATCCGCCATTTTTAAATTTGACGTTGAAGGGAAAATTTATCAACGGATTTGAATTTAGCTTAAAATATATGTTAAAAAGCTTTCTTGGCCTTTTTAGGTTCCAAAAGTTGATCAGAATTTATAAAACTTTGCAATAATATTAAAAATTATTAATAAATACACTAAAATTATAATGAAAAAAATTTATTTGATTCAAATAATCGATTACTTGTCTATATTGTCAAATAAATATTTACTTGAATCAAATAATTTTTATTTAAGTCATTTAAATTGTATTTTAATCAAATAATTTTTGTTTAAGTCAATTGAATTGTATTTGAAGCAAATGCAATTTAATTGATTTGAAAAAAAATTATTTTTAATTTAATAATTTAATAATTTAATTAATAATTAATTTAATTTTTATCAGTCAAGTAATCGGTTATTTGAATCAAATAAATTTTTTCCAGTCTAAATAAATAATTATTAATATAAATATTAAATAAATATTTAATGTTAACAATAATTGAAGATTATATTAAAAATTAAAAATAATATTACATACGTCTGACATAACATTGACTGTTTCTACTGAATTATTATAATTTTGAGACAATTATAAAAGTGAGAAAAAAGAAAAAAAAATGGGTATTTTCAATTGGTAGTAGTGATGCGAAGGGTTGTAAATTGAATAACAAACATTCACCCTTCTTGACTAAATCACCGAAAATTCACCCTCCCTATGCCTTATGAGCAGTTTTACATTAACCGCACCTCCCGCGAATTGCTACGACTCCAATCTCTCCTCCCCTCCCCCCCCCATCCCCAGGAACTCTCCTAAAACCCGTCGACTACTGCTTTGCATAACGATCTTATTTCGTAATCTCTCCCATATTGATCCGGTTTACGCTACTATGTGGGGTTGAAAATTGTTTATTGCGCGCCCGTGACGACCACCTCATTTTCCATTATTTACTTTCCCTCTTTCGTATGTATTTTTTTTCTTTCTTTTTTTCTAAAAAATCTATATTTAATAATTTTATTTATCTATTTAACAGCGATAGATTTATCAAAAAGTTGCATAACAATTTGTTTTTTTATACATTTTTTTTTTGTTTTCAAGTTTTTCAATAAATATTTTAATCTTTAAAAATAGTTTTGATTTAAATAATATCTTCATCCCAGCTGAAAAAATTCTATAGAATTTCTACATGAATTCTACTAAAAATTTAGTGATTTTTAATTAGGCAGAATTTAAATTCGTGAAATAATCAATTAATAATTTTTAAAAAAGTTCTTCTACAATTTTCAAAATCCATTTATTTGCAATATTCAATTTTACAAATTTCAATTATTCGTAAATTGTTCAATTAAATATAATATTAAAAAATAAAAACTTCAAATAATTAAAAAAATGCAATTACACTTTTTCAAAAAAAAATTAATTTCAAAATTTAATTGTTTCTAAAAATTCACGCTACATTGTTTTTAATATTCAATTATTATCTAGAATTTTAACTGAAATTCATTTTTAAATCAATTTTTATTTGAAAATTCTACTAGCATCCAATTATTTAATTAAAAAAATAAATAATTTATTGGGTAGGTTCTAAAAAAAATTTTCCAGCAAGTTTTGATTTCTAAAAAAAGTTTTTCTAAGAAGTTATAATCTCTAATTATTTATTTTCCTAAAATTTAAAAAATTACATAATTTCGATAAAAGTTAAAAAATTGTCAAAAAACTAAGATTAAGAAATAAAAATTATTTTGCATATTTTCTGTTTCTCAATCACAATTTTGTTTACAAAATTATAAAAGTTTCTTTTTAAAAAAGAAAAAAAATTTTTATAAAATTACTATTTTTTATTACAATTTGTTTTTCTTGCAAAGAAAAATAATAATTTGCATCATTTTAATATTAAAATTTCCAAAATTAATTTATTTATAAAACACTTCTTTAGAAAATTTTAAATAACTTGAGAGGAAAA
The DNA here is from genome assembly GCF_015476425.1 of Leptopilina heterotoma. Taxonomy (NCBI): domain Eukaryota; kingdom Metazoa; phylum Arthropoda; class Insecta; order Hymenoptera; family Figitidae; genus Leptopilina; species Leptopilina heterotoma. The sequence goes on along the minus strand of NW_025110953.1, from coordinate 669,009 downwards.
ATCCCTGTAATTTCTATTTGTTAATTACGTTTCTTAACTACATTATTTTAAAGTTTCGTTAGAAAATTTGCATGATTTCTATTTTTTAACAAAATCTCAGGTATTTTTTTTAAGACTTAAAAAATTTTCGTAAATTTTATTTTTTAATCATATACCTATTGATCGTCATTACAAAAATTGAATATTGTTAGAAAAAAAGATTATGAAAATTACCTTTATTAGAAAAAGAAATTTTTAGAATATTTTTAACTAATTGAATTCTTTCGACGATTTTTAATAAAATTTTTATGAATAATTACATTTATCGAGAAATTTGATTAAAATTTTATTAAAAATAATTGGAATTCTGCGATGAGTTTTACATATTTATGAAAATAATTTTTTCTTAAAATTTACCACTGAAATCAGATATAAAATTTAATTATACAAGAATATAAAATTTATAAAGTTTAAAAAAATTATTTCACGAATTTTATATATTTTCCTATTAAAATTTACTATAATTATTATAAAAGTAATTACAAATAATTTATAAGAAATAAAATTGAATAATTTCAATAATTATAATTGTGCAATAATAATTACTGTAATTATAAAAATTATAATTATATAATCACAATAGGTAATACTAGTAATAATGGTAATGATAATAATAATGATAATATATAGTAATATATATATGTATAAGAATTTCCAAGGGCAAAATGTCTTGAGAGTAATAATAGACTAATGATCTTGATGATGTCTTAATGACGTTAATTGAATCGAGATCCTAATTACTTTGGAGACAAAACGGAAATCTTGTATTGTAATATGTATAAAAACGAGCCAAGTCATGCTCGCTAATAATTCTAAAAGTTTGATTATATCTTGCGACCCATGAACCCACATATACAATAATTTATATATGCGTATGAAGAAAGAAACCTTTGCGGCTTCTATTTTCAATTTTGTTCCTTTCATCGAAATAAAAAAAATTAAAAAAGTCAACAATTTTTATTTATTATATTCCTTACAATTTAGTCAATTTTTCAAAATTAAAAACATCTTTTTTAACTCCAAATAGGGGGATTATTTTGAAAATAACTAGTTTTATTAAAAATAAGTAGTTTTCTGATACTTTGATAATTTGTAACTAAAATTATAAATAATAATAATAATATGTAAATATAATAAAAAATATGTATTTTCTGAATTTATCTGAATTTGATATTAAATATTAGTATACTAATATTTAATAATTTTTAATTGAACTATAAATTAGTGCGAAGTCGTTTCAATTTGTAAATAATTTTATTAATTTTTTTTTCCAAATTTGAATAAGCCAAAAGTCATCCAGCAATAATTCTTACAACAAAATTGTACTATTTTGACTAATTCTTAGTCAAATTTTACTATTTTATTTAATGAAATTAAAAATTCATTTCTAAATTTTTATTTTTTAGTTTAAGTTTTAAGAAACAGTAATTAGAGAATTGGTATCAGAATTTAACTACTTTATGTAGAAGTTTCTTTAGTTCCATTTTTCTCAAGTCTTAGTAAAAAATGACTAATTGGTAGAAATTTTGATTAATTTTAATTAGGGAACTTTTTACAAATTCTGATTTTAGAAAATTGTTTGTAAAATTCGACTATTTTGTTTAGAAGTCTTATTAGTTTTTTTACTCAAGTTTTAGTGGAAAATTACTAAAATTATGTAGTGAAAATTTTGACTAATTTAAATTTATGGTACTTTTGACTAATTCACATTTTAGAGAATTGGAAACAGAATTTTACTATTTTATTCAGTAGTTTCTTTAGTAGCAGAATTCTGTCAAGTTTTAGTGGTGAATTACTAAAAATTAGTAGAAATTTTTACCAAATTAAATTAGGGCTAATTTTTGCTCATTTTCACTAATTCAGATTTTAGAATATTAGTTGTACTCTTTAAATTTGAATTAGTAAAAATCTTTACTAATTTGCAAAAAATTTTTGCTTTTGAATTAGTAAATTTTAATAATAAATTAGTAGATATTACTATTTGTTCAAAAAATTTACTAATTCGAAAGCAAAAATTCAATTACTAATTCTAATTAGTAAACATTTTTACTAAATTAAAATTTAAAGAGTAAAATGTAAGTATTTTAATTCAGTACTTTGTTTAGTTTCTTACTTTTGTTTTACTACAATTTTAGTGTGAAATTATTAAAAATCAGTAGAAAATTTAACTAATTTAAATTAGGGGACTTTTAACTAGTTCAGATTTAAAGAAATTAGTAGAATATTTTACTATTTTATTCAGTTTTTCTCACTAAATTTTAAGTGAAAAATTACTAAGAATTAGTTGAAATTTGAATTAGTTTCCTGTAATTTTAGTAAAAAATTACTAAGAATTAGTAAAAATTTTACCAAATTTAAATTCGGAAACTTTTTATTAATTTCAGGTAATTTTCTATGAGAAATTCAATGGCCATAAAATCAAAAAGGGACGGGAAATATTTTAATCCTTTTTGAATTTTTATTTTTCTCAAAAATTGTCCAATTTTGAAATCCATGTGTACTTTTGTATAGAAAATATTTTTTGTTGAATCCGCAAAAGAATTGCCAAATGAAAAATTGATTTTCATAATTTTTATAGCATTTTTTCAAAATCAATTAATTTTTAGTCTAAAAATATCATTATTATTCAATTTCTTTATTTAAAAATTCATTCGTTTATTTTTCTAACTAATTCCAGATCCTTATTTTTATATATATATATAAAATAAAAAACATAAAATAATCATGATATAAAATTGTCATTTGAAATTATTTAGAAAAATAAAAAAAAATTAATTTTCAAATAAAGAAATAAATCATTTTGATAATAATTATGTTAAATAATTTTATGATAATAATTTTAGATCCGAATTTTTCCAGTTTTTATTTTTTAATATAAAAATTATGATTTGAAATTATTTAAATGAATTTTCAAATTAAGAAATTAAATAATAATTACACACGGATTTAAAAATTTGATATAATTTTTAAGAAAAATGAAAATTCAAAAAGGATTTTAATGTTTTCTGAGCGATTTTATTTTATGACCATTGAATTCCTCTCAATTTACTATGAAAACAATTTTATGGAATATTGATAAGGGTTTAAATTATTTTCTTGATATAGTTTAAAAGTTTACTAATAAAATAGTTAATAACTAATTATTAGTTGAATTCACTTTTACGTTATGTAAAAATAACTGAAAGTTTTGGTAACTAATTTAATTAAAATTTGACTATTTTTATAGTTATTTATTTACTAATAATTAGTATTTTTCTACTAATAATTAATATTTTTCTACTTATAATTAGTATTTTTCTACTAATAGTTAGTAATTTTTTACTAATTGCTGAAGCAAAAAGTCAGCCAAAATTTTACTACACGGAGAAAAATTATAAAGTAACTTTTACTACTTTTATAGTAGTAAAATATTTCTAGTAACTTTTACTACTTTCGGAGTAAATTTTGCTACGTTTGAAGTAAATTTTACTACGTTCAATGAACACATTTGTACAAAAGTAGTAAATTTTACTTCGAACGTAGCAAAATTTACTCCAAAAGTATAGTAAAAGTTACCAGAAATATTTTACTATAAAAATAGTAAAAGTTACTTTATATTTTTCTCCGTGTAATTAGTTATTTTCTAATTCAGATTTAGAGAGAAAAGATATTTTGTTTCCTAATTTTTTTTAGTTTGCTTTTCTTTGTAATGAAATAAAAAAAATAAAAATGATGAAGAAAAAGAAAAAAATCGAGAATTTAAAACGAAGGGAAAATAAAAATAAAGCAGTTTTCTTGGAGGTTTAAGTAGTTGACTTGAATATTAGTTTTGCCAGTGAAGGTTTAGAAAAATTGGAGGATTCGTTTCAGATCATTTAGAAATACAAACCTTTCTCAATGACATCTCAGCGTGAGAGTGGTTGTGCATCCGACATCCGCGCTCTGCAGCATAGGGAGCCTGATTCAAAAGAGGGAGAGACGAAGCACCATGGAGAATGGAAGGGGGCTGATGTTATGACGGGATATTTCATGGCTCGAAGGATCCGGGACCTAACGGCCCGTGCGATATTAACCAACGCAGAGAGGAACCCCGTCCCCTTCTTTCATTTTCTCTCTTTCCTTCTTTTTTTATTACCTCGCGAATTCGTTGCATTAGGCACTTACGTTCTTTGTGAAAGAAGTACTATATGAATTACATTTTTTTCTTTCCCTTTTTTTTCATTGAGTCCATGATCCATCTTGATTCCTTGTTTTTTTTTTTGCAAAATCCACTCAGTACTTGGTTTTGAAATTTTTAAAATGAAAACATGACAATGATAAATTTCAAACTTTTTTTTTTCATAGTTTGATTCATTTTCGCATCCAAAAACTAGGTCTTTAATTGTCTCTCAAATTTTTTTCTTTACTTTATTTTTTTTAATAGCGATAAGTAAATTTTTATACTTTTTTATAATAACAATAAATTTATTTTTTATACTTCTCTTTTTATAAAAGTTCGCTTATTGTTATAAGGAAATTTTTTAAAATTCTTTTTATATATTTTTATATATTTGTAAATAAATAAATTAATTAATTAATTATATATTAACAATAAGTGCATTTTTTACTTTCTTTTTCATAACGATTTGAATGAAATTTTTTTTAATGAAATTAAATTAATGAAATTTGTTTAATAACAATAATTATAATTTAGAAATTTTTCTTTATTTGTTTTTTATAATAATAATAAATATAAATGAGTTTTTTATTAGCAAGAATAATAGTAATAATTAGTAGTAACTGTTATTATACATAATTATAATCTGTTTGTTTTTGTATTTCTTTGTATTTCTATCTTCTGTATTTTTTAGGATCTTTTCAATTCAAAAATTTAACTAGAGAATTGGTATTAGAAATTAACTAATTTATTTAAAATCTTTATTTTTATTTTACTCAACTCTTAGTAAAAAATTATTAATTAGTAGAATTTTAACTAATTTTAATTAGGCAACTTTTTCTAATTCAAATTTTAGAAAATTGTTTGTACAATTCGACTATTCTGTTCAGTAGTCTATAGTCTTATTATTTTTTTTTTTTTTAGTTTTCTTACTCAAGCTTAAATGAAAAAGTACTAAAAAATTTAATTTGATTATTATTATTTTAATTAGAAATTATTATTTAATTTAAATACACTTCGAGGAAATTATATTAAATTTGCTAAAAGTATTTCACAATTTGGAGAAAAAATGTGACAAAGAAAAATTTTTATATAAAAAGTACTAAACTTTAAAAAAACTAATGTAAAATTTAATATGATTATATCAAATATAAGAATTTTAGTAAATTTTTAATATATAACTTTATTAAATTTCATATTATTTCTTTCACTGTTTAGTATTTTCTGTGTCAAAATTTCGGTTTGTTGAATTTTTTTCCCAAATTGTAAAATATTTTTACAATAATCATGTTTATAAAATTTATAAACTAATTATTAATTAATTTCTTATTAAAATTTCAAATTAAAATTTCAAATTAAAATTTCCGATTTCTAATTTAAATTTATTTCAGTTTAGAAATATTTAAAAATATTTAAAATTATAGAGAAATTTTTGTTTGGAAAAAAATTTAATTAACAATTAAAGTGATTCATTAACTTTAATGACAATCAGTGAACAAACCTGGAAACTCGTGAAACTGAAAATAATTGTCACTGAAGTTGATAAAATTTTTTATGTCCCAAAAGTTTTTAATGTTCAAATGAACGAAATTTATTTATTTTTTCTTTCAAGATCAAATTTTAGTAAATTTAACATTGAATCACGTATTAGAAAATAATTTACAAAGTTTCAAACTATTTAATTTACATTTTTTTATTTTTATACTGCAATCGGTAATTATTTGAAAATATTTATAATTAAAAAATATTTCGTTCGTTTGAAAGTTCAAAATTTTTTAGACATAATTTTTTTTTCTTTTAGAATTTGGATGTTTACTTTTTTCGAAAAAAGTGATAATTATTTTTATTGAATAATTAATTGATAATTTATCATTGTCATAAGGTTTTTTTTATAATAATTTACCTTTATTTTTTTAATAATATTACCTCTTTTCAATTAAGTATTGAAGTCAGCGATCTTACCTCTTTTTTTTAATAATATTACCTCTATTTTTTTAATAATATTATCTCACTAGAAAGTCTCATCAATTAATCGTAATAATTAACTGTAATTATTTATTTGCAATTATTACCAATTCTTATAGCAATTATTTATCAAATTATCTTTATGTTTAAATAAATAAATAACCTATTTAAGTAAATAAATAAATAAATGAATGACACGTGTAAATAAATGAATGACGCGTGTAAATAAATAAATAACTCGTTTTAATAAATAAATAATTAATTTACTCAGGAAAAAAAATGAAAATAAGACAGGAAATAAATTTCCTGTGTATTTAAAAAATAATCAGGAACAAATGAGGAGTTGAAAATTTTTCTCTTTAACTTAAAAATGCTGAATAAAAAATAAAAATTTATGTAGGGGAATGTAGTCAAGGTTGGCCTACTGTCTAGGTAGGCCACTCGCGTTTTTTTGTCAAGTTCACTAGCGCCACCTACGCGCATTTTTGTCGAAGCTTGTCTTAGTGAAACCTAACTTTTTGTTCAATTACATTTTCGGAAAATCGAAAATTGTGTTTTCTGTGACGTCGGTACAAAAAAAGCTCAAAAAAAGTTTTGTGCATAATGTGAAAAACCATTAATAAAAGATAAAAAACAAATTGAATCGTCAAGGCAAGTATGCAGAAAATTTGTGGGACTCATGGTTGAAAGGAAAACAAAGTAAAAAATCGAATCCCGAAACGTATTTCTTTATGGTTACAACAATTCGGTAATGTTACTTACTGTCAAGGTCGGCCACTATGTGTTTAAAATGCGCAAAGTTGAGGACGAGCTACTTCATTTGCAAAAACTGCAATTCTGTATAACTCATAATATAATTGATCATCTTATTAATATTTTTATTTAATTTTATTAATATTTTAGTGCAAAACTTTTTTTTATTTATATTTATTTTTTTATATTGTTTATTGTTATTATTTTGTTATTTCATTAAGTTACAAACTGTAAACAATAAAGAATCAATTTTCCGTAACTCCAAACATGTTATTTTATTTTTTAACGATTAATGCCCTTTGAATTTTAAACATGGCCGACCTTGACTGTAATGGCTAACCTGGACTACAAATTTTTTTTTTTTTAAATCTTTATAACTTTTTCATTTTTAAACCTGTCAATTTACTTTGTACAGAAAAAATGTTCCTATTAAACAGGACTTTCCAACCATATACTTCAATTGTCCAAATTCATTTTTAAAAAAAAGTTATAAACAAAAGTCAAAAAGGTGGCCGACCTAGACTATGTTCCCCTACAAAAATCGCATTAGTAAATTTTTCTTTCTAATTTTTGTAAAGAAACAAATTTTTCTGAAATGAAGAAAATTCTCAATAAATCAAGTAATTGTTTCCGAAATAAGTAAGGCGAAATATATAATTAAATAAATTACATTTTTTATAAAACAATAATAAATAAAAATAAACAATAAATATAAACAATAATTAGGTATTATTAATATATAATAATAATATAAACACAATTTTCTTGAAAGTATCAATTCGATACGAAATGGAATTAAATTGATACCAAAAATTTAGATCAATTTATGATTTAATTCACATTTTTGGTATCAATTCGTTGCAATCTGATACTTTCGAGTTAATAGTGGTAATATAATAATAATAAGAAAAATAATAATAATAATGAAAATAATAATAATAAAAATAAAAAAAATAATAATAATAATGGAAATAATAATAACAATTAAAAAAAATAATATTATTTACTCGAATTCAGTTATTTATCATTTATTACAATTTACTTATTCATTACGATAAATTATTACAATTAAATAATGAGAAATTAAAATTTCCTTATAGATATTCATTTCATTTTTTCCATTTCTTTTTCTTTTTTTTTTGGTATACATTTATTACACAGAAGGGACGGGGTTTTTTTTCGTTTCTTTTTTTTTTTTATTTTATTATATAAAAGCAAAATTGAATCCCATGAAGTGGAGTTCAGAGGAGACTTACGTTTTTTGGCAAAGGATCTCGGAAAAGTTTTGTGCATAAATAGTCAAAGGTCCCCACATCCGATGTGATTGATGATGTCTTCATTCTGCGACGGGAGCTGCGAGTCCAAGAAGTTGTCGTATCATCATCATCATCATCGATGAGAAACAGCAGTGACAAGAGCAAGGGTCAAGCGAGGAGACTTCGTTGTAGCCCAAAAAAAAATTCTCATATTTCTTGACAAGTGCTTATTTATTCGTCGACGAGCAATAAAAAACGCGAGACGACCGAATTTTTTTCATTCCTTATTTTTTTTCCACTTTTCTTCATTATTATTCTTTTTCTTCAACGATTTTGGGATAGGGTTATGATCAAATGAAATCTAGTGCCGTGATTTGGTTTTACTGACAAAAGCATCATTTATTTTTCCTCTGTATCTCTCTTAAAATGAATTTATAATTTTCATAATAATAATAATAATACTCTAGTAATAATTAATAATAATAATAATAATAATAATAATAATTAATAATAATAATAATAATTAATTAATAGTAAGATACTAGACTTGAAAGGGTGATATGGGTCCGTACGAGTCCAAGTTGCAAACGTCGAGCTTCTTTTTTCGCATAATATTTATCAGAGAAAAATATTTCGAATTTATTTATATTTAAAAATGAGAATGTAAAAAAAAGGGTAAAAGAATTATTGGACTATAAATATATTTTTATATCTATATATGTGTATATATATATAAAGTGAAATTAAAATCGCCGACGTTTGTAACCTGACCGACGATCGTATTTCCGGTGATTCGCGTGGGGGATTTCCCGGAGAACGTAGTCGGTGTATGGTACAACCTGATCTCCAATTCCCAAATCTACAAAGTAAGATTTTCTATTATTCTTCATCCTTTCAAGGAATTCGTTTCGTTTGATAAATATATACGTTTTATATATATGTATACGAAAATAATAAATTGATCTCTTTATATTTTTGTGTATATTTGTATATACATATATGGCAAAAATAGTTGGATCCGTATGTTCAACTTTAATCTCCTCTATATAACTTCTGATAAAATGAAAAATGATTCGTTCACTTCAATATCTTTGCTCAAATGAATGGTGGTACCAACTATTTCCCAATTTCAAGAGGTATACAAATATTTTCCTGTTTTTTTTTCGTTTTTGCTCTGTTTAGTGCAATTCGAACATGATCAATCAGGCGATAGTTGGGAGAAAAGAAAGAACATGCAGGGAGAAAAGAATTGATAATATTGATCTAACGAATTTCTTTTTGTTGTTGCAAAAATTTTTTAGTGTTTGAACAGTTTTTTTGATATCAAGAATGTTCTCCTAACAAATTTTTTTGCCCTAAAATATTTATTCTCTTAAGAAAATTTTTGGGAGAGCAAAAGTTTTGGAACAACCAAGTTTTTTTAGAGAACAAAACAGTTGTGATAACAAAATTATTGAAAGAAGAAAATATTTAAGCTAACAAAATAATTCAGGAAACAAAATTGTTAGGACAAAAAAATTATTGGAACAATAAAATAGTTAAGATAACAAAATAGTTCGGGCAACAAAATTGTTGGTACAAAAAAAAATTGTTGAAACAATAAAATAGTGAAGACAACAAAACAGTTCGGATAACAAAATTGTTAGGAGAACAAAATTGTTGGGATAAAAAAATTACTTGAAGGACAAAATTTTTGGAACAAAATAACAATCCTTTTCTCCGTGTATGTAAATATAGAGAGAAAACTGGGACCAATAATGTGAAATTTTGAGAAAAATGATATCAAAATTTGGATCAATGATAAAGTGGCAAAAATTTGACCAGTGATAGAAAAATTTTTATAGAAGATTAACGGAAAATTTGTATTTTGCATTAAATGTGTAAACTGATCATCAAAATCATCAATATCATCAAAAAGATTTTTCCTTTTGATGATATTGATTGTAAAAATTGATTCGATATTGATACAAACAATTGTGTAATAATTTGTGATGATCAAGTGGTAGGATAATAGATTCTAAAGTATTAACAGTAATCAGCTTAAAAGTGGATCAAAGCTCCAGAATTTTGCACCAATGGATCAATAAAATTGTGCCCAGAATGCAAATGTTGTGGAGCAATAAAGCAGATGTTACGCACTAAAGGACCAAAATTTGCTCCAAAGGTGCTGAATAATCGCTGATTGTTGTTAATCACGATCCGAAAATTGAATCATTAATGCAAAAATTCTAGGAAATTATTTTGATTTTACTGATGATCAGAGAATTTTCATTGAAAATGGAAGAACAATTTTGGTTCGTGATCCAAAAAGTGCTGTTAATTATTTAAACAGTTCTTGTACCAGTAATAAAAATTTGTACTGACAATGATAAAAATTTTGACTACTCATGATACAAATGTTTACAATTTGAATTTCAAATTTTCACCAATGGTGCAAATTATTTATTTATTTATTTTATCTAACAAAAATCAAAGTTCCTTGAGCTAAAAATTTTACAATTAAGAAATAAACAAAAAATTATGACAGTAGTAAAAATTTCTACCACGAGTGATCCAAATTTCTAGCACTAAAAATTTAATCAACAGTTAAATAGATTTTTTGAAAAATTTATCAATCAGTAAAAAATTCTATTAATTATGAAAATTTCTACTATCAATAATCTGAATTTCAACCACTGAACCAAAAATTACTTGATGGATAAAATTTCTTTACAATTTAGTGATTATAAAAAAATTCTATCAAAGCTATAAATTTTCAATCAAATTATTCAGTATGCAAATTTTTTTTTAAATGATTAAATTCTTGATGAAACAAGTTTTTACCATTGATCCAAATTTATATCATTTCAAATTATTCAAAAAAGATTTTTGAAATTATTCCTAAGGATTTTCTGCTATAATTAATAATTAATAATTATTAATAATTCGAAAATTCTACGAATGCTTCAAAATTATATTAAATATCAAAATTTTCAACTGAGTAAATTTTTTAAAAATTGAATCCAAATTTTCGACTGGATAAATTTTTGATAGTGGTCCCAATTTTCCACCGGATAAATTTTTGAAAAATTTAGTAACAATAAAAAATCCTACCAATGACCAGGAATTCGACAGAATTCCGGGTCATTGGTAGGATTTTTGGTAGTGGTCCAAATTTTTGAAAGTGGTCTAAAATTACTCGTGGATAAGTTTTTGAAAAATTTATTACAATAATAAAAAATTCTACCAACGATATGGAAATCTATCAGTGGTCCAAATTTTCCACTGTATGAAATATGTTTTTTTTGTCAACCAATCAAAAAGTTGTACGAATATTTCGTTGTTATTTTAAAATAATGCTCATCTCAGTACTAATACCATACTGAGACCGCAGTAATTGTAGCATTGAATTTGGACCAATGATTCATGAGCTAGATCGATCATGCAAATAAATATAGAAATCTCAAAAAGTATCAATATCAATCTTATAAATTTTGCATAAATTCAATGTTGATATGAAAAAAATAGGAAATTGTTCGTATATAGCAATTTTCATAAAAATGAGAAATATTTGCTGAAAAAAAGTAGAAGTAAAATTTAGAAGTCTTTGAGATAGATAATGAGAAAAGAGTTGCTGAATAATGAACAGAACCAACTATTTCGAATAACTAATAAAGGAGCTTAGCAAGATCAACTTTCATAGATTTGGGTGTTGAAGATAAGAGTCAGTGTCTTAGTGCACAAGTTTTCTTTTTTGCGATTTTTTCTTTCTTTGTTTTTCAATAACTCTTTCTCTTTGTACAATATTATATCGCCTCAATATAATATTATCATTTCGTATTCTCTCTCGCGCTCACTATGTATAAGTATTTACACGTTAACGATCGGTGATTGGTAGATGAAAGTGCTGGGGGTTGCACGGGGAGGTGTCGGCCTAGAGACTATGTACAGGCGGCGGGGACGACGGTGAGGGAGTCTGCGCGGTCCCTGGTGTGCCAGGATTGCCGGGATTCTGCGAAACCGTGTAGGAGTTGTTTTGACGCGACTGCTGGTGTTGGGAGTGGTGATGTTGTTGTTGTTGTTGATGATGGTGGGGATGATGGTGATGATGAAGGTGTAGTTGTTGATTGTGAAGGGAGTGATTCTGATGGTGGAGGAGATTGAGATTTAGGGGGTAGGATAGGGGGGAGCCCAGTGCCGTTGAACCGTTATTGCAGCCACCGGCTCCGGGCCCCACCGGGCTCAGTGCATGCTCATCCCCGCGTGTGGATGATGGTGTGGTACGGAGGTTGCGTGATGATGCGGATGGTGCATTAGAGGCGGGAGATGAGGGTGGTGGGGATGGTGTGGGGTTAGAGGCGGTGGGGTCATCTGCATTGGGGTCATGGGCGTTGTCGGTTGATGCGACAGACTGGTGTTGTTCTGAGTGTCCTGGCCCCCCGCTCCCTGCGCCACTAGGCCCTGAGGACCCTGTGACTGGGGCGGTGGCACCGAGTTGGAATTGGGACTCTGCTGACTCCCGTTGTCCTCGCTGTCGGAGCAGGACTCGGCCGACGAGCTCCCCGCTCCCCCCTTGCCCTTGCTGCCGCTGCTGCTGCTGCTGCTGTGGGTCTTGACGTGCTTCGCGAGATGATCGCTGCGCATGAACCGCTTGTTGCAGACCGGACAGGCGAATCTCTTTTCGCCGGTGTGGGTTCGCAGGTGTCGCTGCAACTCATCCGAACGTGTGAACCGCTTGCCACAGAAAAGCCAGTTGCAAACAAACGGTCGCTCACCAGTGTGCCACCGTAAGTGGGCCTTAAGATGAGATGTCTTCCCGTAGACCTTGCCGCAGCCGGGTATGTGACAACTGTGGATGTTCTTCTTCCGGAGGTGGACGCCAGCGGGTCCCAGTCGCTCGGCCTCTTGGCAGTTGGGGCAGTCGCAGGTGGCTCGTCCGGTGTAGCGCCTCTGGGAGCGGGGCGATGGGGCTTGGCTCACGTTGGCGCCGCCGGTGCCGCCGCCTTGGGGACTGCCAGCGCCGCCTCCAGTGGCAGCCGCGTGGTGATGGAGTCCGAAGCCGGGCGGTCCGCCCGGGAGCATCGACTTGTAGGTGTCTTGGAGGAGGTTGTGGCCGGCGGTGGTGGCCGACGTGAGGAGGTGGTTGCCGGCCAGGGCCAGGCTGGAGTAGTCGGCTGAGTAGTTGGCCATTTGGGCGGCGTGGACGCCGACGCCCACGGTGCCGCTGACGTCGAGCCAGCCGCCGGTGGCCGCTCCGTGCACGTCCCACCAGCCGTCGCCGGCCTTGATGCCGCCGTGCGTGGCGCCTGGCATGGTGTTGAAGGGCCAGGACTCGTAGGGATGTCGGCCGTAGACGGAGCCCAGGGTCGCGCCCTCCACCTTGCCCAGGATGCTGCTCTGGTGGTGATGTGGATCGCTGGCGGGCTGGGCACTCGCCGTGCCGGGGAAGTAGAGATCGCTACCGTATTGCGGCGCGGTGGAGGCGCAGGAGGTGACCGGTGCTCGGGCATAGCCACCGGTACTCCCGGCGCTGCTTGTCGCTGTCGGTCTCTGCGTGACGCCAGTCGTCGTGCATCCGGTGCCACTTCCGCCCGTGTGTTGCGGTGAACTCCCGCTGCTCTGTGGACTCTTTTTCCAGGGGTGGAACCCCTTTCCTACCGCTGCGTCCGCCAACGGCGGGGGACTCTTGCTGCTCAATTTGTTACATTGCGCCGCCAGCATCGCCAAGGGTGTGCCCCTCAGTCCCGGATGATCCTGCAACAAGAACATACACCAATTATAGAATCTCCCGACATACCAAATACAATTCTAGATTCTGCTATCCAAAGAGTGAGCAATTTTCCACTTTTCAACTTTGGACAGCAGCATCCGAAAATTACTTCCAAGCTCAAATTTTTCCATCATCATCATCAGTCTAATTATTCCAATCTTACATAATTCAAAATAAATTATAATCAGGACCGAATAAATAAAAAGAAATAAGCAAGAACCTCTAAGGTTACCGAAAGCATCTCGCTAATATCAGTATATGTAGGTAGGTAGGCAGGTTCCCGTAATTGCGTCGAAATCGTTAAGGAGAAAAAAAATGACTGCGGCAAAGTCCTTGTTCTCAGGGTCCCGAAAAAGCAAAAGTACTCCCCCGAGGGTGCATAATGACACAAAATTGGTGCACTCCTAGCCTAGAGAGAGAAAGAGACAGAGAGAAAGAGAAAGATTGAAGAGATTGGCTTCTTGAGGTAATGGAACCCGAGGCAGGTCAACTGACCCCATCGACAAGGCACTTTCATGCAAATCGAAACTTTAAGAACCCTCACTTGACCGCTGCATCCATGTTTCAAAAGGGTTTAAACTCCCTTATAGGTGACTTTTCTAGGTTCATACTACCTCACACTAAATTCAGTTTCATGCAAATTCACGATTCTCAGGAAGAAAACTATGAACCGAAAATTGTCAAGATTGTCCACAGTGACTACCAAAAAACATGGGGACATGACGAAGAGTGTGTGTGTAACAGAGAAGGAGAGACAGAGTGTTGTAAGAGAAAAGGGGAAACAGGGAGAGAGTGTTGTAAGAGGAAAGGAGAAAGAGAGAGAGTGTGTGAGAGAGAGAGAGCCAAGTGGTTTCGAACAGAAAGGTAAAAGCAAAGGGTCCGCGGAAGCAGCAGGAAATTAAAGTCTGGCGGCCCGCGGCCATTAGCAGCCGGCGCCATCGAGGCGACACGCCCCCACAAGGTCCAATGTCGCACCAACACGGATATAAAGACAACCTACACGGACACCCTTATTCAACAAAAAACAGGTCGGGATTTTACGAATCGAATCGAGAATATAGGGAAACGAGTTTTATTGGAATTAAACAGTATTTCTCAATTCACAATATGGCGCGGGAATTATTATATATCCAGTATTGAATTCGAAACAATCACGCAACTCGCTTTCGCAAATTGCTTTTTTACTATACTCATTATGTTAATGTCGAGTTTAATTGACATGATAATGATTTACTTCAGTACAGTTTTTCTGCGGATTATTAATTTCAGGTGCAATACGGATTGTTACGGAAGCTTTTTGGTTTTACTATTGACTTGGACGGATTGATACTTCTTCTTTCTCCACTAAAGGGGTTTATTGATACTGATTGCAAGAAGTGTTTGTTGATTCTGATAGCAAAGAACGTTTATTGATACTGATTACTAAAAGTGTTTATTGATACTGATTGCAAAAAGTATATTTAATGATGCTAATTTCAAAAAGTGTTTATTGATGCTGTTTGCAAAAAGGGTTTATTGACTATACAAAAAATGTTTAATGATACGGATTACAGAAAGTATACTTGTTGCTATACTGACATCAGAAAGTACTTATTGATGCTGACTACGATAATTATTAACTGATACGGATCACTAAAGATACTTGCTGATGCTACAGGAAAAAGCTTTACCTGGAACAATTACAAGTTGCTGTATATTGTTAAAATTTTTAATTAAGAAAAGCGAGATCCTTCAAGTGAAGGTTATTCTTTTGCGTGTTATCACTAAAAATTGAAACAGATGGCTAAAAATCTTTATTGAATTGAAGACAAAGCTACAGAATAATAAAAAATGGAAACACTGGGCAGATGTAAGAAGATCTGAATCTAGGTTACAGTGTGTGTTGTTGGGAAGAGATGAGTTCCAGCGCTTGCTCATTGGCCTTTTGGAGCTTGCAAAGCATCCCCCTTTTGGATAAGGAATGAAAGCAAAATCTCCCTAGATATTCAGACTGTGGGAAAAGGTGGAGTTTCGGGGAAGAGGGAGTGCGTATCACGGTTGCTGAAACGAGCCACGCCCTCTGAAACTCGCCGAGTGTATGTATATGTATATATATAGATAGAGGAAAGGTAGGTATTGATCCGGATGAACAATGCGACGAAACCCCTCAGGAGACAACGCGACATCTCTCAATTGGACTCCCGGAAATGCCGCCTTTCAATAAATTGCAAAACGATCGGCGGGGAATTATTAATTCTCTAATTGTCAGTATGACCATGCAGTCATAGAATTGTACCGAAAACAAAAAACCGAAAGTGGTTTTTTTTGGTTCTAAATCATCAGCATCAGTTGGTACAAATCGCATGTGGTTAAATTTTGTGTCCATTTGATTCAATTTGGTATCAATTTTGATGCAATTTCGTGTGTATCAATTTGATGAAATTCGGTATCAATTTGATGCAATTCGGTATCAATTTGTCAATTTAATATGTCTGGAGAAATATAGTGAAAAAGAGAAAATCGGATTACAAATAAGTTAATGAGATGAACAAGACAGGTGATATTGATCAGTCGACAATTATTTTTCTCCCTCTTTCTCAAAAAGAGAAATTGTGAAAACGAAGAGGCGTCTTAAAGTCGACAGTTTTGCAAAATACTCTATACCCTATTTGAGCCTATAATGTTAATTATTGCCGCACACAATATCACCCTTTATGCATTCAGTTTCATAAATCAAGTATAAATATTGAATATCCTCCCTCGCAACTCTTTTTTTAAATATTTCCCTCATTTATAGCGCAGAAAAAGGCTATAAAATTAAACTTTGTTCTAAATGATTCGCCATAAAAAACCATCATGTACCAAAATATAAATATGTTTTTTTTTTGGTTGAGAAATATGGATTTTGAGAATGAAGAAACGATAAATCATGTAATAGAAAATAGTATTGGTGAAGGTAAAACACATTTTAAGTTTAACTATCAATGGCGCCTAAAGAAGGATGATCACCTTGCGTATATATACATATATGTATGTATATGTGAGTAAAGCTACTAGATGAGTAAAGTGCCGAACGAAAATTATGACTAAGATTGACTATGCAGCTTTTATATATCTTGAAGAGAAAGAGTCTATAGATGTCGGCAGAGTTAAAAGACGGCGAGTTAAAGTGGAATGGGTGCGGGTTTTGATCCTTTGTTTTAGCCGCGTGACGTCACGCCCAACGTATATCCAACTAGAACTAATAACGCTCTGGGCAACATTGCGCGCATAAATTAAAACCAGGGAGCTTGACCATTTCTTTCTTTCTTCACTCTTTCTTTCTCTCTCTATCTCTTCTAGGAACTATCATTAACCGTAAAGTTATATTTATTTATGTGCATATTTATGATTTTTAGGGCGAGATATATTTTGGGTGTTAAGGGATTGGAGATATTCTTTCTCACTTTAATAGAAATTGTTTAGTATTTATATGCTTATTATTTTACTATTTATGTATACTATTACTATATTTGTGCCTTTCTACTTTTAATATTTTTACTATTTTTATTCTTTAGTATTTTTATAATACTTTTAGTACTTTTAGTTTTCAATTTTTTATTCATTACCAAATTTAAGGGGAACAGGGGAGTTGAATATCACTTTGGTTTGAAAAATCTTTAGATATCTAAAGTGGTGATGAAAAAATTGATGTTTAGATCATTTTTATTTATGAATTTAGAATTAGAGATTTTCTTTTGTGGTTTTCTCGTTTTTTTCCCATTTTTCTTTTTTTTTGAGGGATTTTTTGGAATGTTAACAGAACGTGACAGCTGTGTGCGGGTGAAAACGAGGGGATAGAGCCGGCGTATGACTGACTGACTGACAGACTGACGAAAGCTGACAATGCGAGGGTGCGAACGAGGTAAACGGAAAAGAGTAACCACTGACTGGCACTCGAGGTTAACCACAGCTGACGTGTATAGTTTTCATATATATATATATATTTTCGATTTTTTAACGCCTCCACTAAATGCGAATTTATATTTTTCATTCATTTATATTTATTTACTAATGCTTATACGGGTTACAATTACAAGATCCTTAAAAATGAGTAAAAAATTATAAGACTACATTTAAAAGCAGAATTGGATTTTTAATTTTTATCTAAGAATATTATTAAACAATTTTTGAATTTGGTAATTAAAAAATTATAAATTAATATGTTTAAAAAATGATTTAATTAAACAATTGTTTAATACTTTTATTAATTAATTATTGGATAATTGTTCAATTATGCAAGTAAACAATTCTACATTTATATAACTAAATAATTGGAAAACCGAACCGAATTTTTGTCAAAACAAATATTTAAGCATTGACTTATTTTTTATTTCGATTCAATTGTCGAATATTGTTGTTTATACTATATAGGAGGATATAATAGATGTCTAAAATTTGATAGTATGGAATATAGTTTGAGTTCTGCGAAATTTAACGCAGGGAGGTACTCGAGCAAGGAGGAGCGATTCACCGATAAGAGAATGCAGGTTACTTGTAATGCTAATTATTTGTTTATCAGAAAATGCATGCAAACGGCTACATTGCAGTTGAGACGATAAGCTTGGCGGCATGGAAATCAACAATAGTGCGGTATTATAGTACACACATGTATATAGATAATAATTCTACGTAATATATATATAGCAATACAATTACGCGCTTCTCTTTTTTTTAATCGCTCCTCTGATAAAGGACATTTCTTTTTCTGTATTTTTCTATGAAATTTATCAGTCTAATTCTCAAAAGCAAATAGTCATTCATTCGAAATGTTCCTTTTTTTTTGTGGAAAATTAATTTTTTATCACTTTTACTATTTTATTGTTTAAATCTAAATTTTTAATTATTGATCCACTGATTTATATTTGTAGGTATATTCACTAATTTTCAATGAAAAATTATCACTTTTTTTAGTGCTTCTAATTTTTTTTTACTAAAGTTTTAAGTAAAATTTGACTGAAAATTAGTGAAAAATGACTAAAATCTCGTAAAGAATAACTAAAAATATTGACCAATTTTCAGTAAAATATTACTAATTTTTGATAAAAAATGACTATAAATATTAATAAAAACTTCTCACTAATGTGAATTAGTATTAGTACCTCAATTTTGCGACTCTAATTTCAAATTGAGATGATAGGAATTGAAAATTTGCGCGGTTAATGCGTTTTTGTTTATGAATGAAAAGACTATGTTTGTGTGTGTGTGTGTGTTTTTTTTTCATATTTGACGGTGAGAGGACATTCGAGAGTAATATTTGTGGTAGTATAAATATAAGAGAGGAGAGAGGACACTCCCCGTGTCACGAGCAACTTGGCAGGCTCTTCCTTATCGCTACCGCTCCTGTCGGCATCTTTAATCTTTTCTTCTTCCTTTCGCGACAGCCGCGCTGACAAATGGATTTTTAACTTCCCTTCTATGCCGAGAGGGATCGGTCACGCGTTTCAAAGCCAACGCGATTCCATTTATTTTTTTAACATGCAAAACCCTCGTAATAATTACTCCAATAATAAACCAATATACACAAACACACACAACACTGATGCGCAATTTAAAAAACAAACATGAATTTATTATATTTCCGGTTTGATGAATGCGAGTCAATCATGTTATATTATTTCAAAATGATATTTTTTATTTGGTTCAAATGAAATTTGTTTGTTTGAAATTAAATTTATTTGGTCTAAATAAGGATTTTGTTTTGTTCTAATATTTTTATTTGGTACCAACAAAGTTTTTTGGTTCAACAAAATTTTAGTTGGTTCAAAATGTGTATTTTAATCGGTCCCAACAAATTTTATTCAGTTCAAATAAATTTCAGTTAGTTTAAACAAATTTTGTCTGATTCAAATAATTTTATTTGGTTCTAACAAAGCATATTCGGTTCTAACAAAGATTATTCGGTTGCAAACAATTGTAGTTGGTTCAAAAATATTTGAATCGGTTCCAACAAAGTCTATTCGGTTCATATAAATTTTAGATAGTTCGAATAAATGTTGTTTGGTTCAAATAATTTTATTTAATTACAACAATGTTTATTCGGTTCCAACAAAGTTTATTTGGTTCTAACAAAGTTTATTCGGCTCAAAAAAATTTTGTTTCAGTCAAATAATTTTATTTGGTTCTAAAAAAGTTTATTCGGTTCCATAAAAGTTTATTCGGTTCAAATAAATTTTAGTTGATTCAGAAAAAATGTATTTGGTTCAAAAATATTTGAATGGGTTCCAACAAAGTTTATTCGGTCCAAATAAATTTTAGTTGATACAAATAAATTTACACTATTTAATTGTTCAAATATTTTCAAGAACCAAATAATTCAAACAAGTTTTGAGAAATTTATCTTATTTCTCAGATGAAAGAATTGAAGAGTTTTGAAAACGATTCCGAATAAATTTCGCACAAAATAGAACAAAGTTGTGAAATTTTTCCTTAACCTTTTGTTTAGAAAGTCAAAAAAAATGATTAACAGAGTTTCTAAAAAGTGAAAAAGAGGAAAAACTACAAAGTAATTTCAATTAATGTGCGAGAAAGAGTTAAATTAAAGACAGATGCGTACCGATATTCTCTAAGCGACGAGAGCCATATAACAGTATATCGAGTAATAAAGCAAAATTAAGAGAAGAGATGAGATGAAAAAAAGGTCCATGACGCGAATTTGAGTTGGCGCAAACGATAAAAGTGGAAGCTGCGAGCAGAGAGAGTGAGAGGAGAGAGGGCTTTTGTGAAGATAGAATTAATAATTTTATTCATGAGTGACCCCCGGACCGATTTGGTCGTTCGGAGCCTCTGTTAGTTCCCACCAGAGTGCAGCTACCTGATATTCTTCGGTCTAAATTATGTTTTTTAATTAAATCCATAGCGAGAGAAGCACACACGCTTCCCATCTCTATATACGCTTTCGTGAGAGACGCGTTACGAAAGCCTTTTTTGGGATCCTCTATATACCCATAAGTATACCGATGGGTTTCTTTTGCCCTCGGGCAACAAAACAGGGAGCTGACGAGATTTATTCGGCTATCGAGGGACTGAGGGCTTCTTCCTCTTCTTCTTCATCATCATCAACAGCATCATCATCATCATCATTATCATCATCATCATCATCATACTCCTTGGTCCCTCTCATCCTTGTTCTCACAGACTTTGTTTTTTCTCGTAAAACTCTTATTCGAAACCTTTTTTTTTCCTCTCACTATTTCCCTTTCCTTTTGGGCCGCATATAACGATTTCCGGGTATAACGCGCAAATGAAGAGAAATCAAAAATACGAGATGCTGTATAACAAGAGGAGAAAAAAAGATTCTCAATGTTGGACAAGAAAAAAAATTGTCTGTCGCGGGAAGAGAGAATGAGAGATGAAGTGAACTCTAGAGAGACAAGACTGCCAATTCATTAACACTCGTAAATCTGTCGCGCTGCTGGCGTTGAATATTAAGCGGGCATTACCTCTTGGGCTATAACTCCTGGCCAGTTAACTCGACTACACCCTCTCGACCTTTTCTACAATGCGGAAAAAGATTTTTTCAATCACCCATGAAACTTATTTTCTTTCATTTTATATTCGAGAATTATTTTTTAAAATTGGATTCAACTACCATCCCTCAGAATCAATCATTGTCATACCAGTCCCTTAGAATAGTCATACCAGTCATTGTGTATTAAGTTTCAACTATTTTTAGGACATAAGTTGTAGTTTCAACTGTTTTTAGTCTTAACCAGTTGTAGTTTCAACCGTTTTTAGTCCCAACCAGTTGAAGTTTCAATTGTTAGCAGTACCAACCAGCTGCAACTTTAATCGTTCCAAACACCAACCATTAATGGTACAGTTTCAACTATTTTTATAATCCTAACAAAGTTAATGTTTGAATCATTAGACGTACTAATCATTAATGGTATAGTATCAACTGTTTATAGCCTCGCAACTAGTTTTAATGTCAATTGTTTTTAGTAATAACTAGTTTTAAGTTCCAATTGTTAGAAATACTATACCCATTTGTAGTTTCTAGATTCAACTTGTTGTATAGTTCCAAATGTTTTTAGCCACTAGTTTGTTCTTTTAATTGTTAGAAGTACTATTCTGTTGTAGTTTTCAGATCCAACTTGTACTTCCAACTATTTTTAGCCCCTAGTTGTAGTTTTTATTATTAGAAGTCTACTATATCCACTTTTTGGATTCGCAAACAATGAATTCGAATCGGAGACAAAGCGCAATAAACTACATTTTTGTTGGCGATCAAACCAGCAGAAATACACAAGAGCGTTAATTGACTGAGGAATTTTTATGTTCCACTAAATTATTCCGCATGCAAATTACACTTCAGGGGCCTTACGCCAAGTAGCCCTGCGCAAAGATTTACTGCGCTCTCATTATCCTAATGAAGACGTAACGCTTGAAAAACGAGTTAGATTTTTACTGAAAGTGATTGGGTTATATGAACTTTTATGAAAATGGCTCTTTGCTGCTGTAATATCTCAACATTATATGCTCGCTCATGAAACGACATTATATTTTTAGCGCACTTACTCTTTATTATAGAAGAGAATATCCTAAGTTAATCACTTAAGGTAGGCACAGCGATGATTTTAATAAGATATAAGCAGACATAAAAGACGAAAGTGCGGATATCTTGTTTGCAGATTATTCAAAATATTAAAAAATACGAGGAAATTAAATATTAAAGTGCTGATGATTGAAACTACTATTAATTGGAACTTTAAACAATTAAAACTATTAGTTAGGATTTTAAACAATTGAATCTACTATTTGGGACTATGGTTAAAAATACAAACTATATTTGAGATAGTTTCAACTGTTTTTAGTTCCAACTTTGTTGGAACAAAGTTGGAACTAAAAATAGTTGAAACTATCTCAAATAGTTCGTATTCTAAACGATTGAAACTACAAATGATTGGTTCTGCTAACAACTGAAACTACTAGTGTTTGGGACTAGAAACAGTTGAAACTACAGCTGGTTAAGAAGAAAAACAGTTAAAACTACCATTAATGGTTGGCACTTTGTACTATTAAAACAACAACTGATTGATACTGACAACTGATGAAACTACAACTGGTTGATACTTTTTTTTTTCTACCTTAATTAATTTCGAATTCAATTGTTGTCGCCATAATGGAGAAGCAGAACTTCGATAAATTTATATAAAACTCGCGCGAATGGTTGAGCGGAGTGTAAAAGGGAGAGAAAAAGATAGAGAGAGGAGACTTCTTAACGTCTCGTAAACTTTAGCCGTGACTAAATTACGATTGCACTATATAGAGATGCGATGCGTGGCAAATGTGTATCTGTGTGTATCTTATATATTTGTATGTGTTTCAGTCGATGTTGCTTACCATAAATACGACAAATAAATAATAATCCGAAAATCGACGTGTGGGGTCGCAAATTTTGGGATAATGGCAATTAAGAAAAAAAAATTTTTTTTTTCTCTCTCTTTCATTCAAAATCTCGAGGACAAAATTTCTTTTCGTGCGTGCCGCGGCAAAAAAAATTTTTTTGTTTAATATTATGAATATCCCTAATCATCTTTTTTAGAATCCATGAAATTCTATAATATATCTAAGAGAGCCGGTAGTTTTGCATAAAATACTCATATTCTACGTTAACACTATAGACGCAGTTTTTTTTTTATTATTTTATGGATTTTTTTCTGAATCTATTTTTTGTATTTGCATATATATGTTTTTGCTATTATGTAGGTATACTATTATTTGTTTATAATTTATTTCGTTTTTTTGTAATTTTATAATTTATTAATTTAGAATTAGTAAAATTTTAAAATTTAAATTAATTAAATTGAATTCTTTAAATTTAATTTTTTTTATTTTCAATTTATATTTGAACCATTATGACGTCACAGGTTTAGAGTACATGTTTTTTTTTTTTAATCTGTGAGTCATAATGTTTTAAACGCCCTTAATTAATTTAATCTAATTAATTTAATTAATATAATTTAATTAAATTAATCATTTTTTCAAATTGATTAAATTAAGCTTAATTATTAGTTAATTAAGTTAAACGAGTATAATACAATATAGATAATACTCTTATTTAATAGTAAAAGAATGATAATAATTGTTATTATAATAGAATAATAATAAAAAGTAGTAAAAATTTAATTTATTTAATTAAACTAAAAAAATCAAAATTTTTTTTTATTTCTAGAAAATAATTAAATTATATTATTATGGTTAATATTAATATGTTTCTTTAATTTTTCTTTACTTCATTATTTAAAATTTTTTTATTATTATTCTTTTACTATTATTCTTTTTTTCCTTTTTATTATTCTATTTAGAAATCGTATAATCTATTGTATTTTATTCGACTTTTAATTTAATCAATTTTTGAAAAAATGATTGATTCCAAACGAATAAATAATTAATTATTCGAAAACATTTCGTATATAATTTTACATATTGGGCGAATTGGTGATTTTTTTTATTACCTTTCCCTGAAATTTTGAAGGGACATATTTAAGTTAAAAAAAGAGGAATTCTCTTTTCACACTTTTTAATGTTCGATCTATTCAATAAATCCCCTCTGAATATTTGATCGCACCTTCGTTTATATGCTAATACTATTCTAATTTATCTTCGTATAATTTCATCTTCTTTCCGTTAATATTTACACGTTCCTTGAATTTTTTTCCATTTTTGCTATATAGAAGCTATTTATCAATTCACAAACTCCTAGTGACCCCCTCTATCCCTTTCATCGATTTTTTTCGGTATAAATAATTTATTGTAATTAAATGTATTTATGTCCTAAGGCAAAATTTAGAATTTTAGTAATAAAATTTCAATGTAAAAAAAATTATTAAACCAATACTTTCGGTATTTGAAGCAATTATACCTTTCAATCTTGACTTCAATAAAAATTATTTGATACAAATAAATAGTTTATACAATCAAATAATTTATTTAATTCAAATAAATTAAATTTAAATAAATGATTTTAATAGCAAATACCGTATTTAATTGACTAAATTATTATTTATTGCAAATAATTTTTTACAAAATTTACAAATAAATATTTTATGCAGTCAAATAATTTATTTTATTTCAATTTGAATTTAAAATTATTTTTTATGAAAATAATAATTGAATTCCTTAAAAAAAATTTATTATTTATGAAAATAATTGAATTTCTGTGAAATTTTTATTATTTATTAAAAATAATTAAATGTTTGCATAAAATTTTATTAAACAATTTTGAAAATAATTGAATTCTTTTTGGGAAATTTTATTAAAATAGTAGTTACTAAAAATCATTGAAATTAGAAAATTTTTTGATAATAATTTAAATTAGGACAAGAATTTTTTTGACATTTATGAAAATAATTGAACTTTAGAAAAAAATTTTGTTATTTATAAAGATAATTGGGTTTTTTACCAGAACTTTTTTCAAATTTTGAACATAGTTGAATTTTATAAGAAGGAATTTTATTTTTTTTTTAAATAATATTGAATTTCTGCAATTATTTGTAATTTCTCAAAAATTTTATTTTTTTAGTGTGTTCAACACAAATTTAAATTAGAAAATTTTTAAATTCTATTATTTTTAAAATTGCTAATTTTATTTTAAAAAAAGTCAGTAAGAAGTGAACAGCTCGTTTTAGCGCGCGAATTGTTACTAGTAATATTTTATTCAATTAAATAATTTATTTTAATTAAAGAAAATTATATTTGAATCAATAATAGACATATTAATTGATTATTTGAATGAAAAAAATTTTTTCTCAGTAGAAGAATACATTTAAAAAAAAGTTTATTTGATTTAAATAACCGATTGCTTGCCTATTATCAAATAAATATTTACTTGAGTCAAATAAGTTTTATCTGAATCAATTAAATGTTATTTGCCTCAAATACTGAAAGTATTGATTCAAATACAATTTATTTGATTTAAATCAAAAATATTTTAAGTAATCGGTTCTTTGAATAAAATAAAAAAATTTTCAGTGTATTATTATTATTATTATTATTAATTAAGGAAGATTTTAATTAAGATTTAAAATTTCTGAATCAGCATATAATTTCCTACATTAATTATTATTATTATTATTATTATTATTATTTTATTATTATTTTATTATTATTAAAAATAATAATAATAATAAAAATAATAGTAATAGTAGTTTTTTTGTTTTGAAAAAAAAATTATTTTTACTAGTTGTATTTTTCTTTTTGTTATCATTACAACTGTTTTTATTACATTCTCATAAAAAATCGAGAAGGTCTTGGATTTGTTTTTATTTAATTATTGTTATATATTCAAGAAATAACATACGAGGTGTTAAAATTATTTAAGGGTCAAGAAAAGAAGAAAAAGGAGAACAATTTTTGTATTCAGCTCCCGGAGTGTGTGTACGTTTTCTTTGAAAACAATCTCAGTCTTCTTTAAACGAGCAGTCGAAAGAAGTGAATGGTTAAATGAGCCATATCAGTGATACATATACAAGATCGTTAATAAATTTGAGCCCTTCGCAGCTACCTATACGAGAGAGAGAAAAAGAGAGACAGAGAGCTATAACTGACCGCCACAGGGCAATTTCGTCTATATGCTAATGCACGCAGCTTCTGATATAGATTCCCACTTTACGCCTTCGTTTTTCTTTCTTTTCTCCCCAGTTTACACTCAATCCCTGGCGCAATATCGAGATACATATATATACGTATATAATATCGTTCTCGATTTCTTCCCACGCTTTTTAATATACCAATATATTTGTATATTCATTATACCAAATGTTGGGATTTGAAAAAAAATTTCCTCTGATACTCGTGATTTTTGGTGATATTTTTATACTTTAATTTTTCAATTTATTCTAAGGATAGAATAAAGTTTTTCTAAGGATTTAAATATCCTTAGAACAATTGTGTTTTTTTATTTTGTTTATTCGTTTATTTTTTATTATTTTTTCATATGTAGTATTTTTTCTCTTTCTTTTTGTTTTGAAACAACTTTTTTATATTCAAAATTTACAGAATCATTCACCCAATTGTTTGGCTCGAAAAATGATTAAACTATTAGTTAGTGAAAAATTAGTAAAAACTCTTACTATCTCTCTAAATTTGAACTAGTAAAAATGTTTAACAATTGAATTAGTAACATTTTTGACTAACTTTTAGTAGTTTTTTTGACTAATTGCTATAGTGGAAACTATATAGTAATTCATAAGTATAATCTATGATGTACAAATTTATTTATCTTATAAGATAAATAAATTTGTACATCATAGATTCAATCATTGGTATAGTTTTCTACAAAAAGAATCAATTGTTAATAGTTTAGCTAATTCTTATATACGTAGTCCTGATATAAAAATTATGATCCTGAATAGAAAAACTAATTATGACATTGCCTCTGAAAGATCTGTGGAACAAATTCGTTTGAATAAGAAATAATTTTTTTTTCCTTTTTTTTTTGATGGGTCAAGTTGACATAAAAGTGATACTGTAATTTAACCCGAGGCTGAGGTTAAGTGAGTGAGCAAAAGCAATTTACGAAGAGATGAGGTGGTTTGAAACTCATATATATATAGAAAATCTCCATATGTTGCCGTAATAATACGGCTTTGGCTTTAGTGTATAGTCAAGTGTTACAAATAGTGGCGGTGTAACAAACTGGCACTAAATCATACTTGTCAGTCAGCAAAGCTCGTTCATCGTTTTGCAGACAGGTGCACCTTGCTTGTTCTAGACTATAACGACTAGTTCCCATCGAAAGTCTAAAGTCTGACAAATCATTGCTGCCGTTTCTTGCCACCTATATTGTTCTCCGCAATGAATTTCTATAGACTTCCAACTGTCTCCAAACTTCTTGACAAATATATATAATATATATCTGCACGTGTATCATTTATCATTTATTCAAACATTCCCTTAGCACGCATAAATAATTAAACCAGAGGAGAAATTTCATCCAAAGCATATATATAGATATGGTTTTTTAAAGTGAAAAATTTCTGCGCAAAAATTAATCATGTTTTGTCGAAAAATAGGTTTAAAAACCATTTAAATTTTATTGTTACAATTTAAAAAGGTACAAACTGATTTTTTACAAAATAAACAAAATTTAATACAAAAATTTCTCCTCATCGAAAAGACAAGGAGAAATTTTTTTTTGTTTTATTATTTAAAGAATAATTAGCAACAATTCGCGCGCTGAAGCGCGCGGCTAACATCTTCCTACCTTTTTTAAATAAAATTATCAATATTAAAAACAATAGAATTTAAAAATTTTCTAATTTAAATTTTTGTTGAAAACACTAAAAAAATTCAATTCTGGAGTAGTTGCAAATAATTGCAGAAATCCAATTATTTAAAAAAAAAATTAAAATTCTTCTTATAAAATTCGACTATGTTTAAAATTTTTTAAAAATTCGTAAAAATCCCAATTATCTTTATGAATAACAAAATTCTTCTCCAAAGTTCAATTATTTTCATAAATTTCAAAAAAATTCATGTCCAAATTTCAATTATTTTCAAAAATAAAATGCATTTTTCTAATTTCAATGATTTTCAATATATTTACTATTTTAATAAAATTTCCCAGAAACAATTCAAATATTTAAAAAAAGTTTTAATAAAATTGTATGCAAACATTTAATTATTTTCATAAATAATAAAAATTTCACAGGAATTCAATTATTTTCATAAATAATAAAATTTTATTAAGAAAAAAAAATTTTCTAATTTCAATGATTTTCAAAATTTACTATTTTAATAAAATTTCCCAAAACAAATTCAATTATTTAAAAAAGTTTTAATTAAATTGTAGGCAAACATTTAATTATTTTCATAAATAATAAAAATTTCACAAGAATTCAATTATTTAAAAAAAAATAAAATTCTTCTTAAAAAATTAAACTGTGTTTAAAATTATAAAAAAAATTCTCGTAAAAATTCCAATTATCTTTAAAAATAACAAAATTCTTCTCCAAAGTTCAATTATTTTCATAAATTTCAAAAAGAATTCTTGTCCAAATTTCAATTATTTTCAAAAAATTTTCTAATTTCAATGATTTTCAAAATTTACTATTTTAATAAAATTTCCCAAAACGAATTCAATTATTTAAAAAAGTTTTAATAAAATTGTAGGCAAACATTTAATTATTTTCATAAATAATAAAAATTTCACAAGAATTCAATTATTTAAAAAAAATAAAATTCTTCTTAAAAAATTAAACTATGTTTAAAATTATAAAAAAAATTCTCGTAAAAATCCCAATTATCTTTAAAAATAACAAAATTCTTCTCCAAAGTTCAATTATTTTCATAAGTTTCAAAAAAATTCTTGTCCAAATTTCAATTATTTTCAAAAATAAAATGCATTTTTCAAATTTCAATGATTTTCAATATTTACTATTTTAATAAAATCTCCCAGAAACAATTCAAATATTTTAAAAAATTTTTAATAAAATTGTATGCAAACATTTAATTATTTTCATAAATAATAAGAATTTCACAAAAATTCAATTATTTTCAAAAAAATTAAAATTCTTCTTATAAAACTCAACTATGTTTAAAATTTAAAAAAAAATTTTCGTAAAAATCCCAATTATTTTTATAAATGACAAAAATCTTCTCTAAAGTTCAATTATTTTTATAAATGTCAAAAAAATTCTTGTCCTAATTTCAATTTATTATTTTCGAAAATTTTTCTAATTTCAATGACTTTCAATATCTACTATTTTAATAAAATTTCCTAAAAACAATTCAATTATTTAAAAAGAAATATATTATTGAAATTCATCGCAAGAATTAAAGTATTTTTCATAAATAATAAAATTCTTCTCAGGAATTCAATTATGTTCATAAATATTAAATTTATTTTATGAAATTCAATTATTATTTTCATAAAAAATAATTTAAAATTCTAGAAAATTGAATTAAAATATGATGAAAATAATTTGGATGAAGTTACAGTAACAATATTCTTATAATATTAAATAATGATTTTATCTCTCGGTCATCTTTAATTATTATAAGTTGTTTAATTTAAAAAAGGTTTAAATTTAAAATTTTTGAATGTCTTAATTCCTGTGGAAAATCCTGTTCCAAAAATAAGATTAAAAATAGGAATTGTGCAAATATTTTTCTTTCTTTTCTAAAACAAAATAATAATTTCGTTTAAAGAATTGTGATTCATAAACAAAAATAATGCAAAATAAATAAATTTTCTATTTCTTAATCACAGTTGTTTAATAATTTTCTAATTTTGTTTAGAAGTAAAGAACAAAATTTTTAGTCTTTTAATGTAAAAAAGTGAAAAAAATTCTGATGATTTCTATTTGTCATTACAATTTTGAATTAATTATAAAATAAAAATAATTATAACATAATAATATAAAATATACAATTTATTTAAAGATAACAAAAAATAAAAATATAAACAAAAGACAACTTCAAAGTGTGAGGGACAGAAAAAGTTTGAATGATAGAAATAATGAAAAAACATTCAAATTATTATAGTTAATTTTTGTTTGAATTAAATAATTTTTTTTCCTTTTTTTCTTTCGAGGAAGAAATATGTGTATATGTGTAATGGAAAAAAAATTGAAAGAGAAACAATAGAGTTAATTTATGCGGCAATTGTTTCAAGTCATTTTGAATGTTCAATTCACACTACGTGGAAATTATTCTTAAAGGAGGTGCATTTTATATTTGCAACCAACACGTAACAATGCTAAAATACATACTTTTCCTAAAAATATGAATTACCTTCGACTGATTATAGGTATTATGCGTCCACGTTGTGTGTTAAACCATATAGAAATATGTACTCTCACACAACTCTATATAATAGAAACGGAGAAAAAAAAGAGAGATGTTTTCATTAATTTAATTTCTCGTTCAATAGTATATATAAATGCTCTGTATTTGTGAACAACTCTATTACATATAGAGTAGTCAGAGTCTACACAACGATTTTGTTGATATAAATTATCATACTTTTTCAAACGGACATTTAATTTTCTGTTTCATTGAAATTTGCAGTTAACGTTTCATTAAAAAATATACAGATAGTAAAAAAAGAATATTAAAAAAATTATTAAAAAAATTCTTTAAATTGTTGAATATAATTAAAAAAATAGACTATATAGTGTTTTTTTATTTAAATAAAAATTATTTGATTCAAGTACATAAATATTTATTTGTTAATAGACAAGTAATCGGTTAATTGAATCGAATAGATTTTTTTCACTGTAGAGAGTCATATTGTTGAAAATACCATACAGTAAAACCTGTCGGAATGCAACTTGTTTTTTTCGAAATTTTATTACACCAAAAAAATGTTTAGAAAAAGAATTATATAATTGAATACAATTTTTACAATAGAACTAAATGAAAACAATTCTCCTTGAATATTCGCCGAATGTAAAAATATTCTAAAAATCGAGTTACCTACATTCCGACAGGTTCGACTGTATATTTTCAAGTTGCGCGCGTCAAAAAAAGGAGTAGACATTTATTTTCAAAAACAAATCGCGTGTTTGAGCACATTGTCGAGATTTGCAATTCTAACTGGTAACAGGGCAACATATACATAGGTATGAGCGACGCAAAGTTGAAAAAAAAAATTGTGAACACCTGCGGTCACTTGAGTTAACTCGGAATATATAAAAACTTATACTACTAATAATTATTGTATATTTGAGTTTTGACTTTCCGCCAACCATGCTGGTAAAATATATATATACAGTGAACATGTACACATATATATTGAGTGTGTGAATGTGTGTCTATGTGTTCCCAAGCAAATTGGTTCGCGTGTCTTCTCTCCTCCAGCGCACAAAATTTATAGCTTCATTGCACTCACTGAGGATTCACGTTACCGGGCGCACTTTGCAAAAGGTGATGACGAACAGTTTGCGAAACACAGTTAGCGAGAGATAGAAGTGCCACTATAGGGCTCTAAATTTTTCAAATTTCATGAAAAAAAATATATACAATTTTTATAATTTGAACTACCATTATTTTAAACTACAATTGTACAGTTTTCCTAAGAATATCAAATTGTGACAAAAAACGAATCAAAAATGTTGCGAATTGTCCACAATAGTGAAAACTACAATTGTCTAGAATTCTAGATACAATAATAAAAATTGCAATTAAGACTACAATCAACTGAAGTTGCAATCAGCTGCAAGTACTCGAAGTACAATAAAAATATACTTTAACTTAGTTCAGGTTAGTAGTTCCAATTGATTAACTATGGAACTACCACTGAACCAAAATTGCTTGATATAATAAATAACTCAAAGCGGATTCCGAATGGACCCGATGAATTGCGAATGATGCAATTTAATTATCATCCCGCACAATATTGATGCTCCACAAAGTAAACATTTAGACATATATAAATGTCGAGAGAGAGAGAGAGAGAGAGAGAGAGAGAGAGAGAGAGAGAGAGAGAGAGAGAACAATTGAGAAGCATTTAAGAGATGACGAGATACATTGGTTGAGTCTTGACGATGATTTGATCAACGCAATATATATTTGAGTATAAAGCGACGCTGGTGGTTTATCAGATCATGGCTATTGAATCACTCCATTAGAAGAGAACAGATCCCCATAAACCGCCCTCACTTGTCCCCGCGTGACCCCCGCCTGAAAATATTAGGGTTCACTTTGGATATCACTGCAACAGACTGTGACATATTAGGCCACCCCCCGAGGACATAAGAGCCATATAGGGAGCGAATCTCTCTTCTCCACTCTCTCTCTCTCTCATATATAGATTTATTGTTTCGAGATTTACTATGTGCGGTCACAAAACGAGCCGTGGGAGCAACATTATTTTATAAGGGTCTGCCAAGTAAACCATATACCCATATCTCTTTATTCTAAATTCACGACAACTAGAGAGTAAATGCTCATAAATACTTTATTCCCTTCAATGAATTTACAGGGTTGCCACGCTTTTGCTCATTTCAAATTCCCTGACTTTTCCAGGTTAAAAAAAAGGGATTTTTCCAGGTTTTTAATTTATATTTTACAAAATTGAATAATTTCTAATCAATTTTTACAAATACTTGGAACTTTCATATAATACTAATGTATTCCGCATATTGTTATATTTATCTTTTTTTTCAATAAATATTTAGTCATTGTAATTTTTCCATAAGAATTAAAAATTTCAAATTCAAACCTTTTTGAAATTAAACAACTTTTAAAAAATTTTGATAAAACATGAAGAAATCGATCACTCCGATTCACTTATTTTTATTATTATATGATTTTCAAAAATTCAAAAATTCAAAATTCAAACCTTTTTGAAATTTAACAACTTTTAAGAATATTAATATAAAACATGAAGAAATCGATCACTCCGAGTCTTCGACTCGGAGCAATCAATATCTTCAAGTTTTATAATAGTTAGAGATGACCGAGTGATAAAATAATTACTTTATATTATATATAAGAATATTGTTACTAAAACTTTTTCAAAATTATTTTCATCATTTCGATTCAATTATTATTTTCTAGAATTTTTGAATCAAATTCTTCTCTAAATCAATTTTTTTTAATAATTTTTGAAAAAAGTTAAAAAACAAAAAAAAAATCACAAATTTTTTAAAAAGCTCTTCTTTGGAAATTGTTAAATACATTTGTTTACAATTCAATTTTACGAAATTTCGATTATTCGAAAATTCTTTAATTAAATATATATTAGAAAATAAAAACTTCAAATAATTTTTAAAAAAATCAAAACTTTTGCAAAAAAAATTAATCCAACAGAATTGTTATAGTTAAAAGTATGAAAAATTCAGATTTTCAAAGATTATATTATTTGGAACCTTTCCAAAATTTAATTATTTCTAAAAAATCACGCTATGCTTTTAATATTAAATTATTATCTAAAATTTTAACTGGAAATAATTTTTAAATCAATTTTAATAGAAAATTCTAGGAGAATTAAATTATTGAAATACAAAAGTAAATAATTAATTGCATAATTGAATGTTTCTTAAAATTGAATTCTCATAACGAATTTTATCAATAAATTTTCAAATAATTGAATTTTTGCGACGAATTTTCATAAAACTTTTTAAATAATTACATTTTTCGAGGAATTCCATTAAAATTGTATTAAAAATACATTGAAATTTTGAGAACTTTTTGAAATTCAATAACTTATAAGAATATTGTTACGGCGACTTCTTCGGAATTATTTTCATCATTTAATTTTAATTATTATTTTCTACAATTTTTAACTAAAATTCTTCTTTAAATCAATGAAATAAATGAAAAATATCAATGAATTTTATCAAAAAGTATTAAACATCATTATGTTTAATACTTTTTGATAAAATTCATTGATATTTTTCATATTCACTTGTTTACAATTCAATTTGACGAAATTTCGATTTTTCGGAAATTCTTCAAATATAACAAAATAAAAATTTCAAAAAATAAAAAAAAAATTCTGTTAAGCTTTGTAAAAAAAATTAATTCTACAGAATTATTAATTAAAAGTATAAATAATTCAGATTTTAGATAATTTGAATTTGAAACCTTTTCAAAGTTTAATTATTTCTAAAAATTAATTCTTTAATGCTTCTAATATTCAATTATTAAGATTTTAATTTGAAACCTTTTCAAAATTCTATTATTTCGAAAAATTCACGCTACAATGCTTCTAATATTCAATTACTATCTAAAATTTTAACTGAAATTCATATTTAAATCAATATTTATTAGAAAATTCTACGGGAATTCAATTATTTAACTACAAAAATAAATAATTTATTGAAGAATTGAATGTTTTTTTTAAAATTGACTCTCATTAAAAAAATTTTATCAAAAAATTTTTAAATAGGTAATTAAAATTCTTTTGACGAATTTCAATAAAATTTTTAAGAATAATTTCATTTTTCGAGAAATTAGATTAAAATTGTATTAAAAATAATTGAATCTCCGTAAAGAATTTGATTAAATTGAGAAAAGTTTTTGAAAATAATTGAAATTTTTACAAGAATTTTATTAATTTTTTTTTGAAAATAATTGAATTTTGGAGAAGAATTTAATTATTTATAAAGAAAATTGAAATTTTGACTATAAGTTTTTTTTAAACTTTTGACCATATAATTGAATTTCTTTGATGAATTTTTATAAAATTTTTAAGAATAATTACAATTTTACAGAAATTTCATTAAAATTATATTGAAAATAATTGAAATTCTACGATGAGTAAAAAAAAAATAAACTATAAAGCTTTTTATTATTTATGAAAATAATTGAATCTCTGTAAAAAATTTGATCATAATTGAATTATTGCGACTAAATTTATAAAAAAAATTTGTAAATAATAGAATTCCTGTGAAATTTTTATTATTTAATTTTTTAATTAATTCATTAAAAATTGAAATTTTACAAAATTTCAAATTAAAACCTTTTAAAGTTCATTTATTTATGAAAATTGTAAACGCAACTCTTTTAAAATTGAATTAATTTTGAAATATTGAAGAAAAATTAGATTTCATTAAGAATAAGCACAATAACTTTATAGAAAACAATAATTTTTCAGGATTTTGATCAAAATTCCCTGACTTTTCCAGATTTTTTCAAGATTAATAAAATTTCCATACATTTCCAGGTTTTCAGATTGCGTGGCGACCCTGAATTTAAGAAAGTGCAAAAAAAAATACAGAGAGGATTTGAATTCCAAATGTGGTGCTTCTAAAAATACTGTTTATAAAAAAGAAGAATATTCTTCTTTTTTTAAAGAAGAAAAGAAAAATATTCTTCTTTTTTTAAAGAAGAAAAGAAAAATATTCTTCTTTTTTTAAAGAAGAAAAGAAAAATATTCTTCTTTTTTTAAAGAAGAAAAGAAAAATATTCCTCTTTTTTTAAAAAAAGAAGAAAAAACATGATAACTTTCTAGTGAATAATAATTTTGAAAAAAATATATTTTTTTTGTAAAAAATGACACACTTCCTGGTGGCGGAATAAAAGATGCGTGATTGGATGAGATTTTGATCGTGGCGTGTAATGAATTATGTAATGCACTCGTATAATATAGGAAAGTCAGAAAACCAATCGTCTACATAGGGTCACAAACGAGGCGCATAGTAGCAAACCTTAATTTTCCAACATTTCACTGTATGCACATCGTCCTTGCCAAGGCGCGGGTAATTTGCATTTGTGTGCCTTAATACATATAGAGTTTAAAATTGTGTTTGTGTGTGGCAGGACGACGACGTTATCGCACTCGATGCTCGAGGCAGGGAATTACGTCCTCGTCAAGTTGCATAACTAAAACCCTACATATTTATTTTATATATCTATATATATTAAACATTCTACGTCCCGTTATATGCTTACGAATCAAAAATCCAACTAATCGTATTTATATGTGCCTCGTTTAGGTGAACGATAGCGCATAAACTCCTTATGACTTCCGGTCAAATCTAATCGCTAACCAAATGTATACGAATATATCGCCTCAAGGATTGTACGCATTAATTTTATGTATCGAGATTTTTTTTCACTTTTCTCATTTTTTTTTTTTTTTTTTTATTGTATTTCTATTTATCTCCCTTCCCCAATAGCACGGAATTTTATATTCTAATCGATTCCTGGAATATTCCAATTTTTTCTTATTTATATTTATTTCTCCTCACAAATAGAGCGGAATATTCCATCAACATTCCTGGAATATTCCATTGAAATTCTGTACATATTCCTCTGGAATATTTCATCGACATTTGAGGAATATTTAAATAAAAGGCCCTTGGAATATAATATAGGAATATTTCATCAAAATATTCTAGAATATTCCTTGGAAATTCTGCAATAATATTGTCAGAATATTTCTCTGAAAATTTATTGTTATAATATTGTGAGAATATTCCATTGGAATTTTGTAACAATATTATTATTATTATATTATACAATATTATATTATTTATAACATTTTTTTATATTTATTATTATTTCAATGAAATATTGTTATAAAATTCCAATGGAATATTCTCACAATATTATTAAAAATTTTCAGTGAAATATTCTGACGATATTATCACAGAATTCCCAATGAATATTTCATAATATTTTAATAAAATAATATTGTGAAAATATTCCATTGGAATTTTGTAACAATATTATAAGAATATTGTGAGAATATTCCATTGGAATTTTATAATATTTTTTACTCATTTTTATTTTTAATATATAGCATGGATGAAAATAATAATAAATTTTCCCGTCATTTAAATAAATTCATCAATTTTATTTTGAATTGAAAAATTTGCAAATTTAATAAATAATATTCCGATGGAATATTCCTACTGAATTACAATTTCAATATTCCAGTAGAATTTTCGTTGACATATTTTTCCAAGTGAACATTCCAAAGATTGGACATTTCGATATATTCCTGAAATTTGGATGGAATATTCCAAAGGAATATTCTCAATGTTTCAATGGAATGTTCAAGGAATGTGAACTGAATATTTCGTGCTATTTATGGTTATTTATTTATTATTAAATTGTTATTTCTATATATCTTATTGTTATTATTAGGTATTTTAATATTTTTTAAATGTTATTTTAATATTATTTTAATAAGAATATAAACGAAACAAAATATAAAAGCAGACAGATAAGTAAAATTTTATACCTAATTTAATAAAAACAAAATTGAATTGTTAAAATGGTAATTGTCTCGAGACTTAAAATGTCAGTAGATGAAAAGTTGTAAAATATGATAATAAGAAAGCAAAGTGAATTCGGAATATATTGTGCCAAATTACTATATATGCCTCTTGTTATTATACAAAGCGTGGTAATTTTCATTTTATATATATATGTATATATATAGATTCTCGTTATAATTGTCATAAGTAGAGTCATTTTCTTTCACGTTCTCCATTACATCCGGAAGACGCAAACGGCCTTTTTACTGACATTTTTTCGTCGCGCGTATATTTTACAAAATCTTAAATTATACACACACATATACATATAGGAAAACAACTTTTTAATATTTAAAAAGGAAAAAAAATCCCAATTACTTATATACAACATTAAATATAAGGTATATAATTTTTATAATTACAATGATTCTCGTTTGCGAAAAAAAAATAATTTTCGTAAATTGAATTTAAAGAATATGGTTCTTCAAATTAAAATACTATTTTCCCTATATGTGATTGTGTATACAATAACTTATGTGCTTATTATGCATAAAATGTTAAGTATACTGTCAAAGAGTTATTAATTTTGACAATATATGCACAATTATTAATTTTATTTTAATTAAAATAAACAATTTATTTTTCAAACTAAGATTAAAAATTTTTTTTTTTAAATTATTATATTTTTAGTGAATTTTCCATTATTATTATTAATATTATTACTACTATTATTGTTAATATTATTATTATTTTCGTAACAAAGCTTCTTAAAGTTATGGACGCTAGGCGTCAAAAAACTTTTTTTCTCCATTTCCCTTTCGAAAACCCAAAATCAAAAGGAAATAAAAACCATTCTTTCGGAGATTTTATGTTAAAAAAATTAAAGAAGTGAAATTAGTGAAATTTTTATCTTCAAAAAACCTAAATATAGTTTTTTGACGCTGAGCGTCGACGCTAACTTCAGGGACTTGTTAATAAAATAATAAATCATATTTAATTTAAAAAAAAAAATTTTTAATACAAATTTTTAAAAACCCCAAAAAATAGTTTTGGACGCTGAGCGTCGACGTAAATTCTAGAAACTTGATAATAAATGTAAATAATAATAAATAATAATTAATAATTTCGGACGCGGAGCGTCGTCGCTAACATCAGGGACTTGTTAATAAAAAATAAATAAATAAATAATAATTAATAATAACATTTTTTAATAAAAATCCTAAATTGTAGTTTTCGGTGTTAAACATATAAACTTTAATTTCAGGAACTTGACAATAAAATAATAATTAATAATAAAATTTATCTCTAAAAACCTCAAATAATAATTTCTTAAACTTTGAGCGTCGAAGCTAATTTTTTAAATAAAATAAATAATAATTAATAATAAAATTTATTAATAAAAACCCCGAATAGTAATTTTCGATGCTAAACATAGACTTTAATTTCAGGAACTTGACAATAAAATAATAATTCATAATAAATTATCTCTAAAAACTTTCCAAATAATAATTTTTTAGAATTTGAGCGTCGCACTAATTTGCGGGACTTGATAATAAAATAAATAATAAAATTCATTTCTAAAAACCCCAAAATCGTAGTTTCGACGCTAAAAATCGTCGCTAATTTCAGGAACTTGATAATAAAATAATAATTAATAATAAAATTTATCTCTAAACACTCCAAATAATATAGTTTTCGACGCTGAGCGGCAACAATATATAACTTTAGGGACTTGACAATAAAATAGTAAATAATAATATTTATAATAAAATAAAAATTATAAAATTCATCTCCAAAACTCTAAACAATAGTTTTGGACGCTGAGCGTAAATGCTAACTTTAGAGACTTGATAATAAAATAATAATAATAACTTATAATGAAATAAAAATAATAAATAATAAAATAAAAATAAAAAATAGTAAATAATAAATAAAAAAATAATGAAAATGAATTAAAAATATAAAATATAAAAAATATTTATAAAAAATAATATGATAAATAAAAATATAATTTTAATAATAATAATTTTATTTATTAAATTTGAATAAATAGGGAAAATTTTCTCCTATATTATACAAAATATCTAAAAAGAAAGAAATAGATTTTCTTTTGAATAACTGTATTATATATATACGCATGTTCGGTATATAATTGGTGCAGTTTGACGTATCAATTGACCAGAATAAAAAGCATAGTGCGTACGTGGAAAATATATCTGGAGAAAGATAATCATTAGACGCGATTACAGTCGACGCCGACGAGACGCGATATATTTTAATAGTTTCGTGCGAAGTTGAGAAAGCAATTTAAATTCTTCGCGATGCTGTAATTCCTTGTGCGCGATGCGCGCGCGCTCTTATCGACGACAACGCAAAACCCGCGCGCCAATGTTAAAGAAACCGCAGCAAAATCGCCTCCATTCGATTTAATTAGCAACTTACAATGTTAAAGGTATTAATAATACAGTCACGTTTTTCCTGATAGGAAAAATTATTTTTCCTCTCATTTTGAAAAACGTGTTTATTGTTGCAAACCTATGGCGAGAGAGAAAACCATTTCTTTTACTCTATTTTTAAAAAATAAATTTCTTGCATAAGGTTTTATTTATTTTTTTTTTTTATTTATTTTGTTCATAGAACAATTTTTTGTAAGTTTCTTGAAGAAAGAAATAAGTAAAGAAGAATTAAAAGAAAGAAATAATTTTTTTTACGAAAAGAAAATTAATGGAAAACTTTTTTCTTGTTCAAAAGATATATGTCATAACTTTTAACTTGAATTTCTCTTGTCGTTAGTTTTTAATCTACTTTTATGATTTTATTCTGTCGAATAAAAAAAAAATTGTTTATCGTCTCTCGTCAGAAAAGGGGGAAGAAAATTAATTTTTTTTTTTTTCATCGAGAAAATAATTTCAGATATATACCAATAAGGGACAAAAAAATATTTACTATTTCTCTCGAGTATTTTTTTCTTTTTATGGTATAAATAAATCGCATTTTCTGTCGCTGCCTGGGCCTTTTTTCCTATCTCGCATAAGAAAACGTTAAGTATAGTGATACTTTGAGATTATCAGTTATCGGTTTTGTTGTGCAATTACCAAAAACCGGTTTTTCTTTAAATACTTGCATGTTTTTTTAACAGATACCGATCACGTTTTTTTTATTTTTGTTTTTTTGCTTCCTTCAAATACCGAGAACTGACCAGTAAATGCAAAAAAAGTAGAAATGAAAATTACAAAAAAAGGAAAACTTGACAATATTTTTTTTAAATAATTAAACATTTCTTTAATTAATTCCAATGTTTGGAATTTTTTCTTTTTAAATTCTTTGAAGTTTAAAAATTGAAACTTTAAAAGCAAAATATTCTTTAAAATTTTAACTTTTAAGATGACTAAGAAGTTAAGAACTTAATTAGAAATTTATTTTTTTTAATTAGTTTTGGAAATAATTGAAATTTGTTTAATTCATTCACAATTTATGTATTTTTTTTAAATTTATTAAAGTTTCAATGCTATTAAAAATTTAATTGAAATATAGTCTTTTTCTGAAAATAATTAAATTCAAATTTGTTTAATTATAATTCAAATGTTTCGAATTTTATTTTTAACAAAATTTTGAAGTTTCAAGTTTCAAGTTTCAAACACAAAAAATATTCTCTGAGTTTTATCTTTAAATAAGAATAAGAATTAAATTAAAACTTTAGTCATTTTAGTTATTTTTGAAAATAAGTCAAAGTTTTGTATTTTCTTTTTTAGAGAAAAGTTTGAAGTTTAAAAGTTAAAAATTTTAAAGTTTAAAGTTTAAAAGTTGAAACTAAAAAAAATTATATTTGGATTTAAAGTTTCAATTTACGATTAAAAATTGAAATTCTAGTTTTTTAATCATATTGGCCTGTAAGGGTGAATGAAATATTAAAAAAAGAAGAAAAAAATACGAGAAAAAAATGAGCAGTGTTACAGTTGAAATCTCTTGTATATCAATCTGCTATTCACTGGAGTCACACTCAATCGGACATATCATCGGCTCGATAAATCACTTCTCAGTATGCGATATGTGGTAACGGGGAGTTTCCTGTTTTTGTTCACGCCACGGGTGGTTGACACCCCTCCCACCCCCTTGGCCCAGAAGGGAATTTCTTCAAATTTAGTTCCTTTTTTTTGCTTCACAAAAAATTCCTATAAAAGCAACAATAAACGTCCAATTTGTCAAAAAATATTTAATTCAAAAAAACTT
Source organism: Leptopilina heterotoma (assembly GCF_015476425.1). NCBI lineage: Eukaryota > Metazoa > Arthropoda > Insecta > Hymenoptera > Figitidae > Leptopilina > Leptopilina heterotoma. The sequence continues at coordinate 627,204 of NW_025110953.1, read as the reverse complement.
TCACAAATATTTTTATTTTCCACAAAAAAAAACTAAACTTAAATTTTTTTTTATTCTCCTTACTTAGGGGAAAAAAATTGGAAAAAAATTTCCCTCTGTAATTGAATAGTAATTTCCTTCTGTAATATCATTTCAACAAAGATAATGAAACGAAATTTTTTTTTTGATAAAACAATTTTGTCGATTGGGGTGCAGTTTTTCTAAAATGTATTATCTAATTTTTTATTTTCTAAAAATTTTTTTTCTAATAAAGGTGAATTTCTAAGAAACTTTTTTCTAATGAAGAGAATTTTCAAAATTTTCTTTTTTCTAATAAAGGTCATTTTCTAAAAATTTCTTTTTCTAATAAAAGTAATTTTCAAATTTTTTTTTTTAACAATACTTGAAATTTTGTTAAAAAAATATAATAAAAAATAGAAATTATGCAAATTTTTAAACAAAATTTTAAAATAATCTAGTTAAAAATCGTAATTAACAAATAGAAATTATAGGGATTTTTTTCCTAAATATATTTAAAATTTTTTCAAAAACTGTTTTATAAATATTTTAATATTTTATATTTTAATATATTTTAATATTATATTTTAATATTTTATAAAAATGATGAAAATTATTTTTTTTCAAAAATGAAAAGAATTTTTTTAACAAATTATGATAAGAAATAGTAATTTTATAAGAAATTTTCTACTTTTTCAAAATCAACTATTTTAATAAAATTTTCCGAAAAGAATTCAATTATTTACAATTTTTTTAATAAATTTCTTTGCAATTATTCAATTATTTTTATAAATTTTTAAATATTATAAAATTTATATTATTATAAGACATGAAGAAATCGATCACTCCGAGTCTTTGACTCGGAGCAATCGATATCTTCATGTTTTATAACAATACTTTCATAAATTGTTTAATTTAAAAAAGGTTTGAATTTGAAATTTTTGAAAATCTTAATTCTTATGAAAAAATAATAATATTTAAATTTTTATTTAAAAAAAGGTACTGAAGTTTTTTGAATAATTTTGCAATTAAAGAGTCAAATTTTTTCCTTTATTTTCTAAAGATTCAAAAATTTTCATTTTCACGTAATTGACAACTAGAATGTATAAACATTTTTTTCCTTTATGTAAAAAAAACTTTGAATTTTATTAAAACAATTGAGGCCTTGGATCCAATAACTCGCCCGACGCTCGAAGGCACGCGCTAATACCAGTCGGGTAGCAGTGAGTGGCCCAGAGGCGCTCACTGCTCACTGACTGGCAGTTGCGCGTTCCTCCGAGCGTCGGGCGAGTTATTGGATCCAAGGCCTCAATTGTAATTAAAAAATAGAATTGATGCAAATTATTTCCTTATGAAAATTGAAAATTTTCTAAAAAAATATTAAGAAACGGGAATATGTAATGTTTTTTTCACAAAATAAAAGAATGAGTTTGCGAACAATATTATAATTGAGAAACAGAAAATATGCAATTAATTTTTAAATAATTTTCTAACTTTTATCATAATTATGGAATTTTACAAATTTTAGAAAAATGAATCTTAGAAATCATATAACTTTTTAGAAAAACTTTTCTTTAGAAATCAAAATTTGTTAGAAAAACGCATTTTAGAAAACAGATTTCATTAGAAATTGCTTTTTTTAGATAAAAAGGATTAGAAAATATTTTTTAGAAAAAGTGACTACCTACCATTTTGTCTTATAGAAAAATAAGAGAAGAAATATTTTTGACGATAAAATAATTTTGTTTTATTGAGAAAAATGAAACGAAATTGAGAAAATAATTTATACTTACAGAAAAATAAGAAAAATATTTTTTGACGATAAAATAATTTTGTTTTATTGAGAAAAATAAGAAAAAAAATATTTTTTAACGATAAAATAATTTTGTTCCATTGAGAAAAATAATGAAACAAAAACTTTTTTACTATGAAATATTTTTGTTTGAATGGGAGAAATAATAAAACCAAAATTTTTCGACGATAAAATAATTTTGTTTTAAAGAAAAATGAAAAATTTTTTGACGATTGAATAATTTTCTTTTTTTTATTAAAAATGACTAATTTCTATTTCCGACCTTTTTTTTTTGGTTATTTCCTTTTTCGTTTCTATTTTTTTTCCGAATTATTTACTCTTCTCGATGAATAGAAACGAGTTTTTCGGATGCAGAAGAAGGGAGCGTTTTAAACATTATTTTAATCGAACGTGCGGGGTATTTCACGTGACTAAACAAAATGCGCGGCTTCAAGTCAGCAAAAAATAGTCTTAACTTTCTGTCCGTTCAATCAATTTTTTTCCGAATAAGAAAAAAAGAAGTATTATAATTACGGATCTTTTTTTCCCGCTCTTTTTGAAATTCGAAAAATAAAACAAATCATTAGCTTTGTGATTTTTTTATTTTTCTGTATGACATAATAAAAAAATTTTTTTGATATAGTGAATTTAATATTTAGGAAAACAAATAATAAAATTAGTATTTAGCATAAATTATATTTCCCTGAGATTTGAATGTTTAGAAATTTTCTGAATTACAAAAAAAAAATATTCTCAAATTTTTATTTACTATTATAATTTCCCATTATTAACTTTTATTATTGTTACTTTCTATTTCTCTCTATTTTTTCTCTCCATTTCATCACTAAGAGCCAAAATAAAGTTTTAACACCTTTCTTGAATTGTTAAGTATGATGACATATTGGCAGCTCATTGCTCAAAAATCGATCAATCATATAACAAGTAATTTTTTTTTTTTTTTTTTTTTTTTTTTTCGCCACGCCAGTAATATATTAGTGTTGGTGAATGAAGAATGGTGGCTATTTTGTGACTGGCGTAAGAACATCTGCCGTTTAGAAAACGTGTGATCACAAATGCGACAAGTTACACCGGGTCGTTTATAATATGGCGGCTTACACCTCAGTCTTTACTTTTGCACGACATATATACATACATACAAACTCAAGTTCACCCCTCTTTATGCGGGCAATATACTACCTCTTTTCTCAACTTTATTACCTATTTATCATTCAAAATTGTAAAAACATTTAAAGAAATGCGCGCATCTGATTACTGAAGGAAGAAAAAGTAAATTTCTTTAGGACTGCAATAAAAAACGCGGCAATTTGTCCCTTGAGTTTGTTAAACATGAGGGCATAATGATGGGTAAATTAAGTCGAGAATCCTCATGTCGCATTCCCTGTGAGACGTTAATCAACTTGATATTTATGGAAGAAGAGAAAAAAAAAATGTTTATACAGTGTACTCTGGATAAAAATGTCTCTATTGAGAAGGTTTTACTGTTTTTTCTTTTTTTTACTCTCTTTTATCTTTATTTTCTTTAACAGAATTGACATCGGTTAGGGAATTCAGAAAAAATTCAGAAAAAGTAGAATTGACCAGAAAAACCAGGAAAAAGTCAGGAATATTTATTAAAAGTATTAAAAAAAATTTTTAATGTAATTTTAATTTTAAAAAAATAATTTTTAGAATTCATGAGAAAATTCTGAAATTTTGTGTCTTTTTTTGTTTGCTTCATAAACTATGAAATTATCAAGAATTCAAATACAAAACCTTCAATTTTTTCTATTTCAGACAATATTTTTTTTAAATAACTCAATTCTTGAAGAACTATGAGAAAATAATTATTACTTAGAAATTATTTAATGAAATTATGTTTAAAATTTTTTTTACAAACTAGTCGAAATTTCAATTATACCTTTAAAAATAATAAAATTCTTCTCCGAAATTCAATTATTTTCGAAAATTTTCCTAAATTCAATGACTTTCAACATCTACTATTTTAATAAAATTTTCCAAAACAATTCAATTATTAGGAAAATATTTTAATAAAATTCTACAAAAGTATTTAATTATTTTCATAAATAATAAAAATTTCACAGGCATTGAATTATTTTCAAAAGCGGACAAAATTCTTTAGCGAAATTCAATTATTTTTTATACAATTTTAATCAAATTAAAACTTGTTAAGATAATTCAATTATTTAAAAATTTTTTATTGAAATCTTCGGAATCATTCAATTATTTTCATAAATACAATTTTAATTGAATTTTCTGAAAAATTCAATTATTCTCAAATTTTTTCTATTAAAACTTTTTAACAGAATTCCATTATTTTAAAATTTGTTGATATAATTCTGTATAAAAATTCAATTATTCCATAGTTTGTATTTTTAAATTCTTGTAGAATTTTGCTCATGAAAATTGATTTAAAAATTAATTTTAATCAAAGTTTTAGATATAGTAATTGAACATTACAGGCATTATAGCGTGAATTTTTAGAAATAATTGAATTTTGAAAGGGTTTCAAATTAAAATCTTAATAATTGAATATTAGAAGCATTAAAGAAAGAATTTTTAGAAATAATTAAATTTTGAAAAGGTTTCTAATTCAAATTGTCTAAAATCTGAATTATTTATATACCTACTTTTAACTAATAATTCTGTAAAATTAATTTTTTTGAAAAAGTTTAAAAGAATTTTTTTTTTAAGTTTTTATTTTGTTATTTGAAGGATTTCTGAATAATCAAAATTTCGTGAAATTAAATTGTAAACAAGTGGATTTGAAAAATCTCAATGAATTTTGTCAAAAATAATTGATTTTGAGAAGAATTTTAGTTAAAAATTGTAGAAAATAATAATTAAATTCAAATGATGAAAATAATTTCAAAGAAGTCGAAGTAAAAATATTCTTATAAGTTATTGAATTTCAAAAAGTTCTCAAAATTTCAATTATTTTTAATACAAATTTAATGAAATTCTTCGAAAAATGTAATTATTTTCAAATTTTTATTAAAATACGTCGAAAAAATTCAATTATTTAATAAATTATTTATTACTGTATTTAAATAATTTAATTCTCGCAGAAGTTTTTAATAAAAATTGATTTAAAAATTAATTTCAGTTAAAATTTTAGATAATAATTGAATATTTAAAGGATTTTAGGGAATTTTTAGAAATAATTGAATTTTGAATAATTTTCCAAATAAAATCTTTGAAAATCTTAATTTTTCATACTTTTAAGTTTTAACTAACAATTCTATAGGATTAATTTTTTTTCCAAAAATTTTGTTTCTTTAAAAAATTATTTGAAGTTTTTATTTTCTAATATATATTTAATTGAAGAATTTCCGAATAATCGATGAAATTTCATAAAATTGATTTGTAAATAAATGGATTTGAAAATTCTTAAAGAACTTTTTCAAAAATTATTAAAAATAATTGATTTAGAGAAGAATTTTATTAAAAAATTCTAGAAAATAATAATTGAATCGAAATGATGAAAATAATTCTGAAAAAGTTTCAGTAACAATATTCTTATAATTAAAATAATTATTTTATCACTCGATTTCTTTATGTTTTATATTAATATTCTTAGAAGTTGTTAAATTTCAAAAAGGTTTGAATTTGGAATTTTTGAAAATCCTAATCTTAATAATATAATAATAAAAATAAGTGAATTTTTAACTAATACAATGAAACCTCGTTAATTGGTCACTGATTCCGTCTCCATTATCGAGGGTCCACTGCAAAGTGTAAACTTATCTCTTTCTTTGTCTAGTTAACAATTTTGCACACTTTTTGTTCTTAAATAAAACCAAGATTAATTTTCATTCCAAAAATTAATTTTCACTCCAGTCAAATTTTATTACCAAACTTTTATTTTGCAAACCGAATTTTCTTCCCAATTGTTGCACTTTTATCGAGTTTTTTTTTTGTAAAGAACCGATTTTTTTTCTTTTCGTATTCGACTATATATAGGGTATATGGAAACAAACGCAAAAGGAGACAAATTAGGTTGACATGTTCGGGAATATCCGGCGTTATGGGTGCTCCAGGTAGAGCACACACACATGAAAAGGCAACATTGGTCTTTTTTCCTCCACCCCGCTGTGTGCGACGAATGGCTCAAAAACGCATTACAACAAGCTCAACTATGTCCGTTTCGCAGTCCATTGTCACTTCTACTCGAGAATGTCAGAGAGCCGTGCGACGCTTCAATTTTTCAAAAGAACACACTCACACTACTACACTGTACTTTTACTTGTCGAATCGGATTATCGGCTTATATTGAACACACCACTGGAAAAGTGAAGTGGAGCGAGAATCGAGAATAGCAAAAAAAAAAATGAAACCTTTACGCAACTCGAAAAAATTCACTTTTCTCCAGGGAGGAAATTTTTCCTAGGAGAAAATTTTTCCAGAAAAAAAGGTTTTTTAGGGAAAAATTTGTTACATGTGAAAAAGTTTTTTAAGATGGAAAATATAGTTTCCGTTATTGAAAGATTTTAATCTATTTTAATTAAAATAGATTAATTAGTAACCTAATTAAAATTGATTAATTAGGTTACTAATTAAAATAAATTAATTTGGTTACTAATTAAAATAAATTAATTAGTAACCTAAATAAAATAGTGGTAGTACCGGTACTAGAAGTAGTAATAGCAATACTACTAGTAGTATAATAATAGTAATAACAATATTAGTTAATTAACAGTTCAATGCTAGAAATAGTAATACTGTTAATAGTAAGACCTATTAATAGTTTAAAAATAGTAATAGCAGATCTAGTTCACAGTATAATATTAGTAACAATAAAACTAGTGATGATAGTACTATTAATAGTATAATAATAGTAATAGTTAATAGTACAATACTAGAAATAGTAGAACTATTATTATTGTAATAATATTAATAGTAAAACTAGTTAACAGTACAATTTTAGTAACAAAAAACTAGTAATTAGTACTATTAATAGTATAATAATAGTAACAGTATTAAAAGTCCAATAATAGAAAAAATAATACTAGTAATAGTCCGATAATAGTAACAGTAATACTAGTAAAAAAAAGATTACTTTCAATACTATAGTGATAATATAATAATACTAACAGCAATCCTAGTAATAGTATATAAAACCATAGTAAATAGGAAACCAAAAAATAAACTTCAAAAATTTTTTATTTTTCTTCCAGGGCAAAAATATATAATATGTGTGGAGGGGAGTTTTCACGTGTGGCATCAAGTGACACGAGAGGAAGTTGAGATCAAGTTGCATCCCACGCATCCTGTCAAGTGATGATGCTCACCAGATTGAAAAGAGATCAGATAAATAATTGGCTCACGTGGATATAATACCAGGTAGGTCCCTTTGATCCTTTAAAAATTGGGGGATTTTGCACAAGGACTTTTCAACTATACAAGGACACTTGATACATTTCAAGTGCTCCTTGAATTACCAACAAAAATCAAAACTCCAAAATTCCCCTCCGCAACTATTTAACGATGGCTAATTTTTTCCACTTGTTTCCTATTTAGAAAATAAGCCTCTATTACTATATTATTGTCTATCATAAAAGTTCAATCTAAAGTCCGCATTGCGGGTTTAAACGACGCGATGCATTTCTAACTTTTTAAGCAAAATCCATAACCGTTTACATCTTAAAACCAAAATGATTGAAAGTGTAAATAATTAATTGACTATTTTTAAATAACACCGAAAAGTGTTAAAAGTCAATTTTACAATTTAATGCTAAAACAAAACATGAAATTCTACTATCAAGGCTAAAATTCAAATGTTTCTGAACTAAACGGTTTTATACAGTTACAACTGACAGATTTATTTTCAGCAGCTTATGTATAATAAAGTGATAAAAAAAAGTAAGAAAAAATAGACACTGTGTTTGCAAATTGATGATGATGATAATACACTCTTCTGAACGAAGGTAAAAAATAATAGTTGAAAATAAATCATTTCAAATGATCATCTTTTACAGAAAAGATGATCAAAGAAGCATATGGTCCTATTAATGTTAATTCTTGATGTTTGCTTAATGTTTGACTCGAAGCGCGCCTCTATATAGATATGACAAATTGCCTTCTGGGATTTCGAAAGAATCCGCCAATGATAATGAACACACATCACACACGTTATAAAGTTCATCATCGTCCGACGATGGAGCAAATTATCTTCCGAGCAGGTGTTTTTTTTCTCTCTCTCTTACGATTTCTTTTCCAATTCTACGAACTGTCGATTGATTATCGATGAATCGTGCCGCTGTTATAAAGTTTAGAGAGAGAGAACGAAAAAAACGAGAGAGAGAGAAAAAAAGAGAGAAAGAGAAGTAAGGGCGTACGATGACGCAAGAATTAAGACGAAAAGAGTTTTTTTTTCTTATTTCAAAAAAAAGTACGACACGCACGTGTGTCGCCACGTCCGGTGCGTGCAAAGAGCAGGGAACTTTCCGTCAAGATTAATTTTCGGTGTTTATAAATATATCTATACATGGTCCAAAAGGACTTCTCTGCTTCTATACGTGGCACTTAATTAATATTCGTATATGCCTCTTTTTGATGTCGAGAATTTAATTACTTTTTTACGTTGACTCGTAAATCATTGGACGAGAGAGCGTCCTTATGCCGAGTCATAAAATAAAAATCGCGAACACGTGTTTCAATATTAGCAAGAAAGAGAGTGAGAAAGAAAGAAAAAAAGATCTCTTTCATATTATATTCGAAATAAAAAGTAATCCGATGATGTTGAACTAGTAATAGTTAAATGCGGATGAATACTTGTCGTTTCCCGTCAAAACAGAAACGGATAATCCGCAAGGGATCAGAAGGACTTTTGCTCTTGTCGCCAAGAAAAGTGCGGTCAAAAAGAAGAGGATTTCCCTTGTGAATTGTTGGTTTTCTTTTTATAATTCCCTTTTTTTCCTGCGACATCACGAAATATGCTATTTTAAGGGAGATGATAATTCTTTTTAAATTTAGGACTATAGAATATAATGGTTAATGTAGTTCACTGTTAGTATTGTTGCGAAAGAAAAAAATGTGAATTGACACAAATTTGGATGTTTTGAATGATGTATGCGTTAGAATGATACAAGTCTGATTCAGAAGGTGTAAGTATAATTGGGACTCGGGACTTATTGAAATGCAAAATATGCTGCAGCAGAAAAAAATGACGATGCTCAAATTTTGCCAGAGGATGTACAAAATTAAATAGTGACAGAGGAAGATTAAAGGATGTTGCAGCATTAATAAGATGTTGCAGGAAGGACTTCACCTTCTGAACAAGATAATTTGGTAACTTGAACTGTAGAGATACTAATGTGATTAAAATGATACAATTAGTAGAAAGTTGATGATGGTCAAAATGTACCAATAAAGGACATACAAAATTAAATAGTGATAGAAGCAGATTCAAAATTATCTGCAGTGCGGAAAAATAATACTGCTCTAAATATGTCAGAAGACATACAAAATTAAATAGTGATAAAAGCAGATTCAAAATTATCTGCAGTAGCAAAATAATGATGCTCTAAATATGTCAGACTTACAAAAATTAATAGTGATGGAAGCAGATTCGAAATTAGCTGCAGTAGAAAAATAATGATGCTCTAAGAGAGCCGGAGGATGTACAAAATTAAATAGTGATAGAAGTAGATTAAAGGATGTAGCAGAAGGCGAAGAAGAACAAGATGATTTGGCACTTGATGTCTAACTCAATTTGATAATGCATCAGATGCTTTACAAATAGATGCCTCAAGAGCATGTTCCAATCTTTGGCGAAAGTCCTAAAGTCAATTAAGGCGAAGAAAAATGCTGTAGCAGCAAAGACCGAATTAGCATCAGAATTAGATGCAGCACTAAAAAGTAGAGCAACAAAAAATTCGGATTTCTGAATTGCAGCACTAAAAAATTCCAATTGTGATACAGTGAATAAAAGAAAGAAAGAATCCACTTTGCGAAAGTGATTTTGAGAAATGTTTTAGCACTTTTCGGAAAGATGATAAAAAATATTAACAACTCCAAAAATGTGATTCAAATAAAGTTCCTTAAACTTGTGGCAAATGAAGCATTAAGAAGATGGTTCAAAAAGCAACAAGAAGTATAAAAGAACGCAGCAATTGTTCAGTTTACTACCAATTGTGATTGCACTTCAAAGATAGTTGCTATAACTAGATGTCTGCTATACCGTTCTCCGGTAGCAGCCACAATTCAAAATATGCAAAGTAACAATCTACAATATGCAAATTGACAATATTGGTAATGTTAACAACTTTAATGATTTTAACATTTCTTCAATCTAACATGTTGGTGATTAAATATACTACAAAGAAGAGAATGTCATTCAACGGAGATGCGCAACATGCCGAACACAAGATCTAAAGACAACAATGATGGTTTGCTGTTATCCACAAAAGATCAAAGTTCCCCGGTTCGAAAAATGATGGTCAAAGAAAAACATGACGTATAGTGATGTCGGGACCATATAATTATCCAAGACATACATATATATTGATAGGAGAGTCACCATCTCTAATAGACAGAATGACTATGTTCATTCGAAGAGGCAATCACGATAAGGATCAGAAGCACACGGCACAAAATGATGAAAAGATGAGGCACACAAAAGAAGAAGAAGAAGAAGCTAATTCAAAGACACTATATGTAAGGGAGCAGGTACTAATTTGCCGACAGGACCGTTGATCCTTATCCATCGCATTGATCGGAAACCATCGGTAGGTGACAAGTCATATACAGTAGCACCTGATCTTCTGGTAAGATTTTCAATTTTTTACCTGTATAACCCGGATTAAGATAACAATCACCCTATATAGTCAATTGGCCTTATATCCGTCACTTTTTCTCTGCCACACGAATTTTTTTTTTTTTTTTGCCATTTACCGCGACGGTATTTTCGATAACGAAACTAAATATTATCACAACACTGAGAATAATAACACTCACCACATGACCATGTACTGGTGTCTTGCTGATTGATTGTAGTTGCGGATAGAGTTGACCAGCCGCCGCTGGTGTCATATCAGTCAGCATCTCGTTATAGGCCTCTTGCCAGAGGTCCAGCTCCCCAAAGGAAGCAAACTTATTATGTCTGACAACAATTTTTGTTGTCTTTTATTCAAAAACAATCAAGTCTTTGTTTCTTAACAAATATCACAATTCCGTGGGGGGTTGAAAGTGGGGAGGGAGAAAACTTAATTAATAACAACGAAACATTCAAACGAATGAAAGGGGAAAAATTTATTGAAATAGTTGATTTTGAATTAAAAAACAGTTTCTCTAAAAAAAACTTGAGGGAACCGGTTAGCGTGATGGTTCCCGCTCTTCGCCCCGTGACAGACTGCCGGGTAAAACGATCGGGTTCTTCTCTGAACGAAACACGTCCGGGTTTGGTGGAGCTGGTAGTAGTAGGGAATATTGTATCCGAGCAGTCGACCTCCAGGCAAAAAAGGGGGCAGAGCTGTGGGGCGGGCAACCGGGAGAATGGATCGCCGCCCCATAACGCCCCTAAGCAAAGCCCACTTGGACTTTCGCTCCCCACCATTATGTTATCTTCCAGCGAACCGTAATTTAACCGTGAAATGCGCGCGCACACTTTATACTCTTCAATCCGTTGGGGGAAAGCACGCGCACCGACTTAACTCTTCCGCCTCTTCTTTATTTCTCTTTCTACTATACTCGAGACCCCCTTGGTTCCTTTATCTCCTGCTGCTAGCAAATTTCTTTTTTCACTATTTTACATATCTACCATGTTGGGGAAAATTTTTCAAACTAAATAATTAGTTCTTGGTGCAATTGTGCTTTTTGTAGTAATGTCGACAAAATAGTCAATAAATCAAAAATAAGGAATTTCTTCCTTAAGGAAGAAATTCCTTATTTTTGATTTATTGAGAATTAAGAACGCGATTAGGATTCGTATTTATTGTTTTCTTAAAGTGATGTCGATGTGAGTCGAATTCAAATATTTTATGTGGATGTTCGGTGGAAGTACCGCAAGGATTGTGATACTACCTTAAGTTTCAGAGTGGGAGCAATGAGTGCGAGAGAGAAATCTCGGTAGTTCTTTGTCACTCTCATTGCCCCACTCCGTCGCTTAAGCAATTTACTATCGGCTCAAAAAGTATAGGCCCCTGTGTTTGAAAGCTCATAACTCAGGTAAAAAAATTCACACGTTAATCGGACAACTTGGATTTAGAAGAAACACTATTTCTACGTTAGTATACGGAAATGCAAGAAATAAAAAAATTTTTTGCGTTATTTACGGATTTTCGAAAGTGAAAAATACATGTTTTTTTGAAGCATTTTGACAAGGGCCTACTTTGAAAGCTTGTAGCTTATTCAATAAGTATCGCATTGTTATGCTGAATTTTTTCTATGAAGTTTAAACCCTACTAAAACAATATATACAAAAATTTTTGAATTATTGCATTAACTTTTTGTTATTATTTGAAACAAAGATAAAAAGTCATCGCCTTTGCAAATAATAATACAGATTTGAGACAAACTGTAAATTACGTACAATATGGTATTGAAAATAATGCAATAAAAATAAATTGTTTAAAAAAATTTTTTAATGAATTATTTAGAAAAAAGTTTTCAGTTTTTTGCTTTATTACCCCATTAAAGCAAGGTGCAGGCAGTCATGAACCCTTTTGTCAGCAACAGGACATTCAATGGCAGCGGTCCCAAGCGGTCCACTACTGTACCTTTTTTTTTAAAGATTTTTCTATTATAGCGAGTTATTTACAACTTTAAAACCTTTGTCGAGTGATCTTCACTAAAGGTATCGGCAAGACTGCCTGCACCTTGCTTTAATGGGGGTAATAAAGCAAAAAACTGAAAACTTTTTTCTAAATAATTCATTAAAAATTTTTTTAAACAATTTATTTTTATTGCATTATTTTCAATACCATATTGTACGTAATTTACAGTTTGTCTCAAATCTGTATTATTATTTGCAAAGGCGATGACTTTTTATCTTTGTTTCAAATAATAACAAAAAGTTAATGCAATAATTCAAAAATTTTTGTATATATTGTTTTAGTAGGGTTTAAACTTCATAGAAAAAATTCAGCATAACAATGCGATACTTATTGAATAAGCTACAAGCTTTCAAAGTAGGCCCTTGTCAAAATGCTTCAAAAAAACATGTATTTTTCACTTTCGAAAATCCGTAAATAACGCAAAAAATTTTTTTATTTCTTGCATTTCCGTATACTAACGTAGAAATAGTGTTTCTTCTAAATCCAAGTTGTCCGATTAACGTGTGAATTTTTTTACCTGAGTTATGAGCTTTCAAACACAGGGGCCTATACTTTTTGAGCCGATAGTAGGTGCCATTCACAAAAGCGGTGTAATGTTATCACCCGCAAAATTAAAAACAGTTTTATTTACTATATTAACGAATAAGTAAACAAATTTATAAAAATTCTAATTATTATATTATTCTACCCCGCATATTTTTCGAGTGTATAAATTTTAAATATTCGGTTTTGAATAAACAATTTTGAATATTCGGTATTAAATATACAATTTCCAGTATTAGGTTTTGATTTTTAAATAAAAAATTTTGAATATTCGCAGCTTTGAAAATTGATCTTGGAAATTTGAAAATTCTGGAATAAAATACAAATATATATGTCATTTCTTGTAAAGTAGAAGAGAAATATACTAAAAAGAAATATAATTTTATTCCTCTGCTTTTTATTCCCCGGGAATAACTTAAAAACAATAATCCGATACATTAATAATGTAACAGGCTTTCAAGTTACCTTATGATTTCCAGTGAAAGGGGCGTCAAATATTCAAAAGATAACGACTTTGCTAGGAGTCCATTAAATTCTTGAATATCATGCAATATCATGCCTGCAGACGACCTTATAAGGGAAAGTCGAAGGAACTTGAACAAGCACTATATAAATGATCTCATAAGCTTCTAATGTGTTTTTAATCGGGAGAGTTTGAAATTCAAATCATATATATGTGTATATATGTATATCGACATGTGAAGTTATAACATATAAGGAGAACGGCTTGATGAAAGAAGTGGTCAATTACTATGTACTTAAATAGTGCCACTGGCATAACCGTCAGTGTATATATATGTATATATACATTAATGTGTATTTATATGATGTATATAAAATTAAAAAGGGTTATTGACCGCACTTAGCGAAAATGGAACTTTTGCTAATATTGGCATATTTTATTAAGAGAAGAATTCATGTCCCCCTTTATTGCTAGTTTGCAAAATCTTTTATTTCACATAGTGCGCGAAATATGTTTTATTTGAATCGAAGAAAATTTATTTGGATTAATGAAATTTATTTGATTTAACCAAAATTTATTTTAATCAAAACAGAATTTATTTGAATATAATAAAATTTATTTTCTTCAAGTGAAATTTTATTTGCCCCAAATAACACTTATTTGAGTTAAATGAAATTTTATTTGTAAAAACAGAATTTATTTGTAGCAAATAAAATTTATTTGAATCAAGTGAAATTTTATTGAATCAAACAAAATTTACTGCATCAATAGTAAAATTTAGTTGTATATAAAATAAAATTTATTTAAATAAAATGAAATTTTATTTAAATCAAATACAAAATTTGTTTAATCAAACTAAATTTATTTGAATCAAATGAAATTACGAATAAAATTATTCGAATGATTATTTCGATTTAAACAAAATTTTATTGCATTAAATAAAATTGATTTTAATCGAATGATATTCTTTTGATTTTAATCAAAATTTATTTAAGTCAAATAAAATTTTATTTGTAAAAACAGAATTTATTTGTAACAAATAAAGTTTATTCGAATCAAGTGAAATTTTATGGAATCAAACAAAATTTACTGTATCAATATAGTAAAATTTACTGCATCAATAGTAACATTTATTTAAATAAAATGAAAATTTATTTGAATACTATGAAAATTTATTTAAATAAAATGAAAATTTATTTAAATCTAATACAAAATCTTAAACATGTTTAATCAAACTAAATTTATTTGAATCAAATGAAATTTTATTCATTCGAATGAAATATTTTATTGAGTGTAACAAAATTTTATTGCATCAAGTAATATTTAATTGAATCACGTAAAATTTTATTGATTCAAATAAAATTTATTTGAATCAAATGAAATTTTATTTGTTAAAATAGAATATATTATATATATAGTTTATTTGAATTGAATAAAAGTTAATATTTGTCATAGAGTTTAATAACTATAATTTATTTGTCTGAAAAATTTACTTGTTTCAAATAAAATATATTTGTATCAAATTTGTAAAAACTATAATTTTATAAGTAGTAAAGTTTTTAAACTTTTAGGGATATCGTACATTTTTGCGATAACAATTTTTACTATATTATAGAAGTAAATTTTACAAAATTATCAAATTAATTTTCATTATTTCTGAAGTAAATTTTACAAAATATTAAATTTTGTAAAAGTATATTTGCGATTTGGGGAAAAAATTTAAGGAAAATTTTTAAATAAAATTACTAAACTTTAAAAAACTAATATGAAATTTATATAATTATATCAAATATCAAGAATATTAATTCAATTTTAATATAAATTTACTAAATTTCACATAAGTTTTCTTAAAGTTTAGTATTTTTTATATCAAAATGTTGCTTTTTTCCCAAATTTTTCCCAATGTTAAGTTTAGGTTTACTTTTTTTACTTTCTAAAATTTTTTTTTACTTTTTCTTACAAAATTTAATATATATATATACTCTCTCAGTGTGTTATCGGAAGTCAATTTGAAAGAAATTGATAAAATTAATGTCAAACGTAATTTAATTCACATTGGAATTAAATTAACATTTGCTAAAAATCATTTCTTACAAATAATAATTAAAAAGTGTGTAATAGCCCAGTGACAATAGTGCTAGACTTCTAACAAACAAGGGCCGGGGTTCAATTCTTCACGACTGTCGATTTTTTAAATTTCCTTTTCCAGAGCCTCATCGTAAATTATTTTGTTATAATAGTAATAATAATAATAATTTTAATTGTTTTAATTTTCAAAACCTAATAATAATAATAATAATAATAATAATAATAATAATAATTGCGTAGTTTGAATTAATTGTTTTACTGAAATTAAAATGATTTTTTAAATTTAAATAGAAATAAGAAAAAATAGACCAATTCTTGAAATTTGAAAAATATTCCATGCAATTAAAAATTCAATTTATTTTCCGTATTTTACATCATCAATTTTGATAATAATTAACTTTTCGAATGATTTTAAGTGATTTTTTACGATGAGTGTTTTTTGGTAGGTACACATTCTAATAGACACAGCAATTATGAATTATATATATATATATCTTTAGTTCTATAGACAACAAGGTCTCTCTACCACATTAGTAAACCATTCTTTTTTCTATCAATGAAAGAAAATATATATACTTTGGCGCCACTCTGGCATCCGATATAATATAATTTCTAAAATCATTCATCTCATTTGATCGGTTTTTTCTTTTTCTCTCTTTTTTCTTCCTTCTTATTATAGAAAATCAGGGACTAATGGTGTCCTCGATTTTCTCGGTTCATTTATGGACATCCTGCGCCGTATATATATAAAATATAATTGCATCACCTAATAAATTATCTTCATTGGAATATATATAAAAATATACTCAACATTTATGTCTATAATTACTATTTACCACAAGTGAATGTGGAGGGTAAAAAAAGAGACATTAGAAGAAATCATCAACATCTTATTAATCATTCTCTTTTTATGTCTTCATTTCTCTGTATCTGTTATTTCATTATGTGCGGTGTTTATATAATTAAGTGATTAGAATTCTATTCTAAAAACTTGAATACTTACATATCAGACCGATAATTTTCTAGGTTAATATTTAGAGCAAATATCGATATTTATTTTATTTCTACATAAACTATTTTTTTTCAGAGAAAAAAAATTAATTTTTTGTGACAAAACCTTTTTATTATTCATTTTAGTTTTAATTAAATAAAATTTATTTAATAAATTAAATAATAAAGATAATAGGCCAAGTTTACCACAGTTTGTCAATTTTTTTTAATAATTAACGGACGTTATTTATTAACACAACAAACTTGTAAATTTAGCCTATATTATCTTTATTATTTAATATATTTATACCACATAAATTATATCTTGAGTTAAAATTTCTTTAAATTAAAAAAAAATAATTGAAAGATTATTGAAAAATAGTTCAAAGATTTACAATATCTAAGATAATGTTTTGTGTAAATATTTTTATGTGTTTGTGTGTATATTCGGTAAATAAAGTGCTGATGATGAGAACATTGCGTGTCCTTGTTTGACAAAAGGGTGTGAACTAGATTTCTCCACCCCAGCTTGGTGAAGAATAACAAAGAAAGTGGAGCGCGCGCAGGACTACGCTATATGTATGAGGTGTTAGATTTTGAGAAAAGAGGGATGTTTTATATATTTTGCTCGCAACAAGAAGGAGATTAAGGCTCGTTTCAAAAGCAATGGATGTCCAATATTACAGGGTGTCTCCCGTGTGAAAACCTATCATCACGAAATACCACCAACTCTTGTGGGTTAATTAAAGTGCGCGTAAAACGTTTATACATTATACAATTCACAATATATATAAGTATAGTCCTTCCCTCTCGCAATTACACACATTCACATCTTTTTATTTATCATTTCTTTGAATAATTAAGAAATTTTATTAGTTTCAACAAAAAGAAATTTTAATCAAAATTGTCAGCTATATTTCAAGTAAAAATATTTTTCCGTATTCGCGTTTTGTTAAAAAGGTTTTTTCATTTAGAACTTTTGTTAGAAAATTAGAAACTATTATTATTAATTATAATTTCAAGTTTGCCACAAAAACTTAACATACTGTAAAAAAAGGTACTCTAATTTAGTACTGATTTTGGTACTAAATCGTAATTTATTGGTTCTATTTTAATACCGAAATCGCAGCTCTAATTTAGAACCTTTTTTTATAGTGAACTTTGTTGTTTTCTGATTTCCAGACAGAATTTTGACTTTTCCCCTGACCCTAATTATTCTAAATTTCAAAATTAAACCTTTTTGAAATTAAACAATTTAAGGTGGCCACCATATGCGTTTTTATGTAAAATCACTTTTGAATTTTTTTACGATGTAATATTTATCAAAATATATTATGGAAAATGTCAATTTTATCGATTTGGAAAATTTTATGATGAATAAGAAAAAAATAATTTAGTTTTCAATGTATAGTAATAGAGGATAAATAATTAACAATATTTTAGAATGGCTTCTTATAAGCAAAAGACAGAGTTTGCAACTATTGATTCTGTGATTATAAGCCAAAAACAATACACTTCAAATAAAATTACTTTAAATTGATTTTTGCAACTATTTTTTTAATTTTTCAGTGAATTTTTGAATGGTGGCCACCTTGGGACAACTTTTTTTTAAAGCAAAATTTCAGCTGTTTTTCCAAAGTCGTCTAAGTTTTATTTTCCTTAGTAAAATAAAAAAATCTTTTTGCTAAAAAGTTAGCTAAGGATGAGATATACAGTTTCAGGGCACATATTAATAATTATGTTATATAATACCGTTTAGGAATTACAATAGTTCAAAAGATGGGTGCCCCTTACCTCGGGGCCCCTTACCCTAATAATTAAACATAACCCAGTGATAACAATTCGAAAAAAAAATTAAATTAAACTTTTTCAAAAAAATTAATTCTACAAAATTATTAGTTGAAGGTATAACAAATTCAAATATTCACAGATTTTAATTTGAAATCTTTTTTAAATTCAATTATTTCTAAAAATTCAAGCTATAATGCTTTTAATGTTAAATTATTATCTAAAATTTTAACCAAAATTTATTTTTAAAACAATTTTTATTCTTATTTTTACTTTTTAACGAGATTTCAATTATTTAAATACAAAGATAAATAATTTATTCAATAATTGAATGTTTCTTAAAATTTAATTTTTACAACTTTTGAAAATAATTAATTTTTTTTAAGGAATTTAATTAAAATTTTACCAAAATTTATTATATTAAAGAAGTTTATAACAAGTTTTGAAAATAATATTGAAAACTTTTTGAAGAATTTTATTAAAATTTTTATAAATAATTGAATTCCTGAGAAGAATTTAAATAATAATTTATGAAAATAATTGAATTCATGCGAAGAATTTTATTAAATTTTGTTTAAATTATTGAAATTTTGCTAATAATTTTATTAATATTTTTGACAAAAATTAAATTATTGAGAAAAATGTCGCTTTCTATATTTATAAAGATAATTTAATTCTTGATGAGAATTTTAAAAAAATTTTAATTTCTGCCAAGTATTTTACTATTTTTTAAAAGAATTGAATTCTTGTGATAAATTTCGATATTTATCAAAATAATTGAATTTTGAAAAAGAATTTTATTAAAATTCACGAAAATAATTAATTTTATGAGGAGAATTTTGTTTATCAAGATAATTGAATTCTTTTGCAGAATTTACTTAAAAAATTTTGAAAATAATTGATTACCTGCGACCAATTAAAAGTTATTTATGAAAATAATTGAATTATTGCAACGAATTTTATTATTTTATTGAATAATTCAATGTTTCTTAAAATTGAATTCTTTCGTCAAGTTTTAATAAAATTTTTAAGAATAATTGCATTTTTCTAGGAATTTATTTAAAATTGGATTAAAAATATTTGAAATTCTGCGTTGAAAATAATTGAATTCCTAAATGAAATTTTATTATTTAGGAAAATAGTTGAATTTTTTCGTAGAATTGTATTTGAGATTTTTTTCAATAATTAAATTATTTCATAAATTTTATGAAAATAGTAAATATATTGAAAATCATTGAATTGCGAAAAACTTTTGAAAATAATTGAAATTTTGCAAAGAATTTTATTTAAATTTTTAAAAGTAATTAAATTTTTGGCAAAAAAATTTGCTATTTTTAAAGATAATTGAATTCTTGACGAGATATTCGTTAAAATTTTGAAAAATAATTGAATTTATTCGAAAAATTTTATTACTTTTTGAAAATAATTTAATTCTTGTGATGAATATTGTTATTTATAAAAATAATTGAATTTTGTAAAGAATTTTATTAAAATTCCTAAAAATAATTGAACTTTGTATTGTATATGAATATTACCGTAAATATTCTTTTTTTTACCAAATATCTTTCTTCGATTATGAGAGACGAATGGCGAGGCAAAATATGATTCTTGCCGTGACACCCCATATTCCATGTACGATTGCAGTTATCAAATTGTGGGAGTGCGTTGGTGATTGTTAGTGAGGAAAGTGGGGGAGGAAAGCGAAATACATTCGTATATATGTATAGATATATTGTTGAAAAAGAATACAATGATATCGCATGGCAGGAACCAACTTTCTCCTCTAAGAATTCATGTTGATGATTTATAGATATTATTAACGATTTCTGTATTGCCAAGAGAAGAAAAAAATGTTACTCGAAGGGAGAACTTTTTTTTTTCTTTTCTATTTCTACAAATACTCTCCTATGTCATGTATATATAGTACAAAGTGAATTATAATCAATGACGTATATTATCATTTTTTTTCCTTTAGAAAATAATGTTATTTCAATTGAAATTTATACCTTGTATTTTAATATTCGTAATTATTTTTTTTAATTTCTCCTTGAAGTTTTCTTGAAAGTATCAAATTGATAAAAAAAATTTAGATTAACTTTTTATTTGATCCACATTTTGGTATAAATTAATTGATACACTTTAGTATCAATTTGATATACTTTCAAGAAAACTGTGCACATATTTTTTTAATTATTTTTATTTTATGTTTAAAGGAAATTTTTAATTTTATGTATTTTTAAATCGTATGAGTTTTTAAATTGTATGTATTTTTCAATTTTATGAATTTGTAATAAAATTATTTTTTTCAAAAATTAAATTTAAAGTTAAGTATACAGAATATAGAATTTAATATAATTATAATTGAAATAATATATCAAGTTTATAAATTAATGTAGTAATATGTCAATTTACATAAATTAATCAAGAAATCAACTAAAATAATTTCAGTCAACAAATAATATATATTATCAAAATCAATTTTCACGATATTTTGTACAATATTAATAGATCAAGTAAGAGACGCGTCACTTTTTCACATACACACAATATATAGCATTCGTTAATGAGGTATGACTATCGAGTCAAAACTAAGAAATATAATTTAAAATGAGTGACACAAAAAATCAAATGAGGACACAAATTGAAACAATTAAATTTATAAAAGAATATGTAAAAAAACTTATCAGTCCTGGAGGAACCAACGAAGAAAGACTTGGAGACCACGAGGATGAGAAATCAAACAGCGTTGGTACGATTACACGAGACTCCCAGCAGTATGATTTTAATTTGTATAATTATATTTCCGTTGTCCTTTATTTCACTGGACTCATAAACTGGCATCTCCTTTAAAACCTTATAGTGCATCGATTTATCCCAATGGCTAAGTTGAAACTCTCTGGATCTCCTTATTATCTCTCTCGTCTCGTTATCAATTCACCCACCATTTCATATTAAACGCCACACCTTATAAAAGTAAATTAAAAAATATCACAAACAAAATCAAAAACTAACTAAAAGAGACTAAATTGAATATTTTATGATTCCCATTCTAATTAATTCATTACCTGTGTATTATCGGCGATATGCACACGAGTGGCGTGAAACGTTCCCCACAGAATGACAAATTATAATGACCGAGAAACCCAGAGAGTTTTTCCCTTACGAATTCAAATCAAGAAAATCCCCCCGCTACACCCAACGCTACTCGGTCTCACTTTTCTCATGGTCATCTTCGTCAATTCCTCGACACGTAACGGTTACTGCCGAAAAAGATCGAGGAATTCTCAGAGCCTCTCGTATTTCGCTATACTCAATCAAAATACACCTCAGCTAAAATCGTTCATACCACAGAATACAAAATCGTATGCAATATCAACATAAAACAATAATCAATTAATATGATTCCTTTCATTCTCCCCCCAAAACTTTGTAAATGATCACGACAAAGTTTTATCAGTTACAGGGAATCATCACCATAAAATCTCCTTCTAAAACATAATTGCATTATTACCTTACATAGTCTTTCTCAAAACTGAGTCATCAATCACAACTCATACATCATCAACAATTAATATATGCAGCATTCCTCACACTCATTGTGTCGACAAAATATAAATTTGATTCACATATCATTATCAAATATACTCATTATTACTAAAATTTACAATTTTTTGAACAATTGAGCAATTTACATAACTTGCCATCAATTTATATTAACAAAGACGAAAAGATACCACAATACCATGAAGAGATTAATAAAGATACAATAACACAATTCTGATGACTATTTACAAATTTTTCACTAATTAGCAATTTGACATTACATTGTTTCAGTGACATATTTTTTTAAATGGCTTCTATTATGAATTCCAATTCGCCTTTCACAGTTCGCAGGATCCACCAATTCAAATGATCCATTTTTAAAGTCTTTTTTTATCAAATAAGGGCCATAAAAAATGTGAAAAAATTTTCGCGTCAATTTTTTGATTGCATCTGATTGCTTTGGTATCCGCAATAAAACGAGATCCCCCTCTTTTAAACATACCTGCGATAAACCCTTTTGATATTTTAATCTCTGTTCAAACTTTTTTTTCATTTTTTCTTTTGCGAGTACAATCATTGCATCCCTTGATAAATTAACCGTTTCCGGGAAACTTATTATTTCCATAATTTGGTCTTTAGGCTTTTTTCCGAAATGAAGCTCCATTGGCGAAAATCCCGTGCTCGAATGAGTTGTAGCGTTTAGAAAAAATTCAAGATTATTTATACACTTGGCCCAGCGCGTGTGCTTGTCGGAGCACAAGGTTCGAAACAGCCGACCGATCTCTCGCATAACCCGCTCCACCGGGTTACCTTGCGGATGTCGGACCGATGAAAAAAGCACTTTAATCCCCTTTTCCTGTAATCGCGTAGCCCATTTTGGAGATGAAAACTGAGTACCATTATCCGACAGTATCCTATTTGGAATCCCCATTTCCGGAAAATATGACTCATTTAATTTTCTCAAAATTGTATCAGTCGTCTCTTTCTTAATCGCAAATAATCGAACATACTTGGAGAAAACATCCAGGACCACGAACACATACTCCATACCCCCCACTGACCTTGGTAATGGACCAAAAAAGTCTACACTTACCAAGTCACCGGGCCTTGCTGATTCCACCATATTGTATCTCCCTTCCATATTAATATTCGGTATTTTTACCCGTTGGCAAAGATCACACGCGAGTACGAATTTTTTTATTTCTCGATTCATGAATTTCCAATAGTAAAATTTCGATATATAAGAAATGGTTTTATATAATCCCGGGTGTCCTAATTTTGCATGCACGCAGTCAATTAAATCCCTTGTCAATGATTGCGGAATCATAATTTGCCAATTATTCTTTTTTTCTACATATCGAAATAAAATTCCCTCTTTAATGGTAAATACATCATTCAACTCATTATTTTCAACTTTCTGTATAATAATTTTTATTTCAGGATCTTCTTTTTGCAGAAATTCTAAATTTTTTAACGAATGGTTTAAATCTTTAGTAAATTCAACGGCACTACAATCGTATACCCCCTGATCATTTTGTTCAACACATAACACGTCAATAGATAATTGATTCGAGCGCGTATTTTCAAATCTCCCTTCAGGATTTCTGCTAAAAAAATCCGCGATGATATTATCTTTTCCTCGACAATATTCCACCTGAAAATCATATTGTTGGAGAACGAGGCTCCATCTAATCAAACGCGAGTTTAGATAATTCGTACTATTTAAGAAGGTCAAACCCTTATGATCCGTCACGATTACGAATTCATGCCCTACCAAATATGTTCGGAGTTTTGTAACCGCATAAACAATTGCCAGGAGTTCCTTCTCCGTCGTCGAGTAATTTACCTCGGCGACATTTAAACATCGACTGACAAGTGATACTATTCTACTCTCCCCCAAATCATCGAATTGATACAGAATGCCGCTTATCCCAATATCTGAGGCATCTGTTTGCAATCGGTATTTTTTTCCAGGAACGTGATGACTCAAACGGACGCAATCAATAAACGCTCCCTTCATAATATTAAATGCTTTTTCATGAACCTCATTCCATGCAAAACGATTTTTTTCTTTTAACAATAATCTAAAAGGTTCAATTAAACTAGAATGACGTACCGTAAACTGTCGATAGTAGGTGCAAATTCCCAAAAATGATTGCAATTCTGTACGATTTTTAGGGCTTGCAAAATTTTTTATAACCTCGAGTTTATCCTGCAGGGGTCTTATCCCGTCAATAGACAATTCATGTCCGAGAAATTTAACTTTCTTTTTACAGAAAATCGTTTTTTTTAGATTTAACGTAAAATTTTTAGTCTGCAAAATAGTAAAGACCCGTTCAACAGCCTTCAAATGGTCAGAAAAATTACCCGGAGTCGCAATCAAAAAATCATCAATGTAGATTGTAAGGATATCCTGAAAATCATTCCCCAAAGCCATTGCTATCGATCGTATAAAGGCAGAACCCGCAGTTTTTAACCCGAATGGTACACGGCAAAATTGATACATTCTTGAATTGTACAAAAATGCCGTGTACTTCCTACTTTCAGGATGCAAAGGTATTTGCCAATATCCTGATTCAAGATCAGTCAGTGACATCAAATTAGTCCCGTGAAATTTTTGTAATAATTCACAAATTAACGGAGGACTTTCGTGATCGGATTCTATGATATTATTTACGTATCGCGCGTCTAAACATACACGGACCGTTCCATCATTTTTTATGACAATTCGAATCGGATTGCAATGTTTACTAGTAGACGGTTCTATAATTTTACGTTTTAACATTTCCAACATCGTTACATCCGTTTTTTCTCTATGAATAAAGGGAACCGGATACGTCTTTCTTACAATCGTATCATGTTTTTTTATTTTCAGACGGTAAGGTTCGACATCAGCACTACAACTTTTTTGAGAAAATAGTTTTCCAAACTGTGACATTACTCGAAAAAATTCTCGTTTCTCGACTTCATTTAAATTACTCAAATCATTTATGACATCTTCAAGATCACGCAAAAATTTATTATTATTTATAGAACTATCAATTTCATTTCCGAGATTTTCAATACCATTTAAAATTCGAATATTCTCTTTTACTGTAACGTCAAATTCATTCTCCTGTATTAAATTTCCCGAAATTATATTAACTTTCGGAAAATCAAGAAAATTGCCCTTATCTACCTGGTTCGATATTTTTTTATCAACTTCAGGGGCAAAACAATTCATCTTTATATTATTTTCCGAATAGTCAAATAAATTTATATCACTATCAACTTCGCAATCAATTGTCTGAATATACGTAACATCATCCGCATCTATTTTACGTTGTGAATTTTCCGTAGGTCTTTTACCAAAAGTTGCCACAAGTTTTGAAACACATATTCCATCTATCGATATTTCATTTACTTCATAATTTATAATAACTCTATTGTCACTTAACCAATCGCTTCCAATAATAATCATATTCGACAATCTAGGGACAATCAATAAATTAATATTAAAATGTTTTCCATCAATACATATCGTACACGCAACTTGCTTTTTTATTGTGGTTGATTTTTTTCCGATCGCGGTA
Source organism: Leptopilina heterotoma (assembly GCF_015476425.1). NCBI lineage: Eukaryota > Metazoa > Arthropoda > Insecta > Hymenoptera > Figitidae > Leptopilina > Leptopilina heterotoma. The sequence goes on along the minus strand of NW_025110953.1, from coordinate 601,635 downwards.
AATAAAGTTATATTCGAGACTGGCAGTTCGTTAAATTTCCCATGTAACTTCATATAACTATAGCATTCCTCTGAGATCGCTGTGATCTGGCTTCCAGTATCAATCAGAGCCCTGATTGGTACTGAAAATAGGAATACTATAATTCTAGGGCACGGCAATACCTGCGACTGAATTTCAGAGCCAATAGTTTTTTTATGAATTATATTTTTATCTAAATTAGCAAAATCATCATAATCGTATGGGCGCGATGTTTCCACATTATACACCGCGCCGCCTACGAGTTTAAATCGTCCCGACTATGATATTTCGCGTGACTAAGAGAGGCAATGTACTGAGGTGGGGGTATTGTCAAATCTGGTAGGCTTATAGCAGTATTCGAGAAATCTCCAGGATCGCGATCATTATGACGAACATATTCCCCACTATAGTGGATCCCCTCTACATGGGTAGCAGCGACACTTTGCCCCCCTGCGCTTCGAGTCCCACCTTGCTGATAACCCCTTCCAGGCATAGATCGTCCCTCTCCCCCTTTACCTTGGTACCCCTTATTATCATGATTTCGTCGATCTCCCAAGTCCGAATGCGCATGCATATTTTTCTTTGTATTATTTTGCTTATCTTCAAAAGCATTATCTAATTGCGATAACGATTGGGATATTTTCTCAAAATCAGCGAAATCCACGGTCGAGAGAATTTCTCTTGCACGAAACGGTAACTGTTGGATAATGGTGTAATGTAGTTCGTATTTTGCAATGGGTGGGGAGAAAAATTGTGCATCTTTAACCTGTTTAAGAAAATAAGTATGCAATTGATCCCTAGCTGGATCGAACCTTCGTGCCCCCCAATCTGATTTTATTTTTACCTGCACGGGAATAGAATAAAATTCACCAATAAATTTCTTTTTAAATTCCGTGTAAGTCTGCAATGATTGTATCTCGAACCATAATTTGGCCTTATCTAAAAAAGCCGCATCCAAATAGATTAATCGATTTGTATCCGGAATTTGTTTAACAATAAAAAACTTCTCTAATTTGTCTAAAAAATTTTGGGGATTCTGCGAACCGTCAAAAGTAGGTAGTTTTACATCGAGATGCGTCATACGAAGTCCGTCAATTAGTGTTTGAAAAATTTGTTGATTATTATTAACAGATTGACTTAACGAATTTTTGCGAATATTAATAAGTTGTTCATTCTGAGCATGATTCAACTGACGCAAATTATTGAGTTCGGCCGTAAAGAGATCTAATTGTTCTTTACAAGTTTTTTTTACACGTAATAATTCTGAATTCAATTGATCAATTTGCCTTTGAGCATCAATTAAAGCCGGCTCCGAATTTTCGCTTTCCATTCTTCTAGAATTATAAACACGAGTACGTTTGCTTTTGCGTTCTGATTTAAATGAAACCGACAAATTTCTTTTCACTTGCGAACGTGTTTTGATGGGAGTCTTATCGGACATAAACAAAATTTTCTTTCACACAATATATAAGAAAACAATTAAAATCTGAAGGACACACACTCAGGTCCCTGTTCGGGCGCCAAATGTAATAAAATTATTTTTTTCAAAAATTAAATTTAAAGTTAAGTATACAGAATATAGAATTTAATATAATTATAATTGAAATAATATATCAAGTTTATAAATTAATGTAGTAATATGTCAATTTACATAAATTAATCAAGAAATCAACTAAAATAATTTCAGTCAACAAATAATATATATTATCAAAATCAATTTTCACGATATTTTGTACAATATTAATAGATCAAGTAAGAGACGCGTCACTTTTTCACATACACACAATATATAGCATTCGTTAATGAGGTATGACTATCGAGTCAAAACTAAGAAATATAATTTAAAATGAGTGACACAAAAAATCAAATGAGGACACAAATTGAAACAATTAAATTTATAAAAGAATATGTAAAAAAACTTATCAGTCCTGGAGGAACCAACGAAGAAAGACTTGGAGACCACGAGGATGAGAAATCAAACAGCGTTGGTACGATTACACGAGACTCCCAGCAGTATGATTTTAATTTGTATAATTATATTTCCGTTGTCCTTTATTTCACTGGACTCATAAACTGGCATCTCCTTTAAAACCTTATAGTGCATCGATTTATCCCAATGGCTAAGTTGAAACTCTCTGGATCTCCTTATTATCTCTCTCGTCTCGTTATCAATTCACCCACCATTTCATATTAAACGCCACACCTTATAAAAGTAAATTAAAAAATATCACAAACAAAATCAAAAACTAACTAAAAGAGACTAAATTGAATATTTTATGATTCCCATTCTAATTAATTCATTACCTGTGTATTATCGGCGATATGCACACGAGTGGCGTGAAACGTTCCCCACAGAATGACAAATTATAATGACCGAGAAACCCAGAGAGTTTTTCCCTTACGAATTCAAATCAAGAAAATCCCCCCGCTACACCCAACGCTACTCGGTCTCACTTTTCTCATGGTCATCTTCGTCAATTCCTCGACACGTAACGGTTACTGCCGAAAAAGATCGAGGAATTCTCAGAGCCTCTCGTATTTCGCTATACTCAATCAAAATACACCTCAGCTAAAATCGTTCATACCACAGAATACAAAATCGTATGCAATATCAACATAAAACAATAATCAATTAATATGATTCCTTTCAAATTCTTAAATTACAATGAATTTTTAAATTATATATGAATTTTTAAATTGTATATATTTTTAAATTATAATAAGTATTTTTAAAATATATGTCATTTTAAATAGCAATTAATTTTTTAATGTACTTTTTTTTACTTAATTTGTTTTTTAAATTTTTATTCAAATCATTGTATATTCAATTTAAACAAGTAAATTTATTCTATTTTCTTTTTTATTCAATTTTATTGATTAAATTTATTCAGCTTACTTTTTTACCTCATTTTACTTTTCTTAAAAACAATATTTCTTGTCTATATTTGTTTTATTATAGGTTATACTTTAGTTACTCTTTTTTATAAATTTGTTTGTTTTATTTTGTTTATAATCATATATCCTCGCTTGGAACTTTTAAATAAGTAGAGTTATTATTCCTTTAAGTAACTATTAGTTGAAACCATAACAATAACCAACTTGTTATATATTATAGTTGAATTTCTATATTTAGTTTAAAAAAATGAAATTTTAAACAATAATAATAGTCTAAAATTTTAATAGTTCAAAACTACAGGGAGAAAATTTATTCCTTAATATATATTTTACCTAATTTTTCTATAAAGTTGGAATATACTGACATAATTGTAATTTCCATTAATTTTAAAATTATTTTAGCAAAATTTTAATTATTTTCAAAAATTTTTCTCAATTCAATGAATTTTAATATTTATACTATTTTAATAAAATTTCCAAAAGAATTCAATTATTTAAAAAATTTTTTTATAAAATTCTACGCAATCGTTTTATTATTTTCATAAATATTAAAAGTATCACAGGAATTCAATTGTAAACAAAAGGATTTGAAAATTCTCAAAGAACTTTTTCAAAAATTATTAAAAATAATTGATTTAAAGAAGAATTTTGATAAAAATTCTAAAAATAATATCAATAATATCAATTATTTAATTGAATTGAAATTATGAAAATAATTTTGAAGTTAATTGTCAGTTAATAAATTTTTAGTTACAGTAACAATATTTTTATAATATAAAATAATGATCTTATTACAGGGTTGCCACAAATATTTTATTTTATTTTTCCCTGACCCTAAAGAATAAAAATTTTTCAAAATAAATTTAATTATTTACAAAAATCCTAATAAAATCTTTCGCAAGAATTTAATTATTTTTATAAATAGAAATTTTAAAAAAAAAAATTCAATTATTTAAAAATAATGTAATAAATTAAAATTGAATTCTCTTAAAGAATTTTATCAACAAATTTTTTAATAATTGAATTCTTCTGACAAATTTTAATAAAATTTTTTAGAATAATTACATTTTTCGAGGAATTTGATTAAAATTGTATCAAAAATAATTAAAATCCTGCGATGAGTTTTATTACTTATGGAAATAATTAAAATTTTCCCAAGAATTTTATTAAAATTTTTCTAAAATAATTGAATTTCGGAGAAGAATTTTATTATTTATAAAGATACTTGAAATTTTGACAAGAATTTTTTTTTTAAATTTTTGAACATAATTGAATTTCTGCGATGAATTTTATTACTTTTGAAAATAATTTAATTCTTCAAACGAATTTTAATCAAGTTTATAAAAATAACTGAATTTATGTGAAAAATTTTATTATTTATATAAATAATTAAATTCTTGCAACGAATTTTATCTCTGCTTATAAAATTAATTGAATTTCGGTGAAGAATTTTATTATTTATAAAAATAATTAAATTCTTCACATTTAAATTTTTTTTAAATAATTGAATTCCTGTGAAAATTTACCAAGAATTTTATTAAAATTTTTGAAAATAATTCAATTTCGAAGAAGAATTTCATTATTTATAAAGATATTTGAAATTTTGACATGAATTTTTTCAATTTTTGAACATAATTGAATTTTTGCAATGAATGTTATTACTTTTGAAAATAATTTAATTATTCAAACGAATTTAATCCAAGTTTATATAATAATTGAATTTTGGTAAATAATCTTATTAATTTTTAATTTTTTTTTTTTTATTAATTGAATTCTTAAAAAGAAGTTTGTTAAATTTTTTTTAATTAATTGAATTCTTGCGATAAATTTTATAAAAATCTTTTTAAATAATTGATATTTTTCCAAAAATTTTATGAAATTTTGTATTTTAAATAATTGAATTCCTGTGAAAATATTATTACTTATGAAAATTATTGAATTATTTCGAAAAAATTTATTAAAAATTTTGTAAAAAATTGAATTCCTGTGAAATTTTGCCAATACTTTTATTAATATTTTTGACAATAATTTAATTCTTGAGAAAAATTTCGCTATCTATTTATAAAGATATAATTTAATTCTTGACGAGAATTTTTCAAAAATTTTGAAAATAATTTAATTTTTGCGACGAACTAAAAGTTATTTATGAAAATAATTGAATTATTACAACGAATTTTATTAATTTTATTGAATTATTGACTGTTTCTTGAAATTCGATTCTTTTAATAGAAATTTTGTAAAGAATTGAATTGCTGTGAAATTTTGCCAAGAATTTCATTAAAATATTTAAAAATAATTAAATTTCAAAGAAGAATTTTATTGTTTATAAAGTTAATTGAAATTTTGACGAGAATTTTTTTTTATTTTTTGAACATAATTGAAATTTTGCGAAGAATTTTTATAACTTTTGAAAATAATTGAATTTCTGGAATCATTTGTAACATTTCCAAAATTCAATTTTTTTTTTAGTATTTTTAACTAAAATTCTTCTATCAATCTAGTATTTGTGAAAATTGTAAAAATTATTCATTAAATAATTTATAAGTCATAATTTTATGATAGTTCTTAAAAACTTAAGTTATATAAAAAGAAATTATTGTCAGGAATAGAAAAAAATTGAAGGTTTTGTATTAAAATTCGTGGTAATTTCATAGTTTACGAGGCAAATAAAAAAAAACACCAAAATTCAGAGTTTTCTCATGAATTTTAAAAATTCACTTTTTTCCACTACTTTTACTAAAAATCTCTGACTTTTCCCTGAATTTCCTGACCTCTGGCAACCCTGTTATCAGTCGATCATCGTTAATTCTTATAAGTTGTTGAATTTAAAAAAGGTTTGAATTTGAAATTTTTGAAAATCTTAATTAATTAATTTTGAAAAATAGTAATAATTAAATATTTATTTAAAAATGAAATTATTGATGTTTTAGTTCATGAATAATTACCATTTTGGCCTTTGATTCCAGTTCAGGAATAAATTTTCCCTGTGTAGTATTAAGCGCGGTAGATAGGAAAAGGGACGATTAATATGTCCTCCTTTAAAAAAAAGTTGCGTAGTTTATGAACGACCCCTAAATTGAGCTATTACGTATATTAGGCAAAATATTAAGTAGCCATTGGTATATAGAAATTTATCTAATAACGTTTAATGTACGCCATTGAATTTTGTACAATTCATCTAAATGCACGTGTATATATATATGTTGAAACGCGCAAAGTTCCGCGTGCAAGAGTCAATCCAGTAATCCGCGTGCGGATTTACGAGATCCAGAACTATGTAATCATAAAATCATAAGCGGGGAATGCATAATTGAGCATCAGAACGGAACTGCGGGTTCTTGTCGACGGGCGAGCAGATACGTATATAAGTGAGCACGTCACTCGCATCATTTCCGGTCACGAATTAGGTAAATGTAATATCCACGTTGTAACGAGAAAACTCGTTGCCTACCTTGTACCATAAGAGATATAGATATAGAGAAAACCCTCCACGAAGGGGGAATGATTTTCATTCATTCCGATCTCGCGCAATTAGCAATATAAACAAAAAGAATGCCAAATTGCATATTACTCATGCAAAAAGACATTTTCTAATCTTCAATATAGTCATTTAATAATACCGAAAAAATCGAGTTGAACGAAAACAAGATTCCCCTGAAATATTATTTATTTAGTCTTTTTTCGTTTGATGAGAATTAACGACATTTATTTATCGAATAAATGAACATTTTTTCAAAGGGAAATTAAACCTCAATTTATGGCAAATTCAATTATCGAGAGATGACTGTAATTTAAAAGTTTTTAAAGAAGTTATTTAAAATAAATTCAACCATAAATAATAGAAAATTTAAGTGAATTCAAAATTGAAAGCACTAGATTTGATTATAAATAATTAGAATTACGAATATTGACAAATATTTTGAGATTCATTATGGAGATGCTACTCTCCACCTGCGAACGCCAAGGTCACCGCTAGATGGCAGTTCAGTTTCTTCTTGGAATTTTCACTGACATCTGGTGGTGACCTTGGCGTTCTCAAGTGGAGCAACTAAATCACCATTCTCTCCCTCATTTCTTTTTGTAATCAATAAAATATACAAAAATAGTTATTATCGTATCAAGGGCGCAAAATAGGTGATTGCGGCGATGGCGAGATGAAGTGTCCCTGAGGTCCCGAAATCTCGCCAAAGTCGTAATCTCCTTTGCACCCATGTTGCGAACATAATTTTTTGTCCTAACTGCATGAAAAGTATGGCATCGAGGGCACGAGCGAAGCGGGCGCAAAAGTACAGCAAGCGGGCGTAAAAGTACTTTTGCGCCCGCTTGTGTGACGTCAGCGGGCGTAAAAGAACTTTTGCGACCGCTTCCCTGGCCCCGGGCGAGAATAAGTTACTTTGCGCCCACTTTAAGTGCCCGAAATGACATACTTTTCGTGCAGGTAGGACAAAAATGTTATTGTGAGAATAGTTTAAATAAATTAAAATAAAATTAAACAAATTTGAAACTGAAAGCAATGTAAATAAGATGAAATAAAAATGAAATATAAACATTTCTAATGAGGATTTCCGGAAAACTCTTTAGGAAAAGAAAAAAATTGTGACAAAATTCAGAATCATTCCCTGTGACAAAAGAATATAGTGAAAAATATTGAGACATTAGAAAAAAATAGTTCCACTTAATATCCTATTGAATCGTTTAAAAAATTAAATCTAAGTAGAAACGATAATATCGCACCACTTTATCATACATCGATCCACCTACATTCAAATTAAATATATGGCAAATGATATATACTCTAGAAATGATTTGTAATGTACAATATATATGACTATGTAGTAAGATAATTTTACACAAGGATATAAATTACAATCGATTGTCTAGTTCTTTTAAAGAAATTATTATAGAATAATAAGAGCGTCCTATTACAATGTGTATAGTTGAAAAAAAATTGTGATTATAATATTATATTGTTGCACATTGAGTTAAGGCGAAAATTTCCCGAGAATATTTCCACGAGCTATATTGTATATATAGGGGTAATTTATAAAAGAAACGATATAGTTTCGATCGATTACAGTTTTTACCAAACGCGGTATACGCAGATATATAGCTACCCGTGTGGAAAATGAAAATTGGTCCTAGCCAGGTCCTACCTATTTTGCCCTGTTAATAGCTTGGTCCTAGGTTGGCAGTGTAGGTTGGACCAACAATGGGTGGTGATGCGATTCTAGCCTGGTCCTAACTTGGGAGCCTAGTTAGGACCAGTTTATGGGTCCATTTTAGGACCTAGAAAGGACCATCTCAGACAGTATTTTCTATTTCATTATAATTTTAATTAGTTAATAATATTTGTTAAAGAAATAACCTAAATTATTAATAATAAGTATTAGTTTTAATTAATTATTATTTTTTTCAATTAAGTGATGACCAAAAGCGAATTCATAAATAATGTTAGTATATGTAGAGATTAATATATATTCCTCTAATATATACATTAAAAATTATAAAAAAATTAGAAATTTGTTAATTAAATTATTTTACAGTATATATAATCATTAAATTGCATACTTATACGAATACAATGCAGAAAAATCGGAATAAACGCAAACCTAAGAAGTAAATAAAATCTAACGCACGCGGGAATCGAACCTACGACCTACGGACTACGAGACTAACGCCCTAACCACTATGCTAATGAAACTAGTTGAGATCAAAATTTTTATTGTCAGTGACTTGTGGACTTGCTTTTGATGATTCAATATAGTAATTATTGACACTAATACACAATAATAAATAAAAAAAATAGTTTAACAACAACAATAATAATAAAATAATATCCAAATATAAAAATTCAAAAATTAATATTTTTATATTATATCAAGAAAAAAAATATCTATACATTTTCGTTAAAAACAGGTTTTTCATTGTTCTCAATCATTTTTAACATTAATTTCTTGGTCTAAAAAAAATATTCGTCTTTTGGACTTGGAAATTTTTCCTAATTAATTAAGCGGGTAATCCACTTTTTAAAAAAATGTCAAAAAAATTTATGTTAAAAACACGTTTTTCATTATTCTAAATCATTTTAAGCATTAATTTTTTGTTGCAAAAAATTTGTTAGACTTGGACTTAGAAATTTTTGCTAATGAAACTAGGAAGCCCAGGTAGGTCCTGGGTTGGACCTGGGTGGGTCAGCCCACATTCGAATTGCAATATCTCTTAGTGTTTAGCACCAACTTAAACGAAACTTAAAATCAGCGAACGAAATTAGAAATATATTTTACTAATGATAATTATATTGCAGTCTGTATCTGTTTAAATAAATAAATAAATTTTGCTGTTTTATTAACTTTTGTAACAAATTACTTAAAAATTTGCAGTTTTTTATCTAACTTCGCGATTATTACACTTGAGTAGTGAAATATGAAGATAATTTATAATTTTAACAATTCAGCATTTGTTTAAACAAAAAATTGTTGTTATTTATTAATTCTTAAGACAATAAAGCGTCTAGACACTTGTAGTCTTTTAAAATTTTGCAATTAACTAATCTGAGTATTTACTTATTGCAAAATTAGAAAAAACTGCTAGTTTCTAGGTTGATTGTGTAAAAAGTTAGTAAATAACAATTATTTGTTTAAACAATTGCTGAATTAATAAATTAATAAATTAACTTTATTTTATAGTATTTGTATAATTTTCTGATTTATGTCAAACAATAAATTGTTTAAACAAATATGATTATCAATTAATTTTATAAATATTAATTGAGAATATTTATCAATTTCTACATGTTTTTCATGTATCAATTTTGACACTTTATTTTCCTAAAAATTTTTCTAAGTCATAACTGGATCTCCCAGCTAGTACCAAGTTAGGACCAGCCTAGGATATATAAAAAGGGGTTGCCAAGTTAGGTCCAAGCTAGGGCCAATAATCATTTTAGGCATAGCATGGTGATTTCTACACGGGTACAAACGATTATAATTTAAAAAGAAAAATGTAAGTCCTAAACTATCTAACAGCAATAATAATTATAATATGTAATTTAATATTATTTTTAGATGTAAAAATATTATAATATAATCAGGCTTCACAGTGCCCCTAAAAAGTATATTTTAGGGAAAATAGGGGACTGAAAATTAAAAAATAGGGGACTATAAAAATTGGTTAAATAAAGATAAAAATATAATTTATTTATACAGGGTTGCCACAAAAATTTTACTTTATTTTTCCCTAACTTTTCCCTGATTTCCAAACACAACTTTGACTTGTTCCCTGACCTTGAAGAATATTCTGATTCACTCTAAAAATTATTAGATACTCAAAAAAATGTTTTATTAAATTTATTTACTTTCTTCAAAAGTAAAATTATTCGAAAACATCAATAGTTTTATTTCAAATAAATATTTAATAATTTTTTTTTTCATTTGAATTAAGATTTTCAAAAATTTCAAATTCAAACCTTTTCAAATTGAACAACTTATAAGAATAAGAACATAAAGAGATGGATCCATTTCTTTATGATTTATAATAATTATATAGATGACCGACTGACAAAATCATTAGTTTATTATTATAAGAATATTATTACTGTAATCAATTATTTAAATACAAACATAAATAATATTGAATGTTTCTTAAAATTTAATGTTTACGAATAATTGTATTAACAACGTCTGAATATATTTAATTTCTTTTAAGGAATTTAATTTAAATTATAAGGAAATTTATTATATTAAAGAATTTTATAACAATTTTTGAAATTAATTGAAAACTTTTTGAAGAATTTTATTGAATTCTTTAAAAATAATTGAATTCCCTGAGAAGAATTTAAATAATAATTTTTGAAAACAATTGAATTCATGAGAAGAATTTTACTAAAATTTTTTTAAATAATTGATTTCTTGAGAAGGATTTTTTAAAAAATTTTGAAAATAATTTAATTCTTGAGAGGAATTTCCCTATCCATTTATAAAGATAATTTAATTTTTGACAAGAATTTTTAAAAAATTTTGAAAATAATTGATTTTCTGCTACGAATTAAATGTTGTTTATAAAAATATTTGAATAATTGCAACGAATTTTATTGTTTTATTAAATAATTAAATGTTTCTTAAAATTGAATTCTTTCCACAAGTTTAAATAAAATTTTTAAAAATAATTGCATTATTATTATATATTATTATTTGACAAATTTTATGAAAATAATAAATAATAAAAATCATTGGATTGCGAAAAACTTTTGAAAATAATTGAAATTTTACAAAGAATTTTATTAAAATTTTTGAAAATAATTGAATTTTTGGCAAAAAAATTTTATATTTTTAAAGATAATTGAATTCTTGACGAGATATATTCGTTAAAATTTTGAAAAATAATTGAATTTATTCGAAAAATGATATTAATTTTGAAAATAATCGAATTCTTGTGATGAATATTGTTATTTATAAAAATAATTGAATTTTGCAAAGAACTTTATTAAAATTCCCAAAAATAATTGAATTTCTTTGAAGAATTTTTATATTTATCAAAATAATTAAATTTTGAAAAATAATTGAATTTATTCAAAAAATGTTATTACTTTTGAAAATAATCGAATTCTTGTGATAAAATTTCGATATTTATCAAAATAATTGAATTTTGAAAAAGAATTTTATTAAAATTCATGAAAATAATTAATTTTATGAGGGGAATTTTGTTTATCAAGATAATTGAATTCTTTTGCAAAAATTACTTAAAAATTTTTGCAAATAACTGATTTTCTGCGACTAATTAAATGTTATTTGTGAAAATATTTGAATTTTTGCAACGAATTTTATTATTTTATTAAATAATTGAATGTTTCTTAAAATTGAATTCTTTCGTCAAGTTTTAATAAAATTTTAAGATCCTAAAGTTCTGAACGTTCAAATGAACGAAATTTATTTATTTCTTCTCCAAATTAAATTTTTATTGCAATTATTTTGCGTCACTATCCAAAAAATTAATAACTGAGTTTTTAACCGTAAATATTTCAGTTTTTAAATTTTTTGTGATTAGTAATTTATAAAAATATCTTTAATAAAAAATATTTGAAATTCTGCGATGAAAATAATTTAATTCGTAAATGAAATTTTATTATTTATAAAAATAATTGAATCTTTTCATAAAATTGTATCAACAAGTTTTTTCTATAATTAAATCTGTTGATAAATTTTATGAAAATAGTAAATATTTAAAAACATTGAATTGCGAAAAACTTTTGAAAATAATTTAAATTTTGCAAAGAATTTTATTTAAATTTTTGAAAATAATTGAATTTTTGGCTAAAAATTTTGCTATTTATAAAAATAATTGAATTCTTGAAGATTTATTCATTGAAATTTATAAAAATAATAATTAAATTTGAGCAAAGTATTTTATTAAATTGAACCCCTTGATGCAAGAACCAGACATAGACCATTGAAATTAAATGGGCTGCGTCTGGTTCTTGCATCAAGGGGTTCAATTTTGTTTAAATAATTGAAATTTTTTCCAAGAATTTAATTAAAATTTTTGACAATAATTGAATTTTTGAGAAGAATTTTAATATTTATCAAAATAATTGAATTTTGAAAAAGAATTTCATTAAAAATCCTTAAAATAATTGATTTTATGGGGAGAATTTTGTTGGTTATCAAAATAATTGAATTCTTTTGCAGAATTACTTAAAAATTATTGAAAATAATTGTATTCCTGCGACAAAAAAAATAGGGTAAATTTTCAAAATAGGGTACGTTTAGGGGCCAAAATTAAATAAAGGGGAATTTTAGGGAAATAGAGGACAGACTATGAAGCCTGTATAATAAATTTAAAAAAAAGTGAATAAAACGAAATAGTATAGATAAAAATTAAAAAAAAATAAGAAACTATGAAAAGAAAGAAAGAGATATTGTCACGAGAAGAAGGAAATTGGAATGAACAGGAAATTAAGAGTAATTAATTTAATGAATGAAGAGGGTAAATATTATTCAAATTAATAGAACTAATAAGGGGCATAATGATATGTTAATTCAATGCCCGCGCGCATCCACGGATATTATTATTAAATGTCCCGCTAGGCGACGATCTCGGCTGATTCTTGAAAATATTAGTCGAATATATGGACCATCATTTTCGATCAACTCTCTTTCTCTTTCTATATATTAGTACTATATAGAAAAGATATAAGAGAGAAAAAGAGAGAGCTAGTTTCCAGTAATTATTAGTCCATCAGCATCTCTCGATGGCCACATGGCAAAAAATCCCCCTCCCTCCCTCCCACTCTCTCTTTCTTTCTAAAAAAAGGAGTCAGGTCGAAGCCATCTTTCCCTTGTCAAAAAAGGAAAAAAAATACCGCCCTGTTATTATCCGCCCTCACAGACCCATTTTCCCTTTCAACTCTACATATAATATATATACACAAGAAGAGATACTGTGTCTGACAATAATCAACCAACCGATCCATCATTGAAATTTTTTGATCGGATCTACAGAAGTTCGATAAATATGTATATAGATCACGTCAATTTAGCCCAAAATAGATTGTTGGATATTAAAAGGAGGGGTTTTTGAAAAAGTTCACGCTGTAAGCGCGTAATTTGTCACAGTCTTTAATTTTTAAAGAAACGCTTCCCTGACCTATGTCAACAGGTCAGGGAAATTGGGGAATTCGATAGCACAATAGCACCAATAAAAATAAATACAGGCTTCCCACTCAATAATTAATTTAAAAAATGTATTAAAAAGTAAATTTGAAACTGAAAAAAGTATAGTAAAAAGTAACTGTCGAAAAATTAAATTTGACGCCTAAAATATTCATTTTAGTCGATTTAAAAAAAATTGATTCTGTATTTATCTGAATTTGCTCTGATTTCCATAAAAAATATAATTACTTTTCTTATCGAACTTCAATTCTAAATTTTTCTAAAATTTAATTATTTTCCAAATATTTGGTTGGAATTATTCAAAAATACGATTATATTTAAAAATAATGTTTCTTTAAAAATATTTCTCATCTTTTAAAAGTAAAAAAATAAAATTCTTTTGAATATAAAATTTATTTCAATAAAATTTGACACAATTTCCAATTAATTGAAAATCTAATTTAATCTTTTTAAATTATTTACGGGAATTTAACAATTTTCAAAAAAATTTACTTACAATGTTTCAAAAGTATTTTTTTTCTTAATTTCTAACTCTAACTATATATTCAAAACTTAAATGATTATTGTTGAATAAATATTTAACTTAATAATTTAATAATTCATTCATTTCGAAATAAATATTTAAATATTATTACTTTTGGAAAAATTGAAATTTTCAGACTTCAATTTAAAAATACCTACATTGAAATTTAATTATTTATTAAAATTTACACTATAACGCTTCTAAAATTAAATTATTATATAAAATATTAACTGAAATTCATTTTCGAATCAATTCTGGTCAGAGAGTTCTAAGAGATTTCAATTATTTAAATTCGAAAATAAATAATTAACTAGCAACAATTCAAGGAGCTAACTTCTTGCTTCTTTTTTAAAGAAAATTAGCTATTTTAAAAATAAAAGAATTTAAAAATTTTCTAATTTAAATTTTTGTTGAAAACACTAAAAAAATTCAAATTTTTGAGAAATTACAAATAATTACAGAAATTCAATTATATAAAGACAAAATATAAAATTCAACTACGTTCAAAATTTGAAAAAAATTCTCGAAAAAATCCCAATTATCTTTAAATAAATAACAAAATCCTTCTCCAAATTTCAATTATTTTCATAAATGTCAAAAAAATTCTTGTTCCAATTTCAATTATTTTCAAAAATTTGTCTAATTTCAATGATTTTCAATATCTACTATTTTAATGAAATTTCCCAAAAAGAATTCAATTATTTTAAAAAAATGTTAATAAAATTGTATGCAAACATTTATTTATTTTCAAAAATAATAAAAATTCCAGAAATTCAATTATTTTCATAAATAATAAATTTTTTTAAGGAATTCAATTATTTTCATAAAAAATAATTTAAAATTCTAAAAAATAATAATTGAATTAAAATGATGAAAATATTTTTGATGATGTTACAGTAACAAAATTCTTATAATATAAAATAATGATTTTATGACTTGGTCATTTTTAATTATTAGAAAACATGAAGAAATCGATCACTCCGAGTCTTCGGAGCAATCGATATCTTCATGTTTTATAACAAAAAAAAAAAAATACTTCTATAAGTTATTTAATTTAAAAAAGGTTTGAATCTGAAATTTTTGAATGTCTTAATTCTTGTGGAAAATCCTGTTCCAAAAATAAAAATTAACAATAATTAATTAATTAATTAATTAATATAGTTAATTATTTTTTAAAATTTAATTATTATAAAGAATTTTATCAAAAATTTTACAAATAATTGAATTCTTTCGAAGAATTTTATTAAAATTTGAAAGAATAAATAAATTTTTCGAGGAATTTATTTCAAATTATAATAAAAATAATTGAAGTCTTGTGAAGAATTTCATTATTTAAGAAAATAAAAATTTTAATAATTTTAATAAGGAAAATTTAATTCTTGCAACGAATTTTATACAATTTTTTTTAAATAATTGAATTTACGTGATATTTTATTATTTGTAAAAATAATTATTGGATTTTTGCAAAGAATTTAATTAAAATTTTTTTTAAGAACTTTATAATGACAATTTTATTAAAAATATAGGTAATTATATTAAATAAAATATTAGATATTGAAACTAAAATTGAATTCTTGGTAAAAACTTTAAAAAAATTTTTAAAAATCATTAAACTGTTTAAAAAGAATTTTATTAAAAAATTTTTTATTGTTTCTAAGAATTATACCTGTTAAAATTTTTGAGAATAATTTTTTATTTCAACTATTAGAAAATTTAAAGTAGTGCCAATTTTTAAAAAGTAGAATAAAGTAGCTTTTAGTGACACAAATCTAAAAAATATTCAAATAGTAGAAAATTGTAAAAAAAGTAGTAAATAAATAAAAAAAATAAAAGTAAATAAATAAAAATAGTAAAAACTATACTAAAACTACTATTTACTAGTAAATAGTAGTTTTAGTATAGACGAGTGCGAAGCCTGTTAATATAAATGAAAATAGAGAAATAAAAATAAACGAAAAGAAATAAATAAAAATAGATGAAAAAAAAATGAAAAGAACATAAATAAAAGTAATTTTTTGATGCCACCAAAAAAACGAGGCTATTTTGTTTCGAATTTTGAAAAAATAAGGGTTGGCAGAGATAATAAAGTTTTGTCGTGGGCTTTTAAAGGCCGATCTCCATAAGTACTCATGCAGTTGCTTGAAACACACCCCGTGAAATAAGGCAAAGAGAACTCGTCCGAGACTGATTTACGAACTCTTTGCTTGAGTTCTACTTTCGGACACGTATGTGTACTCGCGTCCTGTCTACAAACGCGAGGCCAGATTTATGGGGTGTTCTTTAGGAGACCCCATAACTCTTCCAAGTGTTTCGCTTTTTCACGAATTTTATAGACTTTACTCGATCCGTAATAACCTTTCGCCTGCGACGAAAACCGTGCGACTTATTCTCCTTTTAATTTTGTCTTTCGACGAAATAATACACCCTCCAATATATTTATTCAAATATGCGCCCCACTGTCATTTCTCCATTTTATGACATTCCTCTTCAGTCGCATTTTAAAATAACTGAAAAATTCAAAATTTTTTTGTTCTGAAAAAAATTTTTACATTTAAAACCATTTTTTAATTATTATTTATCATTAAATAGTAATTAAATAATAATAATTTATTTATTGATAATAAACGGGACAAGTTCAATGAATTAATAAATATTAATTCATTGACATTGTCCCATCTATTAATAAATAATTGTTTAAAGTCCTAATCCCCATAAGGTCATAAATCTATAATTAATAATAATTAAAAATTAATTAATAATTTCATATTAACCTTTTTTTTCTACATAAACAGTTTTTATTCAACTTATAAAATGATTAACAAAAAAAGAAAAACATTTTCAAGGCGAATGTGAAAATTAACATTTTAAAATGAGAAAACATATTAACCCAATGGGAAATTTACAACTGGCGTTGTACTGCGCCAGCACTGGCAGCATTGGCGGCAAGGCTGAGAGCCAGCACTGGCATGGCACTGGGATGATAACGCCGTCTGGCGCTGCCGAAGTACTGTCTGTCAGTGCTGCCAGGCAGCGCTGGCGCAGCACTGGATCAGTGCTGGCTGAGAATATTGCCGCAATAAATGCTGTATTGTTATTAATTAGTCGTAAATTAATAATTATAAATAATTTAACAACAAAATGGTAAATAATATTAATGAATAGTTATTATTCATAAAATATTTCTCTTCTCAAAAAAATTGTATTAAAGATGGAGACTAACAATGGATATAGTAAATGAAGTAGAAAAAAATTGTTTATAACATTTAAAAATTAAATAATAAACAATTACAGTAAGTGTGCATTAGATTTTCATATTTTAGTACCTAACGATTGGAATCTAGAAATATCGCAAACCTATGAAAATAAACAAAATTGCTGACAAGGGGAATCGAACCTACGACCTACGGACTAACAGACTAACGCTCTAACCACTATGCTAACGACACATGTGTACAGTAAAGTATTAATATCTCAGTATCATTCAGACTTACAATTATTGAGTCAAAGATGAGAAAAAATAGGGATACGTTAGAAATAATAAATTGAAATAAAATAAATTAAACTAAAATTTTAATAGTAAGAAGTATAATAGTATTTTAATAGGAACCAAATTATTATTGAGATTAAAGTTTAAATTTTGTTTATAATTTTAATTTGTTTAAATAATTTATTATTTTCAAAATTAGACAATTGTGTTAAATTGTTATTATTAAATTTAATAAGAATAAAAAATGAACAACTGAAAAGTAAAATATTAATTTTTTTCAATAAATTTATATTTATAAACATTTATAAACTTTTTTTATAATTTTTTTCAAGTTTATGTCAAAAAAGCAATGTTGGCAAAGAGCGTTGTGAACAATTTTTCTATACTCAGCCAGCACTTGCCGCCGTGGCTTGTCCAAGCTTTGGCGAAACAAAAGTTCTGTACTGCGCCAGCACTAATTGTCGAGGCTCGGCTAGACTACGCCGAACAATCGTCTGAGTACTAAGCCAGTGGTGAACATCGGCACTACACTGGCATTTCCCATTGGGTAAATAAAAATTAAAAATTATATTATTAATGTTTAAATTAAAAAAAATTATAATCATTTCATACAGATGGCGAAAATAAAGAATATTGCAAGAAGAAAATTTTCCTTCGCATGAGTGTAAATTACGAGGCAAATTGTTTTTATGCTATAAAAAAAAATTTTTATCGGCATAATCAAATTACTTTTCTTATCTTGTATATATAGATTAATAAAGACGATTTGGAAAATTAAAAAGGAAAAAAAAGTATGATCTATAAAATAAATACAGACATTAATTATCAGGATTGTGAGTTCATTACTGAAGGGGTTACACACGTTCATGAACTGCTATAATTACTGATAATAGTGATAATAAAGCGACGCTCGGGCAATATAAGACTATATAAGAGGTTTCATAAATAGGATTAACTATCGTGACGTATTTATATACAAGCGGTGAAGATAATGAAGCAATATGGATAATTGTTCCACAGGAAGTTACTCCTTTCAAGTAAAAACAAACTCTCTTTGAAATTTAACCAAATAAGTGCGTGTGTATTATTCGCTTTTTTAATTGCTTTTTGTGTAAACAAAAATTATCACTGATTGAATGAAATTATCACTGACTTGTAGAAAAGTAGCTGGGTTTTTTTAATTAAAAACGAAGTTTCAAGTTTTTATTGTCAGGATTGCAATTTATATTCTTTTTCTAATTTTATATTTATTTTTCATTAAATTTTTTTGTTTCACTTTTAAATTTAAAGTATCAAAATGCAACGAATTGATACCAAAAATGTGGATCAAATTAAAAATTGATCCAAATTTTTGTCATCAACTTTATCCACTTTAGTATCAATTTGAGACTTTCAAGAAAACTGTGAAAAATTTTTAATTTTATTTATTTAATTTTTTTAAATTTGTTTATTTTAATAAACAATTTTTTTTATTTTTCATTTAATTTAATAATGCTATTTATTCAATATTTAAACATTAATTCTTCAATTGTTTTATTTGATTTATTTCACTTCTAACTTTTATTTATGTAAATAGCTTCAATTATTATTCGTTATCATTAGTGCTGGCCTTAATAATTTTTTTATTCAATTTGTAATTAATTATAGTGTCACTGAGGGAAAGTGCCAGGAAATTTAATTCTAGTCGATTAAATTTTCATGAATTACAACTACAATTAATTGAAACTACAATTAAATATAAATAATAATTAGAAGTAGAGTTAATTAAATTTATAATTAATAATACCAGCAATTTAATTAAATTGTAATTGATTAAAATTCTGTTATTCATTATTTTCTACCATAAAAAATATTTTTACTGTAACTGCTTTAAAATTATTTTCATCATTTCAATTCAATTATTATTTTCCAGAATTTTTATCTAAAATTCTTCATTAAATCAATAATTTACAGTAATTTTTAAAAAAAATTCTGAGAATTATCAAATGTATTTGTTTACAATTTAATTTTACGAAATTTCGATAAAATTGGAAATTTCAATTATTCGGAAATTTTTCAATTAAATATATATTTGAAAATAAAAACTTGGAATAATTCCAATTAAACTTTTTAAAAAAATTAATTCTACAGAATTGTTAGTTAAAAATATGAAAAATTCAAATTATCAAAGATTTTAATCTGAAACCTTTTCAAAATTCAATTATTTATAAAAATTCACGCTATAATGCTTTTAATATTCAATTATTATGTAAAATTTTAACTGAAATTTATACTTAAATCAATTTTTTATTAGACAATTCTACGAGAATTCAATTATTTAAATAAAAAAATAAATAATTTATATTATACTATATTGAATTTTTCTTAATATTGAATTCTCATAAAAAATTTTGTCAACAAATTTTTAAATAATTAAATTCTTTCGTCGAATTTTAATAAAAGTTTTAAAAATTATTACATTTTTCGAGATATTTGATTAAAATTGTACCAAAAATAATTGAAATTTTTGAGTTTGATTATTTATAAACATAATGGAATTATTGCGAAGAAATTTATAAAAAATTTGTAAATTTTTGTGAAGAATTTTATTATTTATATAAATAATTGAATTCTTGCAACGAATTTTATCCAAGTTTATAAAAATAATTGAATTTCGCGGTGAAGAATTTTATTATTTAAAAAAATATTTGAATTCTTGAAAAGAAGTTTGTTAAATTTTTTTAAAAAATTGAATTCTTGCTACGAATTTTATAAAAATCTTTTTAAATAATTGTTATTTTTCGAAAAATTTTATGAAAATTTTGTTTTTTAAATAATTGAATTCCTGTGAAATTTTGTCAAGAATTTTATTAAAATTTTTAAAAATAATTGAATTTCTGTGAAGAATTTTATTCTTAATATAAATAATTGAAATTTTGACAAGAATTTTTTTTTAAATTTTTGAACATAATTGAATTTCTGTGATGAATTTTATTACTTTTGAAAATAATGTAATTCTTCAAATGAATTTTATTCAAGTTTATAAAAATAACTGAATTTCTGTGAAGAATTTTATTATTTTTGAAAATAATTGAATTTTTGCAATTATTTGAAACTTCTCCAAAAATCAATTTTTTTTAGTGTTTTTAACTAAAATTCCTCGATAAATTCATTATTTTAAATAATTAATTAAATATGTATATTAAAAAATCTAACTAATTTTAGAATTATTTAAATTTTGAAATTTTTTGCAAAACTTTAAGTTCTTTAGAATTTCTAATAAAATTCATTCAAAATTTAAATTTTAAAATTTAAAATTAAAATCTTTTCAAGTTCAGCTTTTTATGAAAATTCCAAACGAAACTATTTTAAAATTTAATTAATTTTGAAATGTATAAAATAAAATTATTCATTAAATAATTTCTAAGTTATAATTTTATGATAGTTCTTCAAGAATTAAGTTATTTAAAAAGAAAATATTGTCACATTGTCAGAAATGGAAAAAATTGAAGGTTTTGTATTAGAATTTTTGTTTTGTTAGAAAACACTATTAAGAATAATATTTTCATTATTTGAATGTTAATTAATTATTTTTCTAGAGGTCTGCATTCTGTTAAAAAAGGGACCAACTGTGATGCCTGTAAAATTACATTTAATTGAAATTATTATTAATTAAAACCATATTTAATTGAAACTACTATTTAACTAAAGTTAATATTAATTTAAACCATATTAATTAAAACTAATAATAATTGAAGCTACTATTTAACTGAAACTACATTTAATTCAATAATATTAATTGAAACTAAAATATTTATAAAAGCTACCAATAATTGAAACTACTATTAATTGAAAACATATTTGATTTTAGCTATTATTAATTGAGACTACATTTAATTGAAGCTATTGTCGATTTAAAATAGATTTAAGTGAAGCTACCATTTAACCGAAACTACACTTATACTTAAAGATACAATATTAATTGAATTTATTTATTTAATTGAAGCTAATAAATATAATGTTAATTAGCAATAGCTACAATTGAAATTACATTTAATTGAAGCTATTGATAACTAGAATTACATTTAATTGAGACTACAGTTAATTTAAATTACATATAATTGAAGCTATTGTAAATTGCAACTGTATTGTACTAAATTATTAAGAATTGAAGCTACAATTAACTGAAGCTATAATTAATGACAGCAGCAGAAACAAAGACAGAAACATTTTGTTGTTTTACTTGAAGAAACTAACAATTAAGACCGCAGTTCATTGATAAGTAATTATAGTACTATTAATAGAAAGATAAAATTAATTTAAAGTATAATTATTGCTATTACATTAGCATACTGAAGAAAGGTAGCTTCAATTAAAAATGATATCTTTTCAAATTATTTGAAGCTACAATTAATTTCAACGTCAATAAAGAAACTACAAGCCGAATAATAAGCACAATAATTAATTGCCATAGTAGAAGATAAACTAATAAAATATGTGTCCCGATTCGAAGAAAGGTGCGTATACTTAAAAAGGCAAATACAATATTTCTTCATTTTTTTCGTAAAATTCGAAAACATAGTTTCCGAAAAAGTTTTTTTTAGTTTTTTTTTTTTTAGTTTTTTTTTCTTCAAGTCTGTCGGAAGATCTCTTTAAGTAACCCACGATTATATTATATACAATTTCGTCTCCATTGGCAAGTAAATTAAGAAAATTGAAACTTAAAAGACCGTTACACGCAAATTTTTGTTTCTCAACGAGCGTGCGAAGGGTCCCACAGAGAGGATGAACGTTATTGTATAACATTTTTCTTATTTTTCGTGTTTCGAAATAAAAAAAAAAAAAAAAGTTGATAATGATGCCTCCCGTTTCTCATATTACGTATATCTATATACCGCGTCAGTTCTTTTTTTGAACGTTAACGCGCGAATAAATCCATATTTATTGGTTCGCGTGAAAGGTCGCAAAAATGGTGTTTTTCATGTAGCAAAAGAATAAGCGAATTGGCGAGAAGAGAGACGTACCTGGGGGATATTAATATAAGGGCTCGATACGTAATTATAGTGATTACCGTATTGCCAGGGGGCGGTCGAGGGCGTCCCTCAGTTTGCACGTCATTTTGCAATCTCAACTTCGCGGCCTAACATGCGCGCGAATTTGTCGGCAGTCCCGGGGAATCACTAATGTGCGCGCTTCCTTTCAATATCTTTTTCCATACCTCCAAATTCAAATTCATGTCCCCGAAATCTTTATATGTGCGCGTAAGGTTCTTTTCAAAAATTCATCCTTTCACCTAGCAGGTGAAGCATGCTCATTTATTATATTGTCAAAATGTTTTATCGTTTACTTCCGGGTTGTCTTCCTTATGTTCTTGATTGAAGAATCAGCACTTCTTTAAACTGCAAACTTTTTTTTAGTATTGACTCAAAAGAATTTTGCATCAGTTAGCGTCGAGGTTCAGAGTGGAAAACTATTTTTAGTCCCTGTTCAAAAGTACCGTCTATTGAAGGAATCACTGTTTTAAACTACCGTCTATTGAAGCAATCACTATTGAAAATGACCGTTATTTGAAGGTGTTGAAGTACCGCTATTGAATCTTACCTTTCTAAACTACCGGTATTAAATCTTTTACTATTTAAAACTACCATTTATTGAAGCTATCTGGTATTAATAAAATCTACCGTTACAAAAACTTTTACTATTCAAAACTACCGTTTAATGAAGCTTTAACTATTCGAAAATACCAATAGTTCAATCAAGCACTAATATAAAAACAATCACTAAAAAAAAACAATCACTATTAAAAAAAAAAAAAACAATTAAAAAATTTAATTAATTAATTAATTAATTATTAAAACAATCACTATTTAAAATTAGCAATATTTTAATCGATCACTAATTAAAACTACGAACATTGAAATCTATCACAAATTTCAATTATAAAATTTCTAATAAAAATACCGTTTATAGAAGCTACCGCACTTTACTAAAAACAGGGCACGGATCAACTTTAAGATTCAAAAACAGTCACTTTAGTCGCATAAATTCACAACAAAAGTGACAAAAAGTCGCATAAAATTTTAGAAAAAAACGACAAAAAAAGAAAAACGAAATTGTAAAAATTGTAAAAAATCGCATTACTCGACAATACATACTTTAATTTCAAACAATCCGGAATAAAATATTAATAAAATTCTTAGCAAAATTTTAATTAGGTATGTTTAGCATTTTTTTTTTAAATTCTCTTTAAAATGTCAATTATTCATCCTGGAATTTTTTAATTATTTTCAAAAGTTCTGATAAAATTAATTAAGTAAGTGTTGAAGTTAACGATAAAATTTCTGATAAAATTCTTTGCAAAATTCAATTATCTTCAAAAGTAAAAAAATTCTTCTCAGAAATTCAATTATTATCAAAATTTTTTTTTTAAATTCTCATCAGAGTTCCAATTATCTTCATAAATATCAAAATTCTTCTGCAAAATTCAATTAATTTAAATTTTTTTTTTTAAAATCTGTTCAAAAATTCAATTATCTTTATAAATAATAAAAATCTTCTGTGAAATTCAATTATTAAAAATTTTAATAAAATTCTTGACAAAATTTCAATTATCTTTATAAATAATAAAATTCATCCTAGAAATTCATTTATTTTCAAAAGTAAAAAAATTCTTCTCAGAAATTCAATTATTATCAAACATTTTTTTTAAATTCTCATCAAAATTTTAATTCTCTTTATAAATATCAAAATTCTTCTGCAAAATTCAATTACTTTTAAAATTTTCTAAAAAAAATCTGTTCAAAATTTCAATTATCTTTATAAATAATAAAATTTTATTCTTCTCTGAAATTCAATTATTTGCAAAAATTTTAATAAAATTCTTGACAAAATTTCAATTATCTTTATAAAAAATAAAATTCATCCTAGAAATTCAATTATTTTCAAAAGTAATAAAATTCTTCTCAGAAATTCAATTATTATCAAAATTTTTTTTTAAATTCTCATCAAAGTTTCAATTATTTTCATAAATATCAAAATTCTTCTGCAAAATTCAAATAATTTAATAATTTTTTTAAAAATCTGTTCAAAAATTCAATTATCTTTATAAATAATAAAAATCTTCTGTGAAATTCAATTATTAAAAATTTTAATAAAATTCTTGACAAAATTTCAATTATATTTATAAATAATAAAATTCATCCTAGAAATTCATTTATTTTCAAAAGTAAGAAAATTCTTCTCAGAAATTCAATTATTATTAAAATTTTTTTTTAAATTCTCATCAAAATTTTAATTACCTTTATAAATATCAAAATTCTTCTGCAAAATTCAATTACTTTTAAAATTTTCTAAAAAAATCTGTTCAAAATTTCAGTTATCTTTATGAATAATAAAATTCTTCTCTGAAATTCAATTATTTGCAAAAATTTTAATAAAATTCTTGACAAAATTTCAATTATCTTTATAAAAAATAAAATTCATCCTAGAAATTCAATTATTTTCAAAAGTAATAAAATTCTTCGTAGAAATTCAATTATTTTCAAATTTTTTTTTTTAATTTCTAGACAAAATTTTAATTATCTTCATAAATAATAAAATTCTTCCTGGAAATTTAATTATTTTTCATTGAAATTCTTGAGAATTCAATTATTTTCAAAAT
Organism: Leptopilina heterotoma; assembly: GCF_015476425.1. NCBI lineage: Eukaryota > Metazoa > Arthropoda > Insecta > Hymenoptera > Figitidae > Leptopilina > Leptopilina heterotoma. Next base: position 576,406 of record NW_025110953.1, on the reverse strand, counting down.
TTGCAATTAAAATTCCTCAAAAGTTGATTTTCAAAAATTGTAATAAAATACTTGAAAAAATCAATTAATTTCAGTTAATTTTTACTAAATATTTTTAATTTTATATTTCAAAAATTTAATTTAAAAAAAATTAATCAAAAATAATTTTCGAAAGATTTGTCGAAAATTATACTTTTTACACTATAAACATATCGAAAAAAATTACATTTTTTGCATTTTATACCAAAATTGTATCTTTTGTGGCAAAATTTTAGAAAGTCGAAAAAAGTCGAAAAAGTCATAATACTTCCGTAAAAATTTACGTATGGAAATTTTGCAAATATTCCACATTGTACATTTTTGTTGAGTTTTCGATAACTTTTAAAAAACTGTTAAACCTGTTACCAACTTCAATTGGAGTTGGTACCATTTTAATAGTTTTTTATCACCTAAGAATTTTGTTCCGTATAAAATTAATAAAATAAATTGAAAATTAAAAAAAATATAATAATGAGGAAATAATAATATTAAAAAGTATAAAAAACTGTTACCAACTTCAATTGGAGTTGGTACCATTTTAATAGTTTTTTATCACCTAAGAATTTTTTTCCGTGTAAAATTAATAAAATAAATTGAAAATTAAAAAAATATAATAATGAAGAAATAATATTATAAAGTATTAAAAAAAACTGTTACCATCTCCAATTGGAGTTGGTAACTAAAAACTACTATTAATTATTCTTACTTTTAATTGCAGTTTTAATTACTTACAATTGTAGTAAGTTTTAGTTATTTTTTTTTAGATTTTTTTAGTTCTTTTATTACTTGTAGCTGTAATTATTTAAAACTCCAATGAACAGCAATAAGAATAGAAAAAGGAAGTAAAAAAAATAATAGTACATAATTCCTAATGTCTTCTAAATAAGATATTTAAGATTTCATTAAAAAATCCGATATATAATATTAGGACATGAGTGAGTGAGTGAGTGTGTGAATATAGTGGAATTTTAGGTGAAAAGGCGTGTATCCCATTGATGACTAGTTTGTTGTCGATGATGGCAGGGTTTTAAATTGAATTGACAGATCAAATTGGTAGTTGGACAAATTGGGTTTTCAAGGGATGAATTGGCAGTGCGTGAAGGAGAAATGAGGACAGATAAATTTTGATATTGGCCGTTATAGATGCCGGGAGATGAACAATTAACAAAGGGGTGGTTCCTGAAACGCCCAGGACGCCGTCGCCAAAGGGCTCGTCCTGTCGATCGTCGGATCCTGTCAAATATTATAGTGTGTGAGGGTGCATCTCAACAAAATTTTTAAATTTATTATAAAACTTGCCAACTTATATTAGACACCTTAAAAAATATATTGACTGTCGATTTCTGTCAAAAAGATTTTATTTAATTATATATAATTATTTTAATTATTATTATATTTATAAAGACATTTTTTTCGATTTTTATTAAAAAAGATAATTGTTTTTCTTTTTTAATTTTTTCATCATCTTCCAAAAATCGAAAAAAATTTCTTTATAAATATAATAATGGAAGGAAAAACTATTTCAAATTATTATTGTTATATTGTTTTTTTTTGTATTTTTATATTTTTGTTTGTTTATATTGTTCTTTTAATGTATTTATTTTTTATTATTTAATTATTTGTAGAATAATTATATTATTCATAACATAATCACAATTTTTCTGCATATAATAATTAAAATTAAGTATTATTTATTATAACAAAAAGCAAATATTGTAATTATTATAATAAGAATGTTTTAATCAGAAAAATAATATTAATTATATTAAATTTGAAGAAGTTAACAATATTAATTATAATTGTTGTGTTATATATTATATTATGTTGTTTATTTATTACTAGACAATAATTTTATTATAATTTAATTAATATCATTCTGATTAGAATATCCTTATTATAATAATTATACTCTGTAAATTTAAATTAACCGAAAAGTCGTCTAGAAAATTAAATTAGTAAAAATTTCTACTAATTGTTAGTAATTTCCCACCAAAATTTTAGTGAAAAATTTAAAACTATCAACTAATCGATAATTTAATTTTAATTTAATTAAATTAAATTTTCTAATTTTTTTTTTCACTAATTTAAATTTAAAGAAATTTGCTTTTTGATAAAATTATATTTATTATAATAATAAATAGAATTAAATTTTGACTAATTAGTAATTACGAATGCTATTGTTATGGAGTTGCTTTCGATTATTCCAGAGTCAATATTGTGGGTAAAAGGAAAGATTGTATATCTCTCAGATGTATATACTTTGTCGAGATATTTAGTTAAAGACGTTTAAGTCTAATAGCCAGTGTTTAAGTAATTAGAGTTGGAAAAAAGGAGTCGCGGTCACTTTAAATATACAAAATTACCAGAGGCGTTTATTTTTTCACTCAACTGTGACAAAATCTACAGTTTTCAAGAAAAACGATATATTTGATAAACGTTTTTGTTAAACATTGAAATTTTTTTTTTAAATTCTTCGGAGAAAAGGAGAAATTACTTTGATTTTTTACATTTTGAGTAAAAACTTCAAATTTTTTTTTACATTTCTTTTTTCTTCATTTTTTTAAAAAAGACAATTTAAGAAATTTTTAATAAAAAATTTTATCTTTAATTGACTTTTTCGACAGAATAGTGAATTTAGTGAGAAGTACAAAAAAAATTCGGTCAATATTTTTGAAAGTATTTTTCCATTTAGAGACAATGGCATACAAGACGAATACTTTTAGTTGTAGAAATTTTAATTTATAAAGAAAAGTGTCACTGGATTTTTTTTTAGTACAAAAATAGAAAAAATTTTGTTAAAATCTAGAAAAAAATATTTTAACTATTACTAAATTAGTCCTAAATTTGATTAAAATATTTCCTTTCAATTTCATATACGATATTGAATAAAAATTGGAATTTTTGCATTAAACTTTGCTAAAATTTACAACGTTCAAAATCGACGTTTTGGAGGAAGAACTATTTTGCTATTTAATTTTTTTTTTTTTTGGTTTTTTTCGTTGATCACCAATTTTTTTTTAACTTTTTCTACGTGTTTAAAGGATATATTTTACAATGTTGTTGTCTAAAGATTCGAATATTCAAGAGAACGACAATTTTTTTTATATTTCGTTAAAATTTCAATTTTGTTAGAAATTATTTTTTTTATTAATTTTGGAAAATTAATTAGTAAAACTTATTTTTTCGATTTTTGACTTTTTTTTACAAAAATTGAAAAACAATTTTTATTACCACAAGTGAAAGGAAAAAATATTACGATAGAAAATAAATTCCTTTTTACAAACGTTAAAGTTATTTTATTATTAATTTTATTTTTATTCATTTCAATTATTATTTTATTTAAGGCCTCTTTTATTTTATTCCCCTAAAGAAAATTTAAATGAGAAAAAATATTCGTTCATATTTGAAAGTTTAAAACTTTAAGAAAATATTTTACAAAGTTTCAAGTTTCGTGATCAATAATTTAAAAAAAGAAAAATTCCTAATAATATTTTATTTACTTTCTGTTTAGTAAATAATTTTATTCTTTTTCGCTTGAAATATTTAATTTTTCTTATTATAAACTTTGTGAACTTCACTGAATTAAATTTAAATTATAATTTTATCAAACTGTTTGTAAAAAAATATAAAATTTGCTAAATATTTTCGTTTAGTGTAGAAAATTTCCTTCCTGAATAATAATCTTCAGGAAAATTTTATAAATTTTTTATGATTAACAAAATTTTTTATGATTCAAAAAAATTTTTAGTTTTCATAAGGAAGATAATTTTTTGTTTATTTTTTTCTGAAAGTTGTTCACAATTTCATGAAAGTTTTTGAAGAAAAAAATACTTTTGTCTCTAAATCGTTGTTAATACACTGAGAATTTTTTTTTTAAATTCAAATATAAGTAGCCAACCAAAAAATATGTTTGAATTAAATATATTCTATAATTGAATTAAACATAATTTTTATTGAATCAAACTTATTAATTGATTCAAAATTAAAGTATGTATTCAATTCAAATGATTCACAAGTTTTGAACGTTCAAATAAACGAAACATTTTTTATTAGAAATATTTTTATAAATTACTGTTCGTAATAAAAATTAAAAACTTAAATTTCACCAAACAATGTTTAAATGGAAAAAATTTTCTTTCATTTAAAAGTTTAAAACTTAAAGAAAATATTTAACAAAGCTTCGTGATCTATTGATCACGAATATATATTGATCATTTTCTATTGAAAAATTCCTAATCAAATTTTATTTACTTTCTGTTTAGTAAATAATTTTATTGTTTTTCGTTTGAAATATTTTATTTTTCTTTCAATCGTTAATTATTGTAAACTTAGTAAACTTCACTTAAACTTAGACACTTTATAATTTTTTTTTAAAGCCACAAAAAATTATTGTAATAAATATTTAAATTAAAGAAGAAATAAATAAATTTCGTTCATTTGAACCGTCATCAATTCAAAAATAATTTTTTGTTGACTGAATAACAAAGATAATTATATTTCATTCAAATATTGTTTTCTCAGTGTATAAACCTTATGTGAACTTCGCCAAAGATGTTCAAGTTTCGAAATTCGAACGTTATTCAAACGAACGACGATATTTTTTCATTTCTTTAAATTTTCTTTTTCTTTTTTGTAACAAAAAATTTGTTTATGAAAAATATTAGTTTCTAACTAAATAAAATTTTAATTATGTTACATTTTAAATTTTAATCATGTTTCTTTTTTGTACGCGGTAATTATTGTAGAATAATTTTTTGTATAGTAATTTTTAAAAATATTGAAAAGAGAAAAAAATTTCGTTCGTTTGAAAGTTAAAATTTCTTCAGCTCTTCGTCAAAGTTTCATCAATTTACCTCAATATATTCATTTTCCGTCGTATGATGTCCCTGTTGCGGAACACTCATCATCGTATTCTGCGCTTGTGGATACTGATAAGCACAATTCATCTTCGCTTCTCGATGATTTTAATATCCAAAGAAATACCACCGGAAAACTCACAATTTTTCACTTATTTGAGAAATTGAAACCTTCACAAGTTTTATTCCACTTTTATTTTGATTATCCAACCAATTTTATTTTATATATTTTTTGAATCTGTTTATTATTTTTCAAATATTTATTCCAAAAAATAATTTTTTGGACACAATACAAAATTTTCTTTTTAAACAATTTCAAAAGGAAAGAATTTTTTTTTTTTTTTGAAACAATTGTGCAAAATTTTTGTTTTTTGCTTTTTGTATCCAGTGTTTAGAATGTGAATGATGAGGATAATGAAGAGAGACACAGAAACTGTTGGATCATGGCATCATTGATTGTTTTCACTTTTCACTTGGATGAAAAGAAATGACTGAAGATCCCTCTCTCTCTCTCTCTCTCTCTATCACTGGCACGAGCCGTGTACAGTCTCGCCGCAAGAAAAAGCACTTAAACTGCGACGTTGTGTGCGCTTCGTGCAAGCACTTAACACCATTGATCCCTCTCGCGCAATGTTTGCAATGAAAACACGGAAGGAGAAACAATTAAAATGGTGCGCCTCTCTGCGGGCAACAATTATAACTGAGGTTTTTCGTCCATCCGTGGCAGCACCCAGTGGAGGCGGATCTTCCCCTTTCAGTCGTTTATTTCAGAGTGTGTAGTGCCTGCACAAACACTTGTGTGCCTTCCAAGTATGCACTCGTGAAAGAAAAAGTATCCATGTGTTTGGGGGGAAGGGATTTTGCACAATGCATATATGTGTGTGTGTGTGTGTTTCGAGAAACTTATCAAGCGATGTGTGTGAGAGTGTCTGCGGATCTTCTAGATGTTTGTATTCTTATACTTTAAGAATCAGAGTAGAAAATTTAAAAAAACTATTGCAAATCTTTAGTTGTAGAAATTTTACTCAATTTAGAATTTTTCAAACCCAAAAAGGAAATAAGTTTGTAAAAAGTTGCTTTTGAAAAGATTAATTACATCAGCTTAGAAATAAAAACAGAGAGAACTTTGGTGTAAACTATTTAAAGTTAGCTACTTAAAGAAAAAAAAAGCAAACCAAAAAAATCGTTAGAAAAATTACAGAAATATTTAAGTAGTTAAAAATTGAATGTATCAACAAAAAAATACAGTGAAGTAGGTTCAAAAAATCTAAAAAATTATTCGAGGAGTAGAAAATTGGTTTCAAAAAAATAAAGAAATATTTAATGAGTAGAAAATTGATTCGAAAAACTGCAGAAATATTTCATAAGTAGAAAATCGGTTCAAAAAAACTAGAGGAATATTTGAGGAGTAGAATATTGTTTTAAAAAACTGCAGAAATAATGGAGTACTAAAGAGATGGTTCGAAAAACTACAGAAATATTTCATAAGTATAGAAAACTGTTTAACAAAAATATAAAAATATGTCAATAGTAGAAAATCGGTTCAAAAAAAAGACAGAAATATTTGAGGAGTAGAAAATTAATTTTAAAAAACTTCAAACATATTTGAGAATTAAAGAATAGTTTAAAATTAATTAATTGAGTAGAAAATTGATTAAGAAAAAATTACAGAAAAATAAGTAGAAAATTGGTTAAAAACGCAAATTTATCAAGAAAAACTTCATTATAGAAATTGACTAATAAAAATCGAGATCAGTATAGAAAATTGATTCAAAAAATAACCAAAATATTTTAGGAGTAGAAAATCGATTGAAAAAATTGCAAAAATATTTGAGAAGTATTTATTTTAAAAACTAGAAAACATATCCCATGAGTAGAAAAATTTGTTCCAAAAATTACAGAAATATATTTAAGTATAGTTGAAAATTTGTATCAACAAAAAACTGCAATGAAGTTGGTTAAAAAAATCTAAAAAAAAGATTTCTGAAGAGTAGAAAATTAGTTTTCAAAAATAAACAAATATTTAATGAGTAGAAAATTGGTTTAAAAACTAGAAATATTTGAGGACTAGAAAATCGGTTCAACAGAAAACTGAAGAAATAAATTGTGGAATAAAAATGAAACTAAAAAAATGTCAAATAGTAAGTGGAAAATTGGTTAAAAGAAAAAAGTGTCAGATATTTTTTAAAGAGTAGAAAATTGATTCCAGAAACTGCAGAAATATTTCATAAGTATAAAAATCACGACCAATAACAGATTATAAAAGTATTTCCGAAGTAGAAAATTGGTTCAAAAAACTGCAAAAATAATGGAGTACTAAAAAATTAATTTGAAAAACTACAGAAATATTCCATAAGTAGAAAACTGTTTCAAAAAAAAATTAGAAATGTAACTTAATAAAAGTAGAAAACTTGTTCAAAAAGCTACAGGAATATTTGAGGAGTAAAAAGTAGATTTAACAAAAAACTGAAGAAAATAATTGAGGAATCGAAATTCAACCAAAAAAAAAAAATGCGAAAATGTAGAAAATTGGTTAAAGGAGAAAAGTAGCAGATATTTTTTAAAAAAAAGAAAATTGATTTAAAAAACTGCAAAAACATTTCATAAGTAGAATATCAATTTAAAAAAATAGAAAAAAATTAATTCAACAAAAAGCTGAAGAAATAATTAAAGAAAAGAAATTCAACTAAAAAAATGCAGAAAAGCATAAGTAGAAAATAGGTTATAGAAAAAAGAGGCACTTTTTTTAAAGAGTAGAAAATTGGTTTCAAAAAGTGCAAAAATATTTCATGAGTAGAAAACTGTTTTAAAAAAAGTTATAAAAGTATTTCAGAAGAAAAAAAGTTACAGTTCAAAAAAAAAATACAGAATTAGTAAGGAGTAGAAAAGTGGTTCAAAAAACTACAAAAATATTTCGTAATTAGAAAAATAGTTTAAAAAAAAATAATAAAAGTATTTTAATAGTAGAAAATCGAGTTAAAAAAACTATAGGAATATTTGAGGTACATTTAAAGAGTAGAAAATCGTTTGAAAACCACATAAATAATTGAGGACTAGAAAATTGGTTTTAAAAAATACGGTATTTTTGAGGAGTAGAAAATTGATTCAAAAAACAGCAAAAATAATGGATCATTAAAAAATTGGTTCGAAAAACTACAAAAATATTTCGTAAGTAGAAAAATGATTCAAAAAAAAATTTTATAAAAGCATTTCAATAGTAGAAAATGGTTTGAAAAACTACATAAATAATTGAGGAGTAGAAAATTGGTTCAATAAAAAGCTGAAGAAATAATGAGGAATAAAAATTCATCAGAAAAGTAGAAAATGGGTAGAAAGTAGAAAACTGGTACAAAAAATATTGTAAAAGTATTTTAATAGGAGAAAATAGAAGTCAAAAAACTACAGGAATATTTGAGGAGTAGAAAATCGTTTGAAAAACCACATAAATAATTGAGGAGTAGAAAATTGGTTCAAGAAAATGCTTAAGAAATAATTGAGGATTAAAAATTCAAATAATAAAAATGCAGAAAAATAAGTAAAAAATGGGTAATAGAAAAAATGTTTCAGATTTTTTTTAAAGAGTTATAAATTGCTTCCTAAAATTGCAGAAATATCTCATAAGTAGAAAACTGCACCAAAAAAATACTGTAAAAGTATTTCAGATGTAGAAAATAGAGTTAAAAAAATTACAATAATATTTGAGGAATAGAAAATTGTTTTAAAAAACTACAAAAATAATGGAGCACTAAAAAGTTGGTTAGAAAAATTATAGAAATATTTCATAAGTAGAAAGCTGTTTTAAAAAAATATAAAAATATATTAATAGTAGAAAATCGGTTAAAAAAAAGACAGGAATATTTAAGGAGTAGAAAATTAATTTTAAAAACTATAAAAACATTTCCAGGGTAAAAACATAGTTTAAAGTTTTTTGAAAATACTACAGAAATATTTGTGAAGTAGAAAACTAGTCCAAAAAAAACTACAGAAATAATCAAAGAGACAAAATTGGAATTGATGGAATTGAAAAAAAACTACAGAAATGTTTGCAAAGGAGAAACTGAACTAAATAAAAAAAGTAAATATAGAATTTTAAATAAAAATAGTTGAAGGTTAAAAAACTAAATATCAATTTTCCATAATATTGTACAAGCATGCATATATACGCGTATACTTAAGAACTACACGTACGTCTATGCGTTATATGAAGAAAACAGACACGTGTGAGAAAATGCGATTCAGTATGTATATATGTATCAAAAAGGGGAGAGATTATGTGCATGTGCGTGAAGCACTCAAGTTGCGAGTATGTTACCAACGGAGAAGGTTTTTGTTGTTGGTGGGGTTCCCTAGCCCGCCCTCGCCGTGCTTGGGCCGTCTTCACCATACCCCAACTTGATCCGATCGTCTAATCCGCGTGCCAACCCCAACCACCCTCTCTTTTCTTCCCCCACCACCGACTATCTCGCTCTCCGCCAATTAAAATCTACCGCGGATCACGTGGTGTCCTTTCGGGGTCACCAGGTTCCTCTTTCTTGTCTCTCTTCTTCTTCTGCTTCTTTTCTTTTTTCTTTTTCTTTTCTTTCTCTTCTTTTCGCGACCGCGTGGGAAATCCTCGCATATATATAGATATACACGCCATCAAAATAGACAACGTCCCTTTGATTTGCAAATTAGTCACTTGTAATTAAACCATTAGTACTCTCTAAATTTGAAATTTTGAATTAGTAAAAATGTTTACTCATTTGAATTAGTGAATGACTTTTTACTTTGGACTTAGTGAAATTTACTAATAAACTACTAGAAATTACTATTATTCGATTCAAATATAATAAGCAACAAAAACCTGTTTCTAGTGTCAATTTTAACGCCGAATTCGAATCCACTGTCAATTTTCTTATTACACTTCAGGTTTCTGAGTTAATTGCAATTTTATTTTTTTATTATTAGTATAAAAAATAATTGTTACTGCAAATCAAAATATATTACTTAAAAAAGTCATAATCTACATAATCTACTTTAAATATTTTCTGTGTTGCTGAACGAATCCGATGATTGTTTTAAAAATCCAAAATGTCGGATCCAAAATGGCGGCAGAAAAAATATAAAAATCTTATTACTCGGGGTTTTTTTTTAGTGTTTCTGATGGTTACGAATGTGATTTTAATATTTAAAAATGACCCAAAAAACCTTCAAGCAATAAGTATTTCAAGCAAATCCGAGTGATTTTTAACTTTTTCGTCCGCCATATTGAATCCGACATTTTGAATTTTTTAATATTATCTTCAGATTCGTAATCACGTCGAAAAACTCCGAGTAATAACTTTCAAGCAAATCTCTAATATAGCTTCAATATTGTGTTACTATACAGCTTCAATATTTCTTCACTATAGCTTCAATATTGAGTCTCTAAAACTTCAATATTGCGCCACTATAGCATCAATGCATAGCTTCAATATTGAATCTCTAATATATAGCTTCAATATTTCGTTACTATATAGCTTCAATTTTGTATAGGTATAGCTTTAATATTATATTATTATTTCAATAAATATTAAATACTAGAAAGCGGCTAACTTTTTAGGGCAAAATTACAAATTTTAAAAATAATAGAATTTAAAAATTTGTAATTGAAATTTTTGTTAAAAACACTAAAAAAATTACAATTTTGGAAAAATTACAAATAATTGCAGAAATTCAATTATTTTCAAGAGTGATAAAATTCTTCTCATAAAATTCAATTATCTTTCAAATTTGAAAAAAATTCTTGTCAAAATTTCAAGGAACTTTATAAATAACAAAATTCTTCCCCAAAGTTCAATTATTTTCAAATCAATTTCAAATTCCCAAAAATAGTACGCAAACATTTTCATTATTATCATAAATAATAAAAATTTCTCCAGAAATTCAATTATTTACAAATTATTTATAAATTCCTTCGCAATAATTCAATTATTTTTATAAAAATAATAAATTTTTTTCTAAGGAATTCAATTGTTTTCATAAAAAATATTAAAAAATTGTAGAAACTAATAATTGATTTGAAATAATGAAAATAATTTGGAAAAAGTTACTGTAATAATATTCTTATAATATAAAACGATGATTTTATCACACGGTCATCTTTAATTTTTATAAAACATGAAGATAGCGATTGCTCCGAGTCGAAGACTCGGAGTGATCGATTTCTTCATGTTTTATAAAAATATTCTTATAAGTTATTGAATTTAAAAAGATTTGAATTTGAAATTTTTGAAATTCCTAACTCCTATGGAAAAATAATATTGATTGAATATTTATTTTTAAAAAAAGTTATCGATGTTTTCAAATAATTTTTTCCTTTATGTTCTAAAAATTTAAGGGGAGACTCCACCTTTATTTTGACCTCTTTAAAATAAAATTATTAAACGAGTTAATATTTTTTTTCTTGCATCATTTTTAACCTGAAAACATATAAGATGGTCAAAAATATTTAATTTTAATTTTTGAAGAGGTTGGAATTTTTTTCTTTTGACCTATTGCATATTATTGCAAATCCATGCGAGAAGTTGTTTAGAATGATAAAATATGAATGGAAAAAATTTTTCGTTAAAAAATATCAACTACTGTAAGAGAAGATCGATTTTTAATATTCAATTCTTTAAATTTTGCCGAAATTTCGAAAGTCCTGAACCTTTATTTTTTTCCAATTTGATGCTCTGAGTTGAAAAAACATAGTTAAAATTGACCACGAAAATGAGCTAAATGTTAATTTTAACAATGTTTTTTGAATAATAGCATCAAATTACGTAAGTATACACAATTTGGAAAAAAATTAAAGATTTAAGGCTTTCGAAATTTCGGCAAAAGTTAAAGATTTGAATATTAAAAATTGATCTTCTCTTACAATTTTTAATATTTTTCAACGAAATTTTTTTTCCATGCCTATTTTAGCAAATTAAATATTTTTGACCATCTTATATATGTTTTAAGGTTAAAAATGATGCAAGAAAAAAAATATTACCTCGTTTAATAATTTTATTTTAAAGTGGTCAAAATAAAGGTGGGGTCTCCCCTTAAAAAGTTTCAATTTCATTTTCAATTAAAATTTGTAATTGACGTATAGAATTTGCAAAATTTAAATCAGTCAAACGAAATTTGTTATAGAAAAAAGCATATAATAAACAAAATTTATTTGTTAATCATAAGTTTGTCGAAATTGGTAAAAATTTCTTATCTAATGAAAAATAAGTTTTAAATCATTAATTTAATTGTCGGTTCTTCGTTATAATACACATAACCGAATTCTGATATTAATACGGTACAGCATAAGTTTAACTTTTATACTACAATGCCTCTGAAAAATTACCATATATCGACTAAAAATACCACAATAATGATAATCACAAAAGAACTTTATTCATTTTACTTTGAATAATTCAAAGAATTCAGAATAAATAAAATTTCAGATAAGAAAATAAATTTTCATAAAAAAATATAAAATACACAGCAATTTGACTATATAATAATATATATAAAATATATCGAGTTAGATAAGTGTCGCATATTATTAACTTGTCAGCGCTTTTACAAATCACTTTTCACTTGTTTAATATAGATGGGAATATTATTATTAGGCAATGCAATTATAAAAGTGTTGCATAATAATAATACGACATTTACGCTCGATGGGTTAAAAAATACACTAAGGGAAAATGTCGACGCAACTTTCTACACAGTCTATGTGTTATATAGTACAGCTAAATATATTTGTGTGGGTATAAATAGATATGTTTATATACACACATACATATAAATATAAAAAATATAAAAAAACTATATATATATATAAAAGATTCGAGAATGAATTTCTGATAGGTCAACGTGTCACGCCATTGCGTGATAGTTTGATCCCATATTAAAAAATGAGTGTTCAAATATGATAATATACTTATATTCAAATTGTGCATGTGTATATATGTATATACATAGACTTTAAATATGCATTGTGATACTTCATCTGAATACAAAATCACATTTTTCGTTATATAGAGACAATTAATATTCTCATCGTGCACTATAATTTCATTCGATACCCATACACACAATTCTTATATTAAATTACTCGATTGTATAATTCGCAATTAATCCCCCACATGACTTGTATAATTCAAATTTTAAGTGCGTTCGTATTCCTCTTTTTTTTCTTATCGCTTATTTCCTTATTGTTCCTCATTAAACTCTCTCTCTCTCTTGATATAGTTCAAAATATCCGTTAATAATATTTTATAAATATTAATATAATGAGATGAAATATTAATATTACAGTATTAAATTATTAATAATTATAGTAATAAAAATAATAATAAAATTATTGATATATTTTGATATTTATTAATTTATTATTATTACACCTGGAACAGTGATAGTTTTCTCTAGAATAGCGAAAGTATTAACTATAAAACAACAAAAAAATTTCTCTAATATTATACTATTAAAATTATTCTTTATTAAAAATGTTATTATTTTAATTGTAAATACTTATTATAAATACAGACTTTGCACTCGATAATTAATTTTAAAAAAGTAGCAAAAAGTAGCTTTTAAACGAAAAAAATTAGTAAAAAAGTAAATTTACTAAATTAGTAAAAAACTATCGTAAAATTAAACTTGAGGACCAAAAAAACTCGTTTTAGACACTTTACAAAATTAACAAAAATTCCATTCCGTATTTTTTATTTTCCTAACTTTTTCCTAATCTTCATCAAAAATATTTACTATTTTCTCTTTCCCTGATAATAAATTGAATTACTGCAATGTATTTTATTATTTATGAAACAATTTAAATATTTATAAAAATAATTTGATTCTTGCAAAAAATTTTATAAAAATTTTTAAATATTTAATTTCTTTCGACTAATTTTATGCAAATTCTAATTTAAAATTTTAAATAATTGAATTCCTGAGAAATTTTTCTTATCAACGAAAAAAATTGAATTCTTGTGATGAATATTCATATTTATGAAAAGAAATTAAATTTTGCAAAGAATTTTACTAAAATTCCTCAAAATAATTAAATTTTCAGGAATAATTTTGTTATTCATCGACATAATTGAATTCTTTCGAAGAAATATTATGTAAATAATTGAATTCTTCAGAAGAATTTTATTGAAATCTAAAAGAATAATTTAATTATTTCAACAAAATTTAATTAAAATTGTATTTAAAATAATTGATTTCTTTCGAACAATTTTATAAAAATCTTTGAAAATAACTGAATTCCTGTGAGAAATTCTAATATTTTTATAAATAATTGAATTCTTCCGAGGAATGAAAAAAAAATATTTTTTTAAATAATTAATTTTTTCAAGAAATTGAAATTAAATTTTTAAGAATAATTACATTTTTTGATCAATTTCTGTAAAATTGTATTAAAAATAATTGAAATCTTGCGATGAATTTTATTATTTATGAAAATAATTGAATTATCGCCAAAAATGTAATTAAAATGTTTAAAAAAAAATTGAATTTCTGTGAAAAATTTTGCTATTTTTAAAAATAATTGAATTCTTGTGGAAAACTTTATTTGTGAAAATAATTGAATTTTTGTGAAAAACTTTATTTGTGAAAATAATTGAATTTTTTCGATTAATTAATTTTAAAATACTATTAAAAATAATTTCATTTCTTCGATGAGTATTATTATTTATGAAAAAAATTGAATTCTTGCTTAGAATTTTAACAAAATTTTTTTTTAATTAAATTTCCATGAAGAATATTAGGTATTATTAGTGAAACTATTTCAAACTATTGTAAAGAATTGTATAAAAATTTTGTTAAATAATTAATTTTTTCGAAATTTTTTTGAAAATGTTATTCTAAATTAATTGAATTCCTTTGAAAATTTGATTATTTATGAAAATAATTGAATAGTAGCTAAGAATTTTATTAAAATTTTCAAAAAGTAATTGAATTCCTGAGAAGAATTTTATTATTTATAAAAATAATTGAATTATTGCGAAAAATTTTATTAAAATGTTTTAAAAGAATTGAATTTCTGTGAAAAATTTTGCTATTTTTCAAAATAATTGAATTTCTGTAAAAATTTTATTATTTATGAAAATAAATGAATTGTTTTAAAGAATTTGATTATAATTTTTGAGAATAGATTTTTGATTTCTAGTATTAGCGAATTTAAAGTAAATTCTCGAAAAAAACCAGAAGTAGTAACTTTTAGTGGCTAAAATCTAAAAAAAGTATCCAAATAGTAGCATAACGAAAAAAAGTAGTAAATAGTAGGTTTTAGTATAGTAGATGAGTGCGAAGCCTGCAAATATGATTAATTTCACTCAAATTTAGATCGTTGAAATAAACGATTTTTTTTTATTTAAATAATTTTAAACAACAAAAGTCGAAACTTAATTTTTGTAGAAACCTTGATTATGTACAATTTTAATACTATTACTTCAAATTTTCTGAAACTTTTTATATCAAAATTCGTGTTGGGTGATGTATAATTTAAAATTTTTATTCCCCTCGCCTCGACTATATATGTGGGCAACATATTGAGGAAAAAAAGAAAAAAACTGCGCACAATGTATGTATACTTTAATTGAAATGTCAAGTATAAATAGTTTTTTTTTCTCTCTATAAACGCACGAATACCAATTTTTATTTTCATTTTGACTCCTTAATCATATTTGAAGAAGTTGGAGAACGTCTCTCGTGTACTTGGGGAGTTAATTACAAGTGGATAAAAATATTGCGGATACCAGTAAAAGATGTGTGTACGCCGATAAGGCAATTTGCTTATCTCATTAAATGTTTTTATTGAAAAGCTTCACTTAATTAAAAAAAATTTTTTATAGTCACAAAAAAGTTGAGACCATCCTTTTAATTAATGGTTATGAGTTTTGTAATCGAATCGCGAACCCTCTGAAATTACTTTGATAATTTATTTTCAAAGGTCAAGTGTTCCCTTTCCAATTCAATTTCAAAATTAGAATTGTCTGATTTAAAAGAGGAGAAACATATTTTTTAATATTAATTTATGCTTCTTTTAATATTGTACTTTTTTATTATTATTATGACTACACTTTTTTAATATTACTGTACTTTTTGTAATATACTATATAACCTTTTTACTATATTACTATACTTCTGTACTATATTGCCCTTTTTTTGAACTATTTTCGTTTTTATTTTTTTAGTATTAATATACTAATTTTTACTATTACTATTACTTTTTTTAGTACTATTACTAATTTTCATTATTACTTTTTTTTACTGCAATCCCCATAGTTTACAAAAGTAATTTTTATAAAAGTTGACATTTAGAATTTTATTACTTTTATACAGACAACAACAATTTATCAGAGTTTTAATTACAAATTTTAATTGATCGTTTCACGTGAAATTGCTCGTTTATAAAAAATAATTCTATAAAAATAGTTCTAAAAAAATAATTTAAAAAAATAATTTTAAAAAATAATTTTAAAAAATATTTAAAAAAAAACAATTCTAATAGGTACTAAAATAATATAATTCATCAAACAATAAAATAATTACTTGAAATGAAATTTATGGAATGAATTGAAATTTATCATCTGCGTTTGATATATGAATTAAATTCTCCTACAACATAAATGTGTAAAAAAAGAAGGTGAATAAGTACCAAATCGAAAGTACATGAAATGAATGAATGGAATGAATGAGAAGAGATCGTGCAAGATCCGCATGAGACTTGGGTGAGTGGATATATAGTCGATGAATGGTCTTCTCTCTCTCTCTCTTGTATTCTTTCGTCAACTATTTATCCATCGTCGTGTAACTTTATACAGTGGGAACCCATGTGATTTCCATTCATACTGTCGTTCATTCAACAAGAATGTTGAGGAAGGACCGAAAGGATTATTTCGAGTCTCTCTCTCTATATATTAGGTGCCCCCGCAATCTTAAAGATGCCGACAGTTTCCCATCTCTCTATATATACAATATAGATATATAATAGATAGTAGTTATATATATAAAAATAGAAAAAACATGAGACAAAATTCTGTTAACATTTTTGTCTCATGTTTTTTCATAAACTAAAAATTACAAATTTCCACACATAAAATTCGTTTGTATTAATTGTCAAACTTGATAAATTTGATTATAAATAATTATAGAATTACGAATATTGACGAATATCTTGAGATTTATGAAGATATGAAGTTGCTACTCTCCACCTGAGAACGCCAAGGTGACCGCTAGATGGCAGTTCAGTTCCTTCTTGGAATTTTCACTGACATCTGCTGGTGACCTTGGCGTTCTCAAGTGGAGCAACTAAACCACCATTTTATCCCTCGAAAAATTTGTTTTAATTAATAAAATGCAAAAAATGTTATTGTGACAATAATTTAAATTTTACTATTTGTTTACTGTTTGTTATATTACGAATATTTTATGACACTTTTGATACTATTTTTTTTATTTCTGAATTCAGTCCAAAACCTAAAAACGTAAAAACTACTAAAAAGATTATACTAATAGCTTGAATCGAGATACCAATACGTAAGCTACCAAACTGAAGCTGCAAATTAAGAAACCTAATCAAAACAATGATACCATACAATAAGTTTTACCATGTGGGTAAAAATACTAAAAACCAAAACTTGTTCCATTAAATTATCAAAAGTTAAAAATTTAAATTTATAAAACTAGCAAACTTTATTTTGATTTAAATTTGTCATAGTTAATGCTACAAAAGAACCTAATTTTTATATAATATATGAATTAATAATATTATAATTTATAATTTGGGATTATATTGTAATCCCATCTTCTTTCATCACTTTTTCTTGAACTTTAGATATATTCGCAGGGTGTCCAGCGATTCTTTAAAAAAATTTAAGGACTTTTCAAGGTTTTCAAGGTCGATTTTTAGGGTACTAATTTTCAAAATATAAGTTATTTATAATCGAGTATAATAGAGTAAGTTCTGTTTAAATTAGTTTTCTTAGTGAATTTCAAGTAAATTTTTACCTACTCTCTAAATTTGAATTAGTAAAAATGATTACTAATCTTTTTCGGTGACTGACTTTTTGCTTTTGAATTAGTAAATTTTACTAATAAAAAATCATTTATCATCTACTAATTTTTTTTAGTGAAATTTACTAATTAAAAAGCAAAAAGTCAGTCACTAATTCAAATTAGTAAACATTTTTACTAATTCGAATTTAGAGAGTACTTATAAACAATTTTTTAAATTTCCATATACAACAGTTATTCATAAATAACTTTAAATACATTTTATTGATAAAATATTAGAAATATAAAAAAAATTGATTTAAGAAACATCAATCAAAATTGTTTTTAAATAATTGAATTAATAATGTAAAAAAATTTTTTTTTGAAAATTAAATGTTTATGTAGAATTTGATAAAAACTTTTGTTTAATAATGCAATTCTTTTGGGGAATTTTATTAGAATAGTAGAATATTTAAAACCATTGAAGTAACAAAATTGTTTTTAAATAATTGAATTCTTTTGGGAATAATTGAAATTTTGCCATGAATTTTATTAAAATTATGTTGAAAATAATTGAATATTATTACTTTTGAAAATAATTGAATTACTGCGAAGAATTTAATGTCAAATTTTAAAACAATTGATTTTCGCGAAAAAATTTATGCAAATTTTATTTTAAATAATTGAATTAATGTAAAAAATTTTTTTTTTGAAAATAATTGAATGTTTATGTAGAATTTTATAAAAACTTTTGTTTAATAATGCAATTCTTTTAGGGAAGTTTATTAAAATTTATTTTATTTAACAAATGTTTATTTTATTAAAAATTCTATTTTAAATAATTGAATTAATGTAAAAAAATTTTTTTTAAAATAATCAAATGTTTATATAGAATTTTATAAAAACTTTTGTTTAATAATGCAATTTATTCTTTTGGGGAATTTTATTAGAATAGTAGAATATTTAAAACCATTAAAGTAACAAAATTTTTTGAAAATAATTGAAATTTTACCATGATTTTTATTAAATTTTTTGAAAATATTAAATTCTTGTGATGAATACTATATTATTTATAAAAATAATTGAATTTTGGAATTAATTTTATTAAAATTCCTCAAAATAATTGAATTTTGCTATTTATTTATAAAGATAATTGAAATGTTAATAACAATTTTTTTAGATTTTTTTTAAAATAATTGAATTTATGAGAAGAATTTAAATAATTTTTGAAATAATTGAATTCTTGTGATGAATATTGTTATTTAATGAAAATAATCGAATTTCCCAATGAATTTTATTAAAATTGTTGAAAATAATTGAATATTATTACTTCTGAAAATAATTGAATTACTGCGAAGAATTTAATGTCAAATTTTAAAACAATTGATTTTTGCGAAAAAATTTATGAAAATTCTATTTTAAATAATTGAATTAATGTAAAAAAATTTTTTTTTTGAAAATAATTGAATGTTTGTGTAGAATTCTTTAAAAACTTTTGTTTAGTAATGCAATTCTTTTGGGGAATTTTATTAAAATAGTAGAATATTGAAGACCATTTTGAAGTAAGAAAATTTTTCTGAAAATAATAATTGATATTTTACCATGATTTTTATTAAAATTTTTGAAAATATTTCAATTTTTGTGATGGATACTATTATTTATGAAAATAATTGAATTTTGGAAGGAATTTTATTAAAATTCCTTAAAATAATCGAATTTTGTCGAAGAATTTTGCTATTTATTTATAAAGATAATTAAAATGTTTATAACAATTTTTTAAAACAATTGAATTTATGAGAAGAATTTAATTAATTTTTGAAATAATTGAATTCTTGTGATGAATATTGTTATTTAATGAAAATAATCGAATTTCCCAATGAATTTTATTAAAATTTTTGAAAATAACTGAATATTACTACTTCTGAAAATAATTGAATTACTGCGAAGAATTTAATGTCAAATTTTAAAACAATTGATTTTTGCGAAAAAATTTATGAAAATTCTATTTTAAATAATTGAATTAATGTAAAAATTTTTTTTTTTTTTTGAAAATAATTGAATGTTTGTGTAGAATTTTTTAAAAACTTTTGTTTAGTAATGCAATTCTTTTGGGGAATTTTATTAAAATAGTAGAATATTGAAGACCATTTTGAAGTAAGAAAATTTTTCTGAAAATAATAATTGATATTTTACCATGATTTTTATTAAAATTTTTGAAAATATTTCAATTTTTGTGATGAATACTATTATTTATGAAAATAATTGAATTTTGGAATTGAATTTTTATTAAAATTCCTTAAAATAATCGAATTTTGTCGAAGAATTTTGCTATTTATTTATAAAGATAATTAAAATGTTTATAACAATTTTTTAAAACAATTGAATTTATGAGAAGAATTTAATTAATTTTTAAAATAATTGAATTTTTGTGATGGAAATTTGTTATCTATGAAAATAATTGAATTTTGCAATAAATTTGATTAAAGTTCCTAAATATAATTGAATTTCGGTGAAGAATCTGTATATATACTATAAATTTATAGAACTTCATTATATTCGGTCTGAATAATTTCCTGTCTGTGTTCCAAATATGAACATATATTTATAAATATATACAACTTATATATATGTATGTTTAATATTCCCAGACGGAACTTTCTGCATTGTGTAAAGAAATCGTTGGTTTATGGTTTAATCAATAGGTTTGCTATTAGATTTTCCACGTCGATATGTAATTACTTTCATAACACGTCACACCTTTTAACTCGGGACTGATAATCTTGCTCAATTAACGTACATTTTAGCCAGCGCGAGTGAAAATATATATATATTATTATCTCACTCTCTATATGAAAATTATGCCATCAGGAAAATATATATATATATATATATATATATATATATATATATATATATATATATATATATATATATATATATATATATATTTACAACACATGACGAGCGTCTTTAACTTTTCGTCGATCCTTCTGTACTGATAAAAAAAAGTCTCTATTTAAGATCACGATAAATTGTGAAGTTGCGGTTTTGTTTTAATTTTAGATATCGAGTTCTTTTTTATTTGCACTTCTTTAACAAAATTCACTTTTTCTTTCTTAATCGTGGGCATTTCAGAATTTTTATTAGATTTTATTGGAATATTTTTCGATAATATTTATAGTAATAAAATTAATCTAAATATTAATTGATATTGTTTCTCTAAAGAAACCCCTGAAAACTCCGATAAAATTCAATTATTTTTTAAATTTTCAAATAAAATTGTTCATTCAATAATTTATGAGTAATAATTTTGTGATAGTTTTTCAAGAATTAATTCTAAAAATTTAATTTTTTTTCAATACTTTTAATCAAATTTCCTGACTTTTCCCTGACTTTTTTTTGATTTACCAGATTTGCGACAATCCTGATAATTATAAAAATCGTTCACATTTTTATAATTATAATAATTTTCTAATACTCAAGTTGCAAATTAATCCAAATTAATATCCGTATCCAAATAAATAATTATTAAAATTGTCCATAATTATTAAAATTGTGAACAATTATAAAAATTATAAAAATTATAAAAATTATAATAATTACATAATTATAATAATTGTACATAATTATTAAAATCATCCATAATTCATAAAATGATATACAAAATTACAAAAATTATTCACAATTGTTAAAATTATAAACGCAAAATTATTAAAATTAAATTCATCGAATTTTCTTAATAAATTAATTAATCAAATTTTAATTTAATTATTGTAGGTATGTAAATGAGAAGAGAAGATAATTACGGAACTTTGAAAATAATGTTTACAATTTGTAAAGGAGGGTTGATTAATTATTATCGACATAAAAAAGAGGAAAAAAAATTAATTCTTTTTCTCTATAAGGATCGCATAATTGAGTGCATAATAATCGACCTTCTTAGGCAGATAGATATCTACATCCGGCCAGATGGCGGCTGACACTTTTCCAACGCTGGAGAAGAGAAAAAAAGAGGCCTTCGCGTCACGTTACGTTCAAGATTAATGAGATCGCGAGAAGGGAAATAGTATAAAATGGGGCATAATTTATAATATACATAAAACGTTGTATCAAAAAAAAAAAAAAAAAAAAAAAAAAAAATTGAGAGAGAGGAAGAGAGAGAGAGATGAAAAATCGAAGTATAGTAGTCAGTCCCGAAGTTGGCTCGTGGATATATATTGTATATATGTAACGGACGGACAGACGGACAGACGAAAAGAAAACGAACGGCCGTTTCTTTTTAACCGCGGATGGACGCGCTCTGTTATTATATATCTGCGGGCTCTTGGAGTCTTAGGAAGAACGAGGACGGATATATAGTACACGCGAGATAAAGATTAAAGTGGAAAAAAGAGAGGAGCGCGGTGAAGCTGTTACGCGAACTCTTTTACAACGCGGTATATAGAGAGAAAGAATAATAGCCTCCCCTAAACTTTCGTTGCAATTAAAACTAAGTTCCCAGGGTGGCATGGCGTCCCAACTAATCGACTCTTCAAGTCCGACTTCAGATAAGTCGTAAATCAACACTTTATATTCCTTTTTGGTTCCTCGCGAGAGCGCAACTCCAAAAATAATATATTTTACTTGTTCGATTGTATTGTATAAATCTTTTCGTTACATTTATTCTATACTGCGTTCAAAAAAAAAAAAAATAATAACATCAAGTTTATAAGAAAAAAAAAAAATTAAATTAGAATTAAAAAATTACTCTCTGACTGGGGTATATTTTGGTACCACACCAAAAAAATTCAAACTATGATATTTTTTAGAAGTTTTTGGGTTTATTTTTTCAACTTTATTTCTGAGAGCGGTAATTTTTTTAAGATTTAAATGAAAATTTTTGTTAGAACACTACTTTTGTTTTTAAATTTCATGATTACTTTACTAAAATTTACTTCGGGTTCGGTAAAATTTACTCAAAAATTAGGAAAATTTACTATTATAAAAATTTTATTTCCTAAGTAACTTTTACTATTTACGAAAAACATTTACTAATAAAAGTTTTTATTTCTTAAATAACATTTAGTATTCACGACAAAAAATTCAGAAATTAGTAAAATTTACTTCAAAGGTAGTATAATTTATTTTAAATTCCATGAAAATTATTAAATCCGAAGTAAATTTCAGTAAAGTAAAAAATACTTTAAGTTTGGTAAAATTTACTCAAAAATTAGGAAACTTCACTATTAAACACTTTTATCCTAAGTAACTTTTTCTATTTACGAAAAAAATGTACAAAATTAGAAAATTTACTTCAAACGAAATAAAATTTACTAAAAAGTTAGGAAAATTTACTATTAAAATTTTTTGTTTCCTAAATAACTTTTACTATTTACGAAAAAAATTCAGAAATTGGAAAAATTTACTTCAAACGCATAAAATTTATTTTAATTTTACTATTACCGAAGTAAATTTCAGTAAAGTAAAATTTACTTTGGATGTAGTAAAATTTACTAACAAATTAGAAAAATTTTCTATTAAAATTTTCTATTTTCTAAATAACTTTCACTATTTAGGAAAAAAAATAAGAAAAATTTACTTCAAACGTGGTAAAATAAATAAACTATTTACGAAAAAAATCAGAAATTAGAAAAATTTACATCAAACGTGGTAAAATAAATAAATTTTACCACGTTTGAAGTAAATTTGTCTAATTTCTGATTTTTTTTCGTAAATAGTAAAAGTTATTTAGAAAATAAAAAATTTTAATAGTAAATTTTTCTAATTTTTTAGTAAGTTTTACTACATCCAAAGTAAATTTTATACTTTACTGAAATTTACTTCATGAAATTTACTTCCATGAAAATTATTATATTCGAAGTAAATTTCAGTAGAGTAAAAAATATTTCAAGTTTGGTAAAATTCACTCAAAAATTAGAAAAATTCAGTATTAAAAACTTTCATTTCCTGAGTAACTTTTACTATATTTACGAAAAAAATTTCAAAAATTAAAAAAATTTACTTTAAACTTAAAAATAATGAAAATAATATTATTTAATAACAAATTGTAGGTACTAATATCAAAAGAAATTTAAAAAATTTTTCTACAAAAATTATAACTGTGAAAATAGTAAAATTTGATTTTAAAAATTGTTATTTCCAGAATAAACTATTAACCTTACGAAATTATCAAAATTGTCGGAAAATAACAATTTGAACTACTCTCGTATAAAAGTAAAAAATTATTGTCAATTTATTTGTGACACAGAATTTTTTATTTAAACCAAATAATTTTTTAATCAAACCAAAAATTTATTTGTGCCCCTTATTATTTTTTTATTTAAACCATATATATATTTTACTTAAATTAAACTTTTACTTATACTGCAAATAAATTTTTATTCAAACCGAATAAAATTTATTTGTGACACAATTTTTTGTTTAAACTATATAAATTAAAATTTTACTGAAGCTAAATAAATTTTTTATATGATTGATAGCTTGATAGCTTCTTTCACATTATGATCAAATAAATTATTACTTAAACCAAATAAAGTTTATTTGTACTATACATAATTTTTTATTTAAACCAAATAAAATTTTTACTCAATCCAATATTAAATTTCTACTCAAATAAAATAATTTTTTATTTGACTGTGAAATAAATAAACCATTTCTTTTCAGGTGTATTAATTGATGGAAAATTATAATCAATAGTGAGGTTTATTTTTAATTGCAAAAGAGTTTTTCAAAAAGAAAAAAAAAAGAACCCAATAATTAAGTTACGAATGGCTGAAAACACAGTGGCAATAGATATAGTGATTTTTGATCGTTTTCAGTTCGCATTAAGGTTTACTGCGGCAGGGTAATGACGATGATTTTCAGTTCAGGTTGATCATCATCTCGTCACTGAAGTCACCTGCGGCAAAATCGCAAACACAAGCGACGCGCGCACGAACACATTTTTTTTGCGACCACCGAAAATCCGAAAGAAAAAAACCAGAGAGAGAGGAGGGGGGAATGAGAACGGTTTATGGACTTATCAATCATTTGGTAGCCCTCTGCCATTGGAACTCGAGTGTATTTTCTTATATACAGTTGTAAACCTGTTATTAGTATAACGTTTAAAAGATTCCATGGCAGATGTGTATGACTATTTTTTGCTTTTTGTTTTTTTTTTCAACAATACGAGTGTATTTCCTTGATCCAGTTCATTCTAGTGATTTATTGCCGATCATTGAGAGGGTTTTATTTATTTTCTATTAGCAAATGCTTTTTCTATATTTATACTAATTCGATACCAATTAAAATTTTAAAAATAAATTATTTTTTAAAGTAAATTTTACTAATTCTAAAGGTCTTTTCTCTAAAATTGAATTAATAGAAATGTTTACTAATTTTAATTAGTGACTAACTTTTTGCTTTTAAATTAGTAAGTTTTACTAATAAATTAGTAGAAATGACTATATTTATTAGTAAAATTTACTAATTCAAAAGCCAAAATTCAGTCACTAATTCAAATTTGTCAACAATTTTAATAATTCAAATTTAGAAAGTAGCGAATTTTTAATAAAAAATTTTATTATTTTTCAATTTATACTGGAATTTACGTTGAATATAATAAAATTCACGGCTAAAACTATGCATATTCTCCCCCTTTTTTTTAAAAGAAAAACTTACAAAAATTGTCTTCTTTTTGTAGTTTAGAAAAATTGTTGTTAATGTTCAAAATAAATTTTTCCTTCTGCCAACTTTAAAATTTTTGAAAATTTCTTTCAAAATAGTAAAATTCATTTTAAAAATAAAAATTTTTAATATTAAATTTTCCTACTCTTCGGAGAACATTTTAACTAATTTTTGCTAAAATTTACTTTGAATATTATTAAATTTACCCTGCAAATAGCAATTTTTAACCTCAAATTTTACTATTTTTATAGTTAATTTTCGTATAAAATTATTATCAATTTTCTTCGAACGTAATACAAAATGTTATTAAAAATTATTATTTTCAGAGAAAATATTTCTCCTTTGAAGTAAACTTTTTTAATATTTATAAAGAAATTTTTTTCGATAAAAGTAAAAGCTATTCTATAGAAATAAAAATTTTTGATAGTAAACTTTAGTATTTTTAGTAAAAATTTTATCAAGTCATAAAAGAAAACTTTACTCATGAATGCATTTTTACTGAGGATTGTTTTAAATGTCATTAAATTTACTCCAAAAATAACAATTTTTAAAAGCAATTTTTAATATCTTCACAGTTTAATTTTGAAAAAAATTAATTTAATAAAAAATGATGTGTCACAATCACAAATAAATTTAATTTACACTTTAAGTAAAACTTTACCTTTTACTTCATAAATTTTATTTCTTTTAAAATTTTGTTAATAAAAATTTAACTTCCACATTAAAAAAATTTATTCTTGACAAATAAATTTTTTTTTATTATACTTTATTTTTTATTTCAGATAAAAAAAAATTTAGTAGAACATGAGACAAAATGTACAATTATTTAGTACGCAAAATATATTATATTTTATTCAAATAAAACATTTCTCAGGGTTCATTGAAGCAGGACACAATTAAAAAAATTACAACAAAAATTTTTATCAACTAGGGTAAACGTACCAATTGTCGAGGATGGTTCCTGTTGTCGAGTAAACAAACTTTGAATTTTATTTAAACAGTGTAGCACATTGTAAATGAAAAAAAGTAATAAATATTAATTTTTTTATGCGTTATAAATGTAAAAAAAATATATTAATATTATATAAACAAACAAATGAGACATTTTAGACAATATTTTTTGGTTATTACCATGGTAACATCGACAAATGGAACACCCTCGGCAATTGGTACACTTACCCTATTTGGAATATTTTTAGCTAAAAAATGTTTTCCAAATTCTTTTATAAAGTATGTGAAAAAATAGAACAGACGTATATATGCGTAAAAATAAAGATTTCCAATAAGTTTTCTTATTTTATTTTTATTATTTGAGTTGGCCAAAAAAGAATTCCCTCTCTCGAGAGCAATATATTTTATTTCTTGGATCGACTTTTTTACCATTTCCCGGAGAAACGAATGTTTCCGTATCCGGGCGGAAAGCAAGTGAGAGAGAGAGGGTCCCTTTGGAAGGTTTTCGCACATTTGTCGTGATTCGATACCCTCGGTTAAAGTACTTCTAACTTTTGGACGAAGGAAAAAAACAGCCAAGACTTTCTCTCTCTTTCTCTTTTTCACTCCTTAATGCGCAAATAAACAAATCCAACAAAGATAAAATATAGTGATTTCTAAAACTAAATTGTTCAAAGTCAACTGTTTTTCTTATCGTTCAAAAATCGACTCTTGTTAATTTTATAAATATACAATTTTAAACTAATTTTACAAAATGCGGTCCTAAAATTTCGAACGTTTAAAAAAACAATTTTTTTTTACTTATTTAAATTCGTATTTTGTTGTAAAATATTATTTTGTATATTAAACAAATTAATAATTGTCATTGACTCCATTTTTTATTTCAACTATACGATTGATTGGAATTCAAATTCGCTTGAAACTTCTTATTCTTACGTTTTCGGGCTCGCCATTTTGAATTTTTAAAATCTGACCTCAGATTCGTAATCAGCGACCCCGAAAACCCCTGAGTAACTAATTTGAAGAAAATTTGAACAACTTTGAAAAAATGTCCGCCATATTGGATCCGCCATTTTGGATTTTGAAAATCTGACTTCAGATTCGTAATCAACGGCCCAAAAACTCTCCCGACTAATAAGTTAGTAAAGACATTCGCTATTTAAGAAAAATTTCAGTTATGAAGCTTTTTTCTCTCGTGATTAATTTGATCAGGGAAAAAATGGCAAAAAGGAAAAATATAATTAAAGAAACAAAAGAAAAAAAAATGGCAAATGTGAATCGTCGCCAAGTATGGCGACTGTTGGGCCTGCGACTGGGACGTCTGGGTGGAAGGTGGGCCGCGATGCAAGTTGAAGGTGATATATGCGCCGTTCGTGCTTTGTGGTAGGAGCAGAGTGCCACAGACTCGCCGCCAATGTGGGGAGAGTTTAAAATATCGCGTGGGTGTGAAATAAAATGGAGGTCCCCGTGCAATATATTCGAAATGGTGTTTAATAAAAAGCAACTATATATACGTACACTTCTCTCATATATAGTCTTTTTCTAAATAATAATAATGATAATATAAACTTTAACGAGGGTGTAAATTTTCAGGAAAAATTAATTTCTAACCATTCCGCTGTGGAACTTTAAACACATTGTGTGTTAGTAATATTTTCCTCTTTTGTAATAAACGACCGACTCGGAAATTAAAACGTGCATATTATTATTTTACTTTCAATATTGCACTCGGAGAGAAGATGTACCTATATATACATTTGACTCGGAGTCTATGCTAAATTATTCATATGGTTTGAAATAAATTTATTTATTTGTTCAAAATAAACATTATTTGGTTCAAAAATTTTTTAGTTAATTTAAATAAAGTGAATATTATTTGCTTTAGATAAATTTAATTTAATTCAAAAAAAATATTAATTGATTCAAATAAAGTTTATTCGGTTCAAATAAATTTTAGTTGGATCAAATAAACTTCATTGGGTTCAAATTTTTAGTTTGTTTCAAATAATAAAGATTTTCAAAAATTTCAAATTCACACCTTTTGAAATTAAATAACTTATAAGAACATTATTAGAAAACATAAAGATATCGATTACTTCAAGTCTTCGACTCGGGGTGATCGCTTTCTTCATGTTTTATAATAATTAAAAATGACCGAGAGATAAAATCATTATTTTATATTATATAAGAATGTTATTACTATAATTTTTTCAAATTTTTTTCATTATTTCAATTCAATTATTATTTTCTAGAATTTTTAACTAAAATTCTTCTTTAAATCAATTATAATTTTTTGAAATAGTTATTTGAAAATATTCAAATCCATTTATTTATAATTCATCAAATTTCGAATATTTGGAAATTCTTCAATTAAACATATTTTTAGAAAATAAAAACATCAAATAATTTCAAAAGAATTGAAATTAACATTTTTCAAAAAATTTATTTCCACAGAATTGTTTATTAAAAGTATTAAAAAATCAGATTTTCAAAGACTTTAATTTGAAACCTTCTTAAAATTCAATTATTTCTAAATATTCACGCTATAATGCTTTTACTTTTAATAATCAATTATTTAAGATTTTAACTAAAATTCATTTCTAAATCAATTTTTATTAGAAAATATTAAGAGAATTCAATTACTTAAATAAAAAAATAAATAATTTGTTTAATAATTGAATGTTTCTTAAAATTCAATTCCTACAAAGAATTTTATCAACAAATTTTTAAATATAATTGAATACTTCTGAAGAATTTTAATAACATTTTTAAGAATAATTACATTTTTCGAGGAGTTCGATTAAAATTCTATTAAAAATAATTGAAATTCTGCGACGAGTTTTATTATTTATGAAAATAATTGAATGTTTGCATAGAATTTTATCAACATTTTTTTTAAATAATTGAATTCTTTTGGAAATTTTTATTAAAATAGTAGATATTAAACATCATTGAATTGAGGAAAATTCTTGAAAATAAATGACAATTAGCCAAAAATTTTATTAAAATTTTGAAAATAATTGAATTTCACAGAAGAATTTTATTATTTATGAAGATAATTGAAATTTCTATAGGAATTTTTTTAAATTTTGAAATATAATTGAATTATGGCAAAAATTTGTAACTTCTCCAGAATTATCCAATTTTTAAATAATTGAATTCTTTCAACGAATTTTAAAAAACTTTTTGAGAATAATAACATTTTTCAAGGAATTCAATAAAAATTGTAATATTAATAATTGAATTTCTAAAAAGAATTTTATTATTTATGAAAAGAATTGAATTATTGCGAAGAATTTTATAAGAAAAATTTTAAATAATTGATTTTTTTTCGAAAAAAATGTATGCAAATTCTATTTTAAAGAATGGAATTCTTGATAAATTTATATTATTTAAAAAGTAATTGACTGTTGCATAGAATTTTGTTAAAATTTTAGAAAATAATTAAATTTCTGTGAAGAATTTTATTCCTTTTGAAAATAATTGAATTCTTGCGATGAATATAATAATAATTGAATTCCTGTAAAATTTGTATTATTTATGAAAATAATTAAATGTTTGACTAGAATTTTATTAAATTTTTTTAAAATTAATTAAATTCTCTTGAAAAATTTTATTAAAATAGTTAATTTTGAAAATAATCCAATTGAGGGAAACTTTTGAAATTAATTGAAATTTTATTAAAATTTTCGAAAATAATTGAATTTCGGAGAAAAATTTTATTATTTATAATTAGGTATAATTGAAATTTTGACAAGAATTTTTTTAAATTTCTCAATTTAATTGAATTTCTACGATTAAATTTTATTACTTTTGAAATTAATCGAATTTCTGCAATTATTTGTAACTTCTCAAAAATTTAATTTTTTTAAGTGTTTTTAACTAAAACTGTTCTATAAATTCATTATTTTCAATAATTAACTAAATATATACTAAAAAAATTTAAATAATTTCAGAAGAACTTGAATTATTAAAATTTTTCAAAAATCTAAGTTCTTTACAATTTCTAATTAAATTCATTCAAAATTGAAATTAAAAAAAATTCAAAATTAAAACCTTTTGAAGTTTATCTAGTTACGAAAATAGAAAACAAAACTCATAAAATTTAATTAATTTTTAAATATTTAAGTATAATTATTCATTACATAATTTCTAAGTAATAATTTATATCTTTTTTTTATTCAAAAAATTTAATTTTTCCCAATTCACTGAGAAAACATTATATTCGATTCAAGTAAAAGAATAATTTTAAGTGATTTTCTTTAATTGAAATTAGTTTGTAAGCTTAATCCCAACATATAGAAAATATCTACTGCTTTGATTTAAAAATAATATTTGTTTAAATAATTATGTTTGAATTATTATTAATTCAAACATATTTTGTTTTGCTTTAAACAAAAAATATGTTTAAAAATTTTATGTTTTATATTTTATATTTTACGTTTGATTCAAACTTAGAAGTTGATTATAAATAATTTAAAATCAACCATAAATTATGTTTGAATTAAATATATTATTTCTATAAATGAACCAAAAAATATGTTTGAATTAAACTTAAATTTGTTTATGTATGTATAGCATAGATATTTTAAGTTTGATTTAAACAAAATTTATTTGAATCAAATAAAATTGTTTTCTCAGTGTACTTTCAATAAAAATCCCTGACTTTTCCCTGATATCCCTTACTAATTCTACTTTCTCCGACTTTCTCCTGAATTCCCTGATCTGTGTCATTCATGGTATTGAAATACTATTTTAATGTGACGCGCTCCGAAAAAAGTACCCAAGAACAAGTTCATTTTAAGGTTATGTTTATGTTATTTTTATCTAAATAAAAAATTTCCGAGTTCAATTTAAAATTAAAATGAGTTTCTAATAATTATTTTAAACATAATGAAGACCTAAGGACCAGTGCTTTTTATTGGGAGTTAAACCTCATAGTGTATTTCCAAAACAAAAATTATAAACATAACCTAAAACCGTTTGCTTCTTAGGAACCTTTCTTCGGAGCGCGTCACACATAATATAGAACATATATTTATACATCTGTTGTGTGTATGTGTACATATTTATGTATATACACGAACACTTTGAGAAATATAAAAGAAACATGAATGTACTTGCATTTTACTCGACGTTCTATACATGCGCAAATATATACACGTGTATATAGAGAACAAGGTACAAACACGAGAGACGCCGGTCCTCGAACCCGGTAATTAAATAGCACAACCCTGCAATTAGGGCCACTAAATCGTGACGGGCCCTGGACCCAGAGAGCGAAGGGCCTCGCCAGACAGAATAAAAAAAAATATACACATCCAAACGTTGCTCAAACTTCTTTCTCTCTCTTTTTTCTGTTTTCGGTATACATGTATATATGTATATGGACCCAATGTTTGTGGGACCCTGATGGTTGTATATATTGCGAGAGCGCGGGGGTGGTACGATGTAATATTGTGGGAACCTGGCTCTCTTTCTCTCTTATAGAGCGACTACATTAGGCAAGTTGTGGCTAAAATTTTGCTAGAATGTATATAGACGAAAAAGGGATCCTCAAAAACAAAAAAAGAAAAATTTCCATGGGAAAGAGAAAAAGTATTTAGATTTTAAGAAGGAAGAGAGTTGGAGGGGATAGTGATGACCTATGCCAGACGAAAATTGACCTTGTACTTCCGTAAAACTGGGAATGCTAATTTTCATGCCGAAGTGAAGATTTATGAGCGTGACTTAAAGAGGTATTTTTTTTTTAAGAAAAAAAAATAATAATTTTTTTCTTCTCTATACTTTGTGCGCATATTAAACGCCATTAATGGAAATTAAATTTTCGATAATGTGCTTCCTTTTTTTTAAATTACTCTCTAAATTTGAATTAGTAACAATTTAAAACGTTTACTAATTCGAATCAGTAACTGACTTTTTGCTTTTGAATTAGTAAATTTTACTAATAAAATAATAGAAATTACTATTTATTAGTAGAAATTACTGTTTATTAGTAAAATTTACGAATTCAAAAGAAAAAAGTAAAAGTCATTCACTAATTCTAATTAGTAAACATTTTAATTTTTTACTAATTCAAATTTAGAAAGTAGTATCGAATTTAAAAAAAAATTTTTTGGTACGTAAAATACATTCTCGGTCAACCCAACTTTTCGGTAATTCATTTTCTTAAAACATTGTTTGTTAAATAAATAATTAAAAAATTTTCAGTTTGATTTTTTTAAATATATTTTATGATAAGAGCCTACATACTAATCACAGACTTCGCACTCGATAATTAATTTTAAAAAAAGTAGCTTTCAAACTAAAAAAAGTAGCTATCGAAAAATTAAACTTGACGACCAAAAAAACTCGTTTTAGACACTTCAAAAAATTGATAAAAAAAAATTACATTCTATATTTTATTTTCCTGACTTTTTCCTAATTTTCATCAAAAATATTTACTTCTTTCTTATCTTTTGCTAATAAATTGAATTCCTGCAACGAATTTTATAATTCTTGGACGAATTTAAATATATTTATAAAAATAATTTCATTTTTCGAAGAATATAAAATTTTTTAAATATTGGAATTCCTGAGAAATTTATATTATTCATGAAAGAATTTAAATATTTAAAAAAATAATTTGATTCTTGCAAAGAATTTCATACAAATATTGAAATTTTTGATTTCTTTCGACTAATTTTATGCAAATTCTAATTTAAATAATTGAATTCGTGAGAAATTTTTATTATTTATGAAAATAATTTAATTCTTTCGAAGATTTAAAAAAAAATTTTTTTAAATAATAATTAAATAATTTTACAAAAAATTTTATTAAAACTTTTGACAATAATTAAATGTCTGTGTGGTATCTTATTAAATTTCTTTAAAATGAATTGAATTCCTAAAAATCGTTTTATTATTTATGAAAATAATTGAATTATTGCAAACGATTTTATTAGAATTTTTATAAATAATTGAATTTCTGAGAAGAAATTTATTACTTTTAAAAATAATTGAATTCTTGTGATGAATATTGTTATTTAGAAAAAAATTAAATTTTGCAAAGAATTTTATAAAAATACCTCAAAATAATTGAATTTTCGGGAAAAATGTTGTTATTTATCGACACAATTGAATTCTTTCGAAGAAATATTTCGTAAATAATTGAATTCTTGAGAAGAATTTTATTAAAAACTAAAAGAATAACTGAATTATTTCAAAAAAGTTTAAATAAAATTGTATTTAAATTAAAATAATTGATTAAAATCTAAAAGAATAACTGAATTATTTCAAAAAAGTTTAAATAAAATTGTATTTAAATTAAAATAATTGATTTCATTCGAACTATTTTTTTAAAGTATTTGAAAATAATTAAATTCCCGTGAAAAATTATAATATTTTTGTAAATAATTGAATTATTCTAAATAAGTTAAAAAAACATTTTTTAAATTGATTGATTTTTCAGAGGAATTGAAATTGAATTTTTAAGAATAATTGCATTTTTTGAGCAATTCGTGTAAAAATTATATTAAAAATAATTGAAATCCTGCGATGAATTTTATTAGATATTTATGAAAATAATTGAATAGATGGTAAGAATTTGATTAAAATTTTAAAAATAATTGAATTCCTGAGAAAAATTTTATTACTTATGAAAATATTCGAATTTCTATGAAGATTTTTACAAAAAAATTTTTAAATAATTGAATTTTGTTTGGAAATTTTATGAAAATAGTATAGATATTAAAAATCATTGAATTGCAAAAAGTTTTTAAAAATAATTAATTTTTATAAAGAATTCTATTAAAATTTTTGACAATAATTGAATG
This sequence comes from Leptopilina heterotoma, assembly GCF_015476425.1. NCBI lineage: Eukaryota > Metazoa > Arthropoda > Insecta > Hymenoptera > Figitidae > Leptopilina > Leptopilina heterotoma. The sequence goes on along the minus strand of NW_025110953.1, from coordinate 542,115 downwards.
TCTGTGTGGTATTTTTAAAATTTTTTTTGAAAATAATTGAATTCCTAGAAAGCATTTTATTATTTATGAAAATAATTCAATTCTTGCGAACGATTTTATTAGAATTTTTAAAATAACAATTGAATTTCTAATAAGAAATTTATTATTTTTAAAAATAATTGAATTCTTGTGATGAATATTGTTATTTATTAAAACAATTGAATTTTGCAAAGAATTTTATTAAAATACATCAAAATAATTGAATTTTCAGGAATAATTTTGTTATTTATCGACATAATTGAATTCTTTTGAAGAAATATTACGTAAATAATTGAATTCTTGAGAAGAATTTTATTTAAAACTTAATTATTTAAAAACTAAAAGAATAATATTTAATTATTTTAAAAAAGTTTAATTAAAATTGTATTTAAAATAATTGATTTCTTTCGAACTGTTTTATTAAAATATTTGAAAATAATTGAATTTTTGTGAAAAATTTTAATATTTTTGCAATAAATTGAATTATTTAAAAGAATATTAAAAAAAAAATTTTTTTTAATAATTGATTTTTTCTAGGAATTAAAATTAAATTTTTCAAAATAATTGCATTTTTTGTGCAAATTCTGTAAAATTATATTAAAAATAATTGAAATCCTGCGATGTATTTTATTATTTATAAAAAAAAATTAAATAGTTGCTAAGAATTTTATCAAAACATTTTTTAAAAAATTTTAATTTCCATGAAAAATGTTATTATTAAAGTAATTAAATTATTGTGAAGAATTGTATAAAAATTTTGTTAAATAATTGATTTTTTCGAAATCTTTTGAAAATGCTTTTTTAAATTAATTGAATTCCTGTGGAAATTTTATTATTTATGAAAATAATTGAATTTTAGATGAGTTTTATTAATTGTTTTTTAAATAATTGAATTCTTTTGCAAAATTTTATGAAAATACTATTGAAAATAATTGAATTACGAATATTTTTTTGAAAATAATTGAATCGTTTTAAAAAATTTGATTATAATTCTTGAGAATAATTTTTTCATTTCTAGTATTAGCGAATTTAAAGTAGTGGAAATTCTTAAAAAAAAACAAAAATAGTAGCTTTTAGTGGCTAAAATCTAAAAAACAGTACCCAAATAGAAGCATAATGTAAAAAAAGTAGTAAATAGTAAGTTTTATTATAGATGTGTGCGAAGCCTGTATAGTAATATATCAAACTCAGTATACTTTTATTTGAATCAATCAATATTTATCAATAACAGTAAAAAAAAATTGTTTTCTCTAAGAAAATTAAATTTTAAACTCGAGCCACTCTCTTTAGACTTTTATAAGTCTATAAAGAGAGTGGCTCGAATATATAAGTGCTTTTAACTTGTGTACTGATAATATGAGAAATGTATCAATAAATTATATAGAGAATGGAAATAATGTTATTTTCTAACTTGAATTCCGCGTGTAATTTTTTTTTCCTCTCCTTTTTTCGCTTTATGAATATACGCCAACTGTCTGCGTGTAGATATGACCTTTATACTCACGCAAAACCCCAGAGAAAAAACTTGGCACGAAATGCACTTACCTGAAACAAAAGGAAAATAACTCTATTAGTCTATCGTTATATCTGTTTAATAAATTATTAGCACTCAAAGTAATTATCATAATAAATCCAATATCACAAAATGTATAATTATTCAGGGGGAAAAAAACAACAAAACCGAAGGAACGTTTAAATAATTTTTTTTTCTATTCCAAGAAAATAATTTAAATATTAGAATAAAATTGTTTTTATATTATATTTTTCAGAGGAATTCAATATTAGGGTAAAAAAATAAAATCAGTCAGAAAACATTGTGATCTTTTTTGAATTTTTATTTTCTTAAAAATTGTAGTAGATTTTGATATCCATGTGGATTTTCGTGGAAAATATTTTTTTGAATCTACACAAAAATTAGGTTAAAAATATTTAAATTTTATGCCATGGCAATAATTTTAATAGCAACGGTTGCTATGACGTAATGTAACGGCCCCCATTGGGGGCCGTTACAGACAGACTCTTACAATAAACTATAAAAAGAAAAGAAAAAAAAAACTAAAAAATTAACTATAAATTCTAAACAAATTCCAGTGTAAAAATTAAGAAAAAAAAGGGGAAAAGTAAAATTTACATTTTTGCGAAATGATAACGATTTTTGGAAGAGTAGAAAATTTATACACGTGTGTGGGTCTGTATGATGGGAATACGATTGAAGAGATAATGGTAACAAACAGTCTTCCTTCCTGAACAGAACGACGAAGGTTCGCTTTAAGTTTCTACCGGTTTGGTATATCAAAAGTCCGATGCACCGTGATTTCCGTATGCAAAATTGAGCGTGCACACGCACAAAGGGTCCCGCGAGATGGATGGTCAAGCATCACGCTCCAAGCCGTATTAAAATATCAGCTCTCTCTCTCTCTCTCGCCTCTCCTTTTTACCCTCCTCCCCCTCCCTCTCGCATTAAATCATCCACCCACCACCCCGCTGGCTATCTTCAAGAACCTATCGGTGGACCGACACACAAGATACTGATGTGTACGTATACATTTTTTTTATTTTTTTATTTTTTTTTGCCCCTAGCCAAAAGTATGTGCGTTCTCCATAATCGCCAATCGATATCACAAACATTTACTCCTTGCGGGAAAAAGAGAAAAAAATTTTCTCGCAAGTCAAATTTTTTTGTTTAATTATTTGTTTTTGAATTGTTATTTTTTTATTAGTATTATTAAATAATATTAATATTAAAATATACAATTATTATTACTCTCTAATTCTGAAATAGCAGGGTTGCCACAGGTCAGGAAAATCAGGGAATTCAGGTAAAAGTCAGGAAAATCAGGGAAAAGTCAGAGATTTTTATTAAAAGTACTGGAAAAAATTAAACTTTTAGAATTTATAAGAAAATTCGTAATTTTTGGTCTCTTTTTTGTTTGCCTCATAAACTATGAAATTACCAAGAATTCTAACACATAAAAAGCTTCAAAATTTTTTTCTACTTCTGACCAGAATGAATTTTTTAAAATTATTTAATTATTTCAAAAGTTTTCATCACAAGAATTCAATTATTTTCAAAAGTAATAAAATTCTTCTTGGAAATTCAATTATTTTTAAAAATTTTAACGAATGTTTAATATTTTTATAAAATTTATCAAAAAATTTAATTATTGAAAAAAAGTTTTAATATAATTCTACAAAAAACATTCAATTATTTTCATAAATAATAAAATTTTCAATTAGGAATTCAATTATTTTCATCGCAGATTGAATTCCAAATAGTTTTAATACAATTTTAAGTAAATTCAATTCAAGAAACATTCAATTAATTAATAAAATAATAAAATTCGTTGCAAAAATTCAATTATTTATATACATAACTTTTAATTCGTCGCAGGAAATCAATTATTTTCAAAAATTTTTAAATAATTTTGCAAAAGAATTCAATAATAAAATTCTTTTCCAAAATTCAATTATTTTGATAAATAGATATCAAAATTCATCACAAGAATTCAATTCTATTCAAAAGTAATAAAATTCTTCGAAGAAATTCAATTATTTAAAAAAAATTTAAAGAATATCTTGTCAAAAATTCAATTGTCTTTATAAATTGCAAAATTTTTTGGCAAAAATTCAATTATTTTCAAAAATTTAAATAACATTCTTTGCAAAATTTCAATTATTTACAAAAGTTTTTCGCAATTCAATGATTTTTAATATTTCCTATTTTCATAAAATTTATTAAAAAATTTAATTATTCAAAAAAGTTTTTGATACAATACCACGAAAACATTCAATTATTTTCATAAATAGTAAAATTTTCATTTAGGAATTCAATTATTTTCATCGCAGAATTTCAAATATTTTTAATATAATTTTAAGTAAATTACTCGAAAAATGCAATTATTCTTAAAAATTTTATTATAACTTGACGAAAAAATTCAATTTTAAGAAGCATTAAATTATTCAATAAAATAATAAAATTCGTTGCAATAATTCAACTATTTTCATAAATAACTTTTAATTCGTCGCAGAAAATGAATTATTTAAAAAAATTTTTAAGTAATTTTGCAAAAGAATTCAATTATCTTGATATACAACAAAATTCTTCCCATAAAATCAATTATTTTAATTCAATTCTTTTCAAAAGTAACAAAATTCTCCGAAGAAATTCAATTATTTTAAAAAATTTTAACGAATATCTCGTCAACAATTCAAATATCTTTATAAATAGCAAAATTTTTTGCAAAAAATTCAATTATTTTCAAAAATCTAAATAAAATTCTTGTCAAGGTTTCAATTATGTAAACAAAATTTAATAAAATTCTTCGCATGAATTCAATTATTTTCATAAATTATTATTTAAATTATTGTTCTCAGGAATTCAATTATTTTAAAAAAATTTAATAAAATTCTTCATAAAAATTAAATTTTAAGAAACATTCAATTATTGAATAAATTATCTATTTTTGCATTTTAATAATTGAATTCTCGTAGAATTTTCCAATAAAAATTGATTTAAAAATGAATTTTAGCTAAAATTTAGATAATTTAAAATTAAAAGCATCATAGTATGAATTTTAAGAAATAATTGAATTTTGAAAAGGTTTCAAATTCAAATCTTTGGAAATCTAAATTTTTCGAACTTTTAACTAATAACGGATTTAAAAAAGAATTTTAGTTAAAAATTCTAGAAAATAATAATTGAATTTAAATAATGAAAATAATTTCGAAGAAGTTAGAGTAACAATATTCTTATATAAAATAATAATTTTATCACTGGGTTATTTTTAATATTTTTAATTATTGAATTTGAAAAGATTTGAATTTGAAATTTTGAAAATCTTAATTCCTATGGAAAAATAATAATGATTAAATATTTATTTTAAAAAGTAGTTATTGATGTTTTCGAATAATTTTACAATTAAAGAAATTGATAAAAATGAGAAATAAATGTTACAGAACATTTATTTGAGTACATCTAATCATTTTTACAGTGAATCAGAATATTCTTTAAGGTCAGGGAAAAAGTCAAAATTTTGTCTGGAAATCAGGGGAGAAATCAGGGAAGTTAAATTTTTGTGGCAATCCTGATTAGTCATTTTTGATTATGTTTGATTCAAACATATTATTTACTCAGTGTTGACGGTAGAATTAGTTGTTTTCTACTAATAATAATTATTTATTTTTTACTAATTGAATTAAAGGCGATTCATTCATGGTTTTCTACTAATTTAGATTTAGAGAATATTTATTTATTTTTATTTATTTATTATTTATTTATTTATTATTGCATTAATATGTAACGCACGTACTCCGAAGAAAGGTCTTCATAAAAAATATAGAATCCTTATTAGAACACTTTATAAGAAAGCACATGAAAAATTTGACACAATAATAATAAATTTTTGAGAAGAAAACTCGAGACAAAAAGATCCTGCATAAAAACAATTGTCAGATCGTAAATAAAGAGAAACATTGACAAATAAGAAATTATTAAGTCGTTTAGAAATTTTAATGCTAATTTTTTTTCATGTCATAAAACTACTGCACTACGCAAAAGAATTTTCTCGAAAGATTTTATTCTTGGCACGATATATATAAAGAGCTATTGCGGGTTAATATAGTTAATTGGTAGCAGGTGATGGACAGGCAAATGGCACTTGGCGGATTTTATTGTTCTTCCATAAATTTTATATCTTCTCGTTTTTCACGAGAATTTTTTACAGTAACGGGAAATCATAACAAAACGAGGTGCACCACTCGCGGTATATACATATATATATTATGTGTATAAGTTAACTTGGGGCAATGCCTTCTTACTCCAATTATAGGGTGGCGGCTGCATTTATTACGTCTTCTCGAAACCGTATTAATAATCAATACATATTGATTTTATTATTGGTTTTCATACGTAACTTTATTTATACCCACAATTATCTATATACAAGCGAAAAGAAATCAAATACTCAATCACAATAAGTTTTACTGTATACTATACCTATTTACAGAATTTAAACATGAAAAAAAATTGAAAAAAATTGATTTGGTGTAAATAACTGATTACTTGTTTATTGTGAAATAAATTTTTATTTGAATCAAATAAATAATTTGAGACGAATAATTTTTATTTAAATAAAAAAATTTCATTATTCGAAGCAAAGTAAGTAATTGGTTCAGATAAATTTTATTTGGTTTAAATAAATTTTATTCGGTTCAAAAAAATTTTATTCGTTTCAAAAAAATTTTAGTTGATTCAAACAAAGTTTATTCGGTTCAAATAAATTTTAGTTGGATCAAATAAACTTTATTCAATTCAAATTTTTAGTTAATTCAAAAAAATTTTAGTTGATTCAAACAAAGTTTATTCGTTTCAAATAAATATTAGTTGGTTAATACAAAATTTATTATTGATGAAACTTCATTCGATTTAAATTTTTAGTCAGTTTAAGTAAATTTTAGTTGACTCAAATAATCAAGATTTTCAAAAATTTCAAATTTACAACTTTTGAAATTTAATAACTTATAAGAATATAATAGTATAAAACATAAAGAAATCGATTTTCTTCAAAATTATTTTCATCATTTCAATTCAATTATTATTTTCTAGAATTTTTTAACTGAAATTCTTCTTTAAATCTATTATTTTTTAATACTTTTTGAAAAAAATTATTTGAGAATATTCAAATCCATTTGATTACAATTCAATTTTTCCAAATTTCAATTGTTCGGAAATTCTTCAATTCAATATCTATTAGAAAATAAAAACTTCAAATAATTTTTAAAAAATTCAATTAAACTTTTACAAAAAAACTAATTCTGCAGAACTGTTAGTTAAAAGTATGAAAAATTAAAATTTTCAAAGATTTTAATTTGAAACCTTTTCAAAATTCAATTATTTTGAAAAATTCAAGCTATAATGCTTTTAATATTCAATTATCTAAAATTGTAACTGAAATTCACTTTTTAAATCAATTTTTATTAGAAAATTCTACGAAAATTCAAGTATTTTAATACAAAAATAAATAATTTATTTAATAATTGAATATTTCTTAAAATTTAATTCTTATAAAGAATTTTATCAACAAATTTTTAAATAATTGAATTCTTTTGACGATTTTTAATAAGATTTTTAAGAATATTTACATTTTTCGAGGAATTCGATTTAAATTTTATTAAAAATAATTGAAATTCTGCTATGAGTTTTATTATTTATAAAAATAATTGAATTTCTAAACAGAATTTTATTATTTATGAATAAAATAATTCAAATCCTAAGCAGAATTTTATTATTTATGAAAACAATTGAATTATTGAGAAGAATTTTATAAACAATTTGTAAATAATTGAATTCCTGTGAAATTTTTATTATTTATGAAAATAATTAAAGTATTTGACTAGAATTTTATTAAAATTTTTTACAATAATTGAATTCTCTTGGAAAATATAATTGAATTTTTACAATGAGTTTTATTACTATTTAAGAAAATAATTGAATTCCTAAAAAGAATTTTAATATTCATGACAATAATTGAATCACTGTAAAATTTTTTATTATTTTTAAAAATAATTGAATTGTTTCGAACAAATTTTTATAAACAATTTGTAAATAATTGAAATTCTTCGGAAATTATTATTATTATTTATGAAAATAATTAATTAAAAGAGTAGAATTTAATCAAAATTTATTTTTAAATAATTGCATTTTTTTGGAAAATTTTATTAAAATAATACATTTTGAAATAATTCACCAAAAAAAGTTTTACTTGTAAGCTGTAACAGCGATAAATTTCTCTAGAATAGCGAAAGTCTTAGCTGAAACGACTAAAAATTTCGTTAATATAGTGAAATTTATAGCTGTTCCAGGAAAAAAAATTTTTTTTTTCTTTGTTGAATTCAGGAAAACTTTTGACAATAATTGAAATTTTGCAAAGAATTTTATTAAAATTTTTGAAAATAATTAGATTTTTGAGAAGAATTTTATTTTTTATGAAGATAATTGGAATATTAACAAGAATTTTTTTTATTTTGCAAATTGATACCTTTTGAAGTTCATCGATATTTATCAAAATTGTAAACGCAACTCTTTTAAAATTGAAGTAAAATTATTCATTAAATAATTTCTTGGTAATAATTTTATGATAGTTCTTCAAGAATTAAGTTATTTAAAAAGAAATTATTTTCAAAAATAGAAAAAATTGAATGTTTTGAATTAGAATTCGTAGTAAAATTTCATAGTTTATAAGTCAATATAAAAAAAGACACGAAAATTCAGAATTTTCTTATAAATTCTAAAAATTTAATTTTTTCCAATGCTTTTAATAAAAATCCGTGACTTTTCCCTGATTTTCCTGACCTGTGCCTATCCTGTTTTAGTTTTTTGAAAAATAAAAACCTCATTATATATTATATTTCCAAAGAGTTTTTAAATTTAGAAAATTTTTTCACAAGGTAACAATTTACTAATTTTTATTAAAATTTACTCTCGAAATAATGACATTTAAAATTAATTTTTGTATAAAAGTTTTTAAAATTTTCTCCGAACACTTTTTCAGAAGAAAAATGGAAATTGAAAAGCACTTTTACTATTATTATTATCATCACTTTTTTTGACTGTGAAACCAAAGTATCGTCCTGATTTGATCCATAATGGATCCATAACGTCGTCGTTAACATCCCTAAAGAGCATTTCAATTTCGACGAACAATCGTCTTCCGGGAATATCGTTATACCGACTTCATACTGGGAATCGATTTGTTCGATGAAAAAAAAAATTGTATAGATATATATATATATATATAAAAAAAAGAAGTATAATGTGGTACGCGGATCGTGCGCGATAAGAAAAAAAGAGTGCAAAAGAAACATTCTTCGAATCGTTATCGAAGAGGAGTCTTGAAAGTACAACGATTTTGCGAAGGGTATTACCGGATAATGGCCACGCAATTTCTGAGGCTCTTTGCTTTCGAGTGGTTTCACACCTCAGCCTCGCAGAGTCTTCTCCCTGCCTTTTCTACCTGAATCAAGGCAAAAGGTTAACGCGATAACAACGCTGCAACCGCGATCTAACCATCGTTATATGCGCGCACAAAAAAAAGGGGCGAAAAAGAAAAAATTATCCAACCAAAATAACATTCATACAATCAAGTCCCATTTTCAGTAAATATTATTTCAATTACAGAAAAATTGAAATACAACAAGTATTTCGCTCTTTCAATGAGGATTTGATGATTATTACCTTCAATTTTTTTTCTCACTCCTCAACGATTTTAATGATTATGTTTATTGACATCAGATGAAATACTGATAATCTCAAAGATTAGATCAGCAATTGATCATAAATGTAGATAATTTTTTTCCAATAAATAGAAAATATAATTAAAATAATAAAAAAAATTTTATTAGTAATTTTATGACGCGCTCCGAAGAAAGGTACCTAAGAAGCAAATCATTTTAAGGTTTATATGTGTGCTAATTAATAATTTTGCTATAATTAGATCAGGGTTGACACAAAAATTTAATTTTTGTTTTTTCATGCTTTACAAATAAAATTTTCACTTTTTCCCATAGGCCCTAAAGAATATTCTTATTTTCTCCAAAAATTATTAGATACTCCAAAAAATGTTCTATTACATTTATTTATGAATTTATTTAATTGTAAAATTATTCAAAAACATCAATAACTTCTTTTTTTAATAAATATTTAATTATTATTATTTTTCCCTAGGAATTAAGATTCTCAAAAATTTCAAATTCAAACCTTTAATATTAATAATTAACGAGTGATAAAATCATTATTTTATATTATAATAATATTGTTACTGGTAACTTTATCAAAATTATTTTCATCATTTCAATTCAATTATTATTTTCTACAATTATTAAATAAAATTCTTCTTTAAATTAATTATTTTTAATAATTTTTGATAAAATTCTTTTGAGAATTTTCAAATTCATTTGTTCACAATTTAATTTTACGAAACTTCGATTACTCGGAAAATCTTCAATTAAATATATATTAGAAAATAAAAAGTTCAATTAATTTAAAAAAAAAATTAATTCTGCAGAATTGTTAGTAAAAAATATGAAAAAATTTATATTTTAAAAGATTTTACTGTGAAACCTTTTCAAAATTCAATTATTTCTAAAAAAATTCACACTGTAATACTTTTAATATTCAATTATTATTTAAAATTTTAACTAAAATTCATTTTTAAATCAATTTTTAATAGAAAATTCTACGAGAATTTAATTCAAGTAATTAATGCCATAGAATTTTTAATTAAAAGTATATAAATAATTAAAATTTTAAAAGATTTTAATTTGAAATCTTTACAAAATTCAATTATTTCTCAAAATTGTAATTATTAACTTAACTTCTCCAAAATCCAATTATTATCTAAAATTTTAACTGAAATTAATTTTTCAATCAATTTTTAATTGAAAATTCTACGAAAATTCAATTATTTAAATACAAATTCAAAATTGAATTCCAATATATAATTTTATCAGCAAATTTTTAAATAATTGAATTCTTTCGACGAATTTTAGTAAAATTTTTAAGAAAAACTACATTTTTCGAGGAATCTGATTAAAATTTTATTAAAAATAATTGAAATTCTGCAATGAGTTTTATTATTTATGAAAATAATTGAATTATTGCGAAGATTGTCATAAAAAAAGTTTAAAACATTTGATTTTTTAGAAAAAATTTATGCAAATTCAATTTTAAATAATTAAATTCTTCTGAAATTTTTATTTTTTTTTTTAAATAATTGAGTGTTTGTATAGCATATTATCAAAATTTTTGTTTAATAATTGGATTCTTTTTGTAAATTTTATTAAAATAGTAGAATATTGAAAATCATTGAATTAAGGAAAATTGTTGAAAATAATTAAAATTTTGCCTTGAATTTTATTAAACTTTTTGAAAATAATTGAATTCTTGTGATGAAGACTATTATTTATAAAAATAATTGAATTTTGCAATGAATTTTATTAAAATTTCTGAAAATAATTGAATTTTTTCGAAGAATGTTGTTATTTATTTTTACAAAGATAATTGAAATGTTGAACATTTTTTTAGATTTTTCTGAAAATAATTGAATTTTACAATGGATTTTATAAAAATTGTTGAAAATAATTGAATATTATTACTTTTGAAAATAATTGAATTACTGCGAAGAATTTAATGTCAAATTTTAATACAATTGATTTTTGCGAAGAAATTTATGCAAATTGGATTTATAATAATTGAATTAATGTAAAAGATTTTTTTTGAAAATAATTGAATGTTTATGTAGAATTTTATAAAAACTTTTGTTTAATAATGCAATTCTTTTGGGGAATTTTATTAAAATAGTAGAATATTGAAAACCATTGAAGTAAGGAAATATTAAAATTATTGAAAATATTTCAATTCTTGTGATGAATACTATATTATTTATGAAAATTTTGATATTTATTTATAAAGATAATTGAAATGTTGACCACAATTTTTTTTAGATTTTTTGAAAATAATTGAATTTATGAGAAGAATTTATAATTAATTAAAAATTTTTTTAATTTTAGAAAATAATTGAAATTTTGGAAAGAATTTTAATATTTTTCTACGTTCGAAGTAAATATTTGTAAAAATTAGTAAAATTTATTTCGAAAGTAGCAAAATTTACTCCAAAGGTAGTAAAAATTACCAGAAATGCTTTACCGGAAATTTTTTACTATAAAAGTAGTAAAAGTTACTTTATATTTTTCTCCGTGCTGATTTCCCTGACCTATGGCAACCCTGTACATGTTTCTGTTTAAATTACAAGAAACTAAAATCAGTTTTTATTAATTCCACTGGAAAACAAAGGTTCAAACCTTTTTTAACAAATAAAAACCTAATAAAACAATAATATTCAGGTGAAAGCATATTTTTCACGATAATCGTGGGTTATTTTTTATTAGAGATAAAAAGTCGCTAATAGAAGTTGCTGAGCAGTGAGACGAAAAGAAAGTAATTTCCTGCTGGGAGGACGTGCTGGGGCACACCTCCGTCCTATTGTAAATCCGCGGGAGGTTTAATCTGTACAAATAGGTTTCTTAATAAGCGAATACTCTTCCGTAGGTGCTAAACGAGACGTCCACATCATCTCTTTTTTTTATTAATCGTACTATACAGAAAAAGAAGAAGAAGAAAAAAATCGTCAATTCATCGACTCTATAAACATGAATCTTCATATTATCAAATATTAAAATTATTTCATAATATTAATCTTTTCTTATTGAAAAGATGAATTTTTTTTCTAAGAATGAAATAATCATTATACTGACAATTGATTTTCAATTGTGATTTATTGTATTATTGTAATATTATATTTACCTATCACAGAAAATTGTGGAGTTATAATTTTAAAACCAAAATGGATTAAAATAACCTGCCAGGCTTTAATCCATCAAAAATAATGTATCGAAGGATTATTTTTTCAAAATAGTTTAAAAATAATTTTGTTTTAGTTTACCTACATTTTTGTCACAGAAAAAATTAATCCGAAAGTGAAACTTTTTTAAACCTTGTAATTTACTGTGATATCAATTTATAATTTTATGATTAATATTTCTATTATTATAATATAATAAACGATTGATTTTTTTCAACCAAAAATGTTTTTTTGAACTCTGTAAGTAAATTTTGAAACTGATAAATTTTCTCACAGGAGATTTAAAATAATGTATGTATATGTATATGTACACAAGTACATGTACAGGAAATGGTGGTGCAAAATATATAATGACGCGACGAGTTCAACGAGGGAAATTTATACTTGAATTATTGACGGGAAATCTATTGACTTTTGCGCCCACGATTCTCAATGGACTATGTTATCAGGCGGGTGTAATAAATACGGACAATTCGTGCGCCACTGTTATAACCATTCAAGTGGATGATTTATCAGCGAAACGCGTGTGGCGGGAAAATGATACAAAATGACGCCAGCAATCGCCCCGATCCTGTAAATATAAACCACCTTTGGCTCGAATACACTATATATATCTGTGTAGTACATATTATACTCCACACATATATGTGGCTCCATTTTATACAAGTGACAGTAGAGCAACACTAGAAATTAAATGCTGATCTATATAAATGGCAATACGTTTCCTTTTCACTGCGAACAATATTTTTCAATGCGAGGCTAAATCAGAGTTGCTACAAAAATTTAATTTTTTTCCCCCTGATTTACAGATAAAATTTTGATTTTTACCTGAACCTAAAGATTATTCTAATTCACTCTAAAAATTATTAGATATTCAAAAAATGTTCTATTACATTTATTTAAGAATTTCTTTACTTCACAAAATTGACAAAAATTCCACTCCATATTTTTTATTTTCCTGACTTTTTCCTAATTTTCATCAAAAATATTTACTTCTTTCTTATCCTCATAATAAATTGAATTCGCTCTCTTAATTTGAATCAGTTAAAAATCGTGGTTTTAACTGACAATCAGTGACTAACTTTTTGCTTCCGAATCAGTTAAAAATAACTGATTTTCAGTGAAAAAATAACTAATTTTCAGTGAAAAAATAACTGAAAAAATAGTTAAACTTGACTAATAGAATCAGTCAAAAAAAAAAAAAAAATTACTGGGACATTAGTTATTTTTAACTGACAATCAGTTATTTTTAACTAATTGTCAGTAGAAATTAGAACTATTTGAATTAGTGACTGACTTTTTGCTTCTGAATCAGTTATTTTTAACTGATTTAAATTTAGAGAGCGTGCAACGTATTTTATTATTTATGAAAGAATTTAAACATTTATCAAAATAATTAATTCTTGCGAAGAATTTTATAAAAATTTTCAAATAATTGATTTCCTTTGACTAATTTTATAAAAATTCTAATTTAAATAATTGAATTCCTGAGAAATTTTTATTATTCATGAAAAGAATTGAATTATTACGAAGCTTTTTACAAAGATTATTTAAATATAATTGAATTCTGTTTGGAAATTTTATAGAAATAAAATTATATTGAAAAATTATATTTCGATATTGAAAATCATTGAATTGCGAAAAGTTTTTGAAAATAATTAAATTTTACAAAGAATTCTATTACAATTTATGACAATAATTGAATTCTTGAGAACGATTTTATTAGAATTTTTTGAAATAATTGAATTTCCAAGAAGAAATTTATTATTATTAAAAATAATTGAATTTTTGTAATAAATATTGTCATTTATGAAAATAAGTGAATTTTGCAAAGAATTTTATTAAAATGACTCAAAATAATTGAATTTTCGGGAATAATTTTGTTATTTATCGACATAATTTAATTATCTTAAAAAAATTTAATTAAAATTTTATTTAAAATAATTAATATCTATCAAAAAATTTTATTAAAATTGTATTGAAAATAATTAAATTCCTGTGAAAAATTCTAATATTTTTGTAAATAATTGAAATTCTGAGATAAATTTTATTATTTATGAAAATAATTGAATTGTTGCGAACGATTTTATTAGAATTTTCTAAAATAATTGAATTCCTAAGAAGAATTTTATTATTTATAAAAATAATTGAATTATTGCGAAAAATTTTATTAAAATCTAAAAGAATAATTTAATTATCTTAAAAAAATTTAATTAAAATTGTATTTAAAATAATTGCTTTCTTTTGAATAATTTTATTAAAATATTTGAAAACAATTGAATTCCTGTGAAAAATTCTAATATTTTTGTAAATAATTGAATTCTCCCAAAGAATTAAAAAAAACATTTTATTAAATAATTAATTTTTTCGAGGAACTTAAATTAAAGTTAGCAGAGTAATTACATTTTTTTGAGCAATTCGTTTAAAATTGTATTAAAAATAATTGAAATCTTGCAATGAATTTTATTATTTATGAAAATAATTGAATAGGTGGTAAGAATTTTATTAAAATTTTTAATAATAATTAAATTCCTAAGAAGAATTTTATTATTCATGATAATAATTGAATTATTGCGAAAAATTTTATTAAAATATTTGGAAATAATTGACTTCCTGTTAAGAATTTTGTTATTTTTGAGAAAATATTTGAATTCTTCATAAGAATTTTATAAACATTGTTTTAAATAATTAATTTTTTCGAGGAATTGAAATTAAATTTTTAAGAATAATTTTATTTTTCGAACAATTCTTTTAAAATTGTATTAAAAATAATTGAAATTCTGCGATAAATTTTATTATTTATGAAAATAATTGAATAGTTGGTAAGAATTTTATTAAAGTTTTCAAAAATAATTGAATTTCCGAGAAGAATTATTGCGAAAAATTTTATTATAAATGTTTAAAAAGAATTAAATTCCTGTGAAGAATTTTGTTATTTTTGAAAATAGTTGAATTCTTCATAAGAATTTTATAAACATTGTTTTAATTTAAATTTAATTTTTTCTAAATTTAATACCTAAATATTATGAAAATTTTATTTTAAATAATTGTTTTTTTTTGTGGACAACTTTATTTGTGAGAATAATTGAATTTTTCGATTAATTCATTGAAAATAGTATTAAAAATAATTGAAATTCTTCGATGAGTTTTATCATTTATGAAAATTATTAAATTCTTGTTTAGAATTTGATTAAAAAATTGTTTAAATAATTAAATTTCCATGAAAAATGTTATTATTAGTGAAAGTAATTAAATTATTGTGGAGAATTGCATATAATAAATTCTGTTAAATAATTGATTTTTTCGAATTTTTTTTCAAATGTTATTCTAAATTAATTGAATTTCTGTGGTAATTTTATTAGAAATTTATAAAAATAATTGAATTTTTGTAAAGAATTTAGTTATTTATCAAGATAATTGCGTTACAACTTTTGAAATAATTAAATAATATTAAAAAATTCACTCTTGTCAGAAATAGAAAAAAATTTTGAAGGTTTTTTATTAGAATTCCTGGTAATTTCAATATTATTATTAGTAAAAGTAATTGAATTATTGTGAAGAATTGTATAAAAATTTTGTTAAATAATAATTAATTTCTTTGAAATTATATGCTATTCCATAAAGTAATTTAATTCTTGTGGAAATTTAATTATTTATGAAAATAATTAAATTTCGGATGAACTTTATCAATTTTTTTTTAAAGTAATGATTGAATTCTTTAGCGAAATTTTCTGAAAATACTAGATATTGAAAATAAATGAATTTCGATAATATTTTTTAAAAAAAATTGAATCGTTTCGAAGAATTTGATTATAATTTTTGAGAATAGTTTTTTGATTTCAAGTAGTATTAGCGAATTTAAAGTAGTGGAAATTATAAAAAAAAAGAAATAGTAGCTTTTAGTGGCTAAAATCTAAAAAAATACCCAAATAGTAGCATATAACGTAAAAAAATAGTGAAAAGTAGATTTTAGTAGATGAGTGCAAAGCCTGTTTTAGAGTTATTTAATTTGATAAAAAAATAAATTTAGTTTTAGAAACCTGGAAAAATTCCGTTTTTCAACCTGAAAAAGTCAGGGAATTTCAAATGAGCAAAAGTGTGACAACATTATGCGAGCAATTTTTAATTTTTTCGATTTTGAAAAAGCTTTTCCAGGCCTGGAAAAGCTTTTTCAAAATCGAAAAAATTAAAAATTGCTCGCATAAATATATATTCACAACATCGAGAGCAGTTGAAAATTCTCGTCGACGATGCGAAATCGAAAAAGGACGTGTTATACGGGTTTTAGGGGTGTATAGATCGAGGCTGGCAGACAATTTAATTTTCTAATTATCGTAACGCGACTTGATCAGGATGCTGGTTATCTTCTGGTGGCATCGACGAGATGTGGCCCTCGTCCCGCGCATATAAAAGCTAATGGATCCTTGCATAGCGGAGGTTCGACTCAATCTCAACTAATATCCGATGTTTTATGGCAAGCGCACATACACACGTGCACGTATATAACAAACGGGCGGATCGGTTAACATGGTAGGAGTACCTGCGCACTGTACTGCGGCGAATTAATTGATTACTCTCTACGTATTCACGTACAAGCGTTTCTTGCCGGGGAAACGAGAAGTCAAGAGGCCGAGAGAGCGTTTTTAAAAGTGCGCACCAAGAGGGCATATATTCCCTATGGCCGAGAACATAACTTCAAATTGTTATAACACCATACTGAATTACACTATTTCAATCTGGCCATATGCAATATTTCTGTACAGGTCATTCTGATACGATTATGAAGCTGAAGTCCGCAACGTTTCTAAAAACGAAAAATCAAAAAAGAATTTTTTTCCAAGTTAAATTCATCTCTAATTTTCATGTTTCTTAATTTTTAAGAAATTAATTGTTGCTTAAGATACAATTATTAAAAATTAACATGATTTAGAATCAAAAATAAAAAAACCGTCCCTTTATTTTTTCGTTTTCGTTTTTAAAAACGTTGCGGACTTCAGTATCATATACGATTACTGCTTTTTATTTTCAATTTTTTAATAATAATAATAATTAATGACGGAAATTCAATAATTTAATATTCCGAGACATGGAAAAATTATCCATTGATTTAATTCAGTGTCGTCACAAAAATTTTATTTTTTATTCTTCTCATCTTTCACTGATTTTTAAATGTAATTATTTAAAACTTGAATAATTACGTTACATTTAAATATCTTAAGTAAAAAAAAATTTCTATTTAAATTTAAAACCTTCTGAAATTTAATAACTTCTAAAAATTACAACTTTAATTCTCTTCAATTCAATTATTTTCTACAATTTTTAATCAAACTTCTTCTCGAAATCAATTATCTTTAATAATTTTCCGAAAGTTCTTAGAAAATTCAATTATTTAAGTACAACTTAGAATGTTTTCAGGACCTTAATTTTTGTCAAATAAATCTGTTTATAATGAAATACAAAAATTCAGTTCTTTATAATGATTCTAACTGTCTCATGTTTTTTAAGTTATTAATTAATTTGTAAAAAATTATATTTAAAAAAAATTCTTAAAATTAATTTTTCAAAAGTATTTTAAAAATAATTTATGAAAGATAATAGTTTTTCAATTATATAGAATTGAAAAATTTCCAAGCAATTGAAATTTGGTAAATTCTTTTAAAAAATTAATTGAATTTTTAAAGAATTTTAATTATTAATATAAACGCGATTTCTCCAAAATTTTAATAAATCTAAAAATGTCACATATGCTGTTAAAATGTTAAAAATAATTGTAAAAAATTTTAATTTTATTATTTTTTGCATGTATGTGAATTTTTCGAAATTTGTATTTGGAAATATTGAAAATAATTGAATTTTAAAAAAATAGAATGCAAAAAATTCTAAGAATTATTTTTTTCAAAAATATTTTAATATAATTTTCTTTGTAGCTAATTT
Source organism: Leptopilina heterotoma (assembly GCF_015476425.1). Lineage (NCBI taxonomy): Eukaryota > Metazoa > Arthropoda > Insecta > Hymenoptera > Figitidae > Leptopilina > Leptopilina heterotoma. The sequence goes on along the minus strand of NW_025110953.1, from coordinate 523,747 downwards.
TTATTATTTATCATTTTTAAATTTACACTTAAAGATTTTTCATTAAAATGTTTGAGAAATCAATTTTTATCAAAATTTGCTATTAAAATTCTTTTAAAATTTTATTTTCAAAAATTGGAAAAAATCAATTATTTTCAATTTAATTTTACAAAATTTCAATTATTGAAACTCTTTTTTTTATTGTAAATTTTGAAAATTTATTTATTGAATTGTGTCGAAGAAATTATTAAAAATTTTAGGAAATAATTGAATTTTATGGAAATATTTGAAAGTATTTGAATTCTTACCAGAAATTCAATTAAAGATGTTTTGAAAATAATTGTATTCCTGCGCAAAGAATTTTACTATTTATAAAAATAATTTAATTCTTGGGAAGAATTTTGCCATTTATAAAAATAATTGAATTGTTTCGAAGGATTTATTAAGATTTTAGAAAATAATTGAATTTATTCGAAATTTATATTAATATTTTTAAAAAATTAAATTCTTCAAAGAAATTCAATTTCAATTATTTTCAAAATTTTTCATTTAATATTCTTCAAAAAATGTTGATTTTCAAAACTTTGTATAAAACACTTTAAAAAATCAATTATTTTCAATTAAATATTTTACAAAATTTCAATATTTATTGAAACTCTTTTCAATTGTAAATTTTGACAATAAGTTACATTTTATACTAAAAATTATTGCAATATTCGAAAGAAAAGTCGAAAAAGTCGTAATTTTTTAAAATAAGTCGAAAAAAGTCGAAAATGTTATAATATCCGAGGCCTGCGAAATAATTGAATCCATGTAAAAAAATTTATTATTAATTAAAGTAATTAAGTTATTACGAAGAAATAATTAAATTCTTTTAGGAATTTTTATTAAAATAATAAGATATTTAAAATCATTGAATTGAGGAAAATTTTCGAAAATAATAAAAATTTTGCGAAGAATTTTATTAAAATTTTTGAAAATAATTGAATTACGAAGAAGGATTTTAGTTAAAAATTCTAGAAAATAATAATTAAATTGAAAAGATGATCGATTTCTTCTTGTTTTATAAAAAATATTAATTACATAAGTTATTGAATTTCAAAAGGTATGAATTTGTAATTTTTGAAATTCTTAATTCCTATGGAAAAATGATAATGATTAAATATTTATTTGAAATAATGATATAATACCCGTCGAAGACAGCTAATATAATATTTATTATTATTAATAATTATTATTTGTGATAAATATTAATAATTTTTAATAATAATAATAATAAAAATATTCTATTGTAAAATCTTAAACATTATAAATTTCTCTCTAATGCGGTGACAACGATTCTCGGATGGTATATTAAAGCAAACTCTAATTCAGAAGCGCCCTCTTTCATTTCACATAGCCATTTCAGACGACCCCTGCAAATTCACTCGACGGACACGTCCGCTAATTGTATGAATTATGTATGTGCTCTCTTGCTCGCACGCGCCATAAAATGATGTGTTGGTACACGAACCTTCATTACACAAACTCACGTTATTTATTCATCTAATAACACTTTCGATATGATAAAAAGCCAAGAAGCTTCAAAGCTTTATTTAACTAACAACTTGTACGCAAAACGTTATGTATCTAAATCATTCACTGGTACATTCACTGTGTACATTCCTTTATTTCATTTCAACTACTATTTATTATCCTAAACACGGAAGGAAACGAATATTTCAAATTATTATCAGTGCAATCACAGTCATTATAAATGCCTGCATAAGAATAAAATATTGTTCAATTCAAAGTATTGTAATGTTTTTATGTCATGATTCAAAATTAAATACGTAATTATTTTTATTATTATTATTATCTTGATTATTATTATCGTGATTATTATTATCGTGATTATTATTATCATGATTATTATTATCACGATTATTATTATCATTATTTTAATCATTATTTTTATCATTATTTTTATTATCATCATCATCATTATGATTATTATTCTTATTATTATTATTGTTCTTTCTATTATTATTATCACTCAAATAAATAAAAACTATTATTATTATTAAAATAATTGAAATAATATATTCTATATAAATTTCGAACTTTTGAAGTTTTCTTTTTGATTTATAAAATATTTTCGTGTGCAAAATAAAAAAATGAACGTTGAGATTTATATTTCGTGTTTACGGAAATGTTTGGGAATAAAGTAGTTTTGGGGATGCAAGAAATGGGGAGCAAAAAACATCGATTTACGTCTATTAACTTCCGGTTGACGCGTGCATTATCAAGATTAACTGACTATATACTTCTTAGTGGAAATGGATTTTCAATCGAAGGGTGTGTAAAATAATATCGACTGATGCGTTAAAGAATTCCTCATTTTTAGAATATAAAACAAGTAGCAAAAAAAAAACTATGATGTTTTTTAAAATTAATTTTATAACAGTAACTTGCATTAGGAATATAATGATAAATTGAATATTCAGTTAAGTATATTAAAATAAAAAAATTAAATATTATAATAAAAAATTAAATGTAAAGTTTAAATAAGAATGAAATGTTAACACATACGTATATATGCGTTATATACGTAAAATTAAAATGCGAAATACCGGCGCACATTAAAATTACAATTGTTAAGAAAGTAAAAGTGAAATATAAGGGTTGCCAGCGAAAGAGTCAATTATGGACAATTATATATTTAGTTGAGGTAAAACTATGTAAATCGCCTTTCATCAAGGTTTCCGAGAAAAACGTACATATATAAAATTAGAATTACAGTATTAGCCCTTATAAGATCATATAAAAATTGTACGCAAGTGGAGATTCGTCCCTCTAATTGACGCACTTTTCTTTTATATAACTACCGACATTATGTGGAATGCGTTTTAAAGTATCTTACGTACTTTTGCAGTTCTTTTACGAGTTCTCTTCAACGTAACGAGACCGCGATAATAATTATTATTTATCCCCCAAGAGCACAATATATAGTGAATTGTTGAACCAAAAGAAATAAAATCAATTTTTCTTATCTTTTATTAAAATTCAGAGTAAATAAAAATAGAAAACAGGGTTTTTGCCACGCAACTTACGGAAAACCTGGAAATGTCAGGAAATTTTATAAACCTTGTAAAAATCTGGAAAAGCCAGAAAATTTTTATTGGAACCCTGAAAAAATTGTTTTTTTCTAATGTTATTGTGTTTATTCTTAAAATCTAATTGTTGAAAGCGAAAATAATACAAAACCTTCAATTTTTTCTATATCTGACAATAAAATTATTTCTTTTTAAATAACTTACTTCTTGAAGAACTAGGATCATAAAATTATTACTTAGAAATTATTTAATGAATAATTTTTAAAAAGAAATTATTATTGTCAGAAATAGAAAAAATTGAAGGTTTTGTATCAAAATTTGTGGTAATTTCATAGTTTATGAAGCAAAATAAGATACCAAAATTCAGAATTTTTTTATGAATTCCAAAAATTTAATTGTTCCCTGATTTCCAGACAGAATTTTGACTTTTTCCGTGACCCTAAAGAATATTCTGATTCACTCCAAAAACGATTCGATATTCAGATAAATGTTCTATTATAATTTGTATTCATTTACAAATTTCTTCAAAAGTAAAATAATTAATCAAAAATATCAATAACTTCATTTTCAAAAACCTGGAAAAGTCAGGAAATTTTTATTGGAAATTTTTATTATTTTTATTGGAATCCTGGAAAATTATTTTTTTCTAAAGTAATTATGTTTATTCTTAAAATCTAATTGTCGAAAGCAAAAATAATACAAAACCTTCAATTTATTAATTAATATTTATTAATATTTATTAATTAATATTTATTAATATTTATTAATTAATATTTATTAATTAATATTTAATCATTATTAAATTCGATAGGAATTTAGATTTTCAAAAATTTCAAATTTAAATCTTTTGAAATTAAATAACTTATAAGAATATTATTACAAAACATGAAGAAATCGATCACTCCGATTCGAAGACTCGGAGTGATCGATTTCTTCATGTTTTCTATAATGATTAAAGATAACCCAGTGATAAAATTATTATTTTATATAAGAATATTATTATTTTAACTTCTTCGAAATTATTTTCATCATTTAAATTAAATTAAATTATTATGTTTTAGAATTTTTAACAAAAATTCTTCTTTAAATATCAATTATTAGTTAAAAGTACGAAAAATTTATATTTCCAAAGATTTTAATTTGAAACCTTGTCAAAATTCAATTATTTCTAAAAATTCATGCTACAATGCTTCTAATATTAAATTATTATTATTATCTAAAATTTTAACCGAAATTAATTTTTAACTCATTTTATATTCGAAAACTCTACGAGAATTCAATTATTTAAATTTCAATACAAAAATAAAAAATTTATTCAATAATTGAATGTTTCTTAAAATATAATTTTTATGAAGAATTTTATTAACAACTTTGAAAATAATTAATTTCTTTTAAGGAATTAAATTAAAATTTTACTGAAATTTATTATATTAAAAAATTTTATAATAACAATTTTTGAACATACATAATTAAAAACTTTTTGTAAGAATTTTATTAAAATTTTTAAAAATAATTGAATTCCTGAGAAGAATTTAAACAATAATTTATGAAAATAATTGAATTCATACGCAGATGAATTTTTTAAAATTTTGTTTTAATAATTGAAAATTTGCAAAGAATTTTATTAACATTTTTGACAATAATTTAATTCTTGAGAAGAATTTCGCTATCTATTTATAAAGATAATTTAATTCTTGACGAGAATTTTTAAAGAAATTTTGAAAATAATTTAATTTCTGCAAAGTATTTTATTACTTTTCAAAAAAATTAAATTCTTGTTATGAATTTTGATATTTATCAAAATAATTGAATTTTGGAACAAAATTTTATTAAAATTCCTTAAAATAATTGATTTTATGGGAAGAATATTGTTGTTTATCAAGATAATTAAATTCTCTTGCAGAATAACTTAAAATTTTTTAAAAAATAATTGTTTTTCTGCAACGATTTAATTGTTATTTAAGAAAATAATTGAATTATTGCAACGAATTTCATTATTTTATTATAATTAAATATTTCTTAAAATTAAATTTTTTCGTCAAGTTTTAATAAAATTTTTAAGAATAATTGTATTTTTCGAGTAATTTATTTAAAATTGTATTAAAAAGATTTGAAATTCTGCACTGAAAATAATTGAATTCCTAAATAAAAATTTTATTATTTATGAAAATAATTTAATGTTGTCACAGAATTGCAGCAAACATTTTTTTCAATAATTAAATTTTTTGATAAATTTTATGAATATAGTAAATATTGAAAATTGTTCAATTGCGAAAAACTTTGGAAAATAATTGAAATTTTGCAAAGAATTTTATTTAAATTTTTGAAAATAATTGAATTTTTGGTAAAAATTTTTACTATTTATAAAGATAATTGAATTCTTGACGAGATATTCGTTAAAATTTCAAAAAATAATTGAATTCTTGCGAACGATTTTATTAGAATTTTTTAAAATAATTGAATTTCTAAGAAGAATTTTATTACTTTTGAAAATAATTTAATTTTTGTGATGAATATTGTTATTTATGAAAATAATTGAATTTTACAAAGAATTTTAGGATAACTCGAATTTTATTAAAATTCCTAAAAAAAATTGAATTTCTGTGGAGAGTTTTGTTATTTATCAAGATAATTGCGTTAAAACTTTTGAAGTAATTAAATATTATTAAAAAATTCATTCTCGTCAGAAATAGAAAAAAATTTTAAAAGTTTTGTATTAGAATTCGTGGTAGTTTCATAGTTTAAGAGTCAAACAAAAAGATACAAAAATTCATAATTTTCTTATAAATCTTAAACATTTAATTTTTTTCAGTAGTTTTAATAAAAGTCCCTGACTTTTCCTGACCAATTCTACTTTTCCTGACTTTTCCCTGAATTTCCTGAACTGTATGGCAACCCTGAATTTACTATAGTGCCTCTATTACTATTTTGCAGCTAATATCAAATAACCCAATTTTAATAATAATTTTGTTAAGTTTTTGAATGTAAAAAATTTCTTTCGACGTAAAATTAAACATGATTTTTGCAAAATTAGGGAAAAATCACATATATATATATAATCAAGGGAACAAAATGTCCTTTGCAGGAACGAGAACAAACGGAGTTAATCAAAGATTTACGTGGAAATAACATTGAATGAATGATCAATACAAGTTGAAAAATATGAGTGTGTCTGTCTACCTGTCTGCGGGGACAGTCGCGCAAGTTCGTATAAAGGTAGAACTGCTTGCCCTGTAATCGCGAATCGCGTACTGCAATAATTACCGGCTTTTGCCCTGTCATTAGCGGCGACATCCATGCATTGCTATATATACTATTCTCTTCAGCAAGAGGGGCATAAAAGTAATCCGCACAAACTCACTGATGAGGAAAATGCACATAGTGAAAATGCTCACGCTATTTATACATCATTCTATAAAATGTTCCCACTTTCTAAATTGTGTGAGTATAATCAGCACTCACACAACCTTAAAGCAGAAAAGTGGTCTCATCAATGTTACATTGTGTGTCCTGGTTTTATAATCGGCATCTCGTTACGTTTATTCAATCAGGATTACGCATCACCATATCACCGCGGGCAAAATGTCCCATCAGTCAGAAAAAAAAGTGTAATCAATTATATTCCCAACTCGAAGGGAAATATATATTTCTCGCAAAATATAAAATACACGTATGCACTGGGGAAAAAATTTTGTTTTATAACAAATAACTTGTCTATTGATAAATAAATAATTTACTTTGATCAAATAATTTTTATTTTAAGTTTAAACCAAATAAATAATAATTGTAAAAACTGTAATTTTGCCACTTAAATTGTTAAATTAATTATCTAGAAAATTGAAACTAGAGGAAATTAGAGATATTAAAATTATTTCTATAACAATAAATATAATTTCTATTACAGACTTCGCACGCGATAATTAATTTTAAAAAAGTAGCAAAAAGTAGCTTTTAAACCAAAAAAGTAGTAAAAAAAAGTAGCTATCGAAAAATTAAACTTGACGAACAAGAAAAATTGTTTTAGACACTTCACAAAACAGACAACGATTTTTATCCAAATTCTAATTTAAATAATCGAATTCGTGAGAAATTTTTATTATTCATGAGAAGTATTGAATTCTTACGAAGATTTAAAAAAAAATTGTTTTAAATAATTGGATTCTGTTTGGAAATTTTATGAAAATAGTAGATATTGCGAAATTGTTGAATAACAATTCGTATTCAATTACGAAAAGTTTTTAAAAATAATTAAATTTTACAAAGAATTGTATTAAAGTTTTTGACAATAATTGAATGTCTATGATGTACTTTATTAAATTTTTTTGAAAATAATTGAATTCCTAAAAAGCATTTTATTATTTATGCAAATAATTGAATTCTTGCGAACGATTTTATTAGAATTTTTTTAAATAATTGAATTTTTAAGAAATTCAATTATTATTACTCAACAAATTTAAATTTAATACTTTTAAAAATAATTGAATTCTTGTGATGAATGTTGTTATTTATGAAAGTAATTGAATTTTGAAAAAATTTTTATTAAAATGCCTCAAAATAATTGAATTTTCGGGAATAATTTGGTTATTTATCAACATAACTGAATTCTTCCGAAGAAATATTTATGTAAATAATTGAATTCTTGGGAAGAATTGTATTAAAATCTAAAAAAATAATTTAATTATTTTAAAAAAAATTAATTAAAATTATATGTAAAATAATTGCTTTCTATCGAACAATTTTATTAAAATATTTGAAAATAATTGAATTCATGTGAAAAATTCTAATATTTTTACAATTAATTGAATTCTTCTAAAAAATTTAAAGAAAAGCGTTTTTTAATAATTAAAATTAAATTTTTAAGAATAATTGAATAATTAAAATCCTACCAAGAATTTTATTATTTATGAAAAAAATTGAATAGTTGGTAAGAATTTTATAAAAATTTTCAAAAATAATTGAATTCCTGCGAAGAATTTTATTATTTATGATAATAATTGAATTATTGCGAAAAATGTTATTAAAATATTTGAAAACAATTGAATATCTGTAAATAATTCTAATATTTTTTAAATAATTGAATTCTTTGATGAATTTAATTATAAGAATTTATTTTCACTAAGAATTTATTAAAATTTCCAAAAATAATTGAATTTCTGAAAGGAATTTATTATTTTTGAAAATAATTGAATTATTGCGAAAAATTTTATTAAAATGTTTGAAGAGAATTGAATTTCTGTGAAAAATGTTGTTATTTTTGAAATTAATTGAATTCTTTATAAGAATTTTACAAAATTTGTTTTAAATAATTAATTTTTTCGAAATATAATAAATATTATGAAAATTTTATTATATTTTATTATATATTATTTAATTGAATTCTGTTAGAAAATTTTATTTATGAGAATAATTGAATTTTTCTATTAATTAATTTAATATTGTAATAACAAATAATTGAAATTCTTCGATGAGTTTTATTATTTATGAAAATAATTAAATTATTACTTAAAATTTTATTAATAATTTTCTTAAATAATGGAGTTTCCATGAAAAATGTTATTATTAGTGAAAGTAATTGAATTATTGTGAAGAATTGTATAAAAATTTTGTTAAATAATTGATTTTTTGAATTTTTTTTGAAAATTCTATTCTAAATTAATTGAACTCCTGTGGAAAGTTTATTATTTATAAAAATAATTGTTTATTATTTATAAAAATAATTGAATTTTGGATGAATTTTATCAATTTTTTTAAATAATTGAATTTTTTTGCGAAACTTTATGAAAATATTAGGTATTGAAAATAATTAAATTTCGAATATTTTTTAAAAATAATTGTATCGTTTTAAAGAATTTGATTATAATTTTTTATAATAGTTTTTCGATTTCTAGTGTTAGCAAATTTAAAGTAGTGAAAATTCTCAACAAAAATTAAATATAAATTAAAGTTAATTAAATTAATTAAATTATTATATTTATTACTATTCAATCGCAAAGTAATATTTAATGGATTGAATAGTGAAAATAAACAAGAAAATAATTAGAGTTATGAAAAAGAAAAGGCAATAATTTTTTCCTTTTCTTACCAAAAAGCTATTTAATATTGAAGCGAAGAAATTTTTGTTTGTTCGTTAAAAAATATAATCCCTTGAGGAAAAAAATGTATGTTTAAAAATATGATGCAATTCATATATTCAACAAAGCAAATTTTGCGAAAAAAATTACATATGGAAAAAAGGTGAGAACAGGTTGAAGCGATTAGTATGCATTGGCAGTTTTGCATCAGAAACGGTATCGATGCAAAAAACTTAGTTATGCGTATAATTTTATATACGTGTTATGGTGATAACCGGGAGATAAGAATATTATATGCAAAATATGGCAATTTTAACGGATTTCTGATCATCCTTATAAATTTTAGATTTTTAAAAATCAAACTTCCGTTTCATTTTTCACTCTTTTTATAATATAAATCGTTATTTTTTTCAAATTGGCGCATATATGAAAGCTATTTATAGCTTTCGCTTAGTGTTTGCTTTAAACAAAAAAATAATTTGATTCGAGAGAATATTTTCATTTGATAATAGACAAGAAAACAATTTTTTAAGTACAATTCGAGAATTTTAAAATATAAAATTAAAATTTTATTACAAAACAAATATTTTATTAGTTAGGTATTTAGCTAACTAATAAAATATTTGTATAAGTATAAAATTCAATTATTATAATTTTTAAAAATTGCTTTTAATATAATAAATTTTTTTTTAAATTTGGGGGAAGGGAATCTTCACCAGGAACAGTGATAAATTTATCTAGAATAGCGAAAGCGAGCGAAATAACAAAAACTTTTGCTAATATATTAGTGAAATTTGTAGCTGTTTCAGAAAAAGATATTTTTTGTCTTGTATTCCGAATTTTTTGAATAAAAATAGAAGAAACAAAATGATTTTCCTTTTGGCAAAAATTGTCAAAAAAAAAAATGTTACGTAATTTAAATAAACTGATCTTGAGGGCGAAAAAAATTAAAGACAAAACTAAACTCGAGAGGATAAGTAAGCAAGCAGCTGTTTATCCGAGCGATGATATCTTTCAAGGAGAGAATATCGAGAGCATGAACATCTGTCTTACCACTTTCGATCTATCGAAATTTTTACCCCATTAAATATTGCCACACAATATCAAGATTTATCATTGTTGTATTTATAAATCTATATTTGCCAACTCGAGTAAATTTTTCGATTTTTTTTTTTTTTTTTGCAAAAAGATCTTCGATATATCAGCGTGGACAAAAAACGTTATTCACCCGGTCATCGAGCAAGCAAAGCACGTTCACCGGCCTATCGCGTCTAATTATCGAGAAAATTGCCCGATATCTTGCGAATGTATATGCATGGAATATATGCACACAGAAACTCGTGATACACTTTCAAAAGCGTATATAGATGGCCTACACCAATATCGATTTAAGTATCGAAGCATCGGGCGACCATTTTTCCTTTTCTTTATTTTTTTTTTTTTTTTTTTTTTTTTGTCAGACTCGTTATGACTCTATTCGACTTTATTGCCTTCATGACGCTTCGATTATGCGGGATATTGGCTATACAAAGTGGAACCGACAATATTAAAATTTAAAGTTTTGATGAAACGAAAGTCTCAGAGAGAGTGGAGATAATAAATTTTCTTACGCTTCGTATTTATTTTTCTAAAATTCAATTTAATGGGGGTTTTTTTTTTGGCAAAAGTACTTAATTACTTGCAAATAGTAATCGTTGTTTGCATTTTGTTTGGAAGAGAATTGAAGAGTCTGGTAGAGAATTCTTTTTTTAATAGTAAAATTTTTATTTAGAGTGTTATATGGCTTAGGGGCAAAGTGCTAAACTGAAATGGAGAAAAGGACCTAGGTTTCTCTTCCCGGTAAAGACGACGAGTTTTTTCACTTATTACACAGGAAAAAAAAGTCTGACTCCGTTTACACCTTAATGAAAATTCAAGGTGTGTATAATAAAAATTTTAATTGAAAAAGAAATTAATAAATTTCGTTCATTTAAACTTTCATAATTTGATGATGATAAAAATGACTCTAATGTTCATGTGGAAATATTTTTTATTAAATATTTTCAAAATTCTTTGCTATTCTTTGGAAATTCGAAATTCTTTCTAATTTCGAAAAACAATTTTCCTCTTTTTTATTGGAAAAGAAGAGCGAAAAGTTTTAAACTTATTTAGGTAATTATACTTATTAATTACTATTAGTTAATATTTAAAAAAGAATTAGCGAAATTGAAAAAGTTTCTAGTTTATGTTCTCAAAATTCTCCTTCTTTATTTCTTTTTCTTTTGCGAATCTTTTCCGCCCCTTTGATTACAACGCGTCGGATGATGATTGATTTTGGCCGATCGGTTACGTAGTAATCGTTATTAATTATCAATAATCGAGGTAAAAGCGCTCCTATATATGATTGATCGCTGGCCAAGAAAACAATTCCATGACCTACTGCATATTTTCATCGCATGTATATTTGCGTGTCTATTAATAAGAGAAAATGTAAAATAACCCCTTTTCTTCGATTTTGCAGTGAGTCTCCTAAAAGTGAAATTTTCAATTTTTCGTTATTCATAAAATCTATTCGCTAATGGTTATTAACAATTTTTTATATACATATTCAAAAAACATTTATTTGATTCAAATCAACGATTACTTGTCTATTATCAAATAAATATTACCTCGAATCAAATAATTGGTATTTTTAATCAAAGGAATTTTTTCAGTGCAAATTTTGAACGTTCAAATAAACAAAGATTTTTTTTTATTTTAATATTATCGAAAAATTCTTTACTAAATTAAAAAGTAATGTACACTTAATGTTTACTTAGTTAAAAATTAATGTTTTTTTAAATAGAATAACATTTTTGGAATTTCAATTAAATATAAATTCAAAAGCAACAAAAATAAAAAAAAGAACAAAACAAAACAAAAATAACAAAAATATTTTCGTTCAAAACTTTAGGGACATTTCATTAAAATAATAATTTTGCGTCCTTTTTAAAATGATATTTATTTTAAATCTTTAGCATCACAGTTTTTCTAAGGATATGGAATTGAGTCAAAAAACGAATCAAAACGTTGCTTCGCAACGCTTTTGGTTCGTTTTTTGTTTCAATTTGATATCCTTAAAAAAAACTGTGATATTCAAAGCAATATAAAAAAAATTTTCAAAGAAAAAGTGATGTAGTTTAAAAAAAATAAATTAAAATATTAAAGTATAGTATATTTCTAGAATATACAACTAAAATTCTTCTTTAGGTTAATTTTTTTAAAATAATTTTCGAAAAGTTCTTTGAGAATATTCAAATTCTTTTGTTTACAATTTAATTTTATGAAATTTCGATTATTCTGACATTCTACAATTAAATAAATTAGAAATTAGAAACTTTAAATAATTAAAATAAAATCCATTAAACTTTTTGAAAAAAATTAATTCTACAGAATTTTTAATTAAAAGTATGAAAAGTTCAAATTTTCAAAGATTTTAATTTGAAACCTTTTGAAAATTCAATTATTTCTAAAAATCCACACTATAATGCTTTCAATTTTCAATTATAATCTAAAATTTTAACTGAAATTCATTTTTAAATCAATATTTATTAGAAAATTCTACGAGAATTCAATTATTTAACTACAAAAATAAATATTTTATTAAATAATTAAATGTTTCATAAAATTAAATTTTTATAAAAAATTTTATCAACAAAATTTTTAAATAATTTAATTCTCCTGACAAATTTTAATAAAATTTTTAAGAATAATTTCACTTTTCGAGGAATTTGATGAAAATTGTATTAAAAATAATTTAAATTCTGCCAAGAATTTTATTATAAGTTTTGAAAATAATTGAATTTCGAAGAGGAATTTTATTTTTCATAAAGATAATTGAAATTTTGACAAGAATTTTTGTAAATTTTTGAACATAATTGGATTTCTGCGAAGAATTATAATACTTTTCAAAATAATTGAATTCTTGAGACAATTTTTATTAAGATTTCTTTTTTAATAATTGAATTCTTTTGTGAAAATTTATTGAAATAGTAGACATTGAAAATAATTGAAGTTTGTCAAATTTTTGAAATTAATTAAATTTCTACAAAGAATTTTATGGAAATTATTTTGAAAAAAATTTTATTGTTACAAAGAATTTCATTATTTATGAAAATAATTCAATTTTTTGAAGAAATTTAATTAAAAATGTAATGAAAATGATACTTAAATTGTAATAAATAAATTGTAGTAAAAGTTTTTTAAATAATTGAATTCCTTTGTTGAATTTTAATAAAATTTTTAAGAATAATTAAATTTTTGTGCAATCCTATTAAAATTGTATTAAAAATTTAAAAAAATTGAATTTTGAAGAGGAATTTTATTTTTTGTAAAGATAATTAAAATTTTGACGAGAATTTTTGTAAATTTTTCTAACATAATTGGATTTCTGCGAAGAATTATAATACTTTTCAAAATAATTGAATTCTTGAGACGAATTTTATTAAGATATCTTTTTAAATAATTGAATTCTTTTGTAAAATTTTATTGAAATAGTAGACATTGAAAATAATTGAATTTTGGCAAATTTTTGAATTTAATTAAATTTCTATAAAGAATTTTATGAAAATTATTTTGAAAAAAATGTTACTGTTACAAAGAATTTCATTATTTATGAAAATAATTCAATTTTTTGAAGAAATATAATTAAAAATGTATTGAAAATATTACTTAAATTGTAATAAATAAATTGTAGTAAAAGTTTCTAAAGTAATTGAATTTCTTTGCTGAATTTGAATAAAATTTTTCAGAATAATTGCATTTTTCGAGGAATTCCATTAAAATTGTTTTAAAAATGAAAAATAATTGAAAGTCTGCGATGAGTCTTATATTATGTATTTATGAAAATAATTGAATCCCTGTAAAAAATGTTATTGTTTATGAAAATTATTATTATTATTATTATTATTATTATTATTATTATTATTATTATTATTATTCATTTTTTATTTATGAAAATCATTGAATAATAATTTATGAAAATAATTTGTAAATAAATTATTTAATGATAAGCATTTTGCTAAAGTAGAAAAATATTTTCCATCTGTGGACCAATCGAATCTGAAGACCAATCGAGTTGGAGAGAGAGAAAGGGGTGGGGTGGGGGGAAGATGGACTGGTCGTGATAACGCCGCGAGGCCGGTAACTGCTGTAATTGTCGGTGATTAGAGGAGTCATAATTACCGGTCCGCGTATAGTGTCCATTCATTCTCTTGGTGCATTTTCCTTTTCATCTTCCTTACCCCTTTTACCCCTGTTTATACACATATATATGCGTATATATATGTATACATATTTATATACGTATATATAAATATATATTTGCACACATATATTTAATATACAAATGTATATATACGATCCTTTTTGCTTTCTCGTATCAATCATATACATAAATTTTCCTTCAAGCGATATCCGATATTCTTGCAATTTTATAATTTGCCTCGTTAAGAAAATTCCTAATATAAACGATGCGAGAGTTTATTGTTTATATCTAGGATTGATCTAGACTTGATGAAATATTCGGTGATCGCAACTAGTAATTAAAATTCACCTTGGAGATTATATCGATATTAAAAAAGTACGTTTATAACGATGAGGGAAGAGAGGTGGTGTTTTGATTAATGGCGATTGTTTCAAGAGAAGCGCGATAATAAAATATTAAAATCGAGTATATTTTTTTTTCTCTAATTATATAATATATTTCAAGAATAATCACCTTCTAAGCCAAAAGGTATATGAACTAAATATTACTATAGTAATACTTTAATAATTTAATTTTAATCTAATTTCAATATTTTATAGATTTTAATAATTGAGATTCTGGTTCATAGCCGAAAACCACAAATTATGCATATTAATAATATTTAATATTCGTATGTATACGAAAAAATAAAATTTAAAAGTCCAAAAGTAAAAAAATTAAAAAGCGTTCATTTTTACCCTTGGGAAAAAAAGGAACCATTAGTGGCTTAAATTATAAATAAAATACATTATTGATGGATAATTATGAATAATAAAAACATAAAATAATAGTAATACCTTCTCATATGATAAAAGAATGTGAAAAATTAAATTCGGATGGGAAATTTTTTCGAAAGTTAAAAAATGATGAGCGCAAAAATGTTTGTGACGATACAGTTTCATTTCGCGTATGTGCACAACACACGATGGGAACAATTAAAAACTACTTTAATAACACCCCTTGAAAGAAACCGCCTATTATAATGGCGTGCATAGACAGTCGTTTCAAACTCGAAGAACCTAAAACCCTTTTTATCTTCACTATGCCAAAAGCGTTCTGTTTTTTCGAGTGACGAGGGTGTCTACATCGTATATCTCCCGCAATATTTTGACACACGAATCCTAACTGAAATTAT
Source organism: Leptopilina heterotoma (assembly GCF_015476425.1). Classification (NCBI taxonomy): domain Eukaryota; kingdom Metazoa; phylum Arthropoda; class Insecta; order Hymenoptera; family Figitidae; genus Leptopilina; species Leptopilina heterotoma. The sequence goes on along the minus strand of NW_025110953.1, from coordinate 508,204 downwards.
ACACTGAAACAAATATATATACTTCACCGTCACTATTTTTTTTCTAGCACACTTACAATAAAAACAATATTTACAAATATTAAACTTTCGAAAACCAATATTAAATAAATAATTAATCCTTACCCTTGTGTCACAATTTATCGCACTTTGCTAGAGCCCCCCCCCCCTCTCCCTTGTCACGTAAAATTTCTTAAATTGGAAAACATTAACTAAATTTTATTCACGATAATAATTTATTAATTATGTAATCAAATTTTATTCAGTGAATTTAATATAATTATTATTTCATAAACAGATTTCGCACTCGTTAATTAATTTTAAAAAATAGCAAAAAATAGCTTTCAAAATTAAAAAAATAGTAAAAAAGTAGCTATCGAAAAATTAAACTTGACGATAAAAAAAATTTGTTTTAGACACTTTGTAAAACTGACAAAAAATTCATTCTATATTTTATTTTAGTGACTTTTTCCTAATTTTCATCAAAAATATTTACGTCTTTCTTATCCTGCTAATAAATTGAATTCCTGCAACGAATTTTATTATTCACAATAGAATTTAAATACTTATAAAAATCATTTAATTCTTGCGAAGATTTTTACAAAATTTTGATTAAATAATTGAATTCAGTTTGCAAATTTTATAAAAATAGTAGATATTGAAAATCATTGAATTGCGAAAACCTTTTTTAAATAATTAAATTTTACGAAGAATTCTATTAAAATTTTTGACAATAATTAAATGTCTTTGTGGCATTTTATTACATTTTTTTGAAAATAATTGAATTCCTAAAAAGCATTTTTATTATTTATGAAAATAATTGAATTCTTGCGAACGATTTTATTAGAATTTTTTTAAATAATTGAATTTCCAAAAATAATTATTGTTGATGATATTGACGAATATTGACGAATATTGTTATTTATGAAAATAATTGAATTTTGCAAAGAATTTTATTAAAATGCCTCAAAATAATTGAATTTTCGTGAATAATTTTTTTATTTATCGTAATAATTGAATTCTTTTGAAGAATTATTTATGTAAATAATTGAATTCTTGGGAAGAATTTTATTAAAATCTTAAATAATAATTGAATTATTTCAAAAAAATTTAATTAAATTTTATGTAAAATAATTGATTTCTTACGAAGGTTTTTACAACAAATTTTTTAAATAATTGAACTCTGTTTGGAAATTTTATGAAAATAGTATAGATATTAAAAATCATTGAATTGCGAAAAGTTTTTAAAAATAATTAAATTTTACAAAAAAATTCTATTAAAATTTTTGACAATAATTGAATGTCTGTGTGGTATTTTATTAAAATTTTTTGAAAATAATTGAATTCCTAAAAAGCATTTTATTATTTATGAAAATTATTTATGTAAATAATTAAATTCTTGTGAAGAATTTTATTAAAATCTAAAAGAATAATTTAATTATTTCAAAAAAACTTAATTAAAATTGTGTTTAAAATAATTGATTTCTTTCAAACAATTTTATTAAAATATTTGAAAATAATTGAATTCTTGTGAAAAATTCTAATAATTTTTTAATAATTGAATTCTTTCAAGCAAATAAAAAACTTGTTTGAAATAATTGATATTTTAGGAATTGCATTATTTATGAAAATAATTAAAAAGAGAATTGAATTGCTGTGAAAAATTTTGTTATTTTTGAAAATAATTGAATTTTTCATAAGAAGTTTATAAACATTGTTTTAAATAATTAATTTTTTCGAAATATAATAAATATTCACAAAATTTTATTTTAAACTATTGAATATGTGGAAAATTTTATTTCTATGAGAATAATTGAATTTTTCTATTAATTGATTTAAAATATTATTAGGTACAAATAATTGAAATTTTTCGATGAGTTTTATTATTTATGAAAATAATTGAATTCTTGCTTAGAATTTTATCAAAAATTTGTTTAAATAATTGAATATCTATTAAAAATGTTATTATTAGTGAAAGTAATTGAATTATTGTAAAGAAATGTATAAAAATTTGGTTAAATAATTGATTTTTTCATAATTTTTTTGAAAATTCTATTTTAAATTAATTGAATTCCTGGGAAAATTTTATTTATGAAAATAATTGAATTTTTGATAAATTTTATCAATTTTTTTTTTTTAAATAATTGAATTCTTTTGCGAAATTTTAGAAAAATACTAGATATTGAAAATAATTGAATTTCGATTATTTTTTGCAAATAATTGAATCGTTTTAAAGAATTTGATTATAATTTTTGAGAATAGTTTTTTGTTTTCTATTATTAGCGAATTTAAAGTAGTGTAAATTCTCAAAAAACAGAAATAGTAGCTTTTAGTGGCTGAAATCTAAAAAAAATTACCCAAATAGTAGCATAACGTATATAAAAAGTAGTAAATTGTAGGTTTTATTAGATGAATGCAAAGCCAGCAATTATTTCATATGCGGTACAATATTAATTTGATTTGCGAAACTAATATTCCTTTTTCTTTTATTAATTTTCCAAACAAATATTCGCTCTGTAAGGAGGGAAGAATTCCTCTTGTATTGACAGGTGAAGAATAATACCTAAATTTTGTTCGCACCCCTTTTTTCCCCGTATATGTCTTGCGGAACTTATTTTCAACCCTTTGACGCGTTTGCACATTTAGCGTTGTAGTCCTTTAGGAGTATTCCTCTTATGACGGGCGCACAACACAAACCCAACAATTAAATCCCTCTCGGACAGACGGGCTGCTATTATCGCTGAGTTATCGTTTCGGGACTCGAGAAGCATTGTCGGGGTACCAGAGGGGTTTTGTATATATATATATATATACCCAACCGGTCGCGGTTTGACATGCCTCTCGATTAATGTCTAGAGTAATTAGCCAAAGCTCTCGTGTGCACCCACCAACAGGGATCCTAGGGAATCGTTGATTTCGAGAAACTCACATACCATTAATACATATATGTATATGTATGTATTAAAAGCACGTACACACCTCTGTACCAACTCGATTTATCTACAGCCATTGCTTCTTGATTTATTACAAGAGATACGATCACGTTATTATTCTTTTCTTTCTTTATTTTTTTATTTCTCTTTTATTTTTGTGACGTGAGAAATTTTTCGACGACGAGAATAATTAAAGATTCACAAATGCGTCTCTTTTTTTTCCTATCGCAAATCTATAGAACGACTTTCGCATGGGATAATATCGATGATATGAAATCGCGTTCAATGTTCCGTTAGACGGAAATAGGTCCGTTAAGCAAATATAGGTATAGAAGAGGAATTGATTTAAAATGAGATGAAAAAAGAAATTGTTAAAAGTTGTGGGGATTCGAACGTATGACGAGTAATTTGATTTCTATGGCTTAATGACTATGACCAACTTGAATTAAAACTTGCCATCGAGTGAAAAAATCTATTTAAACCAAATAGAATTTAATGGTGTAAAATAAAAGTATATTTTTTCTACGCTTTTTAACTAAAATTCAACTTTAAATCAATATTATTATGAACTTTTTTTGAAAAAGTTATATTTGAGAATTTTCAAATCCATTTATTTACAAAACAATTTTACCAAATTCCGATTATTCCGGAATTATTCAATTAAAAGTTATATTAGAAAATAAAAACTTTAAATAATTTAAAAAAAATATTCAACTTAACTTTTTCAAAACAATTAATTCTACAGAATTGTCAGTTAAAAGTATCAAAAATTCTGATTTTCAACGACTTTAATTTCAAACCTTTTTTTGAAATTTAATTATTTCTAAAAATTCACGTCATAATGCTTTTAATATTTATTTATTATCTAAAATTTCCACTAAAATTCATTTTTTAATTAAATTTTGAAAAATTTTAATTTTAAACCTATAAAAACTTCAATTATTTCTAAAAACTTACGTTAAAAATGAATTTTAGTTAAAAATTTTAAAAATAATTGAATATTAAAAGCATTAGCTTTTAATATTTAATTATTATTAAAATTTTTAATCACTTTTTATATTTAAAAATTCTACTAGAATTCAATTATTCATATATAAAAATTAATAATTTATTGAAAAATTGAATTTTTCTTAAAAGTGAATTTTCATAAAGAACTGTTTCAACAAATTTATAAAGAATTAAATTCTTTAAATAAATGTTAATAAAGTTTTTAAAAATAATTGAATTTTTCGAGAAATAAGATTAAAAGTGAATTGAAAATAATTGAAATTTTGCAATGAGTTTTAATATTTATAAAAATAATTGTATTATCGCGAAGAAATTTATAAAAAAATTATAATAATAATTGAATTTCTATTAAATTTTTATTATTTCTTAAAATAATTAAATCTTTAAGTAGAATTTTATTAAAAAATTGTTTAAAGAAATTAATTTTTCAGGAAAATTTTATTAAAATAGTACGTATAGATATTGAAAATTATCGAATTGATGAAAATTTTTGAAAACAATTGAAATATTACAAAGAATTTTATTAAAACTTTTGAAAATAATCGAATTATTGCTAAAAAAAATTCTAAAAAATTTATAATAATAATTGAATTCCTGTTAAATTTTTATTATTTCTGAAAATAATTTAATCTTTTAAGTAGTAGAATTTTATAAAAAAAATTTCGAAATAATTGAATTCTTTTAGAAAATTAGAAAAAAATCATTAAATTGAGAAAAATTTATGAAAATAATTGAAATATTGCAAAATATTTTATTAAAATTTTTGAAAATAATTAAACTATCGAGAAGAAAATTTTAAAAAATTTATAATAATAATTGAATTGCTGTTAAATTTTTATTATTTCTGAAAATAATGAAATCTTTGAGTAGAATTTTATTACAATTTTTTTAAATAATTGAATTCTTCCAGAAAATTTTATTAAAATAGTAGATATTCAAAATCATCGAAATGATGAAAATCTTTTAAAGCAATTGAAATTTTGCAAAGAATTTTATTAAATTTTTTGAAAATAATTGATTTATCGCGAAGAAATTTTTAAAAAAATTATAATAATTTATAATAATTGGATTCCTGTTAAATTTTTATTATTTATGAAAATAATTAAATCTTTGAGTAGAATTTTAATTACAAAAATTTCTAAATAATTAAATTATTTTAGAAAATTTTATTAAAAAAATGGGTATCCAAAAAAATTATTGAATTAAGGAAATTTTTTAAAAATAATTGAAATTTTGCCAAGAATTTGATTAAAATTTTTGAAAATAATTAAATTTTGGAAAAGAATTTTATTATAGTAGATTATAGAAAATCATTGAATTGTGAAAAGTTTTTAAAAATAATTAAATTCTGTACAGAATTCTATTAAAATTTTTGACAATAATTGAATGTTTGTGTGGTACTTTATTTATTTTTCTAAATAATTAAATTTCTAAGAAGCCTTTATTATTTGTGAAAATAATTGAATTCTTGCGAATGATTTTATTAGTATTTTTTAAAATAATTGAATTTCGTAGAAGAAATTTATTACTTTTAAAAATAATTGAATTCTTGTGATGAATGTTGTTACTTATAAAAATAATTAAATTTTGCAAAAAATCTTATTAAAAGCTAAAAAAAAATTGAGTTATTTCAAAAAAATTTAATTAAAATTGTTTTTCCAATAATTGATCTATTTAGAACAATTTTATTAAAATATTTAAAAATAATTGAATTCCTGTAAATAATTCTAATATTTTTGTAAATAATTGAATTCAACCAAAGAATTTAAAAAAAATATTTCTTTAAATAATTCATTTTTTCCAGGAATTGAAAATAAATTTATAAGAATAATTTCATTTTTCGAGGAATTCGATTAAAATTGAATTAAAAATAATTGAAATCCTGCGATGAATTTTATTATTTATAAAAGTAATTGAAAATAGTTGCTAAGAATTTTATTAAAATTTTCAAAAATAATTGAATTCCTGAGAAAAATTTGCCAAGAATTTGATTAAAATGTTTGAAAATAATTAAATTTTGAAGAAGGATTTTATTATTTATAAAGATAATTTAAATTTTGAAGAGAATTTAAAAAGAAATTTGAAAATAATTAAATTCTTGCAAAAAATTTTATTACTTTTTAAAATAATTAAGTTTCTGCAATCATTTTTAACTTCTCCAGAATTCAATTTTTTTTAGTAATTTTAACTAAAATTCTTCTATAAATCATTATTTTTAATAATTGATTTAATATATGTATATCAAAAAATTTAAACTAATTTCAATAGAATTCGAATTATTTAAATTTTTCAAAAGGCTTTGTATTAGAATTCGTGCGGTAGTTTAATAGTTTATAAAGCAAACAAAAAAAACCGAAATTAAGAATTTTCTAATGAATTCTAAAAAATTTAATTTTTTCCAGTACTTTCAATAAAAATCCCTGACTTTTTCCTGAATTCCCTGTTCTGTGCAATTCTGTAATAGAACAGGCGTAAGGATTTGACTAATATATTTTATTATTACTATCAGTATTAATTAATATTATTATTATAAAAATATAATTTCGATTGTGATGATTACAAATAATTTTTTTAACACTTATATAATTAAAAACCTAATTAAAGTTTTAGACCTTGTCAGAATAATCAAAAATATTTATTTATTTCTTTAAAAAAAAAAGTGAGCGAAATATATGAAATTTTGTAAAAACAAAGGCTTGAAACAAAATGTGAAGTACAATTTTCCCTCTCACGGCTAATAATCGATGAATCATTATATAACTTTTAGTCGGTTCAGTGATTTAATTTTAATTTGAGATTGTTACAACGAACGGGTAAATATAAGCCAGATGCGGATAACCGCGCTCACTCTGGAGGGGCGCACACGCTATCCATTCACTTTTATATATTCTTTACTGATCAAATCGTTCAATGAACGTATTGAATAAATTCAAATGCACTTGGAAATGAATATGTTCAACAAAATAATGCTGGAAGTAATTTTATCGATTTATCCGAAATTTCGCCTCGGGACATTCCCTCATTAGTTACCATTTTTTCTTTTCATTGTTTCATTATATTTCACGTTTACTTTTCTTTTTTCAATCTTTTCTTATTTCTTTCTCTCTTTTTTCTTTAGATAAGTAAGAGAGAAAAAAGGAATTTCAATTATGATTATATATACTTCACAAGAGATTCATTTACATAAAATTATTTCGTTAAATTCAAGTATAGAATATATTTTAATAGAAAAAAAGAAATTGTGAAAAAATAGAAATAGTGAATATAAAATAACTTGGTGATAAATTAAAATAAATATAAATATTTAATATTTATTATTTATTATTAATATTTAATTTTTTATATACATTTTTAAAAAAAACTTTAAAAACGTAAAGTACCTAAGTGTTAATTTTATCTCAGGCAAGTCCCGAAATTTTAAACAAAAAATATTCCGACTTCCGGTATTTAAGGTAAAAAATTCATTGAATATAGATAATAAATGTATGAGAGAGTGAGTTTAAAAAAACTTCAATAATTATGGAAGCAGGTGTCGATGGTTGTAAGATAAAATTAGTGATTTATGTTATAATAAAGTTGCAAGTTTTGTTCATTATAAAAGAATTCACACTGAAAGTATAATTTATGATTGAGGATATATCCGATGGAGAAGATGGTTATTATAAGGGTGGACCTTGAAGTTTTGCGATACTGATTAAGAGAAGAGAAGAAAAAACAGCTTCAATGAATTGAAAAAGAAAAAAAACTGTATGTAACTCACATATGTGTGCAATAACTATATGCATTCAATAGAAAGAGGTCATAATGAATTATTGCCTCAATTTTCCAAATATAAATAAGTAAACACAAGAAAATTATTGAATTGTCAATAATTGTTATTTAATTAAATTCTCTTAATTACATCTGAAAAACTATCAATTTATTGATGAGGATCAATTGAAACTTTAATTATATATACATACTTGAAGCAATTGAAAATGTTTTTCACTTTATATTCGAAATTACTTCAAGAGAAATATTTATTATTGAATCAAATGCATTTTTCTGTACGTTCGTTAACGAGGAATAAAGGAAAAAATTTTGTTTCTTCTAAATTGTTGATAATAAACGTTGTGAACTTCTTTAAAGTAAATATTTATTTATATTTGATATTTAATATATTAGGGGGAGGGTACACTGATATTTTAAATTATATCAAGAAAATAATTTAAATATTTCATAAAATTATATTTCTAAGGTAATTCAAGGTGACTAGTTTTTTATAAAAAAAATTTCCGCTCAGAATTATTTTTCCCGGTCGTAAAGAATAAAACAATCAAAAATTATTTTCAATAATTCGAATTATTTTCTAGAAATTTTAACTAAAATTCGTTTCTAATTCAATTATTTTTATTTTTTAAATATTTTTTGAGAAAGTGCCTTAAAAATTCAATTTTATGGAATATTTAAATTATTATTTATTATACATAGTTCATGCCTTTCGGCTTTGAACGACAAATAATTAAAATTATTTTCTTGATGTAATTAAAAATATCGATTTACCCTCCCATTAATATTAAATTTAAAACATTTTTTTAGCTATTTAATTTGAATTTATGTATTTGGTGGTAATCGACGTTTTGATTTTGGTATTTTCGAAAGAGAGAAAAAAAAGGGAGATAGAGAGAGAGAGAAAGAGAGAAAATGAGGAAAAAAAGTGAAATAGTGACTGACAGCGGAAAGAAATTACGTGTATTATGGAATTTTTTTTCAAGCGTTTCTCGTGAGATCAGTGCATTAAATAACTTGAGCGTTCAGTACGATGAATAACGATAGACCATTATAAAGCATAAATCGCAAAAGCAGGCCTGCGGGGTGATGAACCGTCATTATAATGCGATTTAGTCGGCGCTTTAGCAGCTGGTAATACAGTCGCGAAAGAACCGACATCCTTACGTTATATATATACACCACATATATATATACGATACGGAATTTCCATAAAGGACCGACAAAATTTGAAAAATTTGAATATTCTCTCGACCTTACATCCATGATATCGAACAAGTTATCCCTTCAACCGTGGCGATCTCTAAAATCTCTTATTCTCTTAAGTATCCTCTCCATGTATACACATTTGCCCCTATTTTCATAAAAAATTACCACCTCGTTAAAATGATGGATTTCTTAATTAATTTACATTATAAATTCCTATACTTTTACTCATTATATATATTCATTTCTATATATACTTTTTTGGCTATTTTTCATTTTGATATTCTTCATTTATTTTTTATTTCGATTTTTTAAACGTTGCGGTGAAGTTTACACAAATTTTATCATCCGCAATGATTTTAGGGTTGCCACGCTTTTGGTCTTTTCAAATTCCCTGATACTTTTCCAGGTTAAAAAACTAAAATATTTAATCATAATTTTTCATATAGAAATTAAAATTTTCAAAAATTTGAAATTCGATAATTTTATAAGAATATTATTAAAAAACATGAAGAAATCGATCAGTCCGAGTCTTCGACTCGGAGCAATCGATATCTTCATGTTTTATAATAATTAAAACTTGCTACTTTGTGACTATAACTTCTTAAAAAATTATTTTCATCATATATTATTCATTTCTAGAATATTCAACTAAAATTCTTCTTTAGGTCAATTTTCTTATAATAATTTTTAAAAAAGTTCTTTTAGAATTATCAAATTTTTTTGTTTACAATTTAATTTTACGAAATTTCGATTATTCAGACATTCCTCAATTAAATATATTAGATTAGAAATTAAAAACTTTAAATAATTAAAATAAAATCCATTAAACTTTTTGAAAAAAATTAATTCTACAGAATTCTTAATTAAAAGTATGAAAAGTTCAAATTTTCAAAGATTTTAATTTGAAACCTTTTGAAAATTCAATTATTTCTAAAAATTCACGCTATAAAAATTATTTTTTAAAAAATTTTATTGTTACAAAGAATTTCATTATTTATGAAAATAATTCAATTTTTTGAAGAAATTTAATTAAAAATGTATTGAAAATAATACTTAAATTGTAATAAATAAATTTTAGTAAAAGTTTTTTAAATAATTGAATTCCTTTGCTGAATTTTAATAAAATTTTTAAGAATAATTACATTTCTCGAGGAATTCCATTAAAATTGTATTAAAAATTAAAAATAATTAAAAATCTGCGATGAATTTTATTATGTATTTATGGAAATAATTGAATCCCTGTAAAAAATGTTATTATTTATAAATATTTGTAAATAATTGGAAAACATTTCTTCCACCCTAAAAACAATATTTTTCGTTTAGAAATTCTTATTTTTCGAAATGTTGATAAAGAAATATTGTTAGAATTCTTGAAAATCAACTTTTGAAGAATTTTGATTGTAAATTTTGAAAATAATTGAATTAACAAAAATTTTAATGAAAAATCTTTAAAGGTAAATTTAAAAATGAAAATTAGCTTCTAATTTTTTAAAATTCAATATTTTTAATATTTTTAATTACATCTTTCCAAAAATAATAACATTTTAGAATTATTTTTAACATTTTGGAGAAAACAATAATGTTCAAAATTTTTAATTAAAATTCATCAAAAAATTCATTAGTTTTTTTAAATTATACAAAAATGCTTTTAAGAAATACAATTATTTTCGAAAAATGACATTAATAAAATATTTTTAAAAACTAATTATTAGAATTGCTTTGAAATAATTTTTTAAGAATCAAAATTTACTTTATTGATTTATTAAAATTTTTGAGAAATCATGATCCTGTTTATAATTAAAATTCTTCAAAAATTTGATCGTTTTTATTTATAATTTTCAAAAATACAATTATTTTAAAAAGATTTTACCAAATTTTAATTGTTTGAAAATTTTTCAAAATTGAAAAACTATTATCGTTGAAAAATTTTTTAAAAATATTTTTAAAAAATTAATTGTAAGAATTTCTTGATTATAATTTTTTGAAAATATTATACCTTAATAACTTAAGAAAAAACTATGGAGAGTCACAATTATTTTAAAAATTGAGTTTATGTATTTAAATAATTGAGTTCTAGAAGAACTTTTGGAAAATTATTTAAATTAATTGATTCAGAGATGAAGTTTAGTTGAAAATTGTAGAAAATAATTAAATCCAAGAAGAGTTATAATTATTATTAAAATTCATAAATTTTTACTCATTTTCCGACAACAATATACTATATTGTGAAAAAATATCTAACTCGAAAAGTTAAAAAGAAAAATAAATTTTACAAAATGAAGAAAAGACAAAAGACAGGTGAAATTCAATTATTCCGCGCTGCTTCTTCTTTTGCGATCGTTGTTTGATTTTTTTTTTGAAGAACGAAAACTTCGTATAATTTTCAATTGAAAGAAATTGTCGTGATTTTTTGTGTCGCCGGCATGACTTTTGTGGCGGCGAATTTAACAAAAAAAAAAAGGGAAAAAGAGAGAAAAAAATTAACTGCCACTCTCAGAAGCCTCTCTTGTTCTTGTTAAAGTACTTCGGGGGTCTCTTGAAGAATATACCGTCCCGCAGGAAGTTACGATACCACAGGTATTCTCACTTAATAGCGGCGTTCGCGCTCGAGTTAAGCCTCCGGCAAAACTGACAAAGTGACTCTCTAACTTTCATGACGTCACTGGTACCTCAAAGAGCCGGCGCTTACAATAGACAATAGTAGATTTTTGCACCTAAAACTCCTAATTAAGGTTGCAAAAAAATTTAATTTTCTTTTTCCCTAACTTTTCCCTGATTTCCAGACAGAATTTCGACTTTTTCCCTGACCCTAAAATAATATTCTGATTCACTCTAAAAATTATTAGATACTCAAAAAAAATGTTCTATTACATTTATTTATGAATTTCCTTAATTGTAAAATTATGCAAAAATACCAATAACTTTATTTTTAAATAAATATTTAATCATTATTGTTTTTCCATAGGAATTATGATTTTCAAAAATTTCAAATTCAAACCTTTTGAAATTCAATAACTTAAAAATATTATTGTAAAACATGAAGAAATGGATAATTCCGAGTCTTCGACTCACAGTTCTCAATTTCTTCATGTTTTATAATAATAAAAGGTGACGAGTAATAAAATCATTATATTATAATATACAAATATTATTACTGCAGCTTCTTCAAAATTATTTCCATTATTTCAATTCAATTATTATTTTCTACAATTTTTAACTAAAATTCTTCTTTAAATCAATTATTTTTAATAATTTTTGATAAAATTGTTTTGAGAATTTTCAAATTAATTTGTTTACGAATTTTGCTTACTTGGAAATTCTTCAATTAAATATATACATTAGAAAATAAAAACTTCGAATAATTTAAAAAAAAAAATTCAATTAGACTTTTTGAAAAAAATTAGTTCCATAGAATTTTTAATTAAAAGTATGAAAAATTTCAGATTTTCGAAGATTTTAATTTGAGACCTTTACAAAATTCAATTATTTCTAAAAATTGCAATTATTAGTAACTTCTCAAAAATTCAATTATTATCTAAAACTTTAACTGAAATTAATATTTTTAAATCAATTTTTATTAGAAAATTCTATGAGAATTTAATTATTTAAATGCAAATTCAAAATTGAATTCTTTTGACGAATTTTAATAAAATTTTAAAAAATAATTCCATTTTCCGACGAATTTTATTAAAACTGTATTAAAAATAATTGAAATTCTGCAATGAGTTTTATTATTTATAAGAATAATTGAATTATTGAGTAAAATTTTATAAAAAGTTTTAAACAATTGATTTTTTTCAAAAAAATTTATGCAAATAATAATAATTGAATTACTTTAACTACTTTGAATTACTTGATTTTTTTAGTTAATAATTGAATTACTGTAAATTTTTCATTATTTTAGAAAACAATTGAATATTCGTGTAGAACTTTGTAAAAATTGTTTTTAAATAATTGAATTCTGAGAAATTTCATTAAACTAATAGATATATACAAATTATTGAATTAAGAGAAATGTTTGAAAATAATTGGTTTTTATTACTTTTAAAAATAATTGAATTCTTGTGATGAATATTGTTATTTATGAAAATAATTGACTCCCTCTAAATGATTTTATTATTTATGAAAGTAATTTAATTCCCTGAAAAGAATTTGAAACTTTATGAAAATAATTGAATTTCTGCGAAGAATTTAATGACAAAGTTTGAAACATTTGATTTTTTAGAAAAAATTTATGCAAATTCTATTTTAAATAATTGAATTCCTGTGAAATTTTTGTTTTCTTGGAAGATAATTGAATGTTCGTGTAGAATATTATCAAAATTTTTGTTTTATAATTGAATTCTTTCTGGAAATTTTATTAAAATAGTAGAATATTGAAAATCATCGAATTAAGAAAAATATTTTAAAATAATTGAAATTTTGCCATGAATTTTATTAAAATTTTTGAAAATAATTGAATTCTTGTGATGAATACTATTATTTATAAAAATAATTTAATTTCGCAATGAATTTTATTAAAATTTTTGAATGTAATTGAATTTTGTCGAAGAATTTTGCTATTCATTTATAAAGGTATATAATTGAAATGTTGACAATATTTTTAGATTGTTTGAAAATAATTCAATTTCTGGGAAGAATTTTATTAATTTTGAAAATAATTCAATTTCTGGGAAGAATTTTATTAATTTTGAAAATAATTCAATTCTTGTGATGAATTTATAGTTATTTATAAAAATAATTGAATTTTACAATGAATTTTATAAAAAATTGTGAATATAATTGAATTTTGCTATTTATAAAAATAATTGAAATGTTGACGAGATTTTGTTTTTTAATTTTTGAAAATAATTGAATTTCTGGAATGAATTTTAATATTTATTAAAATATTTGATTTCTTTCAAATTGCGTTAAAAATTTTTTAATAAAACTAATTTCAACAGAATAGAAATTAAAATTTTTGAAAAAAATAATTTATTAAATGATTTATAAGTGTAATAACTTTATGGAGCAGTTCGTCAATAGAATTAAGTTATTTAAAATAAATTATTGTCAGAAATAGAAAAAAATTAAGGTTTTTTTCAGAAGTCGTGGTAATTTCATGGTTTACGAAGAAAACAAAAAATACACAAAAATTCAAAATTTTCTTATAAATTTAAAAAATTTAATTTTTTCCCTGACTTTTAAATAAAAATCCCTGACTTTTCTCTGACCAATTCTACTTTCCCTGACTTTTCCCTAAATCCCATGAATTCCCTGACCTGTGGTAACCCTGCTAAAGGACATTCAAAGAATTTGAATTGAAGAAATAAATTAAAAAAGAGTTAAAAAATATTTTTCGAAAAATGATGAATATTTTTATCTACATAATAATCAATAGAATAAAAAAGATCTAAAGAATGATGAAGATAATAATAATAGTCAATAAATAATAATAATTGGAAAAAATTATCAGCGAGTGATAAATTTAATTAATATTAAGCAATAAAAATTAATAATAAGATTGAAAATAATTACAACTAATAATATAATAATAAATATTATAATTTTAATTATTATACATTAATAGTATAATTATTTCCCATTTTAAGGTCATGTTATTCAGTGGTCACGTGTTCCCATAGTAAAGTATATGGAGCACGTGACCACTGAATAACATGACCTTAATCCTCATTATAAAAGAATTTCAAATTCCAGGAAACTTGATAGTCAAAAGTTAAGGGAGAAAAGAAATTAAGGAGATAAATTCGAGGAAAGTAAAAAGAGTTGCAAAAAAAAAGTGCGAGGAAGAGTTTAAAAAACAATGTTTCAAAGGGGCAGAAAAAAAGAGGGGAAAGATGAGGGTGGAAAAGGGGGACGTATTATCCTCCCACGCGGCTTCAGACAAGCTACGAAATTCCGGAGATAAAATCGGCCGCGCTTGTTCGTTCGACCAATATATTCATAATGGCTCTTTCTTGGGTTCTTCGTTATTTTTTTTTCTCTTTCTTTCTCTCCCTTTTTTTCGTCTCTTTTACCAAATTTCGTCTCTCGCGCACGTTCCGACGAAAGGCTCATAATTCCGATTATGCGCACTTTTTCTCCAACGATATTCCCTTCTTAACTATGTTCCTGGAATGCATAAAAATCTAGATGGAAATATATCAATTTTACCTCATAATTTTCAAAACACCGGCTTTATATTAAGGGGCTTAATTTTTAATATACATAAAAAAGTATATTTTAAAAAATAGGATCGCTTTACTAGCGTCCAAGAAAATTATTAAAGTAAAAAAAAAGATAATTAATAGAAAAATGATTCATAAATATTTATAATTTGATTATTAGAATTTTAATAACATAATTATTTTTACTAAACAAAAACTAATTAATGTTTTTTTTTAATATGATGAATAAAATCAATCATAATAATTTGTAAATAATAATATTAATAATAATAATAATAATAAGAATGATAATAATAATATTAATAAGAATGATAAAAATAGTAATTATATAATAAATATATTATTCTTATTAATTGCGAAAAATATAAATAGAAATTCTGCCATCAGCAGGTAAATTTTATAAGTTTAATTTCACGAATAATTTTACGCATTTTAAGTTTAATGAAAATAAAGAAAATACTTAATTTTATTGAATTTGATGCAGAAAAAATTCGAACTTAACCATCAACAACAGAATAAAATTACTATTTATGAATGTTTATAATATATATATTTGTAGGTTAGAAAATTCTGCAGCATATAATTAATAACAATAATAAACTTACTAATTGGCGATAGTTTTTCAATAAGACAGAAATATAATAACGTAATTATTTATGAAAACACAAAAACCATGAAACTGACAAGAAATATTTTGAGGTTACCTTGCGCCATCACTTTTTGTTACTCTGCGTAGAGGATAAATTCATCCATATTTTAATCCATTTGAGTGAAAAATCAATAACAAATACATTTTGAACACTGTATAAAGGAACACTGATATATTTCTCCAATTAAAAGGACATTTTCTTGATAAATCAAAACTACTTTTCATTTTTCCAAAACGTCCACAAGTTTCGAAACATTTATAAACAATTGTCAGCGCAGAATGTGACTAACTTCGTTCTATATGCGCAACCGGAAGTGAAAACTGACAAAACATCACTAGTCAATTGAACAACTCACTGAGACTTAAATTATCTTTTCTGATTAAATTCGACAAGTAGAAATCTAAAAGCAGTTCTTAATTTTTACTTTGCTAAAATATGTAGCGATTTACTTGAAAAAACGGACTATTTACAATGTAATTATAATTTAATTTACTTTTAAAATAAATTGCTAACCGAAATTCGCTTCAAAATTTGTCCACCAATGATAGAAGTTTGTATTTATATTTCAGCCAATCAGAGCAGAGGTCATTGCTCCCAGGCAGCCATTTTTATTATTGTCGTTCAGCTCATTGAAAGTGGCGGTTTGTTGTCATTACTCATCATTATTTTCGTGAAATATGGTAATTAATATTGTTTATTGTTTAATTAAATGTGTTCTAACTGTTGTGTTTGTCAAGTGTTCTAATAATATCCACTGATTTTGATAAAATATGACAAGATTGATCTGAATTATTAAGAAACATTGTTGTCAAGGTCATTTCGACTTTTCGTTATAAATATAATTGTTAATGTGCATAAATTTAAACAATTGCTCTAAATTATTAAAAAAATAATCATGAATTCTTATAATTGGCAAAGTTAAATTGTTCCTAAGGTTTTTGAGGTTATCTTTTCAGAAAAATTTCGGTCAATTATAATCAGTGCATGAAAGTGATATTATTGTTAACATTTTGTGAAAATGAGGCAAAACAATGGTAATATTGAATTTTCTCAGGTTTCTCGTTTGATGGAGTCGATGGGCAATGAACTATTCCGGATGAATTGACATTTATGAAAATGGGCGAAAGTCATTTCGCAATTATGGTAATAAAAATATTTATTATAGTTATGCGTTACATATATAGTTAGAAACTTGTGTAAATTTTGAAAGAAATTTTATTACATTTTATTTTCCAAACTAATCGCAATTTAAAATTATGTCAACTTTTATTTTTCGTATCTTACATAATGTAAATGCATTTTTCCTTTTTTAACAATATTTTATTTTGTTAATTATCTATTTCTGCAACAACAAAAAATGAGGTTAAAAAGTGAAGTTAGGTTTTACTTTCGCAAATTGTAAATACTAAATTCATTATATATTTTACAATTAACAATTTTAATAATTAGACATTAGTATTGATAATAATAATAATAATAATTTTAAAAGGTCTACTACAATTTTTTACAATAAGTAATGAGTACAATAAATGAGTACAATAAATAATGAGTAACAAAAAATAATTAAGAACATTTTTTAACAAAATTTAAATTTTACCGAAATATATAAAAAAAATTGTTGTTCCTTTGAACATTCAAATCTTTGGGGACATTCATTTTATTGTATTTACAAAAAGTTTACATATTAATTAATTAATGGTTATTCTTCATTAACATAATTTGTTTAATTGGAAAATAAAGTACACTTCTGAACAAAAAAATTAATAATAACATAAAAAAAAGTTTTTGAATAATTTAAATGGATAATTGCGAATTTAAAAATCTTTTTAAACTACGAAACTTTTTCTTATTTTTAAAAATTGTTTTATTTATTTATTTTTATCTATATTTTTATTTTTAATCATTTTTCTTTATTTTCAGGACAAAAAGGAGATGGATTTTATAAGAGATAAGAATCTCTATAATTGTCAATATCCGCACTCTGCCACTTTGACATAATTTGCTATAATCTCTTAGTTTGGAAATCTGATCAATAATCGGTGAGTCCCTTATATATTTTCATAAAATATCTTTTATTTTATGAATTTTATGAATTAGTTTAAGAATTTTCTTATCAAGATTATTAAACATTATTTTATGAAAAATAATTTTAATTAACTGAAATAGTTTGTTAATATTTTGAAAAAAAGTTGTTTTAAATTTTTAATAATTTTTTTTTCAGAATCAAGAGTCTGTGCATCGAAAGAAACAGTATAGAGCTGGGTACTTGTCTAGTTTCTTTTGTCAAACTGCCAACTATTCTGTCATTTAATTATCATCTATACCATTCTATTGACAATGAAATTGGAACATTTGAGATTGGAATTAGAAGAACAATTGGAACAACGTTCGGTGAGTCTCTTTTCTTCAAAATCATACCAAATTGATGTAAGTAACCTGTTAGTTTGTCAATATCTATTCTGTCAAGTTTGTCATTCTAATGACAAAATAACTTGTCATTTAATTCGCATAATGATAATCTTCTCGCCTATCGATGAGCCCTTCCTGCACTCTAGTATTACGAAAAATTTAAAAGAGAAAAATTTTAAACTTTGAACACTTTTGATATAACATTTTATATCAACATTAAAAATTGATGTTAATACCTAATAAATAAAAGTTTTAGTTTTCTTTATTTTATTAAAAATAATTCAATCATCTAATTAAATACGTGTATTTATTTATTATGATTCTATTATTAGTAATTTTATTTATTAATTTTTATTAATTAGGGGAAGGAACATCGATATTCTTAAATAAGAAAATATTTTTAATATTACATAAAATTATTTTTATGATAATTTTTTGTGAGGAATTAAATGGTCATAAAATAAAATGGATCAGGAAATATTATGACTCCTATTGAATGTTTGTTTTCCTTATAAATTGATATATTTTGAAATCTATGCTTAATTTTGTTTATTTTTCTAATCTCAAATCATAACTTTTTTATATAAAAAATTAAAAAATTAAAATCTGAAATTAGTTAAAAATTGATATGGAAAATTTTAAAAAATTAGGATTTGCAATTAAAGAAATAAACAAATGAATTGTCAAATAAAAAATTTTAATATTCTCTTTCAGCATTTTTTGCATTTAAAACAATTTTTTCGAAAAATAATGATTAAAAAATAGTAAAAATCAAATTTTTCATTCGTCAATTTTTATGTGCGGTTATAAAAACATTTTCTATACAAAATTACGCATGAATTTCAAAATCTATCAATTTTCAGGGAAAATAAAAATGCAAAAAAGGTCAAAATATTTTCTGATCCATTTTATTCTATAAACATTGAATTTCTCACAAAAAATTACTATAAAAATAATTTTACGGAATATTTAAAATATTTTCTTGCAATATTTAAAAAATATAGTGTATCCTCTCCTTAATTAGTTAATAAATAAATAAATTAAATTAATTAGGTAATTGAATATTAATTAATTATTATACAGAAAAAAAATGTTAAAGAACTGATTACTTGTTTGTTATCAAAAATATATTTATTTGAATCAGATAATTTTTATTTAAATCAAATAAATTGTATCTATTTGGTCCAATAATTTCATTATTTGAAGCTTTAAAGCAAATATCATTTAATTGATTTAAATCCTAAAAATTATTTAATTTATTATTTAATACCAAGAAAAGTGTAAAATTAAAAAATTTCTAATTTTTTGTTTAAATAATGTATAAATTAATTTAAAACTTCATTTATTATGAAATTAAAATTCATTTATAAAATTGATTTCAAAAATTAATTTACAATTTTTAGGAATAGATTGTTATTGAATATTTCTTTTACAAATTTTCAAATGAATCACAGTTTTTCTCAGGATATCAAATTGAGACAAAAAACGAATCAAAAATTTTGCTAAACAACAAAACTGTGATGAAATATTTTTTATTACAAATATTTTCATAAATTACACTGAAAAAAAAATTTATTTAATTCAAATAACTGATTATTTGTTTATTATCAAATGCAATTTAATTGACTTAAGTAAAAATGTATTTGATTCAAGTAAATATTTATTTGATAATAGACAAATAATCGGTTATTTGAATTACATACATTTTTTTCAGTGTTACACAATTTTAATAGTAAAATTATTAAGTATTAATATTAACAAAATTGATTATATTCAATGAATTAAAGAAATTTTTTGAAAGAATTCAATTATTGTTAAAACCTTTATTGGTATCTAAAATTCCTTGAATGAATTAAATTATTTTAGAAAATTGTAATAAAATTCTGAGAAAGAACTAATTATTTTCTAAAAATTTTAATAAAATTCAAAAATTAAATATAAAATTTCGATTATTAAGAAACACGATTATTTTCGAAACTTGAAAGCAATAAAATTCAATTGCATTCAAAATTTTCAATTAAAATTATTAAAGAAACTTCATTATTTTTAATAAATTCAAAGAAATTCTTCAGAAGAATTTAATTAGGATTTTGAAAAATTTTAATAAAATTCTTTTCAAGAATTCAATTATTTTCATAAATAATACACGGAAAAAAACTTTTACCTGGAGCAGCGATAAGTTTCCCTGAATTAGCGAAAGTATTAATTGGAGCAACTAAAACTTTCGCTAATATAGTGAAATTTATAGTTGTGCCGAGTAAATATTTTTTTCCTTATCATCGTTTTAAAATGACAAATTAATTTCTTTTATTGAAAGTTTTGGCGAATACTTGTTTGGAATTTGTTTTTCCTACACATTTTCTAGTTTTCCATGCAAAAACTAGTGAATAATTCATTATATAATAAGTAAAATTAAATTGCGATTGTCTCATAAATTTTGAGACCACTTCACATAAAGTGATTTTGATGAAAGGATGCGAGATTTTTGAAAAAAAATCTCTTCGATATAAATTAGAGTAGGAATGAAATAATGAAAGTAGAATCAGATAAAGCAGAGTTTAAGGGGAGTTTCTTAGTATGCAACGATGCATTCATATCAATCGAGCCATGCATATGCAAAACTTTAGAGGGCTCATATGTGCGAAAAACGCCAATGCATAAATTTATGCTTGTAGGCAATCCCTTTTATACACCGTGCAATTGTTAATTACCACCTTCATCCGTGTCGGATATATCCTTATATATACAGACTTTCTTTTTAAAAATCCGTTACACTTTGTTTATTTTTTTTTTTCCTTTTCTCATAATTCATAATCTCTAATCTTTCAATAAATTATCTTTCAATCGCGATGATAATGATTTTTTGCCATTATTTTCTTTTTTCCACTGTAATGTATGTATATGGATAAAGCGAAAAAAAAGAAGTGAATCAAGATATTAAACCCTCGTTAAGAGAAGAAACGTCTCTATCTAAAATTTTTCTTTGTCCCCTCCAACACCCTATTTCTTAAAAACACGAAGAAGTCAGATTAGACGGAATATCTTTATCTAATTCTTATTAGTTCTACGAAATTCTGAAAGAAGGTGCACGCAAACAGGATCAACGACATCCTGCGAAGGTGCAGGAGACTTTAAGTATACTTTCACGAAACATCGCGTGCCAACTTTTCCTCGCTATTTTGCGCCACAATTTTAACCACATTCTTATTCAAGTTACAACATTTACAATTTGCAACCGCAAATACTCTTCGAATATTGGATGAATTTTAGGTACAATTTTTTTCTGCTTTTCCGTTAAAAAAGAGCAAAATTATTTTTCTGAAAAAAAGCACTGAAAAAAAAAATGGTTGATTCAAATAAATAATTACTTGTTTATAATCAAATAAATATTTACTTGAATCAAAAAATTTTTATTTAAGTCAAACGAAATTTTGTTCAAGTCAAATAAATTGTATTTGAATCAATAATTTCAATATTTGAAACAAATACAATTTAATTGACTTCAATTAAAAATTATTTGATTCAAGTAAATATTTATTTGATAATTAGACAAGTAATCGATTAATTGAATCAAATAAATTTGTTTTCAGTGTATTTATAATAAAAATTATTTGATACAAGTCAATATTTCTTTGATAATTGCCAAGAAATCGGTTATTTGAACAAGACTCGAGTAGTATAACTTTTAGGACTTTTTTCGACTTATTTTCAAAAAATGCGACTATTTCGATATTCTTTCTCGAAATATTGCAACAAAATACCACTTTTTTTTGGTATTTAATACAACTTATTTCTATTTTAATAGAGCAAAAAATAACTTAATCAATAAACTATAATCAAGTCTTTAACAAATTATTTTTGAATAATTTCCTCATGATAATTAAATTTCTGAACTATATATAATTAAAAAGTTTTTTAATAATTGAAATTTTTTTTATTGAAAATAATTGATATTTTTTAAGTATTTCATAGAATTTTTTAAAATACGAATTTTCAAGAATTCTAATTGTAAATTTTGTAAATGATTGGATTCTCAAAAAATGTTAATAAAAAATCTTCAAATTAAAATTAAGGAAAATTTGATTCAAAAAATTGTATTAAAATATATTTTTAAAAAATGATTCTTAGAATTTGAGAATTCAATTCGTTACAAAATTTCTTTATTTTTTTTCAAAATTTGCAATTTGAAATTTAAAATTCTATTTTTAAGAAATTTATCGAAATACTTAACAAAAATGATTTATTTTCAATAGAATTTTAAAGAAATTTAATTGCAAATTTTGAAAGTAATTGAATTATAAAAAAAAATTTTTTGAAAAAAATCTGCAAATAAAAATGAAGGGAAAATTAATTCAAAAAATTATATAAAAATATTTTTTCGAGATAATTTTCATTAATTTTCATTTAGAAATTATCCATAAAAATATTTTGAGAATTCAATTAATTTCATAATTTGAAAAAAATTATTCTAAATTTTGTTTTAAATTTAACAAAATGCTTTAAAAATAAATTATTTTCAATAAAATTTTGAAGAATTTTAATTAAAAATTTTGAAAATAATTGAATTATCAAAAAAAAAAAAAATTATTGAAAAATCTGCAAATAAAAATTAAGAGAAAATTAATTAAAAAAATTATATAAAGATATTTTTTCGACCTAATTTTCATTAATTTTCATTTATAGAAATTTTCTATAAAAATATTTTGAAAATCCAATTTTTCAAAATTTGAAAAAAATTCTTTTAAATTTCGTTTTAAATTTAACGAAATGCTTTAAAAATCAATTATTTTCAATAAAATTTTGAAGAATTTTAATTGCAAATTTTGAAAATAAATAAATTTTTTTGAAAATTATTGAAAAATCTTGAAATTAAAATTAAGGAGAATTTACTTCAAAAAATAATATTTAAATATTTAAAAATAAAATAATTCGCAGAGAATTTTTTCAAGCTAATCTTTATAAATGAAAATTAGTAAAAATTAGCTTTAGCAAAATATTATTAAAATATTTATAAAAAAGTTGTATTTCTTTGAATGTTTTCATCATTTTTTAAAATTCAAAATTTTTAATTTCTGTAAATTCAAAAATCTACAAAAATTAATTACAATAATGTTTTCTTTTTTAAAATCTATTTTTTCAGAATTGTTATTAAAAATTTTGAAGAAATTGATTAGTTTTTTGAATTGTCCAGAAATTCTTTTATAAGAAATTCAATTATTTTTGAAAAAATTTTATTTATTTTATTCAATTTTTTAAACTAATCCTTAGAATTTTTTCCATAACTTCTTAAAATCAATTCTTCAACAACTTTATTATTTTTTAATATTTTCGAAATTTTCTTTTAAAATCAATTATTTTTCAAATTTTGTCCATAATTTTTTAAAATCAATTCTTCAAAAACTTTATTATTTTTTAATATTTTTCAAATGTTTAAAAACTCAATTATTCTCGAAATTTTATCCATAATTTTTCAAAATCCATTCTCCAAAACTATATTATTTTTTAATATTTTCTAATTATTTTTCAAATCAATTATTTTCCAAATGTTTTTACTACATTTCAATTACCGGGAATTTTTTCAATTAAATATATATACCTAATTAAAAATTGATTATTTTTTCAAAATTTATTTAAAAATGTTTTTTAAAAAATAATTTTAGAAAAATAAAGTTACGGTTATCATAAAAAATTGAATTTTTATTGAATTGAATTGAATTAAATTGAATTGAATTGAATGTAAAGAAATTGTCAAAGACCTTTTTACAAATTATTAAAGTAATTGCTTTAGAGAAGAGTTAATTCTGTCGAAAAGTAAGTAGCGCAGGTAGTTAAATACTTCTTTAACAAAATTATTGTAATTTAAAATAATTAAATTTAAAAATTAGTAAAATGTCGAAGAAATACAAAATAAAATTTTTATGATAATGCTGAATAAAATGAACGACTTTTTTATGCCTTAAAGTCGATCCGAGACTTGCGGTTGAATAAAATAATTTGTTTCCAAAATTTTCGTCGAATTTCTTTTTTATTTGAAAAACAAAAACAGATTTAAAAAATATAATATAAACACAATATAGAGATTTACGCTCATGAATATTCAGAAATAAGACACAGAGTAGACATAATAGACGTTCTGCATAGTTAAGCATACCGAGTACATACTCTATATAGGAGAGAAAGATAGAGCATTTAAGGGAGACTTGAGTAACGACTCGAGACGACTAATTGACAATACATTTTTGTAAATACATTTTTGAAGGATAAATACTGAAGGAAAGGTCTTTAAATTCGCGCCAAACTTATTTACGATACTTGAACTTTATTATAGGGTTTATTCTAAAAATGCGCTCTTTTTGTATTTAATAATACCGCGCGCATGAAAGCCCCATCGCGCTGAATTACAAGGCCGCGATCATTAAGAAATGTTTCCACTCGTCTTAAACAACCCGCGAGTACACTACGGATAATTACGTGTGCACTTACCGAAGTACGTGTAAACTTCCTCATTGTCCTTCATCCTCATTTCAAACGCTAAGTGTTTTTTTTTCACTTACCGGCTGAAAACAGAAAGAAAATTATCTTATTTTAATTTTTTTATCGTTTCAATTATAATTATGCGTGTCAATTATATAATTATTAAAATTTTAATTGTATTTTGTTTATTTACATAGAATATGTATTAAGGATTTTTTATTTAAATTATATACATTTATTATGATAGTTTAATTAGCTTTTGGATTTTAGGTAATTAATTTTAAAATTAAAATTATAATATTATTATTTCAGAAAATTTAGCTAATTTATGGCTTATTTCACTCGGAAAAAAATTATTTATTTGTTGAAATGAATTTTATTCGGTTTAAATTTTTAGTTGGTTCAAATAGATTTTATTATTGGTTCGAACAAATTTCATTAATTTTGTTTCAAATCAGTTTTTTTCGTTCAAATAAAATATTTTTTGATTCAAATACAATTTTCTTTGGTTCAAATAATATTATATTTGAATCGAATAAAATTGATTAGAAACAAATAAGATAAGAGTTGCGTTTACAATTTTCATAAATATAGATGAACTTC
Organism: Leptopilina heterotoma; assembly: GCF_015476425.1. Lineage (NCBI taxonomy): Eukaryota > Metazoa > Arthropoda > Insecta > Hymenoptera > Figitidae > Leptopilina > Leptopilina heterotoma. The sequence goes on along the minus strand of NW_025110953.1, from coordinate 482,986 downwards.
CAAAGGTTTTAATTTGAAATTTTGTAAAATTTCAATTTTGAATCAAATTAATTAGAAATTTCAAAGAACTTAAATTTTTGAAAAATTTAAATAATTCGAATTCTAATAAAATTAGAAGTATTTTTAATATATATTTAACTAATTATTAAAAATAATGGACTTATAGAAGAATTTTAGTTAAAAATACTAAAAAAATTGAATTCTGGAGAAGTTACAAATTTTTGACAAAATTCAATTATATTCAAAAATTTTTTAAATTTCTCGTAAAAATTACAATTATCTTCATAAATAATAAAATTCTTCTCCAAAATTCAATTATTTTAAAAATTTTAATAAAACTTCTTGACTAATTGTCATTTATTTTCAAAAAATTTTCCTCAATTCAATGATGTTTAATATCTACTATAATTTAATAAAAATTTCCAAAAGAATTCAATATTATTTAAAAAAAATGTTGATAAAATTCTATGCAAACAATCAATTATTTTCATAAATAATAAGACTCGTCGCAGAATTTCAATTATTTTTAATACAATTTTAATCAAACTCCTCGAAAAATGTAATTATTCTTAAAAATTTTATTAAAATTCTGTAGAAGTATTCAATTATATTTAAAAATTTGTTAATAAAATTCTTTATGAGAATTCAATTTAAAGAAACATTCAATTATTAAATAAATTATTTATTTTTGTATTTAAGTAATTGAATTCTCTTAGTATTTTCTAATCAAAATGATTTAAAAATTAATTTTAGGTAAAAACTAGGTTTTTTTTTAAAAAAAAGGTCCATAAAGTCCATAATTTGATTGAAAAAGGACGAAAAGTTGGTAAATTGTACGATATAATTTGGATAATTTTAGAGAAATTACAAATGATTGTAGGAATTCAATTATTTTCAAATGTAATAAAATTCTTCACAAAAATTCAATTATTTAAACAAATTTTTTTAAATTCTCGTCAAAAGTTCAATTATCTTTAGAAATAATTAAATTCTTCTCACACAAACTTTTAAATATTTTCAAAAAATAATAAAAATTTCACGGGAATTTCGCATTATTTACAAATTTTTTTATAAATTTCTTCTCAATCATTCAATTATTTTCATAAACAATAAAATTTTTACAGGGATTCAATTATTTTGGTAAATAATAAAATTCTTATTAAGAATTCAATTATTTTGATAAATAATAAAACTCATTGTAGAATTTCAATTATTTTTAATACAATTTTAATCGAATTCCTCGAAAAATCTAATTATTCTAAAAAATTTAATTAAAATTTGTCAAAAAAATTCAATTTTTTTAAAATTTATTGACGCAATTCTTTATGAGAATTCAATTTTATATAAGAAATATGCATAATTATTCAATAAATTGTTTTTTTTTGTATTTAAATAATTGAATTCTAGTAGAATTTTCTCTAGAATCAATTTAAAAATTGATTTCTTTTCTATTTTTTGAAGTTTTTATTTTCTAATATATTTTTAATTGAAGAATTAACGAATAATTGAAATTTCGTAAAATTGAATATTGCAAACAAATGCATTTAAAAATTGTCAAAGAACTTTTTCGAAAATTATTAAAAATAATCGATTTTAAGAAGAACTTTAGTTAAAAATTCTTGAAAATAATAATTGAATTGATAATGTTTTTATCACTCCGTCATCTTTAATTATTATTATAAAACATGAAGAAATCGATCACTCCGAGTCTTCGACTCGGAGTTATCGATATCTTCATGTTTTATAGTTATGAAAAATTGAATTTATAGTTTTAAGTTAAATTTTCTCTTATTTGACTCAGACTCGTTATATTTTTGTCATTTGGTCTGTAAATGGTCCGTAATTTTTCATTTTTCGTCCGTATTTTTAAATACTTTCACTGATTCGAGCACTGCTATAATGTGAGAAAGTAAAAAATTTATTTATAATACCTATTATAATTTTACTAATTAATTGATTTGAATTATTACTATGAGAATACAAATAATTTTTAATAATTCAATCTCTAAATTCGACTCATTAAATATTTCTACCAATTTTTAGTATAATTTTTCCTTCTTTGGAGTTTGAATTAAAGAAAACTAATACTAAAATATCTGCCTTTTCTGGGAATCGAACCTAGTACCTTCAGTCTTATAGATTTGGACACTATATAAACCACCACACAGTTTTCTAGAAAGTATCAAAATGATACTAAAGTGGATCAAATTAATGCCAAAAATTTGGATCAATTTTTGATTTGATCCGCATTTATGATATCAATTCGTTGCAATTTGGTACTTTTAAGTTAACGGTGTAGTCTAAGTTGACATTAATGAAAGTTACTAATAAGATGGTGTAGGATTTAGATAGTATATTTCCAATAATTGATTCTTTCGACGACATAAGAGTATTTACAATAAAGTGAAATAAACCAGAAATGATTAATATTACCCTAGGCAACAAGAACAACTTTCAATTGTTGAAAATAGCATAAAATTTCCCTGTTTCTTCTCAATACCATCGTTTGGACGGATAAAAGTATTATATCATTCAAGGAGAATGTTGACAAGAAGCTTTTTAAGCTAACGCGCGCTTTCAATTAAGTTTCGAGTTACTTTTAAGAATCTTGACTTTTTATGGGATTTTTTCTTCAATGTATTCTCTCTCTCTCTCTCTCTATTTTTTTTTTTTTTTTGCTTTGTCTTGATCTGAGTGCAATGGCGTTTTTCATGAAGCTTACGGTTCTGCGCGGTAAAGTTTGCTAAGAGGAAGACGTGATCGATGCCCGTGGGATGCGAGGGCGTTCCTGGGTGCGGGTGGTGGTTGAGACAAATGGACGTCGCGCGTCTCCCAACCACGCCCTTCGCAGAAGTAGAGAGACCCTCTGAGTGCGTACTCTAATGTACCCGTGCCCAAGAGTGCTTCCACCCTGGGGGAAAACCAGGTTACAACACTGTATGCCGGGTCTAGGAAACGATAACTGCGTGTGCTGCAATTCAAGCGCCTTCGGAGTTAAGTGTACCTCCAACATTGGCGTCGATATTAAAACGAGCATTAAAAAGAAAAAGCTTTTCCCTTCTTTTCTTTTTAATATCGAATAATAATGGTTTATTTTAATTAATTGCAGTCTCTCGGTTTTTTTATTTTGTCTTATTAGTTTTAGTCATGCATTGAGAGGAAGGATTAATTCCTGTATCAGGTCTCGGATTGTGCCACTTTTTCGACTTTTTTTTTTACATTTTTGTGAAAAAATGCGACTTATCGACTTTTTCCACATTTTTCAATTACTTTTTGACTTAAATTTTAAATAGCAGAAATCTTTTTCTGTAAATTATCCAGGGCTCGAACTATTTTAGTTCCGTAAATCCCGTAAAAGTCTGTTTTTTTGAAAAAAGCTCCGTAAAGTCTGTAATTTGATTAAAAAAGAATGAAAAGTTCGTAAATTGGACGATATATATAATTTGGATAATTTTAGAGAAATTACAAGATTGCAAAAATTCAATTTATTTATTTATTAATATACATTTATTAATTACTTTCAAAAGTAATAAAATTCTTCTCTAAAATTCAATAATTTTCAAAAATTTTCAATAATAATTGAAATTTTGCCATGAATTTTATTCAAATTTTTGAATATATCATTGAATCCCTTTATTAAAAACAATTGAAAGTTTGCGATGAGTTTTATTATTTATCAAAATAATTGAATCCCTACTGTAAAGATTTTATTATTTATGAAAATAATTAAATGATTGCGAAGAAATTTATAAAAAAAATTGGACAAGTGCGAGTTGTACTTGCACTGCAATGGCGGGTTCCGCACACAAATATTAAAACAATACTTGCAACATTGATCGGTAATTGGTAGAATTAAAATAAACAATTATAAAAATATTAGAGGTGTGCAAAAAGCTCGAAACCCGAAGCTCGAGCGGGTATTTTCGAGCTTTTCATTTTTTGAGCCGAGCCGAGCCTATTCAGTTCGAGCTCGAGCCGAGCTTTATAAAAAGCTCGAATAATTTCGGGTACTCGAATTTTTCGGGTACCCGAAACTTTCGGGTACTCGAAATTTTCGAGTACTCGATTTGATTCGAGCCCTTGAGAAAATCCAAAATTTTCTACATTAATTTTTAATTAAATTTTTTTTTTCAAAAAAAAAATTTTTTTAATTTAAAAGCTTGAATTAAATCGAGTACTCGAAAATTTCGGTTACCCGAATTCATTCGAGTACCCGAAATATTCGAGTACTCGAGTGAATTCGGGTACCCGAATGTTTCGGGTACTCGAAAATTTCGGGTACCCGATACATCGAGCCCGGCTCGGGCTCGGCTCGGCTCGACTCGAAAAAATTGCGGCCCGGCTCGGCTCGGCTTTTCGAGCTTTTTGCACACCTCTAAAAAATATATTAAAATCATTTGATAAAAAAAATAACTAAAAAAAATTAAAGTATTATATATATCTAATATTGTAAACAATAATAAGCAGAGGAACAAAATTTTCAAAATTTATTATAGTTCCTCTGCTTATTATTGTTTACAATACTAGATATACAATACTTTAATTTTTTTTAGTTTTTTTTTTTATCAAATGATTTTAATATATTTTTATAATTGTTTATTTTAATTCTACCAACTACCGATCAATGTTGCAAGTATTGTTTTAATATTTGTGTGCGGAACCCGCCATTGCAGTGCGAGTACAACTCGCACTTGTCCAATTTTTTTTTATTTTTAGTTAAGAAATTAAAGTCAGAAAACAATCTCTCATTTATTCTCTTAAAATTTCACTCTCTTCCTTAAAATATTTAATGCCACGTGTTTAAACTAAAAAAAATTTTTAAAAATTTTTTTAAAATTTTTTTTCAGAAAGTTTCTTAAATAAATTTTTTGTCGTCAGACTGTAATAATACACTAGGATACCAATTTTCAGCTCATTAGGTCAAATAATGTAAAAGTTAGGAAAAAAAAATTTTTTTTTTAAATTTTTTAGTTTTTCCTTGACAACGCTATGGCCATAATTACATATCAAGTTCTCTATATTTTTCCTGTAATATTCGAGTAAAAATACGCCAGCATGCAAAATTTCAGCTCTCCATGTCGAATAGTTTAGAAGTTAAGGGGGGGGGGATGGTCATTTTTTATGCATTTTTGGCCAAAAATCTTGTTATTTCCTTGACAACGCTATGCCCATCACGTCCAATCACATTCGCTATATTTTTCCGGTAATCTACGTGTGAAAATACATATCTGTACCAAATTTGAGCTCTTTAGGTCAAATAGTTTAGCCGCTAGGGGGGGGGACACGATTTGGCTACGGACAACAGAGTCTCACCAATAGGGTTCCGCCGATACACCGTAGGTGTACGGAACCCTAAAAATTGTAAATAATAAAATTCCTGTGAAATTTGTCTTTTTTTTTGAAAATAATTTAAGGTTTGTGTAGAATTTTATTAAATTGTTTTTTAAATAATTGAATTCTTTTGGAAATTTTATTAAAATTGCAATTTTTTATTACTTTTCAATTTTTTTTCTAAATTGAATGATTTTCAATATCTACGATTTAATAAACTTTTCCAAAAGAATTAATTTATTTTTTAAAAATTTTGATATAATTCTACACAGAACATTTAATTATTTTCATAAATAATAAAAATTTTACAGGAATTCCATTATTTATAAATTTTTTATAAATATCTTCACAATAATTCCAATATTTTCATAAATAATAACATTTTTACAGAGATTCAATTATTTCCGTAAAAAATAATAAAATTCTTATTAGGAATTCAAATATTTTAAGAAAGAATTAAATTTGAAGAAAAATGCAATTATTCAATAAATGGTTATTTTTGTATTTAAATAATTGATTTCTGGTAGAATTTTCTCATAAACATTGAACTAACAATTCTATGGAATTAATTTTTTTTTTTTTTTTGAGAAACTTTAATTCCGGATTTTCTTTGAAATTATTTAAAGTTTTTATTTTCAAATATATATTTATTTTAGTTGAAGAATTGATGAATAATTGAAATTTTGTAAAATTAAATTGTAAACAAACGAATTTGAAAATTCTTAAATAACTTTTTCAAAAATTATTAAAAATAATGGATTTATAGAGGACAAAAATTTTTGCAAATTATTGCAAAAATTCAATTATTTCAAGAATAATAATATTCTTCGCAAAAAATAAATATTGTTAAAAAAATAGTAAAATTCTTCTTAGACATTCAATTATTTTCGCAAATAATTAAAATCATCGCGGAATTTCAATTATTTTTAATACAATTTTAATTGAATTTCTCGAAAAATGTTATTAATATTCTTTAAAAAAATGATTAAAATTCATAGAAAGAATTCAATTATTCAATAATTTTTCAATTATTTAAAAATTTGTTGGTAAATTTCTTAATGAGAATTCAATTTTGAGAAATAATCTGTTGTTCAATAAATTATTTATTTTTATATTTAAATAATTGAATTCTAGTAGAATTTTCCAATTAAAATTTTAGATAATACATAACTGAATATTAAAAGCAATATAGCGTGAATTTTTAAAAATAATTTTTTTGAAAAAGTTAAATTGAATTATTTTAATATTATTTAAAATTTTTATTCTCTAATATTCATTTACTTGAAGAATTTACGAATAATTGAAATTTCGTAAAATTGAATATTGTAAACAAATGGATTTGGAAATTGTCAAAGTACTTTTTCGAAACTTATTAAAAATAATCGATTTAAAGAAGAATTTTAGTTAAAAATTCTTGAAAATAATAATTGAATTGATAATGATTTTATCACTCGGTCATTAATTATTATAAAACATGAGGAAATCGATCACTCCGAATCTCACGAAGATTTTGGGTAATTTTCCCCAAAAATTTTGTACAGTTTATTTCAAATTATTAAGTCCCGGAAATCAACGCTATAGCGTTGATGCTCAGCCCCGAAATGTATATTTATGGGGTTTTTAGAGATGAAAATATTACTAATTTTACTTCTTTTATTCATCTAGATAAGTTTAGGTCACATTTTTAACCTAAAACATTTTAAAAAAATAGTTTTATTCTTTACATTTTTGCGAAAAAAACCATTTTTCGTCGATGAGCGCCGACGTTAACCTCACATAAATTATTGAAAAATAGAAAAGATTTAAAAAATAATTTAATGAATAAGTAATTAGTTAAAAATTAACTCATTCGAATAGGAAAAATATTTAGAAAATAAATGTAAAAAGAATTTAAAATTAATGCGTGTATATATAATATTTCCTATACTAATATGAATACATTTTAATGTATATAGGAAATATTATTTAGAGCGTTTTATTTTTTATGTTATGTCTCGTTTTAGATTTTATTGTACATGCATTTTCTCGAAATGACTTTGTATTGTTTTCCTTTTTTCTTTGCTTTTTTTTTACTTTCATTGCATTTTGAAATAACGTACGTCAATAAGGAAACGGAAACAATCGTGGGGAAAGAAAAATGATCACTTTTATATGCATAAATATGTGTATGTACATTTTTAAAAGGAAAGGTGTGCGGCTAATAGCGTAATTATACTATCGTTTCCGTCGCTAAAAGCCCGTCGCTATTAAATCTAAGCAAGGAAAGTATTTATGTTAGTTTATGACTTTGTATTATTGACTCAGACATTTTTCTAACATATACATACACATATAGATATATATATATACATTCCCTTAGACGCGAATAAAATACGTGTGACCCCTTTTCTTTTTTAAGAAATTGACTGAATATTTCCAACCTATAAATTATTTTTTCATTCTTTCACAAATGGAAGAAAAAATTTTCATTTTTTTGCAATTTGATGCACAAAATTAAAATCTGAATGATAAATTTAAAATCTGAAATAAAATTATATCTTAAATTAAACACGAAATTTTAGAGGTTACAGGCGTTAGTAGGTTAATATTATTTTAAGACAAAAGAAGTCTTAGCGATTTTTAAAGAAGTGCTGCGAAAATACATGAAAATTGATTGATTGATATTTACTATACAATCTCTTATTGATCTTTTATCTATATATTTTAAAATAACACCCATCTAGTTAAAATATCATTAACTGAAACTAATATGACTTTTATTTGTCGATGATATCGAAGAATATTCTCTCTCTCTCTCTCTGTCTCTCTCTCTTGCTTCGATTGAATGATGCAGAGATATAATATCACATTATAGATAAAGTGTTAAATGCAAATGTGACTAATGTTCTTTTAAATAGATGCGCGTGGTTTATTGAATGAAATTTTGGTGTTTGATATCCCGCGGAGTTACGTGACGTATCATCATTTCATCTCTTGGAACTCGCGTGATTTCAATGTCGAATATACATAATATATTATAAGAGTAATGACACTTGAATGACTCTTCATATTAGTGTTAAACACCTGCATTTGAGTCGCGTTATCGCGCGAATCCCGCTGTTAGGAATGGATTATAGTGCGCTATCTTTATAGGTATGAATGATAGTCAATGCGCGCTCGCATCTCTAATCTTGACAAGATGGGTGGTCTCTCGAAATAGGGACGTGTCTATGACACCGTGTAGTATATAAATGATTCGTCGTATGTGATTTCCAATATATACGTGCGTGCGAGCACAAACCATCCAGAAGCGACAATTCATTCACACATGCTGTGCTCGGAGTGTACACGAGAAATTCAATTTCACACTCTCGATCAACATTCCAAAGCAATCACATATATATCTGTTATATTCTCATTAATAATAATTGTTACATTAGTCATCATTTTTTTTATTTTTCTAAATCATTTCTTTTGTCAATATTTTGGTCACATCTAGAGGTTCTCACATCGAGAATTTTCATCTCCTTACCTTTCTCCCTATGCATTTTTTCTCACCCTGACAAATTAAAAAATAATCTACAAATCACGATGTATTTTATAGTTTTTTCCTCCACGGAAAAATTGTAGTTTCGCAAATTGATTTAGACACGTTTAGAACATAGATATATAGTTCAATTTGTTAGAAAAGTGTGAATAAAATGTTTCTTTTTTACAATATAAAATTGTGGGTAGTTTATAAAAAATGGCACCCACACGAAAGACGTTACATGTGGGCAGGTAGAAACGTCCCTCGAAGCCACTCTTGATGATAAGAATCTCAATTCTCGATAAATTTGCGTAGGTTGCATCTTTTTCGTATGTATAAGCGCGTAATCGAGCGCGAGCGCATCGGATACATATGCATTGAATTAAATACTTCCTTAATAGCTTTCGATATGAGCGTAGGTGTTTCTATACGCGACTCCTTAGGCCAGCTCATAAAATCGCGTGTGCTGAATACCATATTCATGCAGTTGTCAAGCTATTTATGAAAAGGAACTTTTTTAATTTATGTATTCAATGTTACTATTACATTTTTCAGAGATTAATATGTCTTTGATTTCAATTATCAAGAATATTAAAATCGTAAAATGTATATATAAATACAAATACCGTTACTGTACTTATTAAAATTTCCACAATAAGGAAAGGTGTCATAAAGTATAATGAAACAAACACAACCAATGGATAATTAAGAGTAATAGTGCAATTAGGATGAACTTTGGGTGTTAAATGAATGGTTAACGTTTAACTGTTGTAGTTAGGACCTTTGGGTGTTTAATCCTTCTGGTCAAATGCTTGTAGTTAGGACTTTTGGGTGTCTGATCCCACTGGTCACATGCTTGATTATTGTACTTAGGACCTTTGGGTGTCTAATCAAACTGCGGTCACATGCTTATTATTGTAATTAGGACCTTTGGTGTTTAATCCTTCTGGTCAAATGCTTGAATATTGTAGTTAGGACCTTTGGGTGTTTAATCCCACTGATCAATATGCTTGTTTTTTTAGTTAGGATCTTTGGGTGTTTAATCCCACTGGTCAATACTTGATTTGATTTTTTTATTAGTTAGGATCTTTGGGTGTTTTATCCCACTGGTCAATGCTTGCTTGCTTTTTTTATTAGCTAGGATCTTTGGGTGTTTAATCCTACTGGTCAGTGCTTGATTATTGATTTTTTTATTAGTTAGGATGTTTGGGTGTTTAATCCCACTGGTCAATGCTTCTTTGCTTTTTTTTAGTTAGGATCTTTGGGTGTTTAATCCCACTGGTCAATGCTTCTTTGCTTTTTTTTAGTTAGGATCTTTGGGTGTTTAATCCCACTGGTCAATGCTTGATTTGATTTTTTTATTAGTTAGGATGTTTGGGTGTTTAATCCCACTGGTCAATGCTTCTTTGCTTTTTTTTAGTTAGGATCTTTGGGTGTTTAATCCCACTGGTCAATGCTTGCTTGCTTTTTTTATTAGCTAGGATCTTTGGGTGTTTAATCCCACTGGTCAATGCTTCTTTGCTTTTTTTTAGTTAGGATCTTTGGGTGTTTAATCCCACTGGTCAATGCTTCTTTGCTTTTTTTTAGTTAGGATCTTTGGGTGTTTAATCCCACTGGTCAATGCTTGCTTGCTTTTTTTATTAGCTAGGATCTTTGGGTGTTTAATCCCACTGGTCAATGCTTGCTTGCTTTTTTTATTAGCTAGGATCTTTGGGTGTTTAATGCTACTGGTCAGTGCTTGATTATTGATTTTTTTATTAGTTAGGATGTTTGGGTGTTTAATCCCACTGGTCAATGCTTCTTTGCTTTTTTTTAGTTAGGATCTTTGGGTGTTTAATCCCACTGGTCAATGCTTCTTTGCTTTTTTTTTAGTTAAGATCTTTGGGTGTTTAATCCCACTGGTCAATGCTTGATTTGATTTTTTTATTAGTTAGGATCTTTGGGTGTTTAATCCCACTGGTCAATGCTTCTTTGCTTTTTTTTTAGTTAAGATCTTTGGGTGTTTAATCCCACTGGTCAATATGCTTGTTTTTTTTAGTTAAGATCTTTGGGTGTTTAATCCCACTAGTCAATATGCTTTTTTTTAGATAGGACCTTTGGGTGTCTAATCCCACTGGTCACATGCTTGCTTATTGTAGTTAGGACCTTTGGGTGTTTAATCCTTCGGGTCAAATGCTTGAATATTGTAGTTATAGGACCTTTGGGTGTCTAATCCTACTATGGTGATATGCCTGCTTATTGTAGTTATTACCTTTGAGTGTTTAATCTCACTGATCACATGCTTGAATATTGTATTTAGTACCTTTGGGTGTCAACTCACTTGTCAATCCTTGCTATTGTAGTAGTTTTACTTTAGAGTGTTATCTCTTCGCCCAATGCTTATGAATAGTTTTGTTAGAACCAATGGTTGTGTTTAAATTTTTATACGTAAAAATGAAAATAATTAATTTATTATTCATTGCTGTCTATAATTTTAAAGAGAATGGTTAAAAAAGAAAAATGAATTAACAATATATATAGAAATAAACTAGTAGTCATAATACTATTTTTGAAGTCAAATATAAATAATTATTTTCTTCTGACTAGTTTTTTTTCTGTAACGGGAAAATCCTCTTTGAATATAGCTGCAATAGTGTATATGTTAGAAACAGAGAGGATGTTACAAACGTCTTGGAGAAATTATTAATTTCGTCACGAGTCGACGCCTCAGCATCCGCCAAGAAAAATATACGCGTTCAGAAGCAGTATGTGTCGCATAAGGCATGAACAAAGATTAGAGTATAAAAAAAACATAAGAGACTGGGTTGTACCAAAAACATCTCTTATCCGTGGAGCGCAACATTGTTATTGATTATAAAAATAAGTTACAGTTTGTTTTATGGGCTTTAAAGAATTTTTAAAAAATTAATATCAATGAGAAAAAAACGAAAAAAATTTGTCGGATAGGATTTTTCAATTTTTTGTGACAAAATTATATCGGGAAGTACCTATATATATATATCTAAAAGATTCGAAATTGGAGGAATAATTGCGCGTTTGCGCTCACATTGCGGGAGGAGAATGCCGCCTCCACGACTCCCGGTAGTAATTATCGAATCCCTCTTTTTCCTTGGCCCTTATTCTTCCTTCGTTCATTTCCTCGCTCAACCCCTCGATTCACGATGCTTCTCGTGTGTATTATTATTCGGTGTACCAACCAAGATAGATAGAGAGAGAGAATGGAGAGTGTATGCTGTATATATGTTGTAAAGCAGAAAGAGGCGAGCAAGTGATGTATCCCGCAGCAGCATCCGGATGGTCTGGATCAGAAGCTGCTCTGACGCGGAGATTACTAGAATTAAGCATCCCTTGCACTGATCCAACTGCAGGCTAAAGGCGATTGCTCACACCAATAGAACATCTTGTGTGTATATACACAAATCTATACTTTTCATACAAACGCAATAAATTTTTTTATTGTCTGTGCACACGCAAAAAAAATTGTTACTGCCAGATCGTCTTCATTCTGTAATTACAAGTTCACACTGAAGGATTGCGAATCGAAAATTATTCCACTTTCGCTAATTTTTACAAGTTTATTTAATTAGTTTGTGCGGTTTGTAATTTTTTTCCGTATTAGAAGTTTATATTTTTTTTTTTGTTCAGAAGTCTGAACGGGGAGAAAATTAAATATTTTTTATTGAAGTTAGCCAAAATATAACTTAAATATTATATTTAGTGAAAATTTTAAATTCTCTCAAGAGAACGCAACGCAAAAAGTACGTTTGACTTTCTATTAATAAAAATGCCTTCTTATAAAATCCAAAATGCTGTAAATTTGCAGTTACCATTAAAAAGAATTATATTGACTTGAACTACTATAAAGTATCTCTGGATATAGTTTTCAACTATCGTGAATTGTCACTTTTGCAAAGCTATAAGAATTTTTACCCTATAATTTGAGTAACTGTCGTTGTCCATCTATATATGTATATAGTTGGTCGTCAGTATATGATAAAACGTTTTGTGAATTCTTTCCTTTTTCAAACTGCGCTGCGGTAGTAGTTTATTTTTGCCCTCTATATATTTATCTACATGGCAGTGTGTGAGCGCGTGTATATTGGTCTGACCTCAACGACAATATACGTATATACCAAGTAATGTGCACTTTTCACCTGTAAAGAACGTGTTCGATCAAACGTTTATAAGGTTCTGATAATATAGTGAATTTATAAATTTCTAAAACTGTCACATTTACCAGGAAAAAGGAGTGATGAAGGGAAAATTATAAATGCGACCAAACTGACTCTTAGAAATTGTCTCTTGTCATTTTCTTCAACGTCCACAATATATCATATAGATATATATATATAAATAATGTATTCTATTTTTATAAAAAAAAAATAAAACTTTTACTTTAGTTTTTTAAATTATATAGATACTAGGAAATGCCCTCGAAAAATATCAATTTTTCAGTGAAAATAAAATTGGTATTTTTCGAATTGAAATATAAAATATCGGGGTTGACATAGGTCAAGGATTTCAGGAAAAGGGCAGGGAAAGTAAAATTGGTTAGGGAAATCAGGGAAAAGTCAAGGATTTTTATTAAAAGTAGTGGAAAGAATTAAATTTTTAGAATTGATAAGAAAATTCTGAATTTTCGTGTCTTTTTTGTTTGCCTCATAAATTATGCGAAATTACCACGAATTCTAATACAAAACTTAAATTATTTCTATTTCTGACAATAATTTATTTTAAATAACTTAATTCTATTGAAGAACTGCCATAAAGTTATTACTTATACAAATCATTTAATGAAATATTTTTTTGAAAAATTTTAATTTCAATTCTGTTGAAATTAGTTTCAATTTAAAAAATTTTAAGGTAATTTTTTGACAAAATTCAACTATCTTAATAAATAATTCTTTCCAGAAATTCAATTATTTTCAAAAATTTTTTTAAAATACTGGTCAGCATTTCAATTATCTTTATAAATAGCAAAATTCTTCGCCAAAATTCAATTATATTCAAGAATTTTTATAAAATTCATTGTAAAATTCAATTCTTTTCGTAAATAACAATAATTATCACAAGAATTGAATTATTTTCAAAATTAATAAAATTCTTCGCAGAAATTCAATTATTTTCATAAAATCTAAAAAAAATTTCAATATTTCAATTATCTTTAATATAAATATAAAAATTCTTCGCAGAAATTCAGTTATATTCAGGAACTTTAATAAAATTCATTACAAAATTCAATTATTTTTATAAATAATAGTATTCATCACAAGAATTCAATTATTTTCATAAAATTCATGGTAAAATTTCAATTATTTTCAAAATTTTTTCTTAATTGAATAATTTTCAATATTCTACTATTTTAATAGAATTTCCAAAAAAAAATTCATTTATTAAAAAAAAATTTTTGATAATATTCTACACGAGCATTTAATTATTTTCCAAAAAAATAAAAATTACGAATTCAATTATTTAAAATAGAATTTGCATAAATTTTTTCGAAGAAATCAAAAGTTCTAAAGTTTGGCATTAAATTCCGAGCAATAATTCCGTTGTTTTCATAAATTTTCAAATTCTTTTCAGGGATTTAATTATATACATCACAAAAATTCAATTATTATTATCAAAACTAATAAAATCCAAGTATTTTCAAAAATTTTAATAAAATTCATTGCAAAATTTTATTTATTTAAAAAATTTTTCCTCAATTGAATAATTTTCAATATCGACGATTTAATAAACTTTTCCAAAAGAATTCATTTATTTTTGAAAAATTTTGATAAAATTCTACACAGAACATTTAATTATTTTTATAAATAATAAAAATTTTACAGGAATTCCATTATTTACAAATTTTTTATAAATTTCTTCGCAACAATTCGAATATTTTCATAAATAATAAATTTTTTTACAAAGATTCAATTATTTCCATAGAAAATAATAAAATTCTTTTTAGGAATTCAATTATTTTCATAAATAACAAAACTCATCGCAGGATTTCAATTAAGTTTCATACAATTTTTAATCGAATTCCCCGAAAAATGTAATTATTCTTAAAAATTTTCTTAAAAATCGTCAAAAGAATTTAGTTATTTAAAAATTTGTAGATTAAATTTTTATGAGAATTCAATTGTAAGAAACAATCAATTATTCAATAAATTATTTATTTTTGTATTTAAATAATTAAATTCTCGTAGAATTTTCTCATTAAAATTAATTTTAAAATTCATTTCAGTTCAAATCTTAGATAATAATTGGATATTAAAAGCTTTTTTGTGTAAATTTTTAGAAATAATTTTGTAAAATTGAATTGTAAACAAATTAATAAGAATATTCTCAAGAACTTTTTTAAAAATTATTGGAAGTAATTTATTTAAAGAGGAATTTTAGTTAAAAATTCTAGAAAAAAATAATTAAATTAAAATTGGGAAAATAATTTTAAAGAAGTTACAGTAACAATATTTTAATAATATAAAATAATAATTTTATCACTCGGTCATTTTTAATTATTAATATTATAAAACATGAAGATATCGATTGCTCCGAGTCGAAGACTCGGGAGTGATCGATTTCTTCATGTTTTATAACAATTTTTTATAATTTATTAAATTTCGAAAGGTTTGAATTTGAAATTTTTGAAAATTTTAATTCCTATGGAAAAATAATAATATGTTATTGAATAATTAATGATGATAATAATAATAATAACAACATTAATAATAATTATTATTATTATTTAATTAGTAATATTGATAGTGTTAATAAAAATAATAATAATCATAAATAGCTATTATATAAGAATTACGGTGAACTTGTCTTTTTTTCCGTTTAAACCGAAAAAATAAATTTTTTTTTTGTTAATGAGAACTAGTCAGTAGGGATGCTGATTGATTTTTGACAATCAAACAAAAAAAAAAGTTCTCCTTTTTTGTGTCCCTGCTTTTGGTCTACTGTTTGATTTGCCGCTCTCGCTTCTTGAAAATTGAGAGTAATTATATTATTTTTAGAGATATAGATCAGTTGTCAAGGACTTTTAAAGATTGGAAATTTAAAAGCCTTGGTCACTACCGAATTTTTCAGGTCTCAACTTTTCTTTACACCAGTAGATTATTCATTTTGCAAGGGGCGCTCTCTCTCACACAAGCCTCTTAAATTCATCGATCTTTTCTTATACTTTTTGACAGGTGCGCCTTTAAAAATGTCCAAGAGAAAACATTTCTCACGAATTTGTGAAAAGGTGAATCGTTTAATTTTCAGTAGTTTTCACGCTCAAAGATCATATCTCTTTGCGCGCTCACTACACTCTCTCGTTTGGTATTTTTAAAATAATAAATGTTCATCATCATTAAAGTTTTAAGGAATTTTAGATTTCGCAAAAAAAATAAGAAGAAAATTGAAGCACCTTATTTGAGAAAGGCTCAAATTGATGAATTATTCGATCATAAATTTTTCAAAAAGTCCTTTCAGAGGGGGGAATAAATATTAGAAGGATAATTAAAATTAATTTTTTTCGCTACTTTTTTAATGAAAGGAAGTTTTACTAATTTCGAAATACACGATTCTCCTTGTATTTAATATTATCGATTAAATTTTCAGGTTAAGATCGTCATTAAGATAGAGAGAGAACTATCAACGATTTTTTTTAATAAATCGACATATTTTTAATAAGTGCGCGAGAGATGTTGTATAGAGAAAAAAGGAGAGAAAGAAAGAGAAAGAGAGAGAGAGAGATAGAGGAGAAAAAAAGTAAATTCTCCTCTATCCGAGTTTTCATTTACGAGCGTGTTAAGGCCGTTCGTTAAGCACTTTGGGATGCATTACTTTTATGGCGTTGTCACGATGGTAGCACTGTCAATTTCTGCGGCATGCAATCGAGCGCAAACCAGGCATTAACATCGGTCTCAATCCCAAGTTTAATCAAACGCTAACCAGCGGAGATTTAATCTGCTGCAGAATCCCCCCTTTCTCTCTCACTCGAGAACCTTCTTGTTAAGAGTTTCCCCTTCTCAACCCTCTGACAACCTCCCCCACGTTTCTCTCGCTACTTCCTTCACACAGTGCATGTAAGTTTCTTGATATACATGTGTATGTGTGCCTTTATGTGAATATTCCATTTGAATGTTTGTGTGCGATGATGAAATCGCATCTCGAGTAGATAATACAATCACAACACCAGGGGGTTGGCAGGTTATTTATAGTTTAGTTGCTTTCTCTCAGTGATATTGACTGCTTTTGTAAAATTAGGGGTCGCGGTTACGACACTGTGTATACTCGGAATCCCCTAAATGTCATTATTGGTACATTTTTTTTTTCTTTTGACAAATTAAAACGAGCATCCGATTCTTTTTTTCTTTTTGCATTATATTAATCAATCAGTGGATTTTTTATGATGGAGAATAAAATAGATATAAAAGTAAAATAAAGTAATAAAAAAATATAGGGTGTCTAGCGATTCTTTAAAAATAAATTAAAGGTTTTCAAGGTCCATTTTTAGGGTACTAATTTTCAGAATATTTGTTATTTATAATAGGAGTAAGTTCTGTTTATTAGTTTTCCTCAATAAGTGGATTTCAAGTAAATTTTTACTTACTCTATAAATTTGAATTAGTAAAAATGATTACTAATTTGATTCGGTGACTGACTTTTTGCTTTTGAATTAGTAAATTTTATTAATAAATAATAATTTATCATCTCCTAATTTTTTAGTGAAATTTAGTAATTAAAAAACAAAAAGTCAGTTACTAATTCCAATTAGTAAACATTTTTACTAATTTGAATTTAGAGAGTACTTATAAACAATTTTATAATTTACATACAACAGTTGTTCATAAATAACTTTAAATTCAATTTTTTGATAAAATATTAGAAATATAAAGAACATCGATTTAAGAAACATTAATCAAAATTGTTTTTAAAAAATTGAATTCTTTTGGGAATTTCTATTAAAATAATTAATATACAAATTATTGAATTAAGAAAAATTGTTGAAAATAATTAGAATTTTGCAATGAATTTTATTAAAATTTTTGAAAATAATTTGATCTTATTACTTTTGAAAATAATTTATTGTTATTTTTGTAAATAATTGACTTTTTCTGAATGATTTTATTATTTATGAAAATAATTGAATTATTGCAAAGAATTTTATAAAAAAGTTTCAAACAATTGATTTTTTTCGAAAAAATTTAGGCAAATTCTATGTTTAATAATTGAATTCCTATGTGGAATTTTCATTATTTTATAAAGTAATTGAATATTCATGTAGAACTTTATCAAAATTGTTTTTAAATAATTGAATTCCTTTGTGAAATTTTATTAAAATAGTAGAATGTTAAAAATCATTGAATTAAGAAAAATTTTTAAAAACAGTTGAAATTTTGCCATGAATCATTGTATTAAAATTTTGGAAAATTGATTTTTGCAAAAAAATTTATGCAAATTCTATTTTAAATAATTGAATTAATGTAAACATTTTTTGTTTGAAAATAATTGAAAGTTTAAGTAGAATTTTTTCAAAACGTTTGTTTAATAATTAAATTCATTCGGGTAATTTTATTAAAATAGGAGAATATTGAAAACCATTGAAGTAAGAAAAATTTTAGAAAATATTTGAATTCTTGTGATAAATACTACTATTTATGAAAATAATTGAATTTTGCAATGAATTTCATAAAAATTCCTGAATATAATTTAATTTCAGCGAAGAATTTCGCTATATTTATAAAGATAATTGAAATGTTGATCACAATTTTTTTTAGATTTTTTGAAAATAATTGAATTTCTGCGAAGAATTTAATTAATTTTTAAAATAATTGAATTCTTGTGATTTATTGAAAATTTTAGATAATTCAATATTAAAAGCATTATAGCGTCAATTCTAAGAAATAATTGAATTTTGAAAATATATGTTTCAAATTAAAATCTTTGAAAATCTGTATTTTTCTTAATTTTAACTAACAATTTTGTAGATATTTAATTTTTTAAAAATAGTTTAATTAAATTTTTTTTTGAAATTATTTGAAGTTTTTATTTTCTAATGTATATTTAATTGGAGAATTTCTGAATAATCGAAATTTCATAAAATTTAATTGTAAACAAATAAATTCGAAAATTCTCAAAGAAATTTTTGAAAAATTATTAAATTCAATTGATTTAAAGAAGAATTTTAATAGTTAAAAATTGTAGAAAATACTAATTGAATTGAAAATGATAAAAATAATTTTGATGAAGTTATAGTAACAATATTCTTAAGTAATAGGCATAAAATAATGATTTTATCACTCGGTCACCGATAATTATTATAACTTATTGAATTTTAGAAATTTTGAAATTATGAATAAATATTTATTTGAAATAAATTTGATATCAAGAACATTTTATTATTGATTTTAAAAGTAGGTGTCAAATTGCAACAAATTGATACCAAAATATGGAACAAATCAAAAATTGGTCTGAATTTTTTGTATTAATTTTGATTCACTTTTTAGTATCAATTTAATACTTTCAAGAAAACTGTTAAATACATTTTGCATAAAGATAAAAATCAATAATTCATCAAAGATGAGGAAAAGAAAAGTTATAATATACGATGTTAAAATGTCAAAGTTAATTTTTAATTTTTGTTATTTATCCTGATCTGCAATTCAGTCCATAATTATGTTTCGGATTAAATTACGCGGATCAAGGGGAATAACAAACGATTGATAATTAATTTTGACATTTTAACATTGTGCAACTGTTATTTTCTTTATATACCTTTCTTGATGAACTGATTTAAATTTTTTTAGCAAAATTTATTGAAATTTGTTATGGATATTTTGAAAAATGTACAAAACAAACCCTTAATTTCGTAACGGTTTTTGATTATTATTCTTGATATTAAGTTTATTTTTATTATTATTATCATTATTACTATTATTATTCAAGATGGACTTTCGATTCGATTTTGACTTTGATATTTACTTTAATAACTTTGGCTTAAATAACTTTACAAGTTAAAGTGAAGGCAAAATCTATAAGTGAAAGTCAAACTATAACCAGTCGAAATCAGCGTGAAAAATCCAATCTCAAACTATAAGTAAAATCGATAGTCGAAGTCAAATTAAAAAATCGTAGCCCAAATATTAAATGTTCCATTAAAAATATTTAATTGTTACAAAAAGATTTTAAATAATTTAAAAATCTAGTCAAAAGAATAACAAAAATCGATTATAATAAAAATGCTTTTATAACATAAATTAGAATAATAGAAATGAAATGAAAATAAAGATTTAATTAAAGAAAATTTCATGTAGGTTATAATTTTGTTAAAATTCCAGCGCGTCTCTTTTGAGGTTAAAGGCCATGGGTTATAAACGAAAGGGTGAAGGATTGAGGAAAGGGGGTGGGGAAGTAGTTGTA
Source organism: Leptopilina heterotoma (assembly GCF_015476425.1). Classification (NCBI taxonomy): domain Eukaryota; kingdom Metazoa; phylum Arthropoda; class Insecta; order Hymenoptera; family Figitidae; genus Leptopilina; species Leptopilina heterotoma. Next base: position 462,747 of record NW_025110953.1, on the reverse strand, counting down.
GCTTTTATAAGGGGAAAAAAAAGATGACATACCAAGAGGTTCACAATTAGCGCATACATCAACAGTTTGAGGGTCTGGAGGAGGTGGAGGGTGGGGATGGATAGTCACGTTGGCAACCTGTTATTATATACGGGCCGAAATACACATGTATCATTTACACATAGACGCGAGTACATTTCTATATACGTAGACATGGAGGTTTATATGTATGCATACCTGCAAGAGCGAACGCACCCCTTTTTGTGATTAATTCACACGTGTTGCCGAACCCGCGAGTATATTCACTATAGAGGTTGGGGGCGTACTGATAAAGTTAATTCACGCTTCTATCAGATTTAAAACAAAAATTAGAAGGAGAAAAATATTTATCTTCCACACTCTTTTCTTTTCATTAGAATAATTATTAATAATTATTATTTTATTAATGGAATTAAATGTTTTGTAACTAGTGTCATTGTATGTTTATAATTATACAGAGGGAAATTCTTTTAATTAATTTCTACTTTTCTTCGCTTCTTTAATTGTTTGATGAAAAGATACTCTCTAAATCTAAATTAGAAATTTTCTACTAGACTCAAAAAAATTCTTTGTAGATTTGACTGTACTTTTTAACTATTCTGCTTAGTTCAGTAAATCCCTAATAAAATTAGAAAAGTTATATTAACCATAAAAAATTATAGTTAAAAGAATGAAGAATGTATATGGTGCAATAACATATTTTGTTGTTGTTTTTGTAATTTAATTACTTTCCTTAGTTAACTAAATTCTAAATTTTTAACCACATATAAAAAATAGTAAAATTAATTATACAAACATTGTTAGATTAACTAAAAAAGTAATTATTTTGACTACTTTTCATTTTATTATACATTATTTGAATATTTGAATTTTTAGAACACCGCAGGGTTGCTACAATTTTTCTCTTTTCAAATTATTTTTCTCATTTTCGTTTCTCATTCCCTGACTTTTCCAGGTTTTTCAGGTTAAAAAACGTAATTTTTCCAGTTTTTTAAAACTACATTTATATTTTACGAAATTTAATTTTTAATTTTATTCTTAATTTTACCAAACTCCCTGATTTCCAGACAAAACGACTTTTTTCCTGTTCTATTACATTTATTTACGAATTTCTTTAATTGTGAAATTACTCAAAAACATCAATAACTTCGTTTTTAAATGAATATTTAATAATTATTATTTTTTTACAGAAATTAAAATTTTCAAAAATTTTAAATTCATTTACATATAATAATTAAAACTTGATACTATCATTATTTTATATTATAAAAATATTTTTACTGTAATTTCTTCAAAATTATTTTCATTTCAATTCAATTCTTTATTTCTAGAATTTTAAACTAAAATTCTTTTTTAAAACCATTTTTTTTTTAATAATTTTTGAAAAAGTTCTTCTTTGAGAATTTTTAAATCCATTTGTTTATACAATTCAATTTTACCTAAACTTTCGATTATTCTGACATTCTTCAATTAAATAAATTGGAAATTAAAAACTTTAAATAATTAAGAAAAATTCCATTAAACTTTTTGAGAAAAATTAATTCTAAATTTCCTTAAAAAATCTTGTCAAGAATTTAATTATTTTTATAGATATAAATAAAATTATTCGCAGGAATTCAATTATTCTCGAAAAAATTTGAATAACATTCTTCGAAATAATCCAATTATTTTTAAAATTGACAAAATTCTTCGCCAGAATTCAATTATTTTTAAAATTGATAAAATTCTCGGCAAGAATTCAATTATTTTCAAAAATGATAAAATTCTTTGTAAATATTCAATTATTTTCAATATTCATTTTTACGTAATTTTGATTATTCTAAGATTTTTCAATTAAATATATATTAGAAAATAAAAACTTCAAGAAATAAAGAAAAATTCAATTAAACTTTATTTTAAAAAATAAATTCTACAGAATTGTTAATTAAAAGTATGAAAAGTTCAAATTTTCTAAAAGATTTTAATTTGAAACATTTTCAAAATTCAATTATTTCTAAAAATTTACGCTATATTGCTATCAATATTCAATAATAATCTAAAATTTTAACTGAAATTCATTTTTAAATCAATATTTACTAGAAAAATTCACGAGACTTCAATTATTTAAATACAAAAATAAATATTTTATTAAATAATTGAATGTTTCTTAAAAATGAATTTTTTTAAAGACTTTAATCAATAAATTTTTAAATAATTTAATTCTCTTGACAAATTTTAATAAAATTTTTAAAAATAAGTTTGTTTTTCGGAAATTTGATTAAAATTTTATGAAAAATAATTGAATTTCTCCAATGAGAAAAGAGTTTTTGAAACTTTTTTTTATAAGAGTTTTTGAAAATAATTGAGGTTTTGCCAAGAATTTTATTAAAGTTTTTGAAAATATTTGAATTTCGGAGAAGAATTTATAAAGATTATTGAAATTTTGACGAGAATTTTTGTAAATTGTTGAACGCAATTAAATTTCTGCGAAGAATTATATTACTTTTGAAAATAATTGAATTCTTGAGACGAATTTTATTAAAATGTCTTTTTAAATAATTGAATTTCTTTGATGAATTTTAATAAAATTTTTAAGAATAATTTCATTTTTCGAGGAATTTCATTAAAATTGTATTAAAAATAATTGAAAGTCTGAGATGAGTTTTATTATTTATGAAAATAATAATGAAATGTTTGCGTAGAATTTCAAAATTTTTTTTTGAAATAATTGAATTCTTTTGAAAAATTTTATTAAAGTAGTAGATTTATTAAAAATCATTGAATTGAGGAAAGTTTTTGAAAATAATTGGAATTTTGACATGAATTTTATTAAAATTTTTTATTAAAAAAATGCAATTCAAATTTAAAAAAAAAATTAATTCCACAGAATTGTTAGTTAAAATCATGAAAGATTCAACTTTTTAAAGATTTTAATCTGAAACCTTTTCAAAATTCAATTATTTCTAAAAATTTACGCTCTAATGCTTTTAATATTCAATTATAATCTAAAATTTTAACTGAAATTTATTTTTAAATAAATTTTTAATAGAAAAATCTAAAAGACTTTAATTATTCAAATACAAAAATAATTAATTCAATGAATAATAGAATGTTTCTAAAAATTGAATTCCATAAAGAATTTTATCAACAAATTTTCAAATAATTGAATTCTTTCGACGAATTTTAGTAAAGTTTTTAAGAATAATTACATTTTTTGGGGGAATTCGATTAAAAATTGTATTAAAAACAATTGATATTCTGCGATTAGTTATATTATTTATGAACATAATTGAATTTCTAAAAAGAATTTCATTATTTACCAAAGTAATTGAATTTCTGTAAAAAAATTGTATTATTTATGAAAATAATGGAATTATTGCGAAGAAATTTATAACTAATTTGTAAATAATGGAGTTTCTGTAAAATTTTTATTATTTTAGAAAATAATTGAATAGACGTATAGAACTTTGTCAAATTTGTTTTTAAATAATTGAATTCTTTTGGAAAATTTTTGAAAATAATTGAAATTTTGACAAGAATTTTATTAAAATTTTTGGAAATAATTGAATTCACTATATTAACAATAAGTTATAACTGATTTAAATTGAACGAGAAATTATAAGCAAAATATTTTTAATACTGCGCCAAACAAAAGAATAATCTGTAAAACTTATTAAAGCTACAACAACAAAAAAATACCAGTTATTAAATCTACCATTGTTTAGAACTATATCATTAAAAGAACAAAGACCACGATTTAATTAATCTCAACAAAAATTACATACATTATGTAATTTTCGTTGTAAGTGAATCAAAACATAAAGACTCAATTTAGTATATAACTTTTAAAATGACTAAAATATAGGGATTTTGATAATAATTTCTATTCTAAATGAAACGTTTATATTTAAGTTATCATTTAAACATAAAAAAAAATCTCTTGTTCTTCGTCACGAGAAAAATATGAAGTCTATTATTTTGTAACACAATGTCACACTAAATGAGTCTCTCAATGATTATAATTTTTATACGGCATGCAGAGAACACAATGTGACGGATACATTCAGAAGGTAATAATTTACCTGTATTCGCTGACAGCACCAATTATTAAGGATATCACGATCGTCTCTCGAAAAATCGAAAATTTTCGACTACCAATAAATTTACCCCTTCGTTATTATTCTGTCATTTTAGCGCTCCATTAATTTTATCTTGATTCCATGTTTAAAAAAGAAATTAATTTATTTACGAAAAATTAATTTCAATATACTCTTTGTATAAAATAAGACTAGCTGTCGTTCACGTCTTCGACAGGTAGAATGAGAATTTAAAAATTTTTTAATTTATAATCACATGACCCAACTATACACTTGTTTTTGCGTACTAAATTATTCTCTGATAAATTTCAAATTATTAATTTGGTAATTTCAATCAGACTTACACTATCTTTACAAAAGTTTGGGCAAATTTTACTTTTTTAATGCTCTAAAGAAATTTTTATTTTCTGAAATGTATTTTTTCGACTCTTCTAAGGAAATGTGACTTTTTTTCGACTTTTTTGTGAAAAAATGCGACTAATCGACTTTTTCGAGATTTTTTTTAGTAAAATGCCACTGAAATTAAAAATTATTTTTAATTTAAAGAAGCAAAAAGTTTGAGTCAAAAAAATGTTCTGTTACATTTATTTACAAATTTCTTTCAAATTTTTTAAAAACGTCAATAACTTCTTTTTAAAATAAATATTTAATTATTATTTTTCCATAGAAATTAAAATTTTTCAAAAGATTCAAATTTAAACCCTTTTGAAACTAAACAACTTATAAAAAATTGTGATAAACATGAAGAAATCGATCACTCCGAGTCTTCGACTCAGAGCAATCGATGTCTTCATGTTTCATAATAATTAAAGATGACCGAGTGATAAAATCATTATTTTATATTATAAGACTTTATAAAAAAAAAATAATTTTTGAATTATTTTTTATGAAAATAATTGAATTATTGGAATCAAATTTATAAAACATTAGTAAGTAATTAAATTATGCAGAAGAATTTTGATATTTACAAAGATAATTAAAATTTTGAGGAGAATTTAAAAAAAAAATTTGAAAATAATTTAATTTCTTCCAAGAATGTTCTTACTTTTGAAAAAATATTTAGATTTTGCAAAAAAATTTTATCAGAACTTTTGAAAATAATTAAATTTCCAGAATGAATTTTATTATTTATGAAGATAATTAAAATTTTGACGAGAAATTTAAAAAAAAAAATTAAAAATAATTGAATTTCTAGGATAAATTTTATTATTTATAAAGATAATTGAAATTTTGACAAGAATTTTAAAAAAAATTTGGAAAATAATTTAATTTCTGTCAAGAATTTTCTTACTTTTGAAAATATTTGAATTTTGCAAAAAAAATTTTTTTAGAACTTTTGAAAATAATTAAATTTTAATGATGAATTTTATTATTTATGAAGATAATGATAATTTTGACGAGAAATTTAAAGAAAATTTTGAAAATAATTAAATTTCTGCGAAAAGTTTTATTACTTTTGAAAATAATTGAATTTCTAGAATGAACTTTATTATTTATAAAGATAATTGAAATTTTGACAAGAATCTTTGCAAATAATTGAATTTTACAGAAGAATTTTGTTATTCACAAAGATAATTGAAATTTTGAATAGATTTTTCTTAAAAATAAATTGAATTTTGCAGAAGAATTTTGATATTTATAAACATAATTGAAATTTTGAAAATAATTTAATTTCTGTAAAGAATTTTCGTACTTTTGAAGATAATTGAATTTTGCAAAGAATTTTATCAGAACTTTTGAAAATATAATTAAATTTTTATGATAAATTTTATTATTTACAAAATTTTAAACGAAAAATTTAAAAAAAATTTTGAAAATAATTGAATTTCTGCGAGGAATTTTATTACTTTTGAAAATAATTAAATTTGAGAGAAGAATTTTATTAAATTTTTTTTTTAAATATTGAATTTCGGAGAAGAATTTTATTATTTATAAAAATAATTGACATTTTAAAGAGAATTTTTAAAAAAATGTTAAAAATACCTAATCAAAATTTTGCTATGAATTTTATTAAATTTTTTTAAATTGTATTCCGGATTGTTTGATATCAATGTATCTGTTGTCGAGAAATGTGATTTTTTTACAATTTTGACAATTTCGTGTTTTCTAAGATTTCATGCGACTTTTTTCTGACTTTTTCGGAAATTTTATGCGACTTTTTGTGACTTTTGTTGTAAATTTATGCGACTAAAGCGACTTTTTTTGAGTCTTAAAGACGATCCGAACCCTGTATATGAATTAACATTTTTTCTCTCTAGGCCACTAAAATCTATTAGAATTTTTTTTTTAAATTAAATCTTAAACAAAAAAAAATGTAATCAATTTTCTAGAAATATTGAAAAATTTCTTAAGTTTTTCTTGTTTTATTAAAATTAACATAATTTCTGAAATAATTTACATGTTTTAATGTTCTCTAAATGAAGCTGAAACTGACACCCAATTAATTTTTAAAAATTTTATGTTTGTTTGAAACAAAAAGAACAGCTTTAAAATTTAATTTTACTTTCACTGGCTCGAGCCCTGACATTCACTTCTTGAGTTTACCATTGATTTTGATATCAAAGTTAAAGTCAAAGTCAAAGTTATAATCAAGGTCAGAGTCAAAATCAAAATCGAATCGACTATATGACTACAATATATATATATATATATATATATATATTTATTTATTTATTTATTTATTATTATATTAAAACTACCATTGTTTGTGTGACTGTATATCAAAACTACAGTTCCGATCTTCGGCAAATGTTGTATAGTTTAATTTTTAAAAAGAAAGAAAGGAAGAAAAAATTGTCTTACGATCAAAAGTGGGTGTGTTTGAAAGTCAAATCGACATGGATTATTCTTATATTATGAACGGAAATGTGGTGTATTTTAATATTCTCGCCTGAGGGTTTCGACATCTGGAATGCACGTATACGTGCGAGTGCATGTAGTTCACTCTAAGATCGCAATGCCCTCAAGGGGGGCAATTAAGTAATTAAACAAATCTCCCAATGGCGTTATTAATGATTCTGCACACGCCCGCGATACTTTTATTCTTCCGAAAGGGCAAAACCTTCTTCACGCATATGTAGGTACATTTACTTACTCTTATATACATACACATAAACATATAAACATGCGTATATTTTTGCGAAATATGACTTTATGTCCCCCATTTGTCTTGAAACGCCCCAGAATATTATTCAATATCTCAAAATGCCAGATCTTTATTAACAAATTATTACTCAATATATTGACAACGAAAAACACTTATTATCGGAAATTAATTACTGTTAATTATAGCGTTGTGATTTTATTTTTGTTTCATTAGAGAGAAATTAGTTTTTTTTTTGTTTTGTGAGTCTTTGCTGATTTTAATAATTGTACGGTTAAATTTAATTAATTAAAATATGGTTGCCACAGAGCCATGAAATCCTGGAAAACCTGGAAAAGGTATAGAATTTAGAAATTAGTATAAAAAACCTGAAAATGGAATGGAATTTAAAAAAATTTCTGGAATTTCGCCTGTTTTTAAAGATTTTTAACAAAATTTGAATTTACAATTGAAAAATTGTTGTGTCATCGCCATATAAAAATCTCTACGGAAGAAAAAATTTTTTGCTCATAAAAATTATTAAGTTTCTGGTATTTGGAAATTGAAAAAAACTTTTAAGAGCCAAAGCTATGTTATCAGGCCAGCAATTTTTTTAATTTTTGACTAGAATTTCATAAGTATTGACCTGGAAAAAGCCTGGAATTTTACATTTATTATTTTGTGGCAACCACGATTATTTACAAATTATTTTCATAAATTATTTACAAATTAATTTCATAAATTATTATTAAAAAATTTTCATAAATAATAACATTTTTTACAGGGATTCAATTATTTTCATAAATACATAATAAAACTCATCGCAGAGTTTCAATTATTTTAAATTTTTAATTTAAAAAGAAATCTTAATAAAATTTGTCTCAAGAATTCAATTATTTTCAAAAATTATAATAAAATTCTAGTCAGAATTTCAATTATTTTTAATACAATTTTAATGGAATTTCTCGAAAAATGTAATAATTATTCTTAAAAATTTTATTAAAATTCAGCAAAGAAATTCAATTATTTTAAAAACTTTTACTACAATTTATTTATTATAATTTAAGTATGATTTGCAATACATTTTTAATTAAATTTCTTCAAAAAATTGAATTATTTTCATAAATAATAAAATTCTTTGTAACAATAAAATTTTTTTAAAAATAATTTTCATAAAATTCTTTGTAGAAAAATTAATTTCAAAAATTTGTCAAAATTTAATTATTTTCAATGTTTACTATTTCAATAAAATTTTACAAAAGAATTCAATTATTTAAAAAGAAATCTTAATAAAATTCGTCTCAAGAATTCAATTATTTTCAAAAGTATTATAATTCTTCGCGGAAATCCAATTATGATAAAAAATTTACAAGAATTCTTGTCAAAATTTCAATTATCTTTATAAAAAATAATATTCCTCTTCGAAATTCAATTATTTTCAAAAATTGTAATAAAATTCTTGGCAAAATTTCAATTATTTTTAATACAATTTTCATCAAATTTCTCGAAAAATGAAATTATTTTTATAAATTTTATTAAAATTTGTCAAGAGAATTAAATTATTTAGAAATTTTGTTGATAAAATTCTTTATGAAAATTCAATTTTAAGAAAAATTTAATTATTTAATAAAATATTTATTTTTGTAGTTAAATAATTGAATTCTCGTAGAATTTTCTAATAAATATTGATTTAAAAATGAATTTTAGTTAAAATTTTAGATTATAATATTGAATATTGAAAGCATAATAGCGTGGATTATTAGAAATAATTGAATTTTCAAAAGGTTTCAAATTAAAATCTTTGAAAATGTGTACTTTTCATACTTTTAATATGATCCACAAGTTTTGAACGTTCAAATGAACGAAACATTTTTTTTTTTGAAATATTTTTATAAATTACTGTTCACAATAAAAATTAAAAACTTAGATTTTACACTTAGAAACTTTATAATTAATTCTCTTTATAGTGACACAAAATTATTGTTACAAAAATTTAAATTGAAGAAGAAATAAATAAATTTCGTTCATTTGAACGTTCAGAACTTTAGAATCATCTTTTAATTGAGAATTCTGTAGAATTAATTTTTTTCAAAAAGTTTAATGGATTTCTTTTTAATTATTTAAAGTTTTTAATTTTTAACATATTTAATTGAGGAATGTCAGAATAATCAAAATTTCATCAAATTAAATTGTAAACAAAAGAATTTGAAAATTCTCAAAGAACTTTTTTAAAAATTATTTAAAAAAATTGACCTAATGAAGAATTTTAGTTGAATATTCTAGAAATGAATAATCGTAATCATGACAATAATTTGTTAAGAAGTTATAGTAACAAATTTGCAAGTTTTAATTATTTGAATCGCTTTCTTCATGTTTTATGATAATATTCTTATAAGTTATTGAATTTCAAATTTTTGAAAATTTTAATTTCTATATAAAAATATAATAATTAAATATTTATTTAAAAATGAAGTTATTGATATTTTCGAATATTTTTCGTATTAAAAACCTGGAAAAATTCTGTTTTTTAACCTGGAAAACCTGGAAAAGTCAGGGAATTTGAAAAGAGCAAAAGCGTGGCAACCCTGAACTATACTACAAAATTAAAAAGAAATTGCCTTGAAAAAATATGGTACGGTTTACAATAAAACATTCGTTTCAGACTACTGAATGTTAATTGGAGAGATTCTGCATTATATTTATTTGGCGCGTGCGTATTTTTTTTTAATGTGATTAATTGATTTTGGGTGTTATTATAAGTGTGTATTTTATCAAGTTTAGAATCAAGATAGAAATATACTGTAGAGGAATCGCGTCAAGCACCACCCGTGGTGAGTTTCAATATTCTCTGCAGGAGACAGGCAACACGACACAATCAAGGGACTGCCCGCTATTTCGCTAATAAATTATTAAAGGGTAGATCCTGGCAATGACGCCGCGCCGCACCATTGCGGTGAGAACGTGTGTTTCGATAAAACACTTACTGCACGCTTCTCTATTATATGCCATTATGTCGCATTAACAAATTATACTCTCTATTCATTTCTTTATAGTTTCATAATCAAAATTCTTTCTTAACAAATTTTTAAAATCAATTTTTCGAATGACCCCAAAATAATTATAATAATAAATTAATTAACTTATTTTTTCTGCTATTGCGAATCTTGTCAGGAATTATAAATCAATTACTAAAATTATTTCAAGAATTATTTATATATATTTTACTCTTACCAAACGTCTCGAATGCTCTTTAATCAACTTCAAAAGGAAACTCACCTGAAATGCAGAAAAATGTATTTTAATTAATTAACAGAAACTTGTAATATTAAAAAAAAATATTTCAGTTTTTTAATTTTTTGAGTGTCGAAAAATAGTAATTTTTATTTAAATGCAACTTTTAATTGTTTATGGTTGGAAATTAAATTCTTTATCCTTCTACTAGTACTCGTTTAAACTTTTAAATTCAAGAAATATAAAAACTTATAAGAAAACCAATATATCTAATTGAAGATAAAGACTGTTAATTAAACAGAAGGTAGTCATTTATTTTTTTAACATGTTCGGTTAAATAGTTTCTTATAAGAAAAATAAAAGTAGATATTCTTTGTTGCTTCTATTGTATAATTAATTTTTTATTTTGATTACTAAAAAACCAAGTTCCAGAAAAAATTCGATTTAAATATAATCCAAAAAATTCGGATGTTTTTGGGTTTAAAAAAGTCATGATTTTTAACAGCTTTGCTACCGAGATAGCAAGTATTTATTATTTGTTACTATATTTAATCAAAAATTGCAATCAATACGATTGCAAGACGATTAAAATTACAAAGGCGATAATTATAAATACACATTTATATAGTGATTCCGAAAATTTGTTGTAGTTACACAACTGACGGTATAATTAAAACAAAGGTAGCATAAAAAATTAATGACAGTTCGAGAAGGTTACTGACATTTTTTGAGTGTTGTATTTTGAGAAATGAAAAATTGCATAAATGAGAGAGAGAAAAAACAAAGATGAATGTGAGAGTATGGTTTGATAAGTGGTTGAAAAGGGTTTCCCATTGGGTCGTGAGAGAAGCATTATAGGAGAAAGGTGAAGATGGTGGCGCCAATGTGGCCCTCTTTTGTCTTGCCGACAAACCGACACCATCTCGCAGAGCACACTTCACGAAAATCATTCGACCCCCGACGCCGAGAAATGCGAATGTGCCGAGTGCCGAAGGGTTGACGAGCTTAAGACAAAGCGTAACGGTCACGCTCTTGCATTTTTCTAAGGCGCCTTAACTTATAATCCATTTTACTTAAATTATTTTTCTTCTTTCCTTGCGGTTTTTCGCACAGGAATATATTCCAGGATACTTCACATTGTCACGGTTTTTAATTTTTTCGTATTAAACGGACATATGGAGTGAAAGCGAGAGAAATCACTAATGTTTCGTCGCAGAGATATATTTTTATAAATTCTTCGTTTTGTGAAACATTTTCTCTACTATAATGAAATAGTGCAATTAAAGAGTAGAAGTATATTTGAAGAACGATTTCGAAATAAATCGATCGATTAGTAAAGACCTCGGAATGATGCGCCAATACTGATATATAAAGTACACGTAATTTTCGAGGCTCTAATTTGTCAAAGCTTCATTACGTTCAAGTCGAGACCCATACTTAGCGCACGACCAGCGGGGTAATCATAGTTTAAATTCGGGTCCCATCCATTGAAAATCAGTGGCTCTGACCTGCTTCACAATCAGGTTCTGGAGTGAGAGCGTTTCGATGTCCGCAACTGAAAGGAGATAGAAAGGAGGGGCTAGAAGGGTGGAAGCTATCATGGAGTATTCGATCCGCGGCGAATCATTAATATTACATGAGAGGCAGGGGATTCTATATCGCGCGTCAATGATCATCGCAAATCCTGGGAATCAAAATAGTACCCCAGTTTACAGTTTGGAAAATCGTTTCAATTCAATGTATAGCTGCGTATAAATATCAACTAGCAACAACAACAGCTAACTTCTTCCTGTCTTTTTTCAAATAAAATTAGCAATTTTAAAAATAATAGAAAAAAAAAAAATTTACATTTTTGTTGAAAACACTATAAAAAATTAAATTTTAGAGAAATTATAAAAAATTGCAGAAATTCAATTATTTAAAAAAAAAAAAAAATTCTTATAAAATTCAACTATGTTCAAAATTTGAAAAAAAAATTCTCGTAAAGATCCCAATTATCTTTATAAATAACAAAATTCTTCTCCAAAATTCAATTATTTTCATAAATGTCAAAAAAATTCTTGTCCTATTTTCAATTATTTTCAAAAAATTTTCTAATTTTCAATATCTACTATTTTAATAAAATTTCCTAAAAAGAGTTCAATTATTTAAAAAAATTTTTAATAAAATTGTATGCAAACATTTAATTATTTTCATAATTAATAAAAATTTCACAAGAATTCAATTATTTTCAAAAAAATTAAAATTCTTCTTATAAAATTCAATTATGTTTAAAATTTGAAAAAAAAAATTCTCGTAAAAATCTCAATTATCTTTATAAATAACAAAATTCTTCTTCAAAGTTCAATTATTTTCATAAATGTCAAAAAAAAGTTCTTGTCCTAATTTCAATTATTTTCAAATTTTTTTCTTTTCAACAAATTTCAATATTTACTATAATAATAAAATTTTCCAAAAAGGATTTAATTATTTAAAAAAATTTTAATAAAATTGTATGGAAACATTTAATTATTTTCATAAATAATAAAATTTTTTTAAGGAATTCAATTATTATTTTCATAAAAAATAATTTAAAATTCTAGAAAATAATAATTGAATTAAAATGATGAAAATCATTTTGATAAAGTTACAGTAACAATATTCTTATAATATAAAATAATGATTTTATCTCTCGGTCATCTTTAATTATTAGAAAACATAAAGAAATGGATCACTCCGAGTCTTCGACTCGGAGCAATCCATGTCTTCATGTTTTATAACAATACTTTTATAAGTTGTTTAATTTAAAGAAGATTTGAATTTGAAATTTTTGAATGTTTTAAAATTCCTCTGGAAAATCATGTTCCAAAAGTAAGATTAATAATAGGAATTGTGCAAATATTTTTCTTCTTTTTCTAAAACAAAATAATAATTTTGTTAAATAAATTGTGATTAATAAACAAAAATAATGCAAAATAAATAAATTGTCTATTTCTTAATCACAGTTTCTAATTTTGTTTAGAAGTAAAGAACAAAAATCTGCATAATTTCAATTTGACAAAACATAATATTAAAAAAAATTATTTTCTACAATTTTTAAATAAAATTCTTCTGTAAATCAATTATTTTAAATAATTTTTGAAAAAGTTCATTGAGAATTTTCAAATCCTTTATTGTTTACAATTCAATTTTTCAATTTTTTCAAAGTTTTCAATTTTTCAAGTTTACAAGTCAATTTAATTTTAACAAAATAAATTTTTAATAAAAAAAAATAAATAAAAAATAAATACCTAAATAAAAATAAATAAAAAAAAAATAAAAATAAATTTTCTACAATTTTTAAATAAAATTCTTTTGTAAATAAATTATTTTTAATAATTTTTGAAATAGTTCTTTGAGAATTTTCAAATCCATTTGTTTACAATTCAATTTAATTTTAATTTCAATTTGAAAAAACATAATATTTAACAAAATAAATTTTCTACAATTTTTAAATAGAATTCTTCTGTAAATAAATTATTTCTAATAATTTTTGAAATAGTTCTTTTAAAATTTTCAAATCCATTTGTTTACAATTCAATTTTACCAAATTTCGATTATTTGGAAATATTTCAATTAAATATACATTAGAAAATAAAAACTTAAAATAATTTCAAAAGAAAAAAAAATTCAATTAATCTTAAAATTATCAAAAAGTTTTAAATGGGTAATTCAATTCAATTTTTAATTTGTAGAAAAAAATCCTAATTAAATTTTGAAGAATAATTACATTTTTCGAGGAATTCGATTAAAATTGAATTAAAAAGAATTGAAATTATGCGATGAATTTTATTATTTTTGAAAATATAATTGAATTCGTAAAAAGAATTTTTATTATACATAAAAAATTAAGAATAATTGAATCCTTGTATAAAATTTTATTATTTTATGAAAGTAATTGAATTATTGCGAAGAAGTTCATAAAAAATTTGTAAATAATAGAATTGCTGGAAAATTTTTATTATTTACGAAAATAAATAAATGTTTGTTTGGATTTTGTCAAATTTTTTTCAAATAAATAATTGAATTCTTTTAGAAAATTTAATTAAAATAGTAGATATATTGTAAATCATTGAATTGAGGAAAATTTTTGAAAATATCTGAAATTTTGCCAAGAATTATATTAAAATTTTTGGAAATAATTGAATTTCTGCAATCATTTGTAAATTTTCCAAAATTTAATATTTTTTTTACTGTTCTTGACTAAAAATTCTTCATAAATAATAAAATTTTTTAAGGAATTTAATTATTATTTTCATAAAAAATGATTTTAAATTATAGAAAATAATTATTGAATTAAAATGATGAAAATAATTTTGATGATCTCCCGGTCATCTTTCATTATTATAAAACATTTGAAAAACGTTTGAATTTGAAATTTTTGAATGTCTTAATTCCTGTGGAAAATCCTTTTCCAAAAATAAGATTAAAAATAGTAATTGTGCAAATATTTTTTTTCTTTTTCTAAAAGAAAATAATAATTTTGTTAAAAAATTGTGATTCATAAACAAAAATAATGCAAAATAAATAAATTTTCTATTTCTTAATCACAGTTGTTTAACAATTTTCTAATTTTCTTTAGAAGTAAAGAACAAAAATCTGCATAATTTCAATTTGACAAAACATAATATTTAACAAAATTTTAGTCTTTTCATATAAAGAAGTAAAAAAAATTCTGATGATTTCTATTTGTCATTACAATTTTGAATTAATTATGTATAAAATAAAAATAATTATAACATAATAATATAATATACAATCTAACTAAAGATAACAAAAACAAAAATATAAACAAAAGACAACTTCAGAGTGTGAGGGACAGAAAAAGTGAATGAATGAAAGAAACATTCAAATTCTTATAGTTAATTATAGTTAATTATTAATTGTAGTTAATTTTTCCCGTATTTTGAATATATCATTTTTTTAATTTTATTAATTATTATAATTAATTTAATTATTTTTTATTTTTTTTATTTTATTTTTTATTTTATTTTATTAAAAAGAATAACGTATACTTCTTTCTCTTTATACTTTTTTAATATATTGTACAGAGAATACAATACAAAGTATATAGTATATAGGTTTGTGGTGTATATATATATATTATTCACACACTCATATAGACAAGTATATAATAATTCTTTATGTATGAATAAAGTCGAGGCGAAAACGAGACTTGCCAGCGCATTCGCGTCTCATAAATATGGGAAATAAATTGAATTATCCGCGGCGGCGGGTAATGATAGGTTAGATCTTCTTCATGTGCGGGGACTTCCCCTTATTTCTTCTCGTATTCTAATCTCGGCTTGTCGCTTTACGTTTCTCTACTAGCCGCAAAACTATACACAATTTAATTGTTTTGAAAATTAAATGTCCTGTGTGATTATATGATTATATAAAAGCAGTTTATGTAAAGACGGTCTTCTTTGACGACAATTTTTGACAATCGTTAAAATTTGTTTTATTATATAAATACATTTAGTCGTTAGTGAAAAGTTAGCTTGTTAGAAAAAAAATTTTAATTACTGTAATCATAAGATTTTTTTAGTCTTTCTAAAATTATATAATTATTAATTATATAAATTAAATTTTTTAAATTAATAAGAAAATTCTGAATTATGGTATATGTCTTTCTTGTTTGCCTCATACAGTATGAAAGTACCATACGAATTCTAATGCAAAACCTTCAGTTTTTAAAAGATCGGCAGCCATATTGGTTCTGCCATTTTGAATTTTGAAATTTGGACTTAAAATACAAATTGATTGATTTTTAAAAATCAAAATGGCGGATTCAATATGGATGACGAAAGAGTTAAAAATCAGTCGGATTTGCTTGAAACTTTTCACTTGGGGATTTTTTAGGATTTCTGGCTACGAATATGATTTTAATCTTACAAAACGACACCAAAAACCACCAAATAATAAGTTTCAAGGAAATCCGAGTGATTCTTCACTTTTTCGTTCGCCACATTGGATCCGCCATTTTCAATTTTTCAAAATGAACTTTAAATTCGTAATCAGAAATCTCGAAAACGTCCGAATAACAAGTTTCAAGCAAGTCCTATCAAGTTTTCCTATTTTTCTATATTTTGGATCCACCATTTTAAAATTTGAAATGCTAGGGAAAATATAGCAACTAATTGTGATATCTTTACTAGAAATGTTTGCTTCAAAGATTTCAAAATATTATGTCGTTTCTTTTTCTTTAAAATACCTAATAATAGATAAATACCAAAATGGCAAACGTTTGGCTTAGATTAAAGAATCAACTTAAATATAAAAACACCAAGTCAGCATTAGAGGTGAGTGTATAGCGCATTCTGCCAACTGTCACGTTTTTTCTCAATCTTCTATTTTCCGCCGTTTTATTTTCTCGATTTATTTTTCCCTCACGTCTTGATCTCTCCCACATTTAGACCTCTTTACGCCATTTTGCTGCCTTGCCACTCAGGGAAAATTCGATGCTGAGAATCGTTTCGGAGTCAGCACTTCGTTCTGCCTCTTCTGAATTTAGGACCATCAGCTTTTATCCCCCAATACAACTAAACTATACAATCATCCTTTTCTCTTAAACTCGAAAAATATTTCACTGCAACATCATCATCATCATTTTTATTATTATGATAATTATTTTCTTAAATTTAGCAACAATATTGAAATTAACATTAATGATTTTAGCAATTAAAATCTGTTTTTTATTTCTTAAAAAGTAAAAAACATACATGATTTGTTAATGTAGATGAACAATGTTCGACTTTAATAAAAATAAATCTTTTTCTTGTTTCATTAATTGGAATTTTAATTAGAGAAGGTAATATGAACTTTTACGCTATAAATTACGCTCATGTATTTGTATCATGTCCGGTTTGAATCGTTTCTTTTTTTCTGGTCTAGTGGAAACACTATTTTAATTAAAACTTGAAGCAAAACGCAGTTATTTATGCGCACACCCAACGATATTGATCTTCAAATGAATATCTAAATTCATCTCCGTGTTCTGCTTTTAACTAGAACGATTATTTTCTTTTGTGAACAACAAACATTTTTAAACTCCAATGAAAATTTAATTGTAACAGGGTTGCCACAAAAATTCAATTTTCTTCTTCCTTGATTTCCAGACAAAATTTCCACTTTTTCTTAATGAATATTCTGATTCACTCTAAAAATTATTAGATACTCAAAAAAAAAAAATTTCTGTTTAACTTATTTACGAAATTAATAAACATAAAAATTTTATTTAAAATAAATATTAATAATAAGTAAATATAATTTTCCATTTTCATTTTCTTCAAAATTATTTTAATCATTTCAATATTCAATTATTAATTTCTATAATTTTTATAACTAGGTACAATTCTTCTTCAAATCAATGGTTATTTATAATTTTTAAAAAAGTTCTTTAAGAATTTTCAAATCCATTTGTTTACAATTCAATTTTATGAAATTCTTCAATTAAATAAATATTAGAAAATAAAAACTACAAATAATTTCAAAAAAATTATTTCTCAAAATTCATTCTATAATGCTTTTAATATTCAATTATTATCTAAAAATTTTAATTAAAATTAATTTTTATTATAAAATTCTCGGAGAATACAATTATTTAAATGCAAAAATTAATAATTTATTGAATAATTGAATGTTGAATTGAACTAAATGTTGAAAAATTGAATTCCTATAAAGAATTTTATCAAAAAATTTTAAAATTGAATTCTTTCGACGAATTTTAATAAAATTTTTAAAGAATAATTTCATTTTTCGAGGATTTCGATTAAAATTGTATTAAAATAATTCTTCTCCGAAATTCAATTATTTTTAACAGTTTTAATAAGATTCTTAATTAAATTATTTTCTATATCTATTTTTAAAGAAATTTTCGAAGGATTTCAATTTAAAAAATTTTTTAATAAAATTCGACGCAAACATTTAATTATTTTTATAAATAATAAAAATTTCACGTAAATTCAATTATTTACAAATTTTTTCGCAATAATTTAATTCTTTTCATAATCAACTTGGTTTTTACAAAGAATTTTATTAAAAAATTTGGCAATAATTGAATGTCTATGGGAAGTTTTATTAAATTTTGTTTGAAAATAATTGAATTTCTAAAAAACATTTTCTTATTTATGAAAATAATTGAATTCTTTCGAACGATTTATTAGAATTTTTTAAAACAATGGAATTTTCAAGAAGAAATTTATTACTTTTAAAAATAATTAAATTATTGTAATCAGGGACCGACACGGACACGAAAAAAAACGAAAATTCGTGTCGTGCCCGTGCCTTGGCACGACACGGAAAACGTTTTGTAATTCGTGCCGTGCCTTGGCACGACACGAATAACGCTTGGTAATTCGTGCCGTGCCTAGGCACGACACAAAGTACGTTTGGTAATTCGTGCCGTGCCAAGGCACGACACAAATAAAATTTTTGAAATGTGTTGTGCCAAGGCACGTTTTAAAGGCACGCATGGAATATTGTGTAGAATCTCAAAAGCAATATTTAAGGCACGACACGATTTAGTAAGTGTAATTCGTGTCGTGCCTTGGCACGGGCACGAATTACCAAGCAAACTTCGTGTCGTGCCTAGGCACGGCACGAATTACCAAGCGAACTTTGTGTCGTGCCTTGGCACGACACGAATTACAAATCGTACTTCGTGTCGTGCCAAGGCACGGCACGGGCACGACACGAATTTTTCGTGAAAGTCCCTGATTGTAATGAATATTGTTATTTATGAAAATAATTTAAATTTGAAAAGAATTTTATTAAAATACCTCAAAATAATTAAATTTTTGGGAATAATTTTCTTATTTACCGACATAATTGAATTCTTTCGGAAAATTATTATTTGTGTAAATAATTATTTCAAAAAAATGTAATTAAAATTGTATTTGAAACAATTAATTTCTTTCGAATAATTTTATTAAATTTTTAAAAATAATTATTCAATTCTTCCAAAAAATATATTTAAAAAAAACATTTTTTTGAATAATCGATTTTTTGGAGGAATTAAAATTAAGTTTTTAAGAATAATTACAATTTTTTGAGCAATTCCTGTAAAATTATATTAAAAATAATTGAAATTCTTCGATGAGTTTTATTATTTACGAAAAAAATTAAATTCATGCTTAAAATTTAATCAAATTTTTTTAAAAAATTGAATTTTCATGAAAAATTTTATTATTATTGAAAGTAATTGAATTATTGTGAAAAATAAATTGCATAATATTTTGTTAAATAATTGATTTTTTCAAAATTTTTTTTTCAAAATTAGCGAATTAAAAGTAGTGCAAATTCTCTAAAAAAATATTATTTATATTCTTTGTTCAGAAAGTTGAATATATAATAATGTTTTTATCTTCTATATTCTTTAGAATCACTTGGTTTTCTTTAATTATTATAAAACATGGAGAAATCGATCATTCCGAGTCAAAGACTCGGAGTGATCGATTTTTTCATGTTTTATAATAATTTTCTTATAAGTTATTGAATTTGAAATTTTGGAAAATCATAATTTCTATGGAAAAATTATAATAATTAAATTTTTATTTTAAATAAAATTATTGATGTTTTCGAATAATTTTACAGTTAAAGAAATTCGTAAATGAAAGTAACAGAACATTTTTTTTAGTGTCTAATCATTTTTAGAGTGAATCTTTAGAGTCAGGGAAAATGTCAAAATTTTTCTGAAAATCAAATATATTGTATACATGCAAATATATTGTATTTAAGCAATTATGAATAACTTTACTTTTATTGTATAAAATTAATTTTTTTTTCAAAATTATATTCTACATTTTGAATATGACTCGAATGTTATGAGCGCGTGATTTAATGTAAAAAAATCGAGCTTTAATTCAATTGTCATTTAATTTTAAAGACTTGTTAATTGAATAGAGAGAGAAAAAAAAGTTGTGTCGATAAGGAGAAAACCGTCGCAGGCTACAATGCAACCAAGGAGATAATTTCCCATTACGCGCACGATGAGTATGCAACGTTAAATACAGTAATTGCGCGCAGTATATTAAGAAAATTGACGGAGGAAAGGAGAGAAAAGGGAATTATACTTATAAGACTTTAGAGGCCGACGTTACTTACTGGCGGGTCGAAGGATTTATGATCCATAGAAAGAAGATAGTATGATGGAAGGGTGGGGAAGTTTAAAAAAAAATCATCACTAAATTTACGTTTTGACCCTCGTAAAGCAAGACTTGTATTGCAAACTGAATATACACTCAAAGAAATATTCAGTCAATTTTTCACGCTTATTTGACTTTTTGCATCTTATATTCTACGACTCAAAATTTTAGCGTTTTCAATTTCAAAATAAAACAGTTACTCGACTTTAGAAAATTGGTAAATTTAATAAAATTAGTAAAATTAGTAACTTTCAAATTTTTAAATTTATAATTCGTTTTAAATTTTTTTTCCAATTTTTCTCATTGTCAGTAAATGAATAATCGTATAATGACTGGAAACGAATTGATCAGGGAAATAAGAAAAAAGAAAAATGAGACAGTGTAGAGGGGAAAATTCAAGGGATATAGGAATGAAAAGATAGAGGGTGAATTTTTGACGATAAAGCGCGCGAGAACGGGGAAAGCAAAAAAAAGAGTAAAAAAAAAGCACAGCCGTGAAAACGACCCACCCACTCGAGTGGAGAGGGCAAACAGCGCCATAAAGGTTCCTTTCCGCGTCATGGGTGAATAGACCTAGTCGAAGGGAAAGCCGACACTGAAAAAAAAAAAAAATAAAAGTCCACTCGACCCCTACAAGTGATGTCCGAATACTCCTCGTTTCCGTGCACACGTATTCATGAATACCATTGCACGTAGAACAGATTGCTCTCTCTCGATCCCCTTTTTTTCAGCTTTCACCGGAAACGTTATCTCACACAAATATAAAGTGCCGAATTTCACTCCGAATGTAAAAATACCGAACCACTCTTGTTTCAATTATTTCACGAAAAAAAGTAAAACAGTTTTTCTTTTTAAACAATAGAAAATTTTTTAGTGAAGTATGTTACAAAAGAATAGGTATTTTAATCGGTGGCAAATTTCAATCAAATCAATCAAAATCGACGTCTTCTCGTTCATTTTAATGATTATTGAAAAGTTAATGTCGCACACTGAAAAAAAATTTATTTGATTCAAATAAACGATTACTTGTCTATTATTATCAAATAAATATTTACTTGGTTCATATAAATTTTATTTAATTCAAAGAAATCATATTTGAACCAATAATTTCTGTATTTGAAGCAAATACAATTTAATTGATTGAAATATATATTTATTTGATAACAGAGCTGTTAAATAAATATTTATTAAATATTACTACTTAAAACGTTTCTTATTTATAGAAAATTGTATTTTTTATTCAAATGCAACTTTCAATTGTTTAAAATGTTGAAAATTTAATTCTTTATCAGTGTTGTCACAGGTTAGAGAATTCAGAAAAAAGTCATCAGGGAAAGTAGAATTATTATTGGTCAGGAAAATCAGGGAAAAGTCAGGGATTTTTATTAAAAGTACTGGAAAAAATTGCCACGAATTCTAAAAAAACCTTCAATTTTTTCTATTTCTGACAATAATTTATTTTAAATAACTTAATTCTATTGAAGAACTGCCATAAAGTTATTACTTAAATCATTTAATATAGTATTTTTAAAAAAATGTTTAATATCAATTTTTTTGAAATTAGTTTCAATTTTAAAAATTATTATTATTATTTTTATAAATAACAATTTTCATTACAAGAATTCAATTATTTTCAAAATTAATAAAATTCTTCGCAGAAATTCAATTATTTTCAAAAAATCTATATAAAAAATTGACAACATTTCAATTATTTTTATAAATGAATATTAAAATTCTTCAAGAAAATTCAATTATACCTATTTTCAGGAATTTTAATGAAATTCAATTATTTTAAAAAGTAGAAAATTCAATTATTTTCAAAAATTTTAATAAAATTCACGGCAAAATGTTAATTATTTTCAAAAAAATGTTCTTAATTAAATAATTTTCAATATTCATTCATTGAAAAATTTAATTATTTTTATAAATAACAATTTTCATCACGCAAGAATTCAATTATTTTCAAACTTAATAAAATTCTTTCAATTTCAATTATTTCAATTTAATTAGTCAATTTCAATTATCAATTTCAATTATTTTTATAAATGCGAATATCAAAATTCTTCGAGACAATTTACAAAAATTCTCGTCAAAATTTCAATAATCTTTATAAATTCTTCTCCGAAATTCAAATATTTTCAAAAACTTTAATAAAATTCTTGGCAAAATCTCAATTATTTTCAAAAACTCTTATAAAAAAAAAGTTTCAAAAACTCTTTTCTCATTGGAGAAATTCAATTATTTTTAATAAAATTTTAATCAAATTTCCGAAAAATAAACTTATTCTTAAAAATTTTATTACGTAGAATGTTTTCAGGACATTAACAATTTTATTTGATAAAAATTTTATTAAAATTTGTCAAGAGAATTCAATTAAGAAACATTCAATTATTTAATAAAATATTTATTTTTGTATTTAAATAATTGAATTCTCGTGGATTTTTCTAGTAAATATTGATTTAAAAATGAATTTCAGTTAAAATTTTAACTTTTCATACTTTTAATTAACAATTCTGTAGAATTTATTTTTTAAAAAAGTTTTATTGAATTTTTCTTTAATTCTTGAAGTTTTTATTTTCTAATATATATATTTAATTGAAGAATGTCAGAATAATTAAGATTACGTAAAAATTAATATTGAAAATAATTGAATATTTACGAAGAATTTTATCAATTTTGAAAATAATTGAATTCTTGCGCAGAATTTTGTCAATTTTAAAAATAATTGAATTATTTCGAAGAATTTTATTCAAATTTTTTTGAGAATAATTGAATTCCTGCGAATAATTTTATTTATCTATAAAAATAATTAAATTCTTGACAAGATTTTTAAGGAAATTTAGAATGAATTTTTCTCAAAAAGTTTAATGGGATTTTTTTTTAATTATTTAAAGTTTTTAATTTCTAATTTATTTAATTGAAGACTGTCAGAATAATCGAATGTTTAGGTAAAATTGAATTGTAAACAAATGGATTTAAAAATTCTCAAAGAAGAACTTTTTTAAAAATTATTTAAAAAAAAATGGTTTTAAAAAAGAATTTTAGTTTAAAATTCTAGAAATAAAGAATTGAATTGAAATTAAAATAATTTTGAAGGAATTACAGTAACAATATTTTTATAATATAAAATAATGATAGTATCAACTTTTAATTATTATAAAACATGAAGAAAGCGATTACTCTGAGTCGAAGACTCGGAGTGATCGATATCTTCTTGTTTTATAATAATATTCTTATATGTAAATGAATTTAAAATTTTTGAAAATTTTAATTTCTGTAAAAAAATAATTATTATTAAATATTCATTTAAAAACGAAGTTATTGATGTTTTTGCGTAATTTTACAATTAAAGAAATTCGTAAATAAATGTAATAGAACAGGAAAAAAGTCGTTTTGTCTGGAAATCAGGGAGTTTGGTAAAATTAAGAATAAAATTAGAAATTAAATTAAAATTAAAAATTAAATTTCGAAAAATATAAATGTAGTTTTAAAAACTTGGAAAACCTGGAAAAGTCAGGAAATTTGAAATGAGAAAAAGCGTGGCAACCCTGGTTAACAAAGTTGTTAATTTGGCAATTACAATTAAATTGTTAATTGCATAATAATAATTTGGCGTAAGATACTTTTGTTGTTCAGTACAATGAAAGAATAATCAATTATCTAGCACCACTTTTAGAAATATTTGCAATTATCTCATAAAATGAAATCGATAAATTGGGAATAGCTTTTCATATATACGCAAACGTACATCTATTTATTGCCCTCGAAAGAATTCAGTTATATATTTATATGAACATAAAAATATGAATTTTCAAAGTTGAAGTGAAGTCGGTCACGCGACGACAGGCATAATTTTAAAACTGTGCGTGTGCGTCACTCAAAAGTCAGCCGAAATTTCTCCCGTTGCGACGTTTTCTCACGCATCTCGATACACACAAGTCTTTTATGAAAGAAAAATGCAGATAAAAAATAATTTCCAAAATACAAAAGGAATGAAACAAAAATTAGCACAATTCGTTCCTTTTTCTTCGAATATGTCACTTTTTTAAATGTATTTCGTTTTCTCTTTTTTTATATCAAGGAAAGGATGATGATTATTTATTTGATACTTGTTATATACAAAAGCCTATTATAAATACCGTTATGTAAGTTTTACATCATCATGAGGAGAAGGAGGAGGAGGGTTTTCTATCCTCATATATCTCGGAATGCGGAATCCCTTCTATATGCTTTAGGGAACTAAAAAGTTACCAATTCGACACGCAACGTGCACAAGCGCGCGCGGCTTCGGGAACACCCAGAAGTTTATATATCCAATTCTCGATGAGGTAAAAGACGCGTATAGTCTCTGTCTCGAGGGGTTCGACAGAAAATTATATCGATTTTTTTTTGTTATTTTCTTTTCTTTTTTTATTTTTGTTAAATGTTGTTGATATCAGGATATATAGAGGACTCTTGGAACATTGTTGGTGCCAAGGTCGGTTGCAAGAAGTTGAAGGATCGCGTGATTGCCATAAGTTTTCGCTTGTTGAAACGAACCATAGAACCCATAATGACGATGTTTTCTGTCGGCTCTTTGCAAAGAGTCACGATCGCACTTCGACTGATATAACCCTGTTACGCGGAAGCCTCGAACCGTCGACTTTTACATTTTTCTACTTGAACAAACTTCAAAACTATTAAATTTTAACGAAATTCTTTTTTATTTTTCTCATTAATAGAAAATGAACAAAAATCGGTGTATTTAGAAATTTTAGTTATTTATTTTCTTTAAATTAACAAAAATTTAATTTATGCTAATGTAAAATATTAATTAATGTTAATAGAGTATTAACTAATCACGCAGTTTTTCCAAGGATATCAAAATGAGACAAAAAACGTTTTGATACGATTTTCGTCTCAATTTGATATCCTTAAAAAACTGTGAATTTTAGTTTAACAGAATATATTAATTAATATTAACAGAGGCTATGATTATTTTAAAGTTTTATTCTACTTGATACTATTTTCCGCGTGTCAAGAAAAGATTGAGAAAAAATCCCCTGACTTTTTCTGAGTTTTCAGATCATTTTAATATGGAAAAAAATTTTTGATACTGGATAAAAATTAAATTTTTGGAATTCATAACAAAATTTAAAAAAATTCTCATCAAAATTTCAATTATCTTTATAAATAATAAAATTCTCCGAAATACAATTATTTTCAGAAATTTTAATAAAATTTGTGGAATAATTTCAATTATTATCAAAATTTTTTACTAAAATTCTTGACAAAATTTTAATTATTTTCATAAATAATAAAATTTTTCGCAGAAATCTAATTATGTTCAAAAATTGAAAAAAAATTTAGAGTTATAATTTCAATTATCTTTATAAATAATAAACTTCTCTATTATTCAATTATTTTCAGAAATTTTAATGATATATTTTTGGCATAATTTCAATTATTTTCAAAAATTTTTAATAAAATTCTTGACAAAATTTTAATTATTTTCAAAAATAATAAAATTCTTCGCAGAAATTTAATTATGTTTAACATTTTTTTAAAAATTCTCGTCAGAATTGCAATTATCTTTATAAATAATAAAAATCTCCGAAATTCAATTATCTTTATAAATAAAAAAATTCTCCAAAATTTCATTATTTTCTACAATTTGAATAAAATTCTTGTTAAAATTTCAATTATTTTCAAAAATTTTTGAACGCAAACATATTATTTTCATAAATAATAAAAATTTCCCAGGAAGTCAATTATTTTCAAATTTTTTATAAATTTTTTATAAATTTCTTCTCAATAATTCAATTATTTTCATAAATAATAAAATTCTTTTTCGAAATTAAATTATTTTTAATAAAATTCTTATCAAATTTCTCGAAAAATGTAATTACTCTTAAAAATGTTATTAAAATTCGTCGAAAGAATTCAATTTTTAAAAAAATTTGTTGATAAAATTATTTATGAAAATTCAATTTTGAGAAACATTCCATTATTCAATAAGTTATTTAGTTTTGTATTTAAATAATTTATTTCTCGTAGAATTTTATAATAAAAATAGATTTAAAAATTAATTTTAGTTAAAATTTTAGAAAATGTAAAAGAACATTTTTTTGAGTTTCTAATCATTTTTAGAGTGAATCTGAATATTTTTTAGGGTCAGAGAAAAGGTCAAAATTTTGTCTGGAAATCAGGAAAATGTCAGGGAAAAACAAAATTTAATTTTTGTTGCAAACCTGTACAAAAAATCGGGTATCTGAGAAATTTTCATTCAATTGTTTAAAAATACTTGAATTTTTTAAAAAAAATTTCAATAAAAAAGGTATTAAATTGTTATTAAAATTTTGTGAAGTCTGAGTAAATATAATACAATTATTTAAAATAATATTTGTTAATGTAAAAAGCAGCATTAAAGATTCGAAATTGTACTTAAAATAATAATTTAATTATGAAGAAAAAGTTACCATTACAATTTTTATCGTAATTAATTGATTTAAAAAAAATATAAATTAAAATTTGTTTTAAAATATGTAAATTTTGAAAAGTTTTATTTAAAATTTTGAAAAATTAGATTCTTAAAATGTACTTCAATTATATTTTTTTAATTAGATAATTGAAATTTCATAAAGAAATAATTAATAAATAAAATAAATAATTAAATTTTACTGACTAACATTTTTGTTTCGAATTAGTAAATGTTACTAATAAATATAGTAATTTCTGCTAATTTGTTAGTAAAATTTACTAATTAAAAAACAAAAAGCCAGTCACTAATTTAAATTAGCTAACATTTTTACTAATTCATATTTGTAGAGAGTGTAAAAATAATCAATGGAAGTTTGCCACAGTAACTAATTGTATATTTTTAAATACTAAATTTTTTTATATATAATTTTAGTTATTTTAGAGGTAAAAAATCAGGGAAAAAGTCAAAATTCTATTCAGAAATCAAGGAAAAGTCAGGAATTAACAAAATCAAATTTTTTGTATAAATATAATTGATTTGATTTTCCCTTTATATTATTTGACTATTATATTAGGTGTACGATTATGTTTTCCTCAATAATTGCCTTCATTTTAGCCGCATTCCTTTTTTGAAATACACAGATTTACGATTTGCTTCGTATATATTTATACAGTCGTGTACAATAAGCTAATGATCCGGATAATATCGAGAATGGTTCACAATCTCACGATTCATTTAACATTTTAACCTGGTAGCAGGGATGAGTATATATCCATGGTTATAAGAGGAGTTTATAGAAACGCCATTTTAATGCCCGCAATCACGAGACTCTTCGCTTTAGAGTCTACCTGAATCCTCTTGATCGCGTGTATATCACGAATGACCTTGGGGCCATTAAGATGGAAGGAAAGGTCCAGATTTGTTCGTGTCACTTTTTTTTAACCTTTTCATGGTTTCTTCATACTGTATTAAGTATTAACGCAGTCTTCTGATTCCCCGAAGTATCGAAGTAGGAATAAAATTAAGCTTGGTGACTCTTGTAAACTTTTCATAATTTACCAACCCCCCAAAGGCCCCAATCTTAATTTAAGATTAAGACTTATAAGACTTTCTTTTTATTGTGTATATGAATATTGAAAAAAAATTTATTTGATTTAAATAACTGATTACTTGACTATTATAAATTAAATATTTACTTGAATCAAGCATTTTTTATTTGAATCAAATAAATTGTACTTGAATCAATTATTTCAGTATTTGAAGCAAATACGATTTAATTGATTCAATTAAAAATTATTTCATTTAAGTAAATATTTATTTGATAATAGTTAAGTAATCGGCTATTTTTTCAGTGTATAATAATATTTCCGTTAGTTTCTTAACAAGTTAATAAAAAAATTTAATTTTTTCTAAACATTCTTGAACAAATACAAAAAAAGTGGGTAAACAATTATTTCTTTCAAATGTTTTTGAACATTTTTTTACAATTTTTTTTTTTTATTTTTAACTGTTTCAGGCGAGCGGCACTCCTTCGACTTTTTGCTTGGATCATGTACGGACTTCAAGTCGTCGAAAAATTTAAGTATTTTTATTAATTTATTTTTCCCTTTATTTATCATCATTTTGATCTGTTATTTGTAATTTAGAAATTACATTTTTTTTAATTTACTTTTATTTATTTAGTTATCTTCTCTGTTTCCTAGATACCTTTCTTCGGAGTGTGTTATATTTATTAATTATTAGGCTTTAAGTAAAGACTAATTTATTTTCTTCTTTTTTTTCTCTTTCTTCTTCAGGCGGTTGCCACAGGTCAGGGAAATCAGGGAATTCAGGGAAAAGTCAGGGATTTTTATTTAAGTAACTGGAAAAAATTGAATTTTTGAGAAGTTACAAATGATTGCAGAAATTCAATTATTTTCAAAAGTAATAAAATTCTTCGCAGAAATTTAATTATGTTCAAAAATTTAAAAAAATTCTCATAAAAATTCAATTATCTTTAAAAATAATAAAATTCTTCTCCAAATTTCAATTATTTTCAAAAATTTTAATAAAATTCTTTGCAAAATTTCAATTATTTTCAAAAAAATTTTCTCAATTCAATGATTTTCAATATCTACAGTTTTAATAAAATTTTACAAAAGAATTCAATTATTTAAAAAAAATTTTTTTGATACAATTCTAAGCAACCTTCGCAATAATTCAATTATTTTTATAAATAATAACATTTTTTACAAAAATTCAATTATTTTCATGAATAATAAAATTCATCATAGAATTTCAATTATTTTTAATAAAACTTTAATTGAATTTCTCGAAAAATTTAATTATTCTTGAAAATTTTATTAAAATTTCTCGAAAAAATTTAAATTTGTTGATAAAATTCTTTATGATGATTTAGTTTCGAAAAACATTCATTTATTCGATAAATTATTTATTTTTGTATTTAAATAATTGAATTCTTGTAGAATTTTTCAATAAAAATTGATTTGAAAATGAATATAAGTTAAAATTTTAGATAATAATTGAATATTAAAAGCATTATAGCATGAATTTTTAAAAATACATAATTGATAAAATTCATAATAGAATTCTTTTGAAGAATTTTAACAAAATTTTTGAAAATACATAGTGACATTTTTCGAAGAATTTACTTAAAATTTTATTAAAAATAATTGAAATCCTGAGAAGAATTTTATTAATTTATGAAAGTAATTGAATTCTTGCAATGAATTTTTTCAAATTTTTTTTTTAAATAATTGAAATAATATAAAAAATCTTATTATTTATGAAAATAATTGAATTCCTGCATCGAATTTTATTACATTTTTTTAAATAATTTAATTCTTTTGAGAACTTTTATTAAAAAAGTAGATTGTGAAAGTATTTGAATTTGAACGAAGAATTTCATTATATTCGTGAAATGTAATTAAATTCTTACAAAAAAATTAAGAGAAGAATTCCATTTTTCTTTGAATTTACTTTAAATTGTATTATAAATAATTGAAATCCTCAGAAAAATTTTATAATTTATGAAAATAATGGAATTCTTACAACGAATTTTATCAATTTTTTTTAAATAATTGAATTCATGTGGAAAATTTTATTACTTGTAAAAATAATTGAATTTATGCAACGAATTTTATTACATTTTATTTAAATATCTATATTCTTTTGAAAACTTGTATTAAAAATGTAAATTTGGAAAATTTTTGAATTTCAACGAAGAATTTCATTATTTGTAAAATGTACCTAAAAATAAATTAAAAAATTTTTTTTAAAATTTTTTTAATTTTTAATTTTTTTTTTTTTTATTCTTGCAAAAAAATTTTGAAGATATAATTTTATTTTTCGAGAAATTTATTTAAAATTGTATTAAAAATAATTAAAACCATGTGAGGAATTTTATTATTTATGAAAATAATTGAATTCTCGCTTAGAATTTTATTATTAATTTTTGTAAATAATTTAATTTTTTTTTGAAAAATTTTATGGAAATTAAAATTTTTATAAAACATGAAGATATTAATTACTCCGAGTCCTTGACTCGGATATAAAACATGAAGATATTAATCACTTCGAGTCGAAGACTTGGAGTAATTAATATCTTCATGTTTTATAATAATATTCTTATAAGTTATTTAATTTTAAAGATGTTCGAATTTGAATGTTTTGAAGAATTTTAATTCCTACGGAAAAATAATAATTAAATACTTATTTAAAAATTTAGTTATTGATGTTTGCGAATAATTTTACAATTTAAGAAATTCGTAAGTAAATGTAATAGAATGTTTTTTTGAGTATCTAATAATTTTTAGAGTGAATCAGAATATTCTTTATGGTCAGGGAAAAAGTAAAAATTTTGTCTGGAAATCAGGGAAAAGTCAGGGAAAAATAAAATAAAATATTTGTGGCAACCCTGTTCTTGTATAATTCATAAAAATATCTATTTATTATATTCTTTTTCTGTTTTTATTTTGTCGTAATATTTAGTCTTCCCTTTTTACACTTCAATGTTTTACCAAACAAATTTAAATTAAAAAAAGTTTTTTAAAGTAAATTTTCCATTTTCTTCTGTTCTTCAATATTTCAGAAAATTACTGTGCTAAATTTTTTTTATTGTTTCAGGCAAGGCCTTCAAAAAGTGTTAGCTTCGGGTACAGTTTTCGTCCTCTCTCTTAAATCGCGATCGTCTCTTTAGGGTTTTTATATGAATTTTTATATTCAAGTATTTTTTTTCTTAATATTTTTTCCAAAACGTCTTTTTTTCGGGAGTGCTCGTATTTTCGTAAAACGACATTTCTTTGGTGACTGATATTGAATGTATTTTTTTAACCGCGTTTTCGGGAGTGATCGAAAATGTATATTATCATCACGCTGTTTTTGTTGGAATTTCACTCTGGGATAGAGATCATGCACTTGGACTCGGAGTCGTTGGTAAGATTTTTTTAAGCTTTACAATTAATAATTAATGACATTTTTACAGTTATTTATTACTATTTTTTATTTTATTACTAATTTTCTTTTTTATATATTTTTTATTTTTATTACTATTATCGTTGTAGTATTAGTAGAATTTTTTTTAGAAATATTTTTAAATTGTTTCTATAATTTTTTAAAGAATTTTTTAGAACCTGAGACCACAAAGTTTTATACAGTAAATTTATATTTTCCTAATAAGTACATTTACGAAAATTTAATTGGAATTCAGTTATAAATGAATGAATATTTTTGGACGTTTTTTTTATTGGGCAACAGGAAAAATAACTGTAATATTTTTATTTTCATTGAGTTGTAAAAAATTCCAAGTAAAAAAATTAAAAACCTGTGACAAACAATAAAAAAATTTTTTCATAAAAGGTTTTCTTATAAATAATTTTTACTTTTGGGAAAAATCCAAATTTTTTTGAATTTTAGAATGCTCTTTTTGAAAAATAAAATCCCCTGTTTAGCTAATATTACATGAAAAAATCACTGTGATCTTTGTGTTATAGATTATTTGACAGAAGGAATGCCGCAGGAGAAGTGACGGACTTACTTCGAGAAGGCATAATCACTACTTTGTCAAGAGAATCAGCGATCGGCAAGTCAATCATTTTTTTTAATAACTATCATTTAAGATTAAAATATATTTTTTCGAATATCAATAAATTAATATAAACTACCGCGTAACGCTGCACATTTCGCGCGATTCTTTCGTTTTTTCTTATAAACCGTGAATTCTTTCGATGACATTTTTCTGAAGATTTGAACGTTCAAATGAACAAAACATTCTTTTGTGTTCCAATATTTTGAAAAATTAATTGAAAAGTACTGTAATTGAACATTTATACAGTAAAAATTAATTTTATAATCAAAATAACACTTTTGTAATAAAATTCTAATTGGAAAAAATAATAAAAATATTTTCTCGTTCATTTGAACGTTGAAAACTTTAAAAACATTCGATGACCGTTTATAAAAAATTTTTTTGGGAAATTTCGATAATTGATTAATTTTTAGAACTGTGTTTCGACACAATAAAATAAAAAAAACAGTATAGTAAAATTTACCCTTTTTAGTTCAAATTGAATTTTTCTAAATTGGAATTTTTCGTATACACATATATAGTACACAAGACATATTTACACGTTTCGGAAAGTGGATCCAAAAATAGGAAAGAACACACTTTGGCGATTTATTATCGCTAGCGGATGTCTAAGATGAATATTAAGCGATATCGTTTAACCAAGCTGATGTGTAATTATCTTTCTTCTCTCACCGACAAATTCCCAACTCTCGTAAATATATCTTTGTGGGAATCAGAATGTCGGTAGTTACTCTCTATATCAGACATTCAAAATCGCAGAGAATCGATGTTTTATTCTTTATTTTTCTTTTTAAACTAAGATTTATAATGGCAGCTTATATTTTCACTTACTCGATAAGTGATTTATAAATTAATTGATTTTCTTTATTAATTTAGAAAATTAATTGTCCTACACTTAATTATTTATTTACTTATTTACAAATTAATTGAATTTTAAGAGTTGCATTTACAATTTCATTTTAGAAAATTTCAATTTCCAATGAATTTAATTAGAAATTCTAAAGAACTTAGATTTTTGAAAAATTTTAATAATTCAAATTCTTCTGAAATTAGTTAATTTGTCAATATATATTTAATTAATGATTAAAAATAATTTATTTAGAAAAGAGTTCACTGAATATTATAAAAAAATTCAATTATTTTCGAAAGTAATAAATTTTTCGCTAAAATTCAATTATGTTCAACCATTTTGTTTAAATTCTCGACAAAATATAAATTGTCTTTATAAATAATAAAATTCAATTATTTCAAAAATTTTAATAAAATTCTTGGTAAACTTTCAATTATTTTCAAAAATGGTCCTCAATTCAATGATTTTCAATATCTACTATTTTTATAAAATTTTCCAAAAGAATTTAATTACTTAAAAAAAATTGTAATTTACGCAAATATCTAATTATTTTCAGAAAAAATGAAAATTTCACTGGAATTTAATTATTTACAAATTTTTTATAAATTTCTGCGCACTAATTCAATTATTTTTATAAACAATAAAATCCTTTTTAGGAATTCAATCATTTTCATAAATAATAAAACTCATAGCACAATTTCAAATATTTTTAATACAATTTCAATCGAATTCCTCGAAAAATGTAATTATTCATAAATTTTAAATTAAAATTTTATTAAAATTCGTCAAAAAAATTTAATTATTTAAAAATTTGTTGATAAAATTCTTTATAAGAATTCAATTTTGAGAAACATTTAATAAATTATTTATTTTTGTATTTAAATAATTGAATTCTCTTAGAATTTTCTTAAAAAAATTGATAGTTTATTATAAATAATAAAAATTTTACAGGAATTCAATTATTTATTTTCAATTTTTTTTATAAATTTCTTTGCAATAATTCCATAATTTTCATAAATAATAAAAGTTTACAAAAATTCAATTATTTTCTTAGATAATAAAATTCTTTTTAGCAATTCAATTATTTTCATAAATAATATCTCGTCGGGAATTCAATTATCTTGATAAATAAAAAAAATAAAATTATTTTCAGAAACTTTTAAGAAATTCTTTGCAAATTTCAATAGTTTTCAAAAATTTTAACGAATATCTCGTCATGAATTCAATTATCTTAATAAATAAAAAAATTCTTTACAAAAATTCAATTTTTTTTTAATTCTTTGCAAAATTCATTTTTTTATAAATAACAATATTCATCACAAGAATTCAATTATTTTCATCGCAGAATTTTATATAATTTTAATACAATTTTAAATTAATTCTTCAAAAAATGCAACTTAATGTTAAAAATTTTATTAAAACTTGATGAACTAATTCAATTTTAAGAAAAAATTGTTATTCAATAAAATAATAAAATCCTTTGCAATAATTTCATTATTTTCATAAATAATTTTTAATTCGTCGCAGGAAATCAATTATTTTAAAAATTTTAAAGTAATTTTGCAAAAGAATTCAATTATCTTGTTAAGCAACAGAATTTTCCCCGTAAAATCAATTATTATAAGGAATTTTAATAAAATTCTTTTCCAAAATTCAATTATTTTGATAAATATCAAAATTTCTCAAAAGAATTCAATTCTTTTAAAAAGTAAGAAAATACTTTGCAAAAATTAAATTATTTTCAAAATTTTTTTTAAATTCTGGTAAAAAATTAAATTATCTATATAAATAGGTAGCAAAATTCTTCTCTAGAAGTCAATTAAAGCGTTTTGTGCAGAAACCGCATAAGTCCAATTTTTTTCGAAAATCACTTTTTTATTGAAAATTTATCTTTAAATGAAGCTTTTCAATCTGGTAAAATATTACATAAGTGACTAAACTCTAAACCCTTAAAAAAAATAATTAAAATATCATTTTGTGCAGAAACAGCACAAGTCCATGATAAGTTTTATATTTATTTGTGATATTCTTGACGTATTTTAATAATTTATATTAAACAGTTTATATTATAAATAAAAACACTCATGGGAAGCAAAAAGTGACAGTGGTGACTGAATTATATAAAAATTAGAAAATATTGAAAATTGGTTAAATTTATTCTTAAAACAATTTTATTATTTATAAAATGTTACTAAAAGTTATCCAAATTTAATATTTTAAATAAATTTTCTGTGTTTTTCATTTCATTTTGTGCAGAAACAGCATAAGTCCAAATGTTAATTTATTTTTTAATTTTTTATATTAAGTAGATAATTAATTAATCATATTGGATTTTTTAACTTATAGGTTAGTAGAATATAATGCAAAAAGCCGAATTAAAAAAAATCTTAACATTTACGAGAAAAACAGTTTTTATTGATTCCTGAACAATTTCGAATTATGGACTTATGCTGTTTCTGCACAAAACGCTTCAATTATTTTCAAAAGTTTCAACAAAATTCTTGTCAAAATTTCAATTATTTAAACAAAAATTTAGCAAAATTATTCGCATGAATGCAATTATTTTTATAAATTATTATTTAAATTCTTCTCATGAATTCAATTATTTAAAAAAATTTATTAAAATTCTTCAAAAGTTTTTAATTATTTTCAAAAATTGTGACAAAATTTTTTAATTCAAAAAATAATTATGTATAAGAATTCAATTTTAAGAAACATTAAATTATTCAATAAATTATTTTCTTTTGTGTTTAAATAATTGAATTCTCGCAGAATTTTCTAATGAAAATTTATTTATAAATGAATTTTAGTTTAAATTTTAGATAATAATTGAATATTAAAAGCATTATAGCGTAAATTTTTAGAAATAATTGAATTTTGAAAAGGTTTCAAATTAAAATCTTTCAAAATCTGAATTTTTCATACTTTTTACTAACAATTCTGTAAATTAATTTTTTTTGAAAAAGTTAATTGAATTTTTTTTAAATTATTTGAAGTTTTTATTTTCTAATATAGGGTAAGTGCGGGTATAGTCGGACAGTACTAGTAGTCGGACACTTTCGTGTTTTTTGGCAAATAAATAATAATGCATTGTGATAATTACTTTAAAAAGTATACTAGACGAATGTGTGAAGTTTATATTTTATTAAAATAGTGTTATTTTCGAAAATAATTAAACAATAAATATTTTATTTAATGTTTTAAAAATCATGGTGTCCGACTATAGATACAACCATTTTCGAGTAGCGCGATGAGTGGCACAAAGTTTTGTTGATAATTAATCATAAATATTAAAACTTATAGGGTTTAAATATTATATTAATAACTTCTAATATGCTTTAATTCCATTTTCCAGCAGATAGCAATTAAAAAATTATCTTTTTTACTTTATAAATTCAAAATATCTGACAGATGTCCGACTATAGAAACAAGGGGAAAAATTGTCCGACTACTAAAGCATTCGTAATTTTTTATTAAAATGTTAATATTTTATTAAATACTCAACTATTTGTAACAAATTTATATGATTTTTAATCCTGAAGAACTCCTTTAATTAATAATGTGCTTATAAACACAGTAGATATTTTCTATTTCAAGAAAAAAAGCATAATTTAAGATTGTATCCTTAAGTGTCCGACTACTAGTGCATTTACCCTATACCTATTTAATTGTAGAATTTCCGAATAATCAAAATTTCGTAAAATGGAATTATAAACAAATTGATTTGCCAATTCTCAAACTTTTAATTATACAATTAAAAAAATTTGTAAATAAATGTTATAGAACATTTTTTTGAGTATCTAATAATTTTTAGAGTGAATCAGAAAGTTTTTATATGATTAGGAAAGAAGTTAAAATTTTGTCTGGAAATTAAGTTATTATAATATTTTCTCAGTGCATAGAAGAATGGAACAAACAACAATAATTTTTTGAGATCATAACAGAAATGTATGGAAGGTTGAAAATGATTATCAGGGAAATACTATATAATAGCTATTTTATTGGTACATTCACAATTGATTTTTTTTTTTTTACATATACACGTGCGTATATATATATATATACATATATATATTTGAAATCTGTTTATCATTTTGCAAACAAGTTTGAAAACTCGTTTGCTTTCACGATCTACTCGATAAAAAGTTATGTGTCCTAGAAACACACCAAGTCCAGTTTTACACATTTCATAGTTTTGTAATTACTAGATAACGAGCCTAAATTACCTTTTTCCCGTCCATGCGAAAATATTTCAATCCCATGGATAATTTTTCAAACGTGTTTTTCCAGGAAGTCACTTTAGTTTTAGGTATTTTTATATTCTTAATAAATATAATTCAACAGTCTTTAATAAATTGATGATGGAATTGATTCTCATACTTATACTGTAATATAGGATGAAAGTTTGTTTAAACCAAATAATTAAATGGTTAAAGAAACGAGTATTTTTGAATTGAACGTATTTTATGATTTTATTGAATGTAATTTGTTTTTAGTACTATTTTTTATTAAATCGAAGGTATTTGTTTATTTAATTAAATGTAATTTGTTTTCAGTACTATTTTTATTAAATTAAACCTCTTTTTGGAAGGTTTTTACCTTTTACTCCCACTTTTCTCAAAATCCAGACGCTCTAATTAATTTTGGCACCCGGGATCGTGTTCAGCGAACAAAAATACGTCGGAAACGATTCCCATATCAAAAATTAGAAAAAAAAATTATTTTTAGGTTTCTACCCCCACTTTTTTCAAAATTTTCCATTTTTTCCGTCTTGCGCACATAGATCTTAAAGTGCATGTTTCAAGCTTTATTCTAAGACTTCGAGAAAGTTTCTATCGTCAGGTTAAAAGATAGATAGATTGAAAAACTTATAAGTTTTTTGGGGTCTTTACCCCCACTTTTCTCAAAATCTATTTTTTTCTTTTGTGTGCATTTTGTTCGGTCGTTTGTTTTAATAATCGAAAAACTAATGATGGGAAGATATAAAATTCTTCTGTATCCATTTTCTCCTACGCAATAATGAGAGTCAAATTCTCTTTCAAATAAAATTTTAATGATTTAAAATTTAAAATATTGATAGGTTGCTTTAGAGATGAGAGTTTCGAAAGTATAAAAGTTTTTTTTGTTAATATTTTTGATGTGGTCGTAAAGTATACTTGCGTAAATCTCGGGTCATTGTGAGTAATATACATATAATCTATGTACGAACATGATTGTATTTACATGATTGTGTATAGGTACATGATCGTATATACGTACATGATTGTACATACGTATATATACATTTATCGTTTATGTCGTATTGCAAGTTTAAAGTCATTATTCACCGGATGACAGAGACTTTGTTGTACATGTATTCGTGACGCGTGCAAATCACGTTATCTTAATTGCTAGTATATTTGTGGCGACGAGGAAGTTTTCAGAAAAGGAAAAATTATGACAAAACGTAAAAACGAATGAGAGTATAATTAAAATAATGACACTTGTTATTCGCCAGTGACATATTTATTATATTCATTTTTCTGGTAGCTATTAAGATCTAGGATTCTCTCTCCCTCTACATATTACTCCTTAAAACTGATTTAAGATCTTTTACTTATTCTTTCCATCATTACTCACTTACATTTTACTATATTCAATTATGTAAATTCACCGTCGTAAATGTGGGGTATTTTAATGACTTTTTTCTCCTTCATTTATTTATTTATTTACCGCATGTGTTTACGTTTGGAGAACGGTTTTGCGATAGTTTATATAAATGCCCTGAACTTATTTAGAATTTACAGGGTTGCCACAGGTCAGGAAAATCAGGGAATTCAGGGAAAAGTCAGAAAAAGTAAAATTGGTCAGGGAAAGTCAGTGATTTTTATTAAAAGTACTGGAAAAAATTTAACTTTTAGAATTCATAAGAAAATTTCTTAAGTTTTGGTGTGTTTTTTGTTTGCCTCATAAACTATGAAATTACCTCAAATCCTATAATACAAAACTTTCAAAATTTTTTTCTACTTATGACCAGAATAAATTTTTTAATATTATTTAGTTATTTCAAATGTTTCAACGCAATTATCTGGATAAATAACAAAGTTCCTCACAAAAATTCAATTATTTTCAGAAATTTAAACAAAATTCTTTGCAAAAAATTCAGTTATTTATTTATTTTATTTATAAATAACAATTTGTATCACAAAAATTCAATTATTTTTAAAATTTTAACGAATATTTCGTCAAAAATTGAATTATCTTTCTAAATAGGAAAATATTTTGCCAAAAATTCAATTATTTTCTAAAGTTTTTTGCAATTGAATGATTTTTAATATATTTACTATTTTCATAAAATTTATCAAAAATTTAATTATTAAAAAAAATTTTTGATTCAATTCTAGGAAAACATTCAATTATTTTCATTAATAATAAAGTTTTCATTTAGGAATTCAATTATTTTCATCGCAGAATTTCAAATATTATTAATACAATTTTAAGTAAATTCCACGACAAATGCAATGATTCTTAGAAATTTAATTAAAACTTGACGAAAGAATTCAATTTTAAGAAAAATTCAATTATTCAATAAAATAATAAAGTTCGTTGCAATAATTCTATTATTTTCATAAATAACTTTTAATTTGTCGCAGGAAATCAATTATTTTAAAAAATTTTAACGAATATGACGTCAAAAATTCAATTATCTTTATAAATAGCAAAAATTTTTTGCCAAAAATTCAATTATTTTCAAAAATTTTTTTTAAATTCTTTGCAAAATTCAATTATTTTTAAAAGTTGTTCGCAGCTTAATGATTTTCAAATTATTTACTATTTGCATAAAATTTATCAAAAAATTTAATTATTGAAAAACATTTTTGATACAATTCTTCAAAAACAT
The DNA here is from genome assembly GCF_015476425.1 of Leptopilina heterotoma. Taxonomy (NCBI): domain Eukaryota; kingdom Metazoa; phylum Arthropoda; class Insecta; order Hymenoptera; family Figitidae; genus Leptopilina; species Leptopilina heterotoma. The sequence continues at coordinate 422,901 of NW_025110953.1, read as the reverse complement.
TTAATTATTTTCATAAATAATAAAATTTTCATTTAGGAATTCAATTATTTTAGTCGCAGAATTTCATGTTTTTAATACAATTTTCAATTAATTCCTCAAAAAATGCAATTATTCTTAAAATTTTTTTCTAAACTTGACAAACGAATTCAATTTTAAGAAACATTCAATTATTCAATAAAATAATAAAATTCATTGCAATAATTCAATTATTTTCATAAATAACTTTTAATAAGTCGCAGGAAATCAATTATTTTCAAAAATTTTGAAGTAATTTTCCAAAAGAATTCAATTATTTTGTTAAACAACAAAATTCTCCCCATAAAATCACTTATTTTAAGGAATTTTAATAAAATTCTTCTCCAAAATTCAATTATTTTGATAAATATAAAAATTTATCACAAGAATTCAATTCTTTTGAAAAGTAATAAAATGGTTTACAGAAATTCAATTATTTTCAAAATTTTTTGAAAATTCTCGTCAAAAATTAAATTAATTTTATAAATAGGTAGCAAAATTCTTCTCTAAAATTAAATTATTGTCAACAATTTTAATAAAATTCTTGGCAGAATTTCCAATTAATTAAACGAATTATTTTAAAAATTTTTAACTAAATTCTTGAAAAAGGTTTTAATTATTTTCAAAGATGTTGTAAAAGTCTTTAATATAATGAATTTCAGTCAAATTTTAATTAAATTCCTTAAAAAAAATTTATTATTTTCAAAAGTTGTTAATAAAATTCTTCGTAAAACTGAAATTTTAAGAAACATTCAATTATCGAATAAATTAATCATTTTTGTATTTAAATATGTAATTCAATTCTCGTAGAATTTTCTTTTAAAAATTGTTTTAAATATGAATTTGAAAATTTGAAAATTAAAATCTTTGGAAATCTAAATTTTTTGTACTTTTAACTAATAATTGATTTAAAGAAGAATAATAATTATTGTAGTTAAAAATTCTAGAAAATAGTAATTGAATTTAAGTAATGAAAATAATTTTGAATAAATTAGAGTGACAGTATTCTTATATAAAATAATAATTTCATCACTGGATTATCTTTAATAATTATAAAAAATTAATTAATTTCATTTCATTTATTGTACCTAAACGGGTCTTGCCCTTTCATACATATAAGTATTTCTAAAATTCCTATTAATATGACAATATTCTTATAAGTTAATGAATTTTAAAAGATTTGAATTTAAAATTTTGAAAATCTTAATTCTTATGGAAAAACAATAACGAATAAATATTTATTTAAAAAAGAAGTTATTAATGTTTTCAAATAATTTTACAATTAAAGAAATTGATAAAAAATGAGAAATGAATGTATTTGAACATTTTCCTCAGTATCTAATATAATAATTTTTAGAGTGAATTAGAATATTCTTTAGGGTCAGGAAAAAAGTCAAAATTCTGTCTAGATATCAGGGAAAAGTCAGGGAAAAACAAAGTTAAATTTTTGTGTCAATCCTGATTTAAAAATTGGATTTAAACTAACTTGCTGTCATATACGGAAAAAATTTGTATCCGTCTTCGACGCTCTCTAAATTTAAATTAGTAAAATTTTTTACTATTTTGAATTAGTGATTGACTTTTTGCTTTTGAATTAGTAAATTTTACTAATAAATTACTAGAAATGACTATTTATTAGTAAAATTTTCTAGTTCTAAAACAAAAAGTCAGTCACTAATTTAGTTAGTGAACATTTTTACTGATTCAAATTTAGAGAGTGAAATCAGTGATATAATTATCAGTGAAACTTTGCTAATTCAGTTTTAGAGAGAATAAGAATTTTAATTGAAACAAACTTAAATTTAAATTTGTAATAGGCAAAATGTGCAGATTCCCCACATTCACTTATTGCATCATTAAACTAAATTCACGATGAGACTTGTTTCCGAAGTGGACCAATAAATTCATTGCATTATCTCAATTTGTTCGGAGCGTCAAACTCTTATTGCGCGCTATGTGAATTCCAGAAATTCACTGCATCCAGTGTGTGTTTCTTTCTAAGAATGCATTTTCTGGTAACAAGTCATCAAGCTAATAATAAACGACATGTCGGCGCGAAAATAAACCAGTCGACATTAATTGTCTGGTTTTCGCGCGAAAGGGCGGATCCGCACTTCTGACAACATGTCACGTGAACAATTTCACCCCTTGATGAAAATGTCAACCGAAACTTTGACTTTTAGTTATTGAGCGAAAAACAGGTGTATTTAACATTTTCTGAATCGAGAGAAAATATTTCACTTAATCTTCGTTAAAATGCGCTTAATTGTTTGCTTAAAATGTTTCTCTCTCTCACTCTCTAAATCTATTTAGTTAAAAAGTTGTCGACTAATTTTAATTAGTCAAAATTTTACGATCCCCAAGCTTTGAACGTTCAAATAAAGGAAATACTTTTTTATTAAAGATATTTTCATAACAAATCACAATAAAAATTAAAAACTAAAATTTTGTAGAAACTCATTAATTAATTTTTTTGATAAGAAAATTATTGCAATAAAAATTTAATTTCTAAAAGGAATAATTAAATTTCATTCATTTGAACGTTTAGAACTTTGGGATCTAATTTATTAAATCTAAAATGAGTTGAAAAGTTTTCTTAATTAGTATATATTAACGGAAAAAATTGAATTATGTAATTATTAATTAATCTAAATTTACTCTGATAGATTTGATTAAAAGTCTCTTTTTTTGTACGTCAGTTTTTAATGATCAAAAATAATTAAGAGAATTTTAATATATACTGTTTAGTTTCCATTTAATCATTTTTCATTTATCTTTTCGTATAATTACTTCAAATTATTCACCAATTGCAGTCATATATAATGAAACGGTTATTGATAATCATTATTAATAACATATATTATCGATAAATAATTCTAGACTCTTATATGCATAATACGTATACAACAGAATTATTATGTACAAGGTAATTATCATATATTATAAAACATAAAATCAGGGAAAAATTGGACTTTATAAATTAACAGTAAATTAATGTGAATTAGTTTGAAGTAACTAATTTTATAGTATAAGATATCAGTCACTCATTTAAATAGCAATATTTTAACTAATCAAATAATGAATAATGGTTAATTAACAATTATTATATTAATATTAATTAAATTCACTTTCAGATTATGTGAAAATAACTGGAATTTTTAGTAATTAGTACAATTAGTAAATTTCGACTAATTTCTTAGCTATTTATTTCCTAATTAGTTATTTCTCAGGAATAATTATTTATTTTTCTACTCTTTACAAGGTTGTCACAAGTTAGGGAAATCAGGGAATTTAGTCAGGGATTTTTATTAAAATTACAGGCAAAAATTAAATTTTTAGAATTTATAAAAAAATTCTTAATTTTTGTGTCTTTTTGTTTGCTCATAAACTGTAAAATTGCCCAGAATTTTTTAAACTTAAATTTTTTCTGTTTCTGACAATAATTTATTTTTAATAACTTAATTCTATTGAAGAACTGCCATAAGTTTATATTACTTATAAATCATTTAATGAAGTATTTTTTTGAACAATTTTATTTGCAAATAAAAATTCAACTATCTTAATAAATATATCAAAATTCTATCCAGAAATTCAATTATTTTCTAAATTAATAAAATTCTTCGCAGAAATTCAATTATTTCTAAAAAATCTAAAAAAAAATTGTTGTCAACATTTCAATTATCTTTATAAATGAATAGCTAAATTCTTTTATTATTTTTGAACTTCGAAGTTTCAATTATGCAATTTTAATCGTATTCCTTAAAAAATGTAATTATTTTCAAAACTTTTATTAAAATTCGTCAAAAGAATTCAATTATTTAAACATTTGTAGGTAAAATTCTTTATGAGAATTTAATTTTAAGAAACATTAAATTATTCAATAAATTATTTGCTTTTGTGTTTAAAATTTTAAGTAATTGAATTCTCGCAGAATTTACTAATAAAAAATAAAAAATTGATTTAAAAATTAATTTTAGTTTAAATTTTAGATAATTATTAAATTTTTGAGAAATTACTAATAATTGCAATTTTTAGAAACAATTGAATTTTGTAAATGTTTGAAATTAACATCTTTGAAAATCTGAATTTTTCATACTTTTAATTAAAAATTCTATGGAATTAATTTTTTTTAAAAAACTTAATCGAGATTGTTAGTAGTTTTCATTTACGACATTTCCCCTTTTCAATTAGTAGAATATTACTAATTTTTAGTAAAGTTTTACTAATTTTTTAGTAGAATTTCACTAATTCGTAGCCATCTATTTTACAAAATGAATTAGTAAAACTGTTTTATCGGCTATTAGTAAAACAGTTCTGCTTATTGTTAGTAAAATTATTACTATATCATTTAGTGGACGACTTTTCGTATTATTTCATTAATGAATTTATACTAATTCACTTTATAAATTTGAATTAGTAAAAATGTTTACTAATTTGAATTAGTGACTGACTTTTTGCTTTTAAATTAATAAATTTTACTAATAAATTTATAGAAATGACTATTTTTTGGCAAAATTTACTATAATTCAAAAGCAAAAAGTTAGTCACTAATTTAAATTAGTAAACATTTTTACTAATTCAAATTTAGAGAGGTTAGTCGTCATATTTAGCTAAATAAAAAAGGGAAAAATGGTTTACAAAAATGACTAAAAATTAGTAAAATTTTAATATTTATTAGTAGACTTTTACTAATTTAGATTTAGAGAGTAGTAATAATCAGTTATTTTCAACTAATGATTAACATTTTCAACTAATAATTAGTTATTTTTCTCCTAAAAAATTGTTAGTTTCTAGTAATAATTACACGGAGAAAAATATAAAGTAACTTTACTATACTTTTATAGTAAAAAATTTCCGGTAAAGCATTTTTGGTAATTTTTACTACTTTTAGAGTAAATTTTGCTACGTTCGAAGTACATATTTGTAAAAATTAGTAAAATTTACTCCAAAAGTAGTAAAAATTACCAGAAATGCTTTGTCGGAAATTTTTTACTATAAAAGTATAGTAAAAGTTTATATTTTTCTCCGTGTAATTATTTCTTATGCTAATTACTGAAGCAAAAAAATAATCAAGAATTTACTAAATATAAATTATTTTTAACTAATTCAGCTTTAGAGAGTTAATTATTATCGTCACAGCGATATTATTATGCAATTAAAATAAAAATTCGCGATTTTATCCAATTTAACATCGTGATTATTTTTTACAACTCGTCGGGCAAATATCGATTTGAAAATGCATATACATCGATTAACGATCCAATCACAGTGCGAGTATTGAATGCCTGTATAATATAATATAAACGAGATAGTTATCGCAGATTCTTTTAAAAGCGAGATTGGTGGAAACTTGTTTTATACCGCGTGATAAATGGAGATTAAAAAAAATACTACCGCTTTTGCTTTATGTGTAAAAAGTATATATATAGTTTATAAGAAAAAAAATCTCCTTAGCAGTTTGTGTGACCTGACACATTTAGAAAATGGCGGGTCGCGAATTGGTGTGCCTTGGGCCCAAACGATTACTGAGGAATGAGGGGATACCGGTATATCGCGCCCTCACAATGTATATGTATATATGTATTAGAAGCCAGCTGTGCTACAAGAACTATACCACTTTACACACCCACAATCACTTATTTTATGAGCTTCACATTTTTCACGATTTAATATTTATTAACAGCTTTTCTATATATTACGAGAAATTTATTTTCATTTCAATTTTATACTTCTTTTAATCTAAATTTAGTATAAAAATTGATTCTCACTTATTTGATTTAAAGATAAGTTTTACTGTTTTTTAAGGCATTTTTCATGATCCTTATCACAGAAAAAAGAAGTGTTATTTTAACACTAAAACTGGTGTTAAAACGCAACATTTTTAACTAACACAGTGTAATTTTAACACTAGAGCGTGTTAAATTAATATACATTTTTAATGGGTGTTAAAATAATACCAGAATTGTGTTAAAACAACACCACCTGAAAACTACACGCAACAAATTTAACACATATTTTTTTCCTGAAGTTTTGAAGATTCTAATTGTTTCAAGATAATAGAATTTTTCTAATAAAATAATTGAAATTTTAGAAATAATTGAAATTTCTTTACATTTTCTGAAAAATAAATTAAATAATTGAATTCTATTAAAGAATTTTATTTAAATTTTTTTGAAAATAATTAAGGGAAGTTAGTGACCGTAATTATAATTTTATTTTTAAAATTTAAAGTCCCTCTTACAGTTTTCAATCAATTTTTAGCTTCTAAAAATTATATTATTCTATTATTATTCAATAATTATAATTGTTGAACTTCTCTTAAATTTTTATAATTTTAAATTTCTGAATGTTCAAATAAATGATAAATGATATTTATTTTTTTTTTTTTTTGAGCAAATTAAATGTTTATTACTTATTAAGTAAATAATTAATTATTACTGTTTATTATTTTCAAAAATTTTAATAAAATTACATTATTTTTATAAATTATAGCATTCATTGAAAGGATTCAATTATTTTTATAAATAGTAAAATTCTTTGCAGAAATTCAATTATTATCAATATAATTTTAATAAAATTGAAAAATCAAATTTTCAATTATAATTATAAAGAGACGAGATTATTTTTAAAAAATTGAAAAAATTCTTTGTTTAATTCAATTATTTTCCAAATTTTTAATTAAAATTATTGAAAAAACATTATTTTCAAAAAATTTAAAGATTTATTTCTGCTCGAAATCAAATTTAAATTTAAATTTGATGAGAAAAAAAAACCGGGAAAAAATTAAAATATTGCCGGGAAAAACCGGGAATTTTGTTGAACGAAAATTATTTAAATACAAAAGTAAACAATTTATTGAATGTTTCTTGAAATTGAATTTTTATGGAGAATTTTATTCTAACAACTTTTGAAAATAATTAATTTCTTTTAAGGAATTTAATTAAAATTTTACTGAAATTTTTTATATTAAAGATATTTATAACAATTTTTGAAAATAATTTGAAACTTCTTGAAGAATTGTATTAAAAATTTTTTAAAATAATGGAATTCCTGAGAAAAACTTAAATAATAATTATGAAAATAATTGAATTAATGTGAAGAATATTATTAAATTTTGTTTAAATAATTGAAAACTTGCCAAGAATTTTATTAAAATTTTTGACAATAATTTAATTCTTGAGAAAAATTTTGCTACCTATTTATAAAGATAATTTTAATTTTTAACGAGAATTTTTTAAAAAAATTTAGAAAATAATTTAATTTCTGAAAAGTATTTTATTACCTACTTTTGAAAATAATTGTGTATAGAATTTTGATACTTATCAAAATAATTGAAGTATGGAAAAGAATTTTATTAAAATCCCTTAAAATAATTGATTTTATGGGGAGAATTTTGTTGTTTAACAAGATAATTGAATTCTTTTGCAAAATGACTTAAAAATTTTTGAAAATAATTGATTTCCTGCTGCGAATTAAAAGTTATTTATGAAAATAATTGAATTATTGGAACGAATTTTATTATTTTATTGATTTTTGTTTGAATAATGGAAATTTTGCCAAAAATTTTATTGAAATTGTCGATAGTAATTGACTTCTGGAGAAGAATTTTGCTACCTATTTATAAAGATAATTTAATTTTTGACAATAATTTTTAAAAAAATTAGAAAATAATTTAATTTCTGCAAAGTATTTTATTACTTTTAAAAAGAATTGAATTCTTCTGATAAATTTTGATATTTATCAAAATAATTTAATTTTGGAAAATAATTTTATTAGCATTGTCAGAAAAAATTTTCTACTTTTCTTCTGTATTTTTCTGTAATTTTAATATTAAAATTTTTAATTTTATTTATAAACATTCCTAATAGAATTTTTTTTATTAAAATAGGTGATAAATTTCAATAAATTTAATGTACTCGCAAGAGTGTAAATTAACGTGTTGAACGTTAAAAGCGAAATTATAGGATATTAATTGCTTTACATAAATATTTATGTAGTAATACATAATGTTAATGTTCATGTATAATGAATTTAAACGAACTTGAATATGAAATATTAGAAAGGTTTTGTTACATATAATTTAATATAAGCACTGCTTACTAGGTATCAATTGCAATAAAGTGACACCAAAAATGTAAATCAAATCATAATTTGATCTAAATTGGTATCAATTTAGATTTTAGCTTCAAGAAAACTGTGTAGATAGAAATATTTTAATGACGAATTTTTTTAACTGTTGAATATAATAGTTTGCCTCGAAAAATATTTCTTAAATCATTGATTGTATAAACGTTGTGAACTTGACCAGTGTCAAGTCTCTAAAACAGTAAAAAAAAATAAATAAATAAATTATTAGAAATTTGATAATTTTCATATTACTTAATTTACATAAAATTGAATATTTACGTTCATATAATGATTCGTTGTTCGAGACCTTAGCGGCATTCTACAAAGGGTACTGATTAAGTCGCATTAATAAATGCGGTCTTAGTTAAACCCCCTTCGAAAGATGCTAATGAAATTGTGCTCCTGAGAGAAATAAATTAACTTCCATTCTATGACTTTATGTTTATATAAGCGAGATTCTATGACCTTATTTAGTTTGACCAGAGAAATTTTTCTTAAAGTCAGTCAAGTTAATATATAATCTCGGTTATAGTCATAAAATCAGAGTTGGGAAAATTGGCATACAATTTGCGTTTATAAACATCATGCGATTCTTAATGTTACTTTTTGTTATAATCACGTTAATAGGTATTACAATTGAAAATTAATTATTTTCAAAAATTTTCCTCGATTCAATGATTTTTAATGTCTACTGTACTTTAATAAAATTTTCCAACAGAATTGAATTATTTTCAAAAATTTCAATTATTTAATTTAAACAATATTTAGCAAAATTCTTCCCATGAATGTAATTATTTTCATAAATTATTATTTAAATTCTTCTCATGAATTCAATTATTTAAAAATATTTTAATAAAATTCTTCAAAAGTTTTTAATTATTTTCAAAAATTGTTATAAAACTCTTTAATATAATTAATTTCAGTAAAATTTTAATCATACAATAAATTATTTATTTTTGTATTTAAATAATTAAATTCTCGTAGAATTGTCTATAATAAAAATTTATTTCAAAATGAATTTCAGTTAAAATTTTAGATAATAATAATTGAATATTAAATTATTTCAAATTAAAATCTTTGAAAATCTGAACTTTTTATATTTTTAAATTAAAAATTCTATGAAACTAATTTTTTCGACTTTATTTCAATTTTTTTAAAATTAGATATTTTAAGTTATTAATTAATTTTCAAAAAATTATAATAAAGAAATTCTTAAAATTAATTTTTCAAAAATATTTTAAAAATAATTTATGAAAGATAATATTTTTTCAATTATATAGAATTGAAAAATTTCTAAACAATTGAAATTTGGTAAATTCTATTAAAAAAATAATCGAATTTTTAAAGAATTTTAATTATTAATATAAACGCGATTTCTCAAAAATTTTAATAAATCTAAAAAAGTCATATGTTAGTTAAAATGTTAAAAATAATTGTAAAAAATTTTAATGTTATTTTTTGTATGTATTTGAATTTTTGGAAATTTGTATTTAAAAATATTGAAAATAATTGAATTTTAAAAAATTAGAATGCAAAAATTCTAAGAATTATTTTTATCAAAAATATTTTAATATAATTTTTTTGTAGCTAATTTTCATTAATTACCATTTTTAAATTTACACTTGAAGATTTTTCATTAAAATTTTTGAGAAATCAATTATTTTCAAAATTTGCAATTAAAATTCTTTTAAAATTTATTTAAAAAAATTTTTATCAAACACTAAAAAAAGTCAATTATTTTTAATTAAATCTTACAATAATTTCAATTATTGAAACTCTTTTTTATTGTAAATTTTTGAAAATTTATAAAAATAGTTGAATTGTTTCGAAGAAATTATTAAAGAATTTAGGAAATAATTGAATTTTATGGAAATATTTGAAAATATTTGAATTCTTCTGAGAAATTCAATTAAATATGTTTTGAAAATAATTGAATTCCTGCAAAGAATTTTACTATTTATAAAAATAATTGAATTCTTGCGAAGAATTTTATTATTTATAGAAATAATTGAATTGTTTCGAAGGATTTATTAAGATTTTAGAAAATAATTGAATTTATTCGAAATATATATTAAAAATTGTTTTAAAAATTAGATTCTTCCGAGGAATTTAATTTTAATTATTTTCAAAATTTGCAATTAAAATTCTTCAAATGTTGATTTTCATACACGGAGAAAAATATAAAGTAACTTTTACTACTTTTATAGTAAAAAATTTCCGGTAAAGCTTTTCTGGTAATTTTTACTACTTTTGGAGTAAATTTTGCTTCGTTCGAAATAAATTTTACTAATTTTTACAAATATTTACTTTGAACGTAAGAAAATTTACTCCAAAAGTAGTAAAAATTACCAGAAATGCTTTACCGGAAATTTTTTACTATAAAAGTAGTAAAAGTTACTCTATATTTTTCTCCGTGTACATTTTTTCAATTGTAAATTTCGAAAATAAGTTGCATTTTATACTAAAAATTATTGCAATATTCGGAAGAAAAGTCGAAAAAGTCGTAATTTTTGAAAGTAAGTCGAAAAAAGTCGCATTTTTTGAAAATAGTCGAAAAAAGTCGTAAATTTTATAATATCTGAGGCCTGGAATGTTTATTTTTCTAATATCCATTTAAATGAAGAATTTACGAATAATTGAAATTTCGTAAATTTGAATTGTAAACAAATAAATTTGAAAATTTTCAAGAACCATATTTCAAATTTTTTTTAAAAATAATATTGATTTAAAGAAGAATTTTTGTTAAAATTCTAGAAAATAGTAATAATTGAATTTCGAAACTTGTGGATCGCTATACTGTCAGAATAAATATAATTTTCTACACAAAGAAGCGAATGAAATTAATTTAAGAAAATAATGAAAAATTACGCTTGCCTGATGTATAATGGGGGGAAAAAAAGAAAGGAGATTGAAAAAAATGAAATAAATAGAGTAAACTGAATTGACCCTTTTCGTTATTAAATAACTAGAGTTGCATCATATATAAGCTCTTCCTTTTGGTTTCCGTGTGTGTCTAGAAAATCAAGTATAAAGAAAGGATGAAAGGAAGGACGTGAGATTCTCGTGTGAGATCTGTTCATACCGCTATCGAGATTTCTGAGAATTCGACCGGAAAGAACAATAAAAATAATCACTTCAAACAAACTGAATCCAGTCTCGTTTGCTATAACGTTAGGTACCATCTATCTTACTGCAGTTCCCTAATGACATATAATTGCTTTCCATGTCTCTGAGCAAAAATGCCGCCTGATTTCAAACGCATAAACCAAAAGGTGTTACTAATTATTCCCCAAGCAGGGACGCATTAATAACATCTTGATATTTTAATTGCATTAACTTCATTTTCTCATCAGTGAATTTCTACGTGGCGACTTTTTTTCTTTTGTTGGTCATTTTTAGACTTCTTTTTTATTTTTGGTTTTCATTTCCGTTGACACAGTTAATTTTTTGCCTCGTCGTTGATACACTGGGTCAATTTGACCTAAATTTTATTACCAGACTTCGCACTCGATAATTAATTTTGAAAAAGTAGCAAAAAGTATCTTTTAAACTAAAAAAAGTAGTAAAAAAGTAGGTATCTAAAAATTAAACTTGACGACCAAAAAAACTCGTTTTAAACATTTCACAAAACTGTTATGTCAAAAATTCCATTCTATATTCTATATTTTATTTTCCATACTTTTTACTAATTTTCATCAAAAATATTTACTTTTTTTTTAATCCTGCTAATAAATAGAATTCATGCAACGAATTTTATTATTCATGAAAAAATTTCAATATTTATAAAATAAATTTAATTCTGGCGAAGAATTTTATAAAAAAATTTAAATAACTGTGTGGTATTTTATTATATTTTTTTTAGAATAAGTGAATTCCTAAAAAGCATTTTATTATTTATGAAAATAATTGAATTCTTGCTAACTATTTTATTAGAATTTTTTAAAATAATTGAATTTCCAAGAAGAAATTTATTACTTTTAAAAATAATTGAATTCTTGTGATGAATATTGCTATTTATGAAAACAATTGAATTTTGCAAAAAATTTTATTAAAATGCCTCAAAATAATTGAATTTTCGAGAATAACTTTGTTATTTATCTTTAATAATTGAATTCTTTCGAAGAAATATTTTTATGTAAATAATTGAATTCTTAAGAAAATTTTAATTAAAATCTAAAAGAATAATTGAATTATTTCCCAAAAATTTATTTAAAATTATCTTTAAAATAATTGATTTCTTTCGAACTATTTTATTAAAATATTTGAAAATAATTGAATTCCTGTGAAAAATTCTAATATTTTTGTAAATAATTGAATTATTACAAAGAATTTTAAAAAAAAACATTTTTTTAAATAATTAATTTTTTAGATTTTTGATTTTTTAGAACAAGAATTGAATTGTTAAAAAAATATTTTAATAAAATTCGTTACACGAATTCAATTATTTTCATATTTTTTAAAATTCTTCGAAAAAATTCAATTATTTTCATAAGTTATAAAATTCTTCGTCATAATGCAATTATTTTTAATAGAATTAAATTCTTCAATAAATCTAATTATTTTTGACAATTTTATTAAATTTCTTCAAAAGAATTCGATTGTTATAAATAATTTTAATAAAATTCTTTATAAGAATTTAATTTTAAGAAATATTCAATTCTTCTGTTAATTATATAATTTTTTATTCAAATAATTGAATTCTCGTTAAATTTATTAAAAGAATTTAATTATTTTAAAAAATTTTAATGAAACTCGCTTCGTAACAATTCAATTATTTTCAAAAAATTTTAATAAAATTCTTCATGGAAATGTAATTAATTTAAAAATTTTGTAAAATTCAATTATTTTCAATATCTACTGATTTCAATAAAATTTTCCACATCAAGAATTGAATTATTCAAAAAACCTTTTCTTAAAATTCGTCACACGAATTCAATTATTTTCATATGTTTTAAAATTCTTCGAAAAAATTCAATTATTTTCATAAGTTATAAAATTCTTCGTCAAAATGAAATTATTTTTAATACAATTGAATTCTTCAATAAATCCATAATTGTTTTTGAAAATTTTATTAAATTTCTTCGAAAGAATGCGATTGTTGCAAATTTAATAAAATTCTTTATAAGAATTTAATTTTTATAAATATTTAATTATTCAAAAAATTATTTACTTTTTTATTTAAATAATTGAATTCTCGTAGAACTTTCCAATAAAAATTGATATAAAATTGAATTTCAGTTAAAATTTTAGATAACAATTGAATATTAGAAGCATTATATTATGAATTATTAGAAATAATTAAATTTCAAAAGATTTTTAACTTGAAGTCTTTGAAAATTCTAATTGTTTTAAAACTAATAATATTTAAATTTTTATTCACAAAAAAACTTATTGAATTTTTGGTAGAATTATAGTTTTAATTTTTAGAAATTGTTTAATTTCAAAAATACTTTACACAGTAGTCATTTAAAATATTTTAATTCCTGTGGAAAAATAAATAAGTATTTTAATATTTATTTAACAAAAATTATTCAAGTTTTGAATGTAATTTGATTTGGAAATTATGAAAAATATTAGTCTTTTGAAAAATTCTAATTAACATGTTTTGAAGACAATTAAATTCCAGTAAATAATTGAAAAAGATTAAATTATATTTTCAATTATTTGGAAATTTTGTCAAATTTAATTAAAATAAATTTTATATTTTAAAGAATTTTTTTTCTAGTTTAAAAATTATTTTGAAATATAATCGTATTTTCGAAGAATTTTAAATTGAAATTTAGAAAATTTTAGGAAAACTTTTTTATATGTTGTTTATTAGTTAGTAAAAATAATTTCTCATGTTTCTTATAAACTTCTAATAAACCTTGTTTGTGTTTTTTATTAATCAGTAAAAAAAATTTCTCAATTCATATTTTTAGAATTAATGAAAGAATATATTTTATAAAAGCAGAACTGGAAAAAATGACTTTATTTGAAGTTGAGAGAAGGAATATATTCTGGGAAATTTTATTTTGTTCCTTTGGTGTCCTTTCGAAACTCAAGTCAGCTTTTGCTTTACTGTAAAACTAACGACGGGAAGAAGGCAATCTTTAGCCATCTGTCGATCCAGGTTTTCTTTCACAAACTCGAGATATTCGAGAAATCCTATATCTCATCTTTTGATATTAATGATGATCTGTACATTGGTAATAAATTTATAATATCGATACTCGAAAGGCAAAAACACATTTCAATTATGCATATCTGCATTTAATGGTTTTCCATTATGAAATCTAATAAATAACAAATGGAATGTATATTTTTTTCATCTTTAGAAAAAAACCAAGTCTTCATCACATACATCTCATATAGAGATAATTATAACCCAAGATTTAATTTATTATTATTGTCTTTCGATGATATTGATCAATATTTCTTGTAAAACACACGAGAATTAAAATTTCATTGTTAGCGTGTAAAAGTGTTAAAATTAAATTTTTATATCTGAAAATTTCTATGTTTTATATCGCAAATTTATTTGTTTAAACAAAAATTTCAAACAAAAATGAAAAAGAAAATTTTGAAAGTTAAAAAAGTCGATTATAAAAAAAATTTGAATAAAAATATAGAAACATTTTGAAAGTTGTTGAAAAAATCGATTGTGAAATCTTTTTTTTAAATTAGCAAACAAATTGAAAGTTGAAAAAATCGATTGTGAAATCTTTTTTTTAAATTAGCAAACAAATTGAAAGTTGAAAAAGTCGATTATAAAAAAAAGTTTAAATAAAAATATAGAATTGTTGAAAAAATCGATTGTATACAATTTTTTTTTTAAATTAGCAAACAATTTGAAAGTGGAAAAAGTCGATTATAAAAAAAAGTTTAAACAAAAAAAAAATATAGAAACATTTTGAAAGTTGTCGTTGAAAAAATCGTTTGTAAAATTTTTTTTAAATAAATAGCAAATAAATTTTGAAAGTTGACGTTGAAAAAATCGTTTGTAAAATTTTTTTTAAATAAATAGCAAATAAATTTTGAAAGTTAAAAAATAATTTCAAGAGAAAAATTAAACTAATATAGACTTTTTTTGAAGTAAAAGAGAACGATTGTGACTTGACAATGTCGATTGCTCTGAAAGAATAGAAGCGATGAAACAGTGCTCTCACGAGATACGAGATAATTTTTTCCTGGTACGAGATTGTCGTTTAAATGCGAAAAGCAATTCACACAACAAACTAGACTCGAAAATATGTTTTGCTATTATTCTTGAGAACTAAATGAATAATTTTTCAAGAGCGCACTTGACAATAATTTTTTTTTTAAAAAAAGGGACGAAAAAATAAAGTTAATTTTGTTTAAATTCTTATAGAAAATTACAAAAAAAGTACAGAATTAGTCCAACAGACATGGTTGCCACACAACCTGGAAAACCTGGAAAACCTGGAAATAACATGGAAATTGAAAAAGGGTATGGAAAACCTGGAAATAGCATGGAATTTGAACGAATTTCTGGAATTTTTTTTGGGTTAATGAAAGATATTAAGAAAAATTCCATTCAACATGTTATTTTTCTTTAAAAATGTTAACATGCAATTTTCCCTTTTCCATGTTATCTTCTCTTTAAATTAATTTAATTTTTTTAAATTATTGACTAAAACTGTGAAAAGTGTTGTTAAGATTGTTCTAAAAAAAAGATTTTTTACGATTGTCAAAATTTTTTGTTACTAATTGCTTTTTGTTCAAGATTTTGAACAAAGTTTAAAGATGAAAATTATTTAATTTAGACATGACTTCAATGTTCTAATTATGGCTGATTCTTCTGAAAGTGACATTTTTTATATCTCGATTAATTTTATAAAATCTACTCTCTAATAATATTATTAACCATTGTCATAGTAAAAATTTATTATTTATAAGAAAACTAAATTTTTATGGTTTTTTTCAAACTCTTAGAAATTTTTTAAAAATAGTGACAAAAAAATACAATGTTTTTTCTATCATTATGTGCATTTTAAAAATTTTTGGACCTCCGTTTTATATGTGATAAAAATGTTTAAATTTGTCTTCAGTTTAAGTTAAAATTACTTCACGATGATTAATGATATTTATATGTTCATTAAAAATATTCTAAAAAAATGTGAATGCACATTAAAATAAAGTTAATGGTCTGATGTTTAATTTTTCTATATAACATTTATAAAAAAGAGGAATATTATTGCTTTTATAAATATTTAAATTTTACATATTGGCCCGAGTAAAATTCAAAGAAGAAAGACTTTAATATTTTCAAATTGATTTTGCACAACTTAAATTCTTACTTTTGAGTATGAAATAAAGTAGTTTCAATAGAAGAAACCATATAATTTAAAAAAAAAATTGAAAAATCAAATATAAAAAGTATCACTTTCAGAAAAATAAACATAAAAATGCCTGTGATTGTAACTGTTTAAGAGAACATTAATTTATAACTACATAATAATGAATATTGTTAACACTTTTGTAAAATACTTGTTTTTTCATCACAAATAATTCCTTAATTTCAACCTAGAATTTTTAATATTTCTAACCTGGAAAACCTGGAAAAAGCCTGGAATTTTGAAATCTAGATTTTGTGGCAACCATGAACAGAATTTTTCTAAGGATTTCAAATTGAGACAAAAAAATGTATCAAAATTGTTGCATCGCAACAATTTTGGATTCGTTTCTTGTCTCAATTTAATATCCTTAGAAAAACTATATGAATTATTTAAATAAGATTTTTGTTAATTTGATTGTTTTTTATTTTATTTTAGCCAATGAGTTTTTAATTAAGTTTGGATAGATTATTTTCTTCTTAAATTTGAATTAGTAAAAATGTTCACTAATTTAAATTAACGGCTGACTTTTTGCTTTTTAATTAATAAATTTTACTAATAAATAGTAATTTCTTAGTAAAATTTATTTTATTTTACTAATTTTACTAATTTATTAGTAGAAATTACTATTTATTAGTAAAATTTATTTTATTTTACTAATTTATTAGTAGAAATTACTATGTATTAGTAAAATTTATTAATTCAATTAAAACAAAAAATCAGTCACTAATTTAAATTAGTAAACATTTTTACTAATTTATATTTAGAAAGATTGTTAGATAAATTATAATTTTCTCTTTATATTTGAATTAGTAAAAATTATTAATTTTTACTAATTCGCTAATTTACTAATTAAAAGTTTAAAATTACTTTTATACTAATTACTAATTAAAAGTTTACTAATTTGAATTAGTGACTGACTTTTTGCTTTTGAATTAGTAAATTTTACTAATAAATTAGTATAAATTACTATTAATTAGTAAAATTTACTAATTAAAAAGCAAAAATTCAAATTAATAACATTTTTACTAATTCAAATTTAGAGAGTACGGATTAATAGTGAAATTATATATATCAACAGCAAGTGCGGAAAATTTATTATAATAAAAAGAAAATGAAAAGTAAAATCATTTTGATAATGAGATGAAAATAAAGTTTCTCATGTGATGCGAATTTATGTGTAAAAATATTATTTCTCGATTTAACAGCGCAAATATTAAGCTGGGGATCAAGGAGAAATGAATATAATAGGTTTTTGTATTTTTCGAAGAGTTTGACGTGTCGTGCTTTGCGACTGTTTGTTCCTCGTAGCGTTTCGTGACCCTTCTTGTGTCCCATTCGAATCGTTATCTCTGCTTGTAATTACTCCTGATTATTCATTTTTTTACGCGAGGCACACAACGCGATTAGTAAGATAGACACGCACCTCGCCTGACCCAAAATCACTTTTACTCTCATTATAAATATACATACATATGGCTTCATAATAATTTCACTTATATACATAATTCGAAAAAATTTCTTAGAAATCACGAAAAATTATGTGCAGTAATCAAAGAGTTTCGTTTTTTTTCTGCTGACTATTATATTTTATATTTGGTTAAAAATGAAAATAGTCAAGTTTTTCTTTTGCAATTCGTTCAAAAATTTAGTTGTTAATTAGGTGGAATTTTCTTTTAAAATAGTACTAAAGTTTTTTGTGAATATTCTTAACAAAAAAAAAAAATTTCTTGCATTAATTTAATTAATAATGTCTAATTGCTACTAATTTAATTAATTTTGTCGAGTTGCTACTAATTTCATCAGGAACTAATTGCTACTAATTTTATTATTAACTAATTGGTACTAATTTCGTTAGAAACTAATTGCTAACAATTTTTTTTAGTAACTAATTGGTTCTAATTTTGTTAGTAACAAATTGGTACAAATTTTATTAGTTTCTAGTTGCTACTAATCTCAACACTGATTGTATTCAAAAAAGTTTATTCTTGCAATATTCTTTACAATTATTAATTATTATTATTACAATTTGCTATAATTTATGACAATACCTAATTTTTGTAATTGAAATTATTTGTAACTATAACAGTACATCAATATTATAGTTTGTAATTTTAATTGGGATTAAAGTAATATTTATAATGGTAATTAAATTAATAGGAAATAGTCGCATTAAATTATTATTTCATTGGAATGAAAGTAATATTTAATGATATTTCAATTACTATGTAATTAAATTAATTAAATGAAATATAGTATTTAAATAGTAATATAGTATCTAATTAAATGAATATTGAATCGTAATTAAATTAATATTTAATAGTAACTAAATTAATTTTTAAAAGTTATTACATTATAATTAATTAAATATTTCGTATTATTTAAATGTTATTAAAGAAAGCAATTTTTTAGAGAGGAATATTTCACTAATTTCTCTTTTTTTTTGTAGTTTTACGAAGTTAGCGTCGATGATAAGCGTCCGTGATTTTTTTTATGTCCCTCTAACTTGAGGGAACTTTTAACTTACTTTTAACTTAACTTTTAACTTACTTTTGTTGAAAACACTAAAATAAATTCAATTTTGGAGAAATTACCTACAAATAATTGCGGAAATTCAATTAATTTCAAAAAAATAAAATTCTTCTTATAAAATTCAACTATATGTTCAAAATTTGAAAAAAAATTCTCGTAAAAATCCCAATTATCTTTATAAATTAACAAAATTCTTGTTCTAATTTGAATTATTTTCAAAAAATTTTCGAATTTCAATGATTTTCAATATCTAGTTTTAATAAAATTTCCCTTAACTAATTCAATTATTTAAAAAAAATTTTAATAAAATTGTATGTAAACGTTCAATTATTTTCATAAACAATAAAAATTTCACAGGAATGCAATTAATTTCATAAATAATAAATTTTTTTTAAGCAATTCAATTATTCTTTTCATAAAAAATAATTTAAAATTACTTTCAAAAGTAATAAAATTTTTCTTAGACATTCAATTATGTTCAAAGATTTTTAAAAATTCTCGTCAAAGTTTCAATTACCTTTAGAAATAAAAATAATAATTAAATTCTTCTCGAAAATTTAATTATTTTAAAAAATTTTAATAAAATTCTTGTCAAAATTTCAATTATTTTCAAAAAGTTTCCTCAATTCAATTATATTCTTAATAGGTATCTACTATTCTAATTTCTAATAAAATTTTTCAAAAGAATTCAATTATTTAAAAAAAAAAATTAATAAAATTCTACACAAACCTTTAATTATTTTCAAAAAATAATAAAAATTTTAGAGGAATGTCATTATTTACAAATTTTTTTATAAATTTCTTTCGCAATCATTCAGTTATTTTCATAAATAATAAAACTTTTACAGGGATTCAATTATTTTAGTAAATAAATATAAAATTCTTATTAGGAATTCAATTATTTTGATAAATAATAAAACTCATTGCAGAATTTTAATTATTTTTAATATAATTTTAATCAAATTCCTCGAAAAAATGTAATTATTCTTAAAAATTTTATTAAAATTCGTCAAAATAATTCAATTATTTAAAAATTTATTGACACAATTCTTTATGAGAATTCAATTTTAAGAAATATGCAATTATTCAATAAATTTTTTTTTGTATTTAAATAATTGAATTCTAGTAGAATTTTCTCATAAAAATTGATTTAAAAATGATTTCAGTTAAAATTTTAGATTACAATTGAATATTAAAAGCATTAGAGCGTAAATTTTTAGAAATAATTGAATTTTGAAAAGGTTTCAGATTAAAATCTTTGAAGATTTGAATTTTCATATTTTTAACTAACAATTCTGTGGAATTAATTTTTTTTTGAGAAACTTAAATTGCCGATTTTCTTTGAAATTATTTAAAGTTTTTATTTTCAAATATATATTTAGTTGAAGAATTTACGAATTCAAATAATTTTCAAAAATTATTAAAAATAATGAATTTATAGAGGATGTTTATAATAGTTAAAAACGAAAAAAAATTCGATTTTGTAAAAGTTACAAATTATTGCAAAAATTCAATTATATTCAAGAGTAATAATATTCTTCGCAAAAAATAGTAAAATTCTTCTTAGGCATTTAATTATTTTCGCAAATAATTAAAATCATCGTAGAATTTCAATTATTTTTAATACAATTTTAATTGAATTTCTCGAAAAATATTATTATTCTTAAAAGAAATGATTGAAATTCGTAGAAAGAATTCAATTATTCAATTATTTTTCAATTATTTAACAATTTGTTGATAAAATTCTTAATGAAAATTCAATTTTAAGAAATAATTTGTTATTCAATAAATTATTTATTTTTGTATTTAAATAATTGAATTCTAGTAGAATTTTCTAATAAAAATTGATTTAAAAATTAATTACAGTTAAAATTTTAGATAATAACTGAATATTAAAAGTAATATAGGGTGAATTTTTAAAAATAATTGAATTTTCAAATTAATTTTTTTGAAAAAGTTAAATTAAATTTTTTTAATATTATTTTAAGTTTTTATTTTCTAATATATATTGAATTGAAGAATTTACGAATAATTGAAATTTCGTAAAATTGAATATTGTAAATAAATGAATTTGAAAATTGTCAAAAAACTTTTTCGAAACTTATTAAAAATAATATCGATTTAAAGAAGATTTTAGTTAAAAATTCTTAAAAATAATAATTGAATTGATAATGGTTTTATCACTCGGTCATTAATTATTATAAAACATGAAGAAATCGATCAGTCCGAGTCTTCGACTCGGAGTTATCGATATCTTCATGTTTTATAGTTATGAAAAATTGAATTTATAGTTTTAAGTATAAAATGTTCTTTTATTTGACTCGGATTGGTTATATTTTTGTCAGTTGGTCCGTAATTTTTTATTTTTGATCCGTAAAGTCCGTATTTTTAAATACTTTCACTGTTTCGAGCCCTGCAAAACTTTTATAAGTTGTTTAATTTAAAAAAGCTTTGAATTTGAAATTTTTGAATGTATTAATTCCTGTGGAAAATCCTGTTCCAAAAAATAAGATATTAAAAATAGGAATTGTGGCAAATATTTTTCTTCTTTTTCTAAAAGAAAATAATAATTTCGTTAAAAAAATTGTGATTTATAAACAAAAATAAATAAATAATGCAAAATAAATAAATGTTCTATTTCTTAATCACAGTTGTTTAACAATTTTCTAATTTTCCTTAGAAGTAAAGAACAAAAATCTGCATAATTTCAATTTGAAAAAACATAATATTTAACAAAATTTTATTCTTTTAATGAAAAGAAGTGAAAAAAATTCTGATGATTTCTATTTGTCATTACAATTTTGAATTAATTATAAAACAAAAATAATTATAACATAATAATATAATATACAATCTATTTAAAGTTAACAAAAAACATAATAGTGACGAGCAGAAAAAATGAAAGAATGAATACGAAGATTATTATATATGAAAAAAATATGTGTCAAATTTGTTGCATGTAGTTTTCAGATGGTGTGCGGTTTTAACACATTTTTGGTGTTATTTTAACTTCATTAAAAATGTATATTAATTTAACACCTTCTAGTGTTAATTTGTGACGCGTCGCGAAGAAAAGCACCTAAGAATCAAAAAACCGATTTTTGGATTATGATTGCTTCAGATTAATTAAAGATTACTTTTTAACTATCTGAACTCAAAATTAATTTTTATCAAATACTTATCTGAAATACTTTCGTAATAATGATTTACAAAACAGAAATTCGTGCTAAGAGTTGATTTTCTCTTTCCTTTTTTCCTTCACCTGTAAAATTTTCGATATGCTTCTAAGGTGCTTTTCTTCGCGACTCGTCACATTTAATGCACTCTAGTGTTATTTTAACACACCAAGTGTTAAAATTACACAGTGTCGGTTAAAAATGGTGCGTGTTGTTTTAACACTATACTTTTAATGTTAAAACAACACTTCTTTTTTTTCTGTGTATTATGTAGTTAATAATAAAAAAAGTCCTTTTAATTCTTCGTTTTTAGAAACATTGCAGGCAGCTTTGCAATTAAAAAGAAAGAATTAAATGATTGTGAATAAGGTTTTTTCGTAAAAAATCGAAAATAAGGAGCGTTATCCTGGGTCACGTAGAGGAGCAGGCTAGCAACTCAAGTATCAGAGTGTATATATTCGAGGACCCTCCGTTCACTCTTTATCTCTGTCTCGCTCGTTTGTTTAACCCCCACCAATCGTATCGTCTCGTTTTCTTTTTCACTCCCTCTCTCTCTCTCTCTCTCTTGCTTACACACTTTGGCATTGCTTTTGGCTTGGGCCGGGTGTAATCGGTTCCCCGAAGCCAGGGCTCATTATCGACCCGTCGGCCTAGCAATTACTTGTGAAACCTGGACTTCGTGTGTGCCAGGCCAACAACACACAGTTTTCTGACTCGAGACTCTGGACTCGACAAAGAGCAGCACCCAGAACACCCGTACATACCATTGACGACGAACGACCCCTTTCTTCCATCAAATGGCAAAAGCGGCCAATGCCCAAGTCAAGAGAAGAAGAAGAAGATGATGATGATGATGAAAAAAAATCTCGACTAGACTTTTCTTTTTCTTCCTTTTTCAACTTCTATATAAATATACATTTCTCTGTGTTTGTATGTAAGTGTGTGTGTCTAAAAGAAAAGAGTGACTTCTGTTGCTATTACCCCTGATGTTAAGATCAGAGCTCGCTGATAATTATTGGACTGAGAGTTGAGAGTAAGCTACAAATTATAATTACTGGCTGTGCCAATTCACGCCAGTTGAGACGAGAAGCATCTTTTCCAAGCGCAGATTCCGTTCTTAATCTTTCACTTCTCTTTGAAAGAGCGTTATAGGGGTATTCATTCAAATCGAGTGAGAGAGAGAAAGAGAGAGATGGTATCTTACTTATTTGAAAGAGACTTGAAGGAAATTTCAATTTATATTTCAAAAGAAATTTCGTATTTCTACGCGCAGGCAATTTAATCTAAAGTTATTTTGTAACTTGAATTCTTTTCTTTGGCTTATTTTTTTCAAATTCACAAGCGCACTACTGCGTTTCGAGTTAATTATATATATGCACATGGTCATTTAAAGTTTTACACTGTTTTGAACCTTTCGAGTCTTGTGAACATTGTATTAATTATACACTGAAAAAGAATTTATTTGATTCAAATAACCGATTATTTGTCTATTGATAAATAAATATTTACTTGCATCAAATAATTTTTACTTAAGTTAATTAAAATTTGCTTCAAAATATATACTGAAATTATTCTTTCATACATAATTTATTTGATTTAAATAAAAATTATTTGATTTAAGTATAAATATTTTCTGATTTCTAGACGTTGGGGATCGAACCACTGACCCTAAATTCCACTCACTAATTCACGTGCCTCAACGACTATGGCCATATCGCCTATTATGAATAAATATTTATTTTGTGATACACTGAGAAAAAGTTTCTTTTAATCCAAAAATATGTAGCCAATCAAAAAAAAAATGTTCGAACTAAACATATTTTATAATTGCATTAAACGTAATTTTTATTGAATCAAAATTATTATATTTAATTGAAAAATAACTTTTGGTTGACCATAAAACAAACAACAAAAACAACAACAACAACATTTGAACAACATTTGAAAGTTGGTTTCAAATATATGTGACGCTCCACGAGAAAAGGGACCTTATGACAAGAATAAATAAGGTCCCTTTTCTCGTGGAGCGTCACATATTGTTTTCTCGCGGTGTAGACAAAGTAATCGGCTATTTGAATCAAATAAATTTTTTTTTAAACTATTATAATTTTAATTATAATAATGAATATTTCAATTATTAATTATAAATTAATTTATAAATAAACATTTATAAATTAATTTATAATAACAAATAAATAATAAATGAATCTAAATTTTAATTAGTAAAACTTCAGCCACTAATTCGCAATATTTTTACAAATTTTTAGACATTTGTTTTACTAAAACTTTAATAAAAAAAATTGGAATTACGAGTCAAAATAGTAAAATTTTACTAAAAATTAGTAAAAAAAAATTAGTAAATATTCATAAAAATGTTAATTAGTGGCTCAAATTTCTTTAATTCTGATGTAAAGACTTATATTATTTTATACATAAAAAAATAACACTGGAAGAAAATATTTTTTATAAATATAACTCGATATTTTAATTTTAGTTAAAAATCGCTAATTTGATAGTAAAAAATTAGTCATTGATTCAATTAGTAATATTTCTACTAATCAAATAGTTAATAATGACAAAATATTAATTCTAGTCACTTTTAGGTTGGGTCCTAGTAACTAAAAACTTTGATAATTAATTCAATTAGTAAAATTTAAATATTTTCTTATTTATTTTTTTACTAGTAATTTGTTATTTTCTACTAATAATTAGTTATTTTTTATTAGTAATTTATTATTTTCTATAAATAATTAGCTATTTTCTACTAATAATTAGTTACTTTTTACTAGTAATTTGTTATTTTCTATTAATAATTAGTTATTTTATACTAATAATTAGTTATATTTTTACTAGTAAGTTGTTATTTCTACTAATAATTAGTTAATTTCTACTAATAATTTGTTATTTTCTACTAATAATTAGTTAATTTCTACTAATAATTTGTTATTTTATACTAATAATTAGTTAATTTCAATTAAAAATTAGTTATTTTATACTAATAATTAGTTATTTTCAACTAATAATTAGTTAAATTTAACTACTAATTAGTTATGTTTCTTCCAAAAAATAGTTAGTTTCTACTAATAATTAGTCAATTTCTACTAATAATTTGTTATTTTCTACTAATAATTAGTTAATTTCAATTAATAATTAGTTAATTTCGAATAATAATAAGTTATTTTCTACAAATAATTTGTTGTTTTTTATTCACTTTTGAAGCAAAAAATCAGCCAATATTTTACACTATTAATTATTTATTCTTAACTAATTCAAATTTAAAAGCGCAACTGCGCTATACTCTCTAAATCTAAGTTAATAATAAAATGTCCTCCACTAATTTAAATTTAGTAAAAGTTTCAAATACTTTTAGTCATTTTTCATTGAAAAAAAATATTTGTGAGGTATTAGCATAAAAAGCGAAGCTCGTAATTTAAACAGCAATTTTGAACTTATTTTAATTTGGTATTTAAATAAGAGCATTGCATCTTATTTTAATACCTCGTATAATTTTCTGTTTATTTAGTTAATGATATAATAAAACGAGAGTATTCAATAAATTATTTCAACTAATTGAATTAGATTGAATAATAGATTTCTTTAATGTTAATTTTTTGTTATTTTTATTTAAAATATTTATTTTTAAATTCTTAATTATCTATGTAATAAATAGAATAAAATTAACGGAAAAGAAAATTTAAAAAATTAGGTTAAGGTTATTTTTAATATTACAAACGGTGAAAATATTTATTATAAAAATTAATTTGTTATTGTGAATAATAAAATTATAAAATGTTGATTATTTTTATGGAAATGAATTGAAAATAGTAAATATTTGTTACACGAGTTTCAACAGTTAACATGGTAGATAATATATGCTATTGTTAATTATTCTGATAACAAAAGACATTTTTTCCTCCGGTTTTAAAATACTTTCTATGCGCACATTGATGAGGTAATTTATTACGATTTACATTTTTTTTAAAAAAAAGTTTTTTAAATATAAAAATAAATATGATAAATATTTCGTAATTTCATAATAAATATTTCGATAATAAGTTCGATTTCCGGTAATTTTATTTCGACGTTAGACAAGTAATATTAATTAGTAGGATTCTAATAATAATTAGAAAATATTTTTATTTCCTAGTTTTATTTACTATTTTTACTTATACTATTATATTACTTACTATTCATTATTATTTTTTTATTATTATTTTACTATTTCAATTAATAGACGTAAGTTTTATTCTAATATAAAATTATTTTACTTTTCTCAAAATTAAGCAGTTTTTAACTAAAGATTACTCAAGTTTTTACAATTTACTTGGTAAATTAATTAATTAATTTTTTTTAATATTTATTAATTAATTCTCTTTATTTTCTATATGTCTGAATTAGTAATTAGTAATTAGCACTGTTTAATCGATTTCCAACTCTCCAAATTTAAATTAGTAAAAATGTTGACTAATTTAGTAATAATAATACTAACAATCAGAAAAATTTGACTAATTTGACTAATTCTTTGTTCGTAGAATTTTACTAACAATTAGTAGAAATGTTTTATTCTGTCCGAATTTGAATTAATAAAAATGTTTACTAATTTGAATTAGTGGCTGACTTTTTGCTTTTGAACTAGTAAATTTTACTAACAAATATAGTAATTTCTACTAATTTGAATTATTAAATTAAATTAGTATAACAAAATAAAATAAAATAGTATAATAAATTTAAATTAGTAAATTTGACTAAAAAGTAGTAATTTCTGATAATTTATTAGTAAAATTTTCTAATTCAAAAGCAAAATTCAGAATTTTTATATTTTTTTATATGCTATTCGAGAGTGCAGATTCGTTATGAAGTTGAAGTCCACAACGTTGATCAACGAAAAAAATTTATTTAAATTCAATTATTATTTATAATTTATAATTGTTAAGAATTGCAAAGACTTTAGCAAAGACATTAATTTTCCGTTATTAATTTTTATTATAATTAATTTTATTATTACGTTTTACTTTTAAGAAACTTTTTACTATTTGATGTTTGATTCTTTATACGCAATCTAAGTTTATGTATTCTGATTCTATCTAAATAATCTGTTTTTAAAGTATCGTGCTTCGTTCTTCGAAATTAGTATGCGACGATTTTGTTTAAAGTTTATTTTCTTAGAAGGCTGATAATGAATCCTCACTTTTGATAGAACAAAGAATCATCGATTCTCCAATAGAATTTTGTTTATTTTATCCCTTCTGCGATGAAAACTCCTCCTTAAGTGGAGCTCTTGAAGCACAAAGGTTTTCTACATATTCATTAGCTAAAAAACTGTATTACGATTCGCACGTAATTCTATAATCTTTCCCAAAAATCATTTTTGTCATAACTTTTATGTATAATCAAAAAATGTAAAATTTTTATGTGAACAATAAATAACACGATTATAAATTAAATATACGAAATTACTTTCTTATTGGAGTAAAATTCAATAAGAAGACACTTTATAGTGTCACTTTAAAACATGGTCCTTCGAGCCGGATATAAATAATACATATGAACATTTGAAAAATAGTGAACACTGTGTTAAGTGCATTTCAAAAAGTGATTGTAAATACATACATTTACATTTAAACATTACACATAACTATGAAATGATTAATTACAAAGTGACATAGTTCAGTTGACAATATGTTATATATGAAACGTTATCAGCAACAGCTGATTTAGCAACAAAAAGTGATCATATATTGGATGTTAGTGTCAAACTTTAACATCATTGCCATCAACTGGATTATTTAAAAGGAGAATAAAATTAAATCAAATTTTATTATACACATTCAAAGATAGTCAGTAACAACTGATGATCATTACACGTTTTTGAGCAATCAAACAACAAGTTTGATTTTCACATTTTCAAATATTTCACAAAATAAACATTTTTGTAAAAATGTAGAATAAGATGATGCGTTTTATACATCTTATTAAGCAACAAAGCAGGACAATGCGATTAAACATCCTGCTTTATCATGCCACAAGGTGATGCGATTATATACCTTGCACCAAGGCAGTTTTCAATTCATTTTCTTTAGGAAAACTTTCGGCCCAAACAATTGGATACAAATGAGATACAAGGGTATGTAACACTATCAGATCACTATTAATTAAGTGTCCATAATATTCTATTTCAGTCAGTTTTTTAAATACTTTTGACAAAATGGATCATTTTGACCCACTAACTATATTGTTACAAAAACGCATAAGCATAGAAGAACATGTCAATTCGTTCGATGAATTTCTTGTACAAATTAACGTAAATGATGCAAGTCAAATCGCGGAATTACAAATTCGATATAGTACGGTAGTTTCTAGTTTTTCTAATTTTGATGAAATATGTGATCAAATTCAATTAATCGATGCGGAAACAAATCACAATCCTAAGAAAAAAGAAATTCAAAATTTGTATTTTAAAGTTCTTGCTAAAGCTCAAAGTTTGATTTCCTCAATAATACCAGCAAATAGTACAAATGGTAACGGTTCTGTCGCGAGTGTAGACATAGGAAATAATTCAGTTTCCTCAATAAATCGTCGAAAATTAAAATTACCACAAGCTGAACTTCCAACTTTTAGTGGGAAGGTTGAAGAATGGTTATCATTCAAAGATACTTTTAATGCTATGATACACAAGCATGATGATATCACAAATGTTGAAAAACTACAATACTTAAAATCAGTTTTAAAAGATGAAGCGTTACGTAAAATTCAAGTATTTTCTATCACAGATGAAAATTACGATCGTGCGTGGAATCTTTTACAAAAATCTTATGAGGATAAACGTGTATTAATATCGCGTCATTTGAGTCTATTATTACGTTTACCTGTTCAAGAAAAAGAATGTTATCAAGGTTTGATAACTTTAGCTGACGAGTCGCAACAACACCTTCAATCATTAGCAACATTAGGTATCAATATCACCCCCGAAATTATTGTAGCAATCATTGAAGAAAAACTCCATAAATCAACTATGGATAAATGGGACGAAACTGTTAACCGTGGTGAATTCCCTAAACTTGAAGATATCACAGACTTTTTATATAGAACAGCGGCGCGTTTATCTAAACGAAAACACGATGAGTCATCCACTTCAAATTCTAACACTCAGGGTCCCTCAAATTCTAAAAAACGAAAGCTTGATTCTAAACATCATATGTTAATGACCACAAACTCGAAAAAATGCCCTCTTTGTTCTGAATCACACTTGTTGTTCAAGTGTGGAAAATTCCTGACCTTATCCACTAAGGAACGTTTTAAAGTTGTAAAGGAAGCTTCTTTATGTTTCAATTGTTTACGTGGCCATAAAGCCAAAGATTGTAAATTTGGAAATTGTAAGAAATGCAGCAAAAAACATAACACATTATTACATTTCACTAAAACAGATAACACAGAAGATTCAAATAAAAATGAATCAAAAAACTCATGACAATCAAAAATTGAGAACGTTTGTTTAACTTCCTTTACGACTCCTCCATCTTTTCAAATCATGACCAGCGCAATAGTTGAAGCATATGATGTCAAAAATAATACAAATAAAGTTAGAATTTTATTAGATACATGTGCTACTGCAAATTTTGTAACATTACGTTTTGCGAAAAAACTACAACTTCCAACGTCCAAATGTTGTTTTAATATAGGAGCTTTAAACAATCTTTCCACGACAACAAATAGCATGGTTAAAATAACATTTAAATCCTCTTATAATGAGTATAAAAGGGTTCTTGATTTTTTAATAGTACCAAATATAACAAATCTAATTCCTAATGAGAAAATTCCGCGAGAGATACTTAAAATACCAAAAGGAATTCTCTTAGCAGATCCAAATTTTCATATTCCAGCGCCGGTAGACATGCTTATCGGAGCTGGTGTGAGTTTGTCTTTATTTCAAATTGGTTCCATCAATTTATCAGAAAACGGTAATGATTTATATTTACAAAAAACTCGATTAGGATGGATAATTGGTGGAGGTTTAAGTTTTTCAAAAGGATCAAAAACATTAAAAAATTCTAATTGTTTATTGACAGATTTAGAAGTCATGATAGAAAAATTTTGGTCCATCGAAGAAGTCATTGACAAATCAAATTTTTCTCAACAGGAATTAGATTGTGAAGCTCATTTTAAACAGCACGTAACTCGAGATCCATCGGGAAGATATATAGTAGCTTTGCCTTTTAAAACATCCCCAAATGTATTAGGAAATTCTAAACAAATCGCATTGAAACGATTAAACGGTTTACAAAAAAGATTCGAGAACAATTCTGAATTAAAAATTCAATATACTGCAGTAATTCAAGAGTATCTTGATTTAAATCACATGTCTTTGATAGAGTCACCTCAAGAATTTGAAGGTTTTTATTTACCACATCATGGGGTTTTTAAAAATACTAGTAGTACAACTAAATTACGAGTAGTTTATGACGGTTCCTGTAAGACTGGTTCAGGTGTATCATTAAATGACATTTTAATGGTCGGCCCGACTATACAAGACGATTTGTTTTCTTTGCTAATTCGATTCAGATTTCATAATTACGTATTACTCGCTGATATAGAAAAAATGTATCGACAATTTTTAATTCGTGAGGAAGATCGAAAGTATCAAAAAATTGTATGGTATGAAAATGATGAATTAAAAGAATATTGTTTAAACACTTTAACTTTCGGTCTTGCTCCGTCATCATTTTTGGCCATTCGTTGTTTACATAAATTAGTAGAAGACGAGGGTCATCACTTTCCATTGGCTGCTAAATTGATAAAAGAAGATATATATGTTGATAATTTAATTACTGGTGCTTCTACATTAACAGAAGCTCGGGAAATTTATTCTCAGATGACAGATCTTTTAAACAAAGCTTGTCTTAATTTACGTCAATGGGTTTCTAATGAACCTGAAATACTCGTTAATGTCGATGAAAAATGTCTTGACAATGAATTCAAGTTGAATAAAAATTGTATGCTTAAAGCTCTTGGAATTTTTTGGAAAGCAAAAGAAGATACTTTTGTATATTCTATAAAAGCACCTGAAATACTATCGAAAGTTAGTAAGCGTATTGTTCTTTCAGAAATTGCCAAGTTGTTTGATCCGTTAGGTCTATTAGGACCTATAATTCTTTTTGCGAAATTAATTATGCAAGCGCTTTGGCAAGCAAAAGTTACGTGGGATGAATCGATACCTTCATCAATTCATTATAATTGGACAAATTTTTGTACTCAATTAAATTCGATAAATAATATTCTTTTTACGCGAAACGTTTTGATCGAGAATTCGAATTGTATACAATTACATGGATTTTGTGACGCCAGCGAAAAGGGCTACGGTGCTTGTTTATATATTCGAAGCAGTAATAGTGAAGAGACGGTTCAAATTTCACTTTTATGTTCTAAGTCTCGCGTTGCTCCATTGAAAAAAGTTACTATACCGAGATTAGAATTATGCGGAGCTCATCTATTGACAAATTTATATTTGAAAATAAAAGGTTCCTTACATTTAAAAATTGACAATGCTACTTTTTGGACAGATTCAGAAATTGTATTGCATTGGTTGCATACAAAACATACTTCTTTAAAAACATTTGTTTCGAATAGAGTTTCCGACATTCAAAACAATACAGATGTTAGTCAGTGGCGACACGTTCGATCAATCGATAACCCTGCCGATAAATTATCTCGTGGTCAATTACCCAATGATTTTATAAAAAATAAACTATGGACTGATGGTCCAGAATGGTTAATTCGTGATGAGAAAT
Organism: Leptopilina heterotoma; assembly: GCF_015476425.1. Lineage (NCBI taxonomy): Eukaryota > Metazoa > Arthropoda > Insecta > Hymenoptera > Figitidae > Leptopilina > Leptopilina heterotoma. The sequence continues at coordinate 390,930 of NW_025110953.1, read as the reverse complement.
TTTGGCCCAAAATCACACTTAATGTCGGTAAAGATTCATTACCCGAGATTAAAAAATTGCATTGTCTTGATACCAATATTGATATTGACTTTTTAAGTAAATTTTCGTCATTCGCTAAACTCAAAAGAATAATTGCATTATGTTATAGATTTCTGCCTAAATATCGACAAAATAAAAATAATTTGAAACTAAATGAATTAAAACATGCTGAAACAGTTATTCTTAAACTTGTTCAGCGTTCTCAATTTGCAAAAGAAATCTATGAATTAAAAAGCAAGAATTCTTTACACAAAGAAAGTCAATTGTATAAATTGGACCCATTTCTGGATCAAGAAGGTGTGTTGCGAGTCGGTGGTCGTTTGAGAAATTCTGACATTAGTTTCGATAAACAACATGCGATAATTTTGCCTAAATCAACTTTCGTTACAGATTTGATAATCACATCTTATCATGATGCTTGTTTACATGCAGGAACTCAAACCACTTTGTATACTATGCGTCAAAAATATTGGCCAATCAATGGTCGCAATCAAATAAAGAAGGTAATTCGAAAATGTGTGATTTGTTTCCGTGCAAAACCAAAAATAGCTGATTACAAAATGGGGGATTTACCAAGTTCTCGTGTTACTAGAACTAGACCATTTAATCGAGTTGGGGTTGATTATTGCGGTCCTTTTTACATAAAAGAACGTAAATATAGAAACACAAAAAAGATAAAAATTTATGTAGCAGTTTTTGTTTGTATGGCCGTAAAAGCGATTCACATTGAAGCAGTAAGTGATTTGAGCACTGAAGCATTTTTGGGGGCATTAAGACGTTTTGTCTCTCGACGTGGTAAACCGCAAGCAATATATTGCGATAACGCAACTAATTTCAAGGGTGCAAAAAATGAACTTAGTGAGTTACATGTTCTTCTCAAATCAAACGAATTAAAAGATAAAGTTTGTCACTTTACAGCTGGTAACAATATCGAATTTCATTTTATTCCACCTTCCTCACCTCATTTCGGAGGATTATGGGAAGCTGGAGTAAAATCATTTAAGCATCATTTCAAACGAGTAGCTTCAAACTCATTGTTTACGTTTGAAGAATTTTACACGCTTGCCACAGAAATAGAATCAATTTTAAACTCAAGACCTTTGGTTCCTATTTCATCCGATATTAATGATATGACTGTTTTAACACCTGGACACTTTTTAATTGGTGATTCATTGATAGGCTTACCCGATACAGATTTAACAACAATACCATCGAATAGACTTTCCTCTTGGCAATTAATTTCACAGGTTCGTCAACATTTTTGGAAGAGATGGAGCGTCGAGTATTTAAATGAATTAAATATTCGTCAAAAATGGAATAAAAGTACAATGAACCCAAAATCAGGAATGTTGGTTTTGCTGAAAGAAGATAATGTCCCTTGTATGCAATGGCCATTGGCGAGAATTCAACATCTTCATCCAGGAAATGATGGTATTGTGCGAAGTGTTACTTTAAAAATTGGTGATAGTTTGTTAAAAAGGCCAATGAAAAAAGTGGCTATTTTGCCTATATATGAACAAAAAGACGAGAAGTGAAAGTTGATCGTAAACTCCCAACGGGGGGAGTATGTTAAGAATTGCAAAGACTTTAGCAAAGACATTAATTTTCCGTTATTAATTTTTATTATAATTAATTTTATTATTACGTTTTACTTTTAAGAAACTTTTTACTATTTGATGTTTGATTCTTTATACGCAATCTAAGTTTATGTATTCTGATTCTATCTAAATAATCTGTTTTTAAAGTATCGTGCTTCGTTCTTCGAAATTAGTATGCGACGATTTTGTTTAAAGTTTATTTTCTTAGAAGGCTGATAATGAATCCTCACTTTTGATAGAACAAAGAATCATCGATTCTCCAATAGAATTTTGTTTATTTTATCCCTTCTGCGATGAAAACTCCTCCTTAAGTGGAGCTCTTGAAGCACAAAGGTTTTCTACATATTCATTAGCTAAAAAACTGTATTACGATTCGCACGTAATTCTATAATCTTTCCCAAAAATCATTTTTGTCATAACTTTTATGTATAATCAAAAAATGTAAAATTTTTATGTGAACAATAAATAACACGATTATAAATTAAATATACGAAATTACTTTCTTATTGGAGTAAAATTCAATAAGAAGACACTTTATAGTGTCACTTTAAAACAATAATATTTAATTGTAAAACAATTACACTCGATTCTTGTTATAACGAATCTCGTTACAACGTTCTCTCGTTATAACGAACATTAAAACTCTCGATACAACGACAAAAAAAACACGAACGAATTTAAGAATTTAATTTAACCAAAATTTTGGTTAACTCAAAAAAAACGACAAATTTAATCGACTCTTAAATTTATTTAACCTAAAGAATCTAGTGATCCGATTATTATTAAAAATACTTACTTTTTCTTTAAACTGATTTCATAATTCAAAAACTTTTAATATAAATAAACATACTTTACGAAAAATTTAGCACGTATTTGACGTTTGAATAGAACGTGAAGTAGGATCCTCTCCTTTCGTCGTAATATCGAGATTTTGAAGTCCCAAGATCGTCGTTATAACGAGAATCGAGTGTATCAATAAAACACAAACATCAATTTTTTTTTCTAAATATTTTTGAGGCAATATTGTTGCGATATCTATAATTAATTTACTTAGTAAACAATTTTTTTTCGTTGATCAACGTTGTGGACTTGAACTTCGTGATTCGTTTATCAATTAATTAGGAAAGATTTTGGTAAATTTTTGTAAAAGAAACTACTAATTAAATAGTACAAAATTACTATATTTGACAGTAAATTTTAATTTTAATTGAAAGAGTAAAGGTTTTTATAAAGTTTTAATTAATAGATACATATCACCATGAAATTAGTACAGTATTAGTATATAGTTGAATTAAAAGATAAAATAAAAATTTTATTTTTCCTTTTTCGATTTGATGAAATATGTAAATGATAGATTTGTATAGAATAAGTTAACAGTGTGATTGCTGTATCTGTGTGTATAGGGGGAAGAAATATAAAATTTAAAAATGCACGAAAATGCCCTCGGCGTAGTCTGGAAGCCGTTCGTTTCATAATCGTGTTGGGATCATTTTCTGCACGACTGCTCGGGAAATTAGATCACCTATACCTCTCATCCCGGTAGCGAGAAACTGAGTGTGTAAACGCATGTGTAAATATATATATATATATATATATATATTTTTTTTTCCTTTTTTTATTTATGTATATCTATACATATTTTTTTTATCTGTGTATATTTTTTTATGTATATACAAGAATATTTTAGTGAGATGCTGTATGGACATGAAAGAAATTCAGAATTCTTACATATGTCTATACATATATCGTTATTATATCTATATAGATTAATACATCGCATGCAGGAAGGACTGAGCACGTCAAAGTCGCGATTTTTTTCCCTCGTTCACATCGACAGTACATCAACGATAATTTAGCAATTAGTATCCAATGATTTTCTCCACGAGATATATTATACGAGTATACTAACATCCTTGAGTCGTGTGCTACTTTATATATATCTATATATACTCGCGGATTTTTCTACATTTTTTTCCAAACCCTTTTTTTCATTTCTTTCAAAAATAACCCACATGCCAGTGCGTATATATCTATATAGAGGCCGTTATAATATTTATATTCTGACTTTGATTAAATGATGATTATTTTCTTCTTATTTTGGGTCGATTTACCACACACATATTAATACGTGAATTGATGTTTTCATCTCGGAATTATTTCACGAATTATAAAATTACGCTCATCGTTAATATATAATTTTGTAGTTTATTAATTGTTCTCTAAATGAGTTGTTAAATATTTATAAATATTTAATTTTTAGGCATAATATACAACACTCTAAATTTGAATTAGTAAAAATCTTTACTAATTTGAATTAGTGACTATGATATTTTGCTTTTGAATTAGTAAATTTTACTAATAAATAGTTATTTCTACTAATTTTTTCTCGAATTTTTTAGTCAAATTTACTAATTGAAAAGCAAAAATTCAGTCACTAATTCTAAGTAGTAAACATTTTTATTAATTCAGATTTAGAGAGTAATAAATATTAACTTATTTTTTGTTTATTTATGTCTCTAAAGTGATCTTTAAATTTTTCTATTTTCGTTTTTGAAAACTCAAACGTTGGAAATTTCAGTATAATTTTTAATTTCATGAGACATCTTTAAATTAGCTCCCTGAAATTAGCGTCGACGCTGAACGTCGGTAAACGTATTTTTTTACGAAATTTAAAAGAATCAATTCATTTTTTCTAAAATTTTATGCTTAAAATGTGCCCTAAAAAATAAGCTCTAGAGGTAAATCAAAAATATCCTGAAGTTAGCGTCGACGCTCAGTGTTAAATACTATTATTTAGGCTTTTTAGGGACAAAAATGTCACTAATTTCCATATTTATTTATCTAAGGATTTAAAAAAATATTCATGACACTTTTTAAACCCAAAAATCTTTAAAACAATTTTTTGAATTATTTTCCATTTCGTGAAATAAATTGTTTTTGACTATCAGCGTCGACGCTAAATTTAGAGATCTTTCAATTTTAATGTTTTTAAATAATTTAAAGTCGAATTATTTTTCTATTTTCGTTTTTGTAAACGTTGGAAATTCCAGAATCATTTTCAATTTGATAAAACATTTTTAAATTAGCGTCGACGCTAAATGTCGAAAAAATTATTTTCAGCAAAATTAAAAAGTATCAAACCATTGTTTTCAAGATTTTCTTATATGTTTAAAAAGTGCTTCAAAAAATTTAGCTGTATAAATGCGAATAAAAGAAGTTCCTGAAATTAGCGTCGACGCTGAGCGTTAAAAACTATTATTCACAATTTTAAGAGATAAAAATGTCACTAATTCTACTGCTTTTATTCGCACCTACAGAACTAAATTATTTTTTAAAACACTTTTCGAACCTGAAATCTTCAAAAAAAAAAATATTTTGATTCTCTACGCTTTGGAGAAAAAATCGTTTTCGATACTCAGCGTCGACGCTAACTTCAGGAACTGTATAATTATTCACTGAATTTAGCATTGGCACTCAGCGTCGAAACCTATAATTCTGTCTAAATTTGAATTAGTATAAAAATGTTAACAAATAATTGGTGACTGACTTTTTGCTTTTACTAGGTAATAAATAAAAATTTTAAATTTTACTAATAAATAGTAATTTTTACTAATTTATTAGTAAAATTTATTAATTTCAAGAGCAAAAAATCAGTCACTAATTTAAATTACTAAACATTTTTAATAATTCAAATTTAAAGAGTTATTCCCACAATTTTTAGAGATGAAAATATCACTAAATTCGCTTTGTAAAAAAAAAAGTTTTTCGTCGATCAGTGTCAACGCTAATTTCAAGAATCTGTAATTTTTGAACATATAAATATTCGGTAATAAAAAAAATATTAAAAATATTAAAACAAAAAAAAAATATTCATTAATTTGAACGTTTAATATGCTTTAAGAAAATATTTAAGTTTATTGTATAATTTTTAAATTTTTAAGATAAGTTTATTATTATTATTATTTTTTAAATAATAATTAAAGATGACCGAGAGATAAAATCATTATTTTATATTATAAGAATATTGTTACTGTAACTTCATCAAAATTATTTTCATCATTTTAATTCAATTATTATTTTCTAGAATTTTAAATTATTTTTTATGAAAATAATAATTAAATTGTTTAAAAAAAATTTATTATTAATGAAAATAATTGAATTTCTGTGAAATTTTTATTATTTATGAAAATAATTAAATTCGTGTGAAATTTTTTATTATTTATGAAAATAAGTAAATGTTTACATACAATTTTTTTTGCCATTTATGAAAATAATTGAACTTTGGGAGAAGAATTTTGTTATTTATAGAGAACATAGTTGAAATTTAGAAGAAGAATTTTATTCTTTCGAAAGTAATTGAATTTCTGAAATTATTTGTAATTTCTCCAAAATTGAATTTTTTAGTGTATTCGACAAAAATTTAAATTAGAAAATTTTTAAAATTACTAATTTTATTTTAAAAAGGTGTAAGAAGTTAGAAGTTGCTAGTAGATAAATTGAACATTGGAGACAAAGTTTTTTCTCATGACCGGTTTCATTTATTTTGGCTCATTTTAATTTATTGGTGTTTCGTCGAGTCTGAAATAATAGGAGATATTTTTTTCTATAATATAAATTCAGAAAAATTGAATATTATAGAGAATGAGGATAAAATATATATAAATTTCTTTTTTCGTATTAGGATTATCGGCGCACGTTTTCACGCTTATTTAGCACGTCGTGCTCATAATAAATAATTTGAAGGAGGAAACTGACCGTAAATCTTCAAATCAATCGATATTGATACTTTCCTGTTGGTGTTATTTAAATTTTTCGACACACATATTATAGTTGAGATTACTTATATTTTTATTTAGTTTAAAACTCTCGTTTTATTATTTTCACTCTATCATGAATTTTTCTCTTCTTTAAATTGCGTGAATCTAAAAAAATCCGTTGTGCGAATATAGGGAGAACAGTTCTCTTCAAGTCTTGTCGATTTTTACAGGAAGATTTTCAAGGTCAATGTACTGCTTGAGGATCGGTATCACGCGAGACGATCACGTGGTCAGTATTATTCACCACTCGGACCCTGATCCTAATTTTCGGATAATATACGAAAAAATTTTATGAAAGTTCACTTGAGGGAGTTTTTTTTCAACTCAAAATTTACTTTTTTACCTAAATTTTGTTATTTCGCGTGTCTCTGAATTTAGCGTCGACGCTAAGCGTCAAAAAATAGAGAAATACACGAAATCTTAATTTTACTTGCAACAGCGATAAGTTTCTTCAAAATAGCATATTTCAACCATTTCATTTTTTAAATTGAAAAAATTCACCTGTTTTTATTTTTCATTTCAATTTTCGAACAATTATTTGAACAGAAAAAAATTATAATTCTGTTTTCAATCATTTTTTATCGTTTCAATTTCAAAGAATTGTGCAAAATATCTCTTAGCAAAAGAATTATGTGATTCATATTGGAATTTTTTTTTAATTTCCAAAGTCATATTTAATAAAGTGAGTAAACAAAAATTTTCCAACTAAAGCGCATCTATGCGCCGCTTGGAATAAGAAATACTTTTTTTTTTATTCTTCATTTATTTGCGTGTCACTCTTTGTGTGACTAATTTCCATAGAAACGTTTATTATCTATATTTATATACAAATGTTTCGCAATTAGCTTGTGTTGGAAAATTTATTTGAATAAAAAAATATATATTTACTTTTATAATATATTTTGCAGCGCGTAGTGTTCATTTTTGCAAGGGATTTAGAATTATCATAAATTGAATGAAAAATATGCATTCTGATATTATCGCGAGTATTTTAATAACGCAATTTTGCCCCAGAATGCAAATAATCTTTAGAACATTCTTCTCGCGCGCAATTTTTTTTTTCTTTTTTTCAACACACGAACATGGCACTTTGTCGACGACAAAAGTGTATGAAAAAAAAAAATTTGTTCTACTCGATATCGATCCTTTGTGAGAAAAAATGTATTTTCTGCGCCTTTCCAAAGCAGAATGTGGTTTATGATGCACAAGGTCAGAAGTGGTCACAATTTGTTCTATTTTTTTTTTTTTGGTTTATTAAATGTTAGAGTGCGAATTATGAATAATCTATAAAGAAAAGTTTTATTTTTAGAGAAGTAAATTTTTGGAAAGAAAAAATAAAAAATTACCAGAACGGGATTCGAACCCATGACGCGTAGCTTGTTGAGAATTTTTACACGCTTTAACGACTGAGACTATGACATGTTTCTAAAGTTCTGAAAGTTCAAGTGAACGGAATTTTTTTATTTCTTTTGCAAATTCAAATTTTGTTGAAAATAACATTTCGTCACGTATCAAAAAAATTAATTAGACACTTTTTAATGTTTAATTTCAGTTTTTTATTAAATTTTATTTTTATTAATTGTAAAATTATTCGAAAACAATTAAAAAAAATGAAATAAAATGCGTTGCAAGAATTCAATTATTTTCATAAATAATAAAATTATTCACAAGACTTCAATTATTAGAAAAATGTAATAAAAATTCTTAACAAGAATTCAATTAATTATTCTCCTAAATAATACAATTCTTCACAGATTATTCAATTATTTTTAATACAATTTTAAGTAAATTCTTTCTAGAAAAATTATTTTCAAAAATATTCAAAATTCAATTATTTTTGAAAACTCATGCTATAATGCTTTTAATATTCAATTACGTAAAATTTTAAATGAAATTAATTTTTAAATCAATTTTTATTAGAAAATTCTATGAGAATTAAATTATTTAAGGGGCCGTACACAAACTACGTAAGGCATATTTTCAGAAATTTTGACCCCCCCTCCCCCCATCGTAAGACATTTTCTATACATTAGCGCCATTTTTTCTGCTGTTCGTAAGATTTAACTTGACCCCCCCTCCCCCCTTAAAGCCTTACGTAGTTTGTGTATGACCCCTAAATACAAATAAAATGCAAATAAATAATTTATTGAATAAATGAATTTTTTTCAAAATTGAATTCTCACAAAGAATTTTATCAACAAATTTTTAAATAATTAAATTTTTTCGACGAATTTTAATAAAATTTTGAAGAATATTTACATTTTTTGACGAATTCGATTAAAATTTTATTAAAAGTAAATGAAATTCTACAACGCTCTAATTACTTTCAATATTCAATTATTATTTAAAATTTTAAATAAAAATTTATTTTAAAATTAAGTTTCACTAGAAAATTTTACAAGAATTCAATTATTTAGATACAAAATTTTAACTAAAATTCTTTTATAAATTCATTAATTTTAATAATTAATTAAATATAGGTATATATTGACAAATTTAACTAATTTTAGAAGATTTTAAATTATTATAAAATTTTCAAAAAATCTGTATTAAAATTTCTAATTAAATTAATTTAACATTGCAAGAATTCAATAATTTTCATAAATGATAAAATTCTTCACATGATTTCAATTATTTTTAATTCAATTTTAAATAAAAATTCCTCGAAAAATGAAATTATTTTAAAAATTTTTTGCATGAATTCAATTAAATTTCACAAATAATGAAATTCTTTGCTGAAATTCAAATTTTTTTTTCAAAATCTACTATTTTAATAAAAATTCTCAAAAGAATTCAATTATTAAAAAAAAATTTAATACAATTCGTTGCCGGAATTCAATTATTATCATAAACAATAAAATTTTTTACAGGATTTAAATTATTTTTAGAAAATTTAATAAAACTCTTTCCAAGAATTCAATTATTTTCATAAATAATAAAAAATTCTTCACAGGATTTCAAATATGTTTAATATAATTTTAAGTAAATTCTTCGAAAAATGTAATTAATTTCAAAACTTTTATTAAAATTCTTCGAAAGAATTCAATTGTCAATTATTTTTAAAAATTTATGCTATAATGCTTTTAAAATTCAATTATTATGTAAAATTTTAACTGAAATTAATTTTTAAATCAATTTTTTTTAGAAAATTCTATAAGAATTCCATTAACTAAAGTTTCTGATTTAACTCTTTAAATTTGAATTAGTAAAAATGTTTACTAATTTGAATTAGTGTTTGACTTTTTGCATTTGAATTAGTAAATTTTACTAATTAATAGTATTTTCTACTAATTTATTAGTAAAATTTACTAATTTTAAAATTTAGGGAGAATTTAAGCTTCTAATTTCACTTTTAGTTTCTGATTTAATTGAAATTTTCTGAATTTAATTATTGAAAAATATTGAAAAAAAATAAAATATAAAAAAATATAAAATATTTCGTTCATTTAAGTAAATTCAGAAGTTGTGGATGACACCGAAGAAAAATTATTTTCAATAACATGAAAAAAGTATTATTCCTGATTTTAAATTAAGATTCAATTACATTATTTGTAGATTATGGTATAGTTAATTTGTTTATTTCTTTTACGATAGTTACAATTGATAATAATTTTCTTTGATAGTTTGAAACAATTGTAATTGCCATCATTACGCTCAAATTGCCTTTTCATACCGCGTTTCATATTCGCTGCACATACAAGGTCAAGAAAAAACAATGTTATCATAATTTTCTATAAATATATTTTTTTATATAGATTTTTATCAAATATTTATACATAGACATTTCGAAATTATTGAATTATCGCAACTGACATTAAACTTTAACAAAATAATAGACACTGATATCTAATATCTGATAAAATATTATGCATATAAATAATAGACCTATAATGTCAAGTTTCGTACGAACATTCCCCTTCTAAAAAGTTATATATCGATCAAAAAGCGATATTTACATTACTGATCAAAAGATATAACACTTATATTAGGATAATTCTCTAGTATATATGCATATATATATATATATATATATATATTGGTATGATTAGAATTAAAATAAAAAGTGACATCGTTTAGAAATAATTCCATGCTATTGCCAGTACTTCATACATTTCTATTGATGCAACGAGTGATTATCTTTCGAAGCATGTAATTTAAAAAATTACTCGACTTGTCGCGCAAATAAAAAGTTACGTTACAGATATAAATCACGGGAAGCAAGAGTCGTCTAATAACGGTAATAAAATGTGGAATTTTAAAAATATGGTTAAAAAAAAATTTTTTCTTTTCTTTTCTTTAGTTTTATACACTTAATGCGTGTAAATGTATATTATTTCTATTACTGCGAATGTGGAGGCGATCGAGTATAATATCGATGAACCAGAAGTTGGAAAAATTTTCTTCTTTTATTTCTCATTATTACAATAATAAATATTGTGGTAGATTGAAGATAAGTATTATTGATAATAATGAATATTAGCAGGATTACAATCCCCTTTTTTTATTTTTAAAATTTTGAAAGTTCAAACTAACAAAATTTATTTATTTCTTCGTATAATTCAAATCTTACAATTGAATTATTTAAAAAAAATTTTAATGATAAGAATTAAGTTATTTTCAAAAATTTTTAATAAAACATTCTTTGGAAGAATTCAATTATTTTTATAAATAATAAAATCCATTGCAGGAATTCAATTATCTTCAAAACAATTTTAATCAAATTTCACGAAAAGATTCAATTTTTTAAAAAATTTTTGAATAAAATTCTTGTTAAGAATTAAATTATTTTCAATAATTTTAATAACATTCTTTGGAAGAATTCGATTCGATTTTATAAATAATAATATTTTTGCAAGATTTCCACTATTATTTTCAATACAATTTTAATTAAATTTTCTCGAAAGAATTCAAATATTTAAAAAAAATTTGTTAAAACTCTTCAAATGACTTTAATTATTTTGAAATTTTTTGATAAAAACTTTGCAAGAATTTAGTGATTTTCAGTGAATTAATTTTTAAAATCCAAAACATTAAAAAAGAAAAATTATTAAAAAAGTTGAGAAGCAAACAAAATCTATAACTTCAAACTGCGAACAGATTCAAACACAACAATATTAATTTATTTCTTTAAAATTGTGTGTGAAATTTAATTTCATTTATCATATTTTAGAAAAAATTATAACCAAAATTTGAAGAAATTTTTTTGACTAGTTTAAAGATTTTTGAAGATAAATAAGAAAAGTTTGAAGATTTGTCGTTTTAATCATCTCGCAGCACAATCCTCCAAGTCAAATATTAAAATAATAAAAACACAATTTTAACGTTTCGACAAATATTTTATTTGTAGTTATCTTTATTTACAATGAGACACAAAAATAATTTTTAATCGTAAGAATTACTTTTTAAAGCAAAAAAATTCTTAAGTGAATCAAATAATCGGTTTTATTATTATTTATTGAAAAATTTATTTTTTCTACTATTTTTTTATTATTGAAAAAAAATTAATAAAATTGTACGCAAACATTTAATTATTTTCATAAATAATAAAAATTGCACAGGAATTCAATTATTTACAAAAATTCTTTATGAAATTCAATTATTTGCAGGAATTTTAATAAAATTCGTTGAAAAATTAAATTATTTTCTGGGATTTAAATAAAATTCAACTGCAAAATTAAATTATTTTCAGGAATTTTAATAAAATTATATGCAAAATTCAATTATTCTCATGAATTTTAATAAAATTCTTTACGAAATTCAATTATTTTCAGGGATTTTCATAAAATTCTTTATTAAATTGAATTATTTTCAGGAATTTTAATAATATTCGTTGAAAAATTCAATTATTTTCGGGGATTTAAATAAAATTCTTCTACAAAATTCAATTATTTTCAGGAATTTTAATAAAATTATATAGCAAAATTCAATTATTCTCATGAATTTTAATAAAAATCTTTACGAAATTCAATTATTTTCAGGAATTTTTATAAAATTCTTTTCAATTCAATTATTTTCAGAAATAACAATATTCATCACAAGAATTCAGTTGGATTTAAAAATAATAAAATTCTTTCTAAGAAATTCAATTACTTTCAGGAATTTTAATAATTTTTTTTTGTAGAATTCAATTATTTTCAGAAATTTTAATTCCATTATTTTCATAAATAATAAAATTTTTTTTAAGGAATTGAATTATTTTCATAAAAAACAATTAAAAATTCTAGAAAATAATAACTGAATTAAAATTATGAGAATAATTTTAAAGCTAAGTTACTTACAGTAACAATTTTTTTTTATAATATAAAATAATGATTTTATCACTTGGTCATCTTTAATTATTATAAAACATGAAGATATCAATTGCTCCGAGTCGAAGACTCGGGATGATCCATTTCTTCATGTTTTATAACATTTTTTTATAAGTTGTTTAATTTCAAAAATTTTTGAATTTGAAATTTTTAAAAATCTTAATTCCCATGGAAAAATAATAATAAATTAAATATTTATTTCAAAAACGAAGTTATTGATGTTTTCGAATAATTTAAAAGAAATTTGTAAATAAATGTAACAGAATTTTTTTTTTGAGTAAAATTTTTTCCTTTCTTTTTAAAAAACTTTAAATTTTATTAAAGCAATTGTAATTAAGAACAGAATTAATAAAGTAATGAAATATGAAGATTATTATTTATAGTAGATAATAATGAAAAATGTCGATTAGTCGTATTTTACTCAAAAAAATTTGGAAAAAGTCGATTAGTCGCATTTTTCACAAAAAAGTTGAAAAAAGTCACATTTCCTTAAAAAAGTCGAAAAAAGTCGAAAAGACGAACAATCCAAGCCCCTGAAACCTCCATTGAATACCAATGATTATAGCAACAAACAACAAATTTTTGAAATTGAAAACCTCTTCTAAACTTCAAATTCGTTAAGAAAATTCTGTAAAATCGCACCGAAAATATAAAAAGTTGATTTTTCAATAAGAAAAGTATTTTGTGAATTGCAACGTACTTTCAGGTGCGATAATGGAACGTAATGTAAATACATAAAACTGAGAAGGTAATAAGCAGACATAAAGTCGAGAACCCAGTAAATACAAATCATTATTTCCGGAAAGAAGTTATTTCGAATGGTAATTCACTTGAATGTTTCAACTTGAACAAATATATAATATACGCGCATTCACCAAAAAGGAAAAAAAAATAAAAATACTTCTATTAGTTTCCTTCCGTCGGATCATTGATCGATTTCCAAATGCTTCTGTATTTTTTTCTATATATTAAAAATAATTCCTATTACTTTAACTAAAATAATTTCTTTCTTAATATTCAATTTAAAATAAAGAAATAGAAAAAAAACCGGAAAATATATAGTATTTTAACTGTAGTGATAAAAATTGATAATTATCGAACGTTTATATTCTATTAAAACTTCTTTTTTTAAACGTTTAATAATATGGTACTTGTAAATATATTTTTTCCTGGAATATAAATATTATAAAATGCCACAAAAACCTATTTCTCTTGTTTTTAACAAAGTAAACTGTATACATGTATATGTACATTTAAGACTTGTCACGTTCCTTTTGTATACATATATATACACGCACAACCGTTCCAGAAAAAAAATAATAATATACCGTATAATTATATTTTAATAGTTTATTGCAGTTTTGATTTTGAAAAATTAAAATGATATGTTCATTTTTTAAATATGATGTAATGAAAAGTGATTAAGATTCCGCTTATTCATTATATTTCATGTTATAACATATCCACCAAAATCTTTTACTTCAACTTTTTAATTTTTAATTTCAGAGTCTATGATACATGGGATAATTTGAAGTTTTTTTTAAAAAATATAGGAAACAAATGTTAATAAATTATATTTGTCAATATTAGAAAATTTAATTGAAAATGAAACTGAAAATTTTTTAATTTTTAGAAAAGAAAGAAAAAATTTTTGTGAAAAAAGTGTTTTGTTAAATTTATTTACGAATAAATTTTAAGTGTAAAATTATTCGAAAACAATAATTTCTTTTTTAAATATTATTTAAATATTTCATTACCTATTATTATTATTTTTCCGTAGGAATTAAAATTCTTCAAAACATTCAAATTCAAATCTTTTTGAGATTAATCAACTTTAAAAATATTGTTATAAAACATAAAGAAAACAATTACTCCGAGTCTTCGACTCGGAGTGATCGATTTCTTCATGTTTTATAATAATTTTTTACATAAAATTTTTCAACAAAAAAAAATTTAATTATTTACAAAAATTGTAATAAAATCCTTCGCAAGAATTCAATTATTTTTACAAGTAATAAAATTTTCCAAATGAATTCAATTATTTAAAAAAATTTAATTAAACTCGTAAGAAATTCAATTATTTTCATAAATAATATTTTCCATAGGATTTCAATTACTTTTAATACAATTTTAAATAAATTCCTCGAAAATTTTAATTATTTTCAAAAATTTTTTTCAAGAATTCAATTACATTTGACAAATAATTAAATTCATTCGCTGAAATTTAAAAATTTTTTAAATCTACTATTTTAATAAAATTTCTTAAAAGAATTCAATTATTTAAATAAAATGTAATAAAATGCGTTTCAAAAATTCAATTATTTTCATAAATATTAAAATTCTTCACAAGATTCTCAAGATTCTTCACTTTAATTATTTTAAAAAAAGTAATAAAAATTCTTTACAGGAATTCAATTATTCTCCTAAATAATACAATTCTTCACAGATTTTACAATTATTTTTAATATAATTTTAAGTAAATTCTTTCTAAAAATTTAATTATTTTCAAAAATATTCAACATTCAATTATTTTTGAAAACTCATGCTATAATGTTTTTAATATTCAGTTATGTAAAATTTTAACTGAAATTAATTTTTAAATCAATTTTTATTAGAAAATTCTTTGAGAATTCAATTATTTAAATACACATAAAATGCAAATAAATAATTTATTGAATAAATGAATTTTTTTTTTTGAAAATTGAATTCTCACAAAGAATGTTATCAACAATTTTTTAAATAATTAAATTTTTTCGACGAATTTAAATAAAATTTTCAAGAATAATTACATTTTTCGAGGGATTCGATTAAAATTTTATTAAAAGTAATTGACAGTCTACAATGCTCTAGTTACTTTCAATATTCAATTATTATTTAAAATTTTAAATAAAAATTTATTTTAAAATTAAGTTTAACTAGAAAATTCTATAAGAATTTAATTATTTAAATAAAAAAGTAAATAATTTATTGAACAATTGAATGTTTCTTAAAATTAAGAGTTTTATTATTTATGAAAATAATGGAATTTCAGTAAAATTTTTATTATTTATAAAAATAACTGAATGTTTGCGTACAATTTTATTAAAATTGTTTTTAAATAATTAAATTCTTTTGGGTAATTTTATTAAAATATTAGATATTGAAGATCATTGAAATGAGGAAAATTTTTGAAAATAATTGTAATTTTGACAAGAATTTTATTAAAATTTTCGAAAATTAAATTTTGAAGAAGAATTTTTTTATTAATAAAGATAATAATTGGGATTTTGTCGAGATTTTTTTGTGAATTTTGAACATTATTGAGTTTTGTGATAAGATCTTATTTTTTTAGTGTTTTTAACTAAAATTCTTCTATAAATCCATTATTTTTAATAATTAATTAAATATATATTGACAAATTGAACTAATTTTAGAAGATTTTGAATTATTATAAAATTTAAAAAAAAATCTATATTAAAATTTATAATTGAATTAATTCAAAATTGAAATTTTATATTGTAAATGTAAATGCAATTTTTTTAAAATTGAATTAATTTTGAAATATTTAAGTAAAATTATTAATTAAATAATTTATTTATTATATGATAGTTGTTCAAAATTTAAGTTATTTAAAAAGAAATTTTTGTCAGAAATTGAAAAAATTGAAAGTTTTGTATATTAGAATTCGTGATAGTGGTAATTTTATAGTTTACCAGTCAAACAAAAAAGACACAAAAATTCAGAATTTTCGTATGAATTCTAAAAATTTGAATTAAAAATTTTTACGTTCTATTTTTTTTTAAATTGCTAATTTTGTTTAAAAAACTGAGTGAGAAGTCAGCCGCGCGCGAATTGTTGCTATTTATATGGTAAATTTGGAGTATTTTTCAAGGCAATATCTACGAACAATGAGAGAAAAATAGCAATGTAATAATAACATTTTAATTATAGGAAGCTGACTGAGATTGGCGACAAGAAATTTATTTATGTATAAGACACATAGGTGAAGAATATTTAAGTAATCGATCCTCGTTAGTGAAAGTAAAAGACTATAGAGAGTCCTAACGAGGATTGAATAAATAACGAGAGAAATAATAGTTTTAAAAAAATGAGGAGGTTAAGAGGTTTTTCGTTAGGTAATTGTAAATTCCTTGAGAGCAGTGAAGAGAAAAGACGCGAACGTGCCCTTTGTGGCTCCGAGTAATTAACCTGTCCCCTCAGAAAATCCACGCGCCAGGTTATATACGCCATTAGCGGTTTCTCTGGCATGAACTTTGCACCTGTAAATTGGCACCTCTATTACACCCTCTTGGTGTATATATACATACATTATACATAGAAATAAAAATAAATAAATATGTATATATAAATATTTATTTTATTATTTATATAAAGCACGAAAACAACTTTGCGTCACATATTTTGAGGGTCCCAATTAAGGAACTGGTTAAAAGTTTTTGAGACTGAAAATTCTCGACCACTAAATAGCAAAAGGATTTAAAATTTCAATTTTTTGAAAACATTTCGTATTTGTATAAAGATATTACCAAAATGTTTATTCAAAAAATTGGGATTAAAAAGAGTTTAATTTTTTACTCACAGGGCAATGATTTTGAGCTTAAAAAAATGATGACCGGTTCTTTGATTGGGATCCTCATATTTGATGATAACGGGAGACAATAAATTTATTTCACATATGCGCTCGCAAACCAAAAACAGGAAGGAAATGCTTTTTTTCTATATGAATAACACCAGATGCAAAAAAATCAAAATTGCAGCTGTCGTTTAGAAAAGTTACGCAACTGTCTTGGGCGAATGAAGAAATCAAATAAGATTTCTGTAGCAATCAAACCACATACATATGACCGTATGCTACAGGTGTTTTTATTCCAAAAGTTCAATGTTTCCGATTTCTCGAAAATTTTTAAAGTATGAATAATGAAAGAAGAAAAGAAAACCAAAACCACAGAATTCGAAAATTATTTTATAATATAAATGTATAACCATGTGCAAAAATTTTCTTTATGCTTCCACTGAATCGAATTTAAAATTTATTATTTATCTTTTTCATATAAAATAGTACGAAATCATGACAAGAGTTAGTGAAAAATTTTAACTTTTTTTATTTCATTTTGTCGACGTAAACGTTTAGATTCTTTGCTGGATTCTTCTTCAAGTCAAAGTGGATTAAGAAACCTATATATATTTTTAAGCAAAAATTTAATTTATGTCATGATTGAAATGGAAACATGTCTTTTATTTAAATCCTGATTTAAATTGTGACTTCAATCAAGTGGATTTAAATCATAACATGATATCTTCAACAACATTTTCCAGGGCTAGTACTGGAAAATATTACCAAAAATATACCATGCACCTTTAAAAAAAAATATTCCCCTTCTCGTAAGATCATCGGCTTTTTTCCACTTATACAAGAGAATTGAAAAATATTTGCAAAATGAATTCAATTTATCGTATAAGAATTTCGTTTCTCTTTGAATCGCGCTGTAAGAAAAGATTGCAATTCTCGAATTGATGGGATATTGATTGGAAGGAGTGCAGAAAGGCGTCAACAAAATGAGAAAAAGAAGTTCGGTCAGAAACCTATATACATATACATATATAGGCGCACGCGGTTCAAAGCCAATCGTCGAATTTCGTGACCCTTCCGAAATATTCTTATTTTGTTTTTGTAGGCGGACATTGGAAGGGCTCTAGTGGCGCCTCTCGCTGGATATAAATTAATTAGATTTGTGTGGAGGTGTGTCAGTTTAGTGGCGGCACGTTGGTTCTATATACCTTCGTTCGTCCGTCCGTTTGTCCGTTCCTCGACCCGAGCGCGCAATATTCGCGCTCGCTCTCACGCGCACTATATTTATTATATATTTTATACATTTATGTATTCTTGTCTATTTTTTTTCGTACCGAACCTTTCACAAAATCATATTGACAAGGAACGGATATAAATTATTGTATTCCTTTCTTCGATCCATATTTCTTATACTAACCGAGGAGAAAAGGGTTTTCATGATATGCGGATTGAAATTGCTTTTATAATTACATTAACTCTGAATCTGAATTAGTCACTTTTCACGACTGCTAATTTCCTTTCCTGGTAAAATATCTATATTCATTTAAAGAAATAAAGAATAGAGTTTCATCAATACATTTATGTTTAAGAAAATCATTGTCATTTAAATTTTTAAGAATTTTATAACTTCTTGATTGTAATTTAGATAAAACTCCTTTCGTTAAAATTTCTGTATCAGGTACGTCGGCCAGAAAGTAAATTTACTTTAGCAAAATGTAGTCTGATTTTTTCATACAAACTGAAACATTTCCTTTGTCAGAATTAGTAAAGAAGATATCAGGGTTTTCTTTTAAGAAACTTTTTGTCAAATTTAACTGAATGGCTAAACTTTTGTCCTCAAATGTGATACTATTTTCTTTGGCAGATTTGACATGACACTTTTACTAACTTTTTGTCTAATCTCATTTTTGACCTCAGAACTAATATCCAAATTCGAAATAGTGCATTCTACATTTTTAATAATATTTATAGTTTTTTGTTTTGGAACATGTTTAGTATTCTGTCTATAGTACAACTATATGATTTGGACCAAGAGCATAAAATGTCGTTTTGATGATATTTCAGCCAATTGACGTTTAAAATGTGACCATGATTTTAGAAGAAGAACGGTATTTCTTCCATGTTTTTCTCCAATAAATTTGAAGAAACATATTCGAGGAAATGTTGAAGATGTTGCGTTCATTATTAATCCAGGTCGGTCTTTATATAAATCTTTGTTGTTACTGATATTGATAACAGTGCCCATCCTCATCATACTTTAAAGTTATTCACGAAAATTAATTCTTAACTAATTAAGAACCAGTTTCGCCGATAATGATTAATAGATTAATTATTAATCAACGATTAACGTTAATTAACGATTAATGATTGGTTGATTAATAGTTACTTGTTGATTAGCTAATCAACCAAACATGAGTCGTCAAACTGTCTTTAATCATTGAATAACTTTGAATTAAGATTATAGAGGAATTAGCTCCTAAGGTTCAATTTTAATTATTTGTCTTTCTGGGTATAGTATAAATTACAAAAAAATATTTAAACCTGAAGAAAAGTTTCGACATTTAAACGTTGAGGACTTTAGGAAAATTTCTGAAGAGTACTTATATAGGTAACAAAAAGAGGATAAAAGAAAAGTTGAAAACTTTAGAGCCATGAAATGTGTACAATATAGAAAATGAAGAAACAATTATTTGTTGAATAAGTGCGCAAGTTGTAAGTTATCGAGGAGAATCTCAGTGCCAATTTTACGAGCTCTTTGAAAGACACAGTACCAACATGATTTGTTTTACTCGTTCTGGTCGGTTCCAGTCTCTGAAAGGGGCCATATAGGTTGGCAGGTAAAAGGTATAATGTATGAGGGGCGTAAACGGGCGTATAGTAACATAGTATAACGTTTATTATATTGGTCAGACCGCGCGTGTGTGAAGTATAATGGTGTGTATAGATACGAAATAGAGAACTTTCGGATAACTAATTATGTATATATATATACCTCCTATATAACAATCGAAAGACCACCGCGTCAATAAACACCTCTTATGAGTTGCAGCAAAACAATTCTTACAAATAATTTATTTTTCTTATCGAATATTCTCACCTGTGTTACATTTTGTTTTTTATGCAACTCAAGTGTGTGATGGTTTACTTTACGTAAATAGCCTAGTGGTCAATAAAGTGCCCATTATTGCCTAGTGGTCAATAAAGTGACCATTATAGCCTAGCGGTCAATAAAGTGCCTATTATAGCCTAGCGGTCAATAAAGTGTCCCTTATAGCCTAACAGTCAATAAAATAACTATTGTTTCCTAGCGGTCCGTAAAGTGCCCATTATTACCCTAGGGAAATAATGGTCGCTCTATAGACCTTGCTATTGATGAATGAAGTCCTCATTATTACCCTAGGCCACTAAAGGATTCTTTACTGACCGCTGGTCTAATATGGAGGAACTTAGCATGTACAGGCACAAATTGGAAATATCATCGTTCGACTATAAAGACACACCTACTACAGTTCATAATCTACTATTTTTAATTTCTTTTACTGTACATTTGTCATCGTTATTTTTTTATCACTACAATTCATTAAATATCGTAAATGTTAAAAATTATATGAATTGTTTACAAACAGTTGTATTATAAACCGTTTATGAAGGTAATTTTCATGGGAGCATTAGTGGTTCTTCTTTGCGGTTTCTTTGACCATACTCTCTGTATGGCGATTCACACTTTGGAGTGAAAATTTTTTTTCACTGGACTATTAAAAAGAACTCACATTAATACTGTTGAGGGGTGCAGGAGGGCTGATGCCCCTGCGGCCCCCGCCGCCGATCTCCGCCTCCAGATTGATTGATTTGATCCCGATTAAAAGGTACTTTCTTCAAGATTTACACTTTCCGTTTGATATTAATATATTGCTTCTCCTAAGATGTTACGCTTTGTTGAATAGTACTCTGTAGCATAATACACGCACTTTTCACAAAAGGGGACAATTTTCTTTTTCAATCTCTTTTTTGGGACAGAGAAAGAGACCACGTGGTGAGAAATTCACTTCAACAAGTAGTTGCCTATATCAAACTGTTCATCGCACACTATACTCCACTATTTCTTCATACACTTGTATTTTAATTTTTAAACAAATATCAACTACTCGATTTTCGAACTTCTCCTTGAAACTCTAATGAATAAATTTAGGAATATTGAGGATTGAAATCAAATCGAAGATGATCCTAAAGAACTTATGGAGTCGCCATGTGGTGCCCAGATCAGCTGTTTTCTTCACAACCCACAATGTTTACTATTTGGACATTTTTTCAAAATTAGGGAGGGGGAACACTCGCGAACACGTGACTAGGTCCGCTTTTTGTGGGGAAAATAGATGGGGAAGGTAGAAAAAAAAATTTTAAAGGAAGACCTTATCACAGGGTTGGGTTGCTATTGTTGAGAATAGAGAAGAAGAAAAATAAGGTTGGTACATGCGGTTGATTTTTGAATCGCGGTTCCGCGCGGGAGATTTTCGGTCGCGCATATATGTGTGTACAAGGCACGTCGTTGATCACAACACTGACCGCGCACGTAACTTGGTTAAAAAACAGAAGCGACAAACAACGGTTGCGGGGCCCGATACGAACCGGCCAACCAGCCAACTGACCGTTCCAAACAAAATCCACCACTCTCTTTGAATCTCATGCAGCACTGTATAAGTTTTACCACGTTGGTCGGCTTATCCGCGTACTTGGTTTGAACGCGACTCTGGAATTGCCGTGGCGCCACCCTCCCCCCTCTCGATGGTGTTTACCCCCCCGTTGGCCGCCCCCTTCACCGCCTTCTCCCAGCTACTACAACCATCATCATCGTTCTCTTTCTCGTTTTCTCTTCATTCTCATTTTTCCTTCTCTCTCTCTCTCTTTCTCTCTTTTCAACCTCATCCTCCTCCTTCTCTCTTTCACCGACATTAAATTCTCATACTCTTCTTCATTCCTCACCCAACCTCCCACTATACCCTGGTTTTTCCCTATAATTTACTCCTCGAGCCAGGCCTTTTTTTGTTGTTTTATTCCGTTTTCGTTACCCTCTCTGTTGCCTTACGCGCCAGCCATGAATCTTTGCCGGGGCCACGACGCGACCGCCCATTTAATAGAGCTCCGCGATACCCGGCTTTCATAGTTACGTGTGTCGCCATCTGTTGGTGCATTCCTTCAACTGTTACCAGTTAATTGATCAGGTACGAAGGCAGTGTTTTTTAAACCCTGTGTGGAAAGATTTAGGGATTTTTTTACGAATAATACTAATTGTATTTTTAGTTTCATCAAACGCAGAATTATTTTTAGTTAATTTAGTAAAATTTATTAATTAATTTAGGGATAATTCCACCAACCTCAAATAAAAGTTAATCAATGATTAAAGCCAGTTTAACGGCTTATGTTTGATTAAAAGTTAATCAACGATTAAAGTCATTATAACCGCCCATGCTTGGTTGGTTAAGGGTTTAATCATTGATTAACTTTTAATCGTTATTGATGAAACTGTCCCTTAATTTACTTTTTTTGTGAAGAAAAATTGTGGGGAATTAAACCTTTTTAAAATTGTGGTTTCAACCCCATTATAGTAATTTTAACAAATTCTGATTAAAAGTTAGTCAGTAATTGAAGATATTTTTATGACACCTTATTGATTGATTAAGGGCCAGTTTCAACAACTCCGATTAAAAGTTAATCAACGATTAAAGTCATTATATAGCCGCCCATTCTTGGTCGGTTAAGGATTTAATCATTGATTAACTTTTAATCGGAGTTGGTGAAACTGGCCCTTAGTCATTGACCATGCAATATTGCAGGAAGCATACACGACAAGCTTCCTGTGTTTGGGACATTACAAGCTTGCAGAAAGCTTACTAAACTCAAAAGAAGCTTACCGCTCTCTAAATCTGAATTAGTAGAAAGTTACTAATAAAATGGTGAAAAGTCGTCCACCAAATGATTTAGTAATATATTACTAACAAATAGTGAATTTTACTAATTGATTAGTAGATTTCTACTAACAATTAGTAGAACTGTTTTATTAATAATTGATAAAACAGTTTTACTAATTCATTTAGTGAAATGAGTGACTTTTAATTAGTGAATTTCTACTAAAACATTAGTAAAATTTTACTAAGAATTAGTAATATTCTACTAATTGAAAAGGGCAAAAGTCGTCCATGAAAACTACTAAAAATTAGTCAAATTTTACTATTTCTTAGTAGAATTCTACTAATTCAGATTTAGAGAGCGCAAACTTTTATAAAAATTTAACCCTTTAGCACCTCCGTAAAGGGAGGAGGAAATTTTTAAAAACAAAACATGTTCTTAGAGGGTTTTAGGGAAGCTGATTACAAATTTAAGGTCAGTTTTTCAAAATTTAAAATGGCGGATCCAATATGGCGAACAATTTTTTTTAATTTGTTGAATTTGCTTGAAATTTGATACTCGGGGGTTTTTGGAGTCGCACTGATTACTAATAATTATGATGTTACTTTTTCAAAATTCAAAATGGCGGACAACATTTTAAAAATCTAATCCAATTTTCTTGTATAATTTCTTATTCGGAGATATTTTAGGGCACTGATTATAATTTTGATGCCATTTTTTGAAAATTCATATTACATTCGTTATTTTGAATACACAGCGACCTTAAAAAATCCGGTGTAACGAGTTTTATGAAAATTCGTAATTTTAACAACTGTTTATAATTTTTTTAAAACAATAGCAAATTTTAGATACTCCCTTATTGTCTAGATATTTTTGAAGCCTTCTCTTTGCTGAAGAAAACCCACCAAATTTAAATAATAATTTAATCGATCAATCTATACTTGATCAAATATTTATTTAAGTTAAATAAACTATATTTATTATAATAAAAACTTGAGATAATTCAATAAAATATAGTTATTGATTCAAAAATAAATTTTTCTTGATTGCTCAATATTATAAAGTTAATTATACAAATAAATATTAGAAATATTTTGAGCGTTCAAATAAACGATGTTTTTGATATGTTACACTTCTTTTAATTTGTATTTTATTGTAAAAATTAATTGTTCACTAAATAAATATTTAATTTATATTTTCTATTTTACACTAAAAAAAATTATTTAATTCCAATAACCGCGATTATTACTTGTCTATTATCAATTAAATATTTACTTGAATCATATAAGTTCTATTTAAATCAATTTAAATTGTATTTAAATAAATAATTTTAGTAATTGAAGCAAATATCATTTAATTGATTCAAATAAAAATTATTTTATTCAAGTAGATATTTAATTGTTAATAGTCAAATAATCGGCTATTTGAATCGAATAAATTGTTTAGTGCAGGATATATATTGCAAAATTTTTTAAATATTGAAATTGAAAATAAATTATGTTCATTTGACCATTCAAAACTTTATAGGCGCTTATTATTGATGATTTTTGTTCAAATAAAATTTTTATTTCCACTCAAAAAAAAAAGTCTTTATGCCAAATATTTATACTTGAATCAAATTATTTTTAGTTAAATGAAATAAATTTTATTTAGACCAATAATTTCTGTTTTTTCGAAAGAAATAATATTTAATAATTTAAATAAAAATTATTTGATACAAATAAATATTTATTTTATAATAAACAAGTAATCGTTTATTTGAATCAAATAAATTTATTCTAATTTGTATATTTATTGATAGTATATAGTTAAAAATATTTTTAGCTTCAATTTTTTAATCAAATTTATAAACAAAAACTAATTAGTGTAATAAAGTATTAGCTTCAATTAATAGTAGTTTCAATCAATTTTACTGTATTGGAATTGTAATCATAAAGTTCCAAAAGGTCTATTATATTTTAAAATTAATATTATCTTTAAATAATCATAATAATTAAGTGATTAAATTTATAAAATTTTCCAATTTAGTTTTTTTTTTTAAATTGACAATTTCAAAATTTAAATTTTTGATTATTGTTTCGTTTTCGCAAAAAAGTTGTGTTTTATCAAACAATTAAAAAATTTCTATAATGTTTTTTTCATTTTTTTATTAAAAATAAATAAAATAACTAATTTAATGTAAATAATTAATTTTAATTTACTGAAAGTTTAATTTTGTCTTCTTTTTATAAAATAATAAAACTGTTTTCAATTAAAGAATAAAAATGTAAGGCCAATTAAATTGATAATTAAACAGGAATATACACAATAAAAAACGGAAATGATTTTTTCTTTTTTTTATTCACATATTTACAAGATTTTATTTACAGTTTAATTATTTACATAATTATTATGCTTGTAAAATATACAAAAAGTGTACATGCGCAGTACCATCTCTACTTTTCTCTATTTCCAAATAAAATATATTACAGTAAACATTTTAGAATACAGTCTTGTTTGGAATATTATTTATACATAAGCACAATGTTTATTTATTAATAATATTTTTAAAATTTGCAATATTCGTTATAATTAGATTGGTATTTGGATACGAAGAATATTGTACAGGTTTTTAATTTTTTTTTTTATAAAAATAGATTGTTTCTATTGTTTTAAAGTCATCGTTATGAAGATAAAAATCGAGTATAAAATCTAACGGGTAATAATTTAATGATTCGAATAACTTAAGTAGAATTCTGTACATATATATAGACATCTCCTGCATTTGACCTTAAATAATAATTCGAAGGAACTTATATATTAACAGCCTCGTTTTTTTACCTTGATGGAAAATATTTCATCAAGGTTTGGTAAAAAGACGGAAAAATCCTATATATATGATTTTTGTCATTTTCCGATAATTTTAGTATTGGAACAAAATTGTTCTTGCATTTAATCACAATGAGGTATGGCTCAATATTGCCATATTTTTAGTCACATGTCCCTAAAGTTTTTTTTATTTACACTGTGTCATTTATTACTATTTTTGAAAATATTCGAACAGAAGGAATGGTTAATTTGAACGTTGGAAACTTTAGGGGTATTCAGTCACAAAGATCAGTGGGGGGATGAGTAAAATTGATGAAATTAAAAATTTCCTAATAATTGAAAATTCTAAATAGCGAGGTAATTTAAATTCTCAATATACTGTGGCACTTGATGTGATACGGGATGCGTCACTGTTCTTCTTGTTTGAGGCACATTTTCCTGATTCTCATTGCTGATTTGCTTATTCTTTTTCGTTGTTGTTTTTGTCTGCTTCAAATGTGTTTTGATGTGTTTTGTTAAATGATCGCTGCGCATAAATCTCTTCTCACAAGTGGGACAGGTGAATCTCTTCTCGCCAGTGTGTATTCTCCTGTGTCGTTGGAGTTCATCAGTTCTCGTGAAACTCTTGCCGCAAAAGATGTATTCACAAATGTATGGTTTCTCGCCAGTGTGACCACGTAAATGGGCCTTGAGATGAGACGTCTTTCCGTAGAGTTTATCACAGCCCGGATAGAAGCACGTGTGTCCTCTCTTACCATCTGTTGCCAATTTGTATCCGGTCACCAATTGACAATTCGGACATTGGCATCTGCTGCTCTTTCGATTCGTTCCTTTTGGTTTTGGCTGGGATTTTTCGATCAGGATCTCATTGGATGATGTTGTCATTGTTGATATGTAGGTGTGATAGGCAGGAATGCGACTTGACGGCAAGTGGGATGGATTGAATGTGGAATTTGGTGCAAAATGTTGTTGAGTTGGATTGTAGGCGGTGTGATTTGAGGGGAAATATTGATGTGAAAATTGGGTTGAATTTGAGGGGAAATGAGTTGATTGGTTGAAATTTGCTGTTGGTGGTGTTGACAAGTGGTGGGATTGATTGTGAATTAAGTGAGAGGCACTTGGCGAATGTTGCTGTTGAATTGGTGAATATTGATTGGGACTTGGTTGAGAGTGATAAGAGTGTTGTGATATGAGCGATGGGCAGGGTGATGCTCCATTAGATGGCGATGGTGGTGGTTGATTCAGGTATGTCTGGGTGTTGTTGGGGGAGTTGTAGG
The DNA here is from genome assembly GCF_015476425.1 of Leptopilina heterotoma. Lineage (NCBI taxonomy): Eukaryota > Metazoa > Arthropoda > Insecta > Hymenoptera > Figitidae > Leptopilina > Leptopilina heterotoma. Next base: position 363,609 of record NW_025110953.1, on the reverse strand, counting down.
CCGAGACCGGTATTCCGTACGATGCTGAGGTTGGCGGTGTTTGTTGGTTTTCTGGATACCAATATGGATTCATCAGATAGGGATTGTACTCCTGGCGGCGAACCGCTGCATTCTGGTACTCTCCGTGATGAGCAATCAACGGCGTGCCGTTTATTTGAAACATTTCTGGCCACATCTGTAAATAGACAATAGATAAAAATTAGATTTTTCGTCTTGTATTTATTTTTGTATTGATATTCATTAATGCAATTTGTAGCATACATCGAATTTATGCAGTTGTAGAAATTCATTGTGTAATGTATATAATAATTAACAGATTCTATTGATTTTAGTTTAGCAAATTTTGAATTGAACTGTATTAGAAACAAATATTAAAAACAAACATCTTGTTCTTGATTTGGAACAAGAAGTGTTTGGTTTAGCACAACAAAATTTTTGTTCAGAACATGTTCTTGATTTAGAACAACATGTTATTGGTTTGGAGCAACAAGTTCTTGGTCTAAATCAATAACTTCTTGGTCTAAAACAACAAGTTCTTAGTTTGGAACAAATTCTTGGTTTAGAGCAAAAAGTATTTGGTCTAGAACAACAAGTTCCTGATTTAGAACAACAAATTCTCGGTTTACAACAATTTCTTGGTCTAGATCAACAAGTTTTTGGTTTGGAACAATAAAAAGGTTTCAGAAAGAATTTTGTTTTTGAGCAACAAGTTCTTGGTTTTGAGTTAATGACAGCGCATGCTTGACAATTTTGCTAGCTAATGACTTTCGCATGATGGAGAGTGAAACAAAAGGGGCAGTGATTCTTGGTACTTGTCGCAAGACCTGTACATAATTAGAAGGACTAGCAAACAATAACAAAACCGTACATGTGGACCCCGTAGTAGGCGTCACTTAAATAATCCCTTGTCAAATTTTTCCAAACCAAAAATCGTCTGCGGAAATTATGCAATACGAATTTTTGATTCAGCCAAAAGAACCGAACCAAATTTATGAGTTTAGTTTAAGTATTTGCTAATTTCAAAAAAATATTTTATTTAAAGTGATGTTTTGAATGTTTCAGAAAGTGTATGCAACAAACAAGTGTGTTTGTTAAAATAAAACACATATACTTTTAGTATTTAATTGTTTTTACACAAATTTCGATTAACATGCTGTACGGTTTTTGCATTAAAAAAATCAAAGTTTTGTTGTAAATTTTTGTAAATCAATGTTTTGTTGTATCAAAAATTTTCTCTAACTCCAACTTATTCTTGAACAAAAATAGTATTTATGATCATAAATAGTATTAATACCGAAACAGATAATTTTATTTCCAGATTAATTTGCAAAGTCCCATTTGGGTACAAATACATTTATGCTCAAAAATTTCCATCAACTGTTTCAAAATACAAAAAAATAGAAAAACTCAAAATAATAATAGGTTTAGAAACCAACCTGTGGATGTTGCATAATGTAACTTCTTCACAATCAGGTACTCCCAAATGGAAATCACAATCAAAATTGCACTTGAACTTTTTTCGATGAATCTCAATGTCAATTGCACAAAATCACATAAATTTTTCTCGAAACACCGAATAGAGAAGAGAAATGTCTTATTAAATAAATTCAGTTAAAATTGCACAAAATCACAAAACTGAAATTTGTTTTTTTTCGAGACAGAGTAACAGAAAAAAACACAAAAAAAACTGATTGACCGGAGAACGTCTCAGGTGGACGAAGTTCCCTTCGGGCGTTCAGGAGATAATTGCTGGTTGGTGAGCGTGTCGCCTCGGGTTTAATAACTGAGTGGACAGCAAACCAGTGAAGAGGGAGGTTCATTGGATCCTGAAAGTGAGAGTGGGGGGGACACAGGACCACTGTAGTGTGTGCATCAGGTTTCGAACGCAGGAAACGCGCAGGCTCTCTCCCCACTTCACAAAACATAAATCAACCCCAAACCTCAAGATGTACTATGAGAGAGAAAGAGAGACTGTATGATATATCCCAAGGAGAGAGCCAAAAAAGGAACTCTGAACCTTTTGTGGCCGCCCTTGTGGCCCTTCCAATACTCTCTCACTATATAAAGATCTATGCCAGATTCCGAGGATTCCCATCTAAGATTTAGAATTCCACTTTTTTCTTCCCCCTTCCCCAAAAAATTGCCTTCGATTTTTCTTTTCCTTGGTAATAATCTGTTTCGTCTATCTGCTATTCTTGAAAATTCAATCCGATTTTCTTTTTATCCTGCTTTTTTTATATGGCGTTTCTAGTTTTATAATCCGATGTTGTAGTTGAGTCCGGAATTATTAGGATCAATGACATAAATATAATAATACAATAGAGAATAAATTTATTTTCTTTTTATGAAATGACTTGATTTTTATGATACGATTTTTATGATGCTCTTTTCTTATGATTTTCCTAGTAGAATTAATTTTTTTCACAGTTTTTCTAAGGATATCAAATTGAGACAAAAAACAAAATTGTATCAAAATTGTTTTAGCAGCTCTGCTATGCACCCAGAATAAAATTATTTGTCTCAGAGCTTACTGAATTAATTATTTCAAATAAAAATTTTGTTCCAAACAAATAAAATTTATTAGGTGCAAAATATTTTTGTGATCAATTTTACTTGATTCAATTAAATTTTTCGTCACAATTATTTTTGTCTAATAAATTTTGTATTTAAATTTGGTTCAAGTAGAACTTTTCTCTACAGATGTAGAAAAGATTTCAAATATATTCCATCGTGTGTGTGTGTTAAATTGATACGAATCTTAATTACACATGTTTAGTAGATTAATTAAATAATTATACAGGTGAAAAAAATCATTAATAATTAGATAATTATTATTATAAACGAGCGTAAACGTTATTGTGTTAAACACGAGGTATTATTATTTAATTAAAGTAATAAGATCGAAAGGATGTTAATGAAATTTGAAACATAAGTTGACTTATATTTACCTGAAAGAGAAAATTATAATGAGATAATCAAGATATTTAAATTACAATATTCACAGGACGAAACGGTTTATAATAATTAAGTCTCTAGTATGCTTTTAATTAATAGAGCTTCTAATTAGACGATAATTTTTAAATTTTAATCCATTCCCTGTAAATGACATTATACATATAATTATAAATATAATATAAAACTCATTGACACTGTTTCTTATTTCCCGGGCGTTCAAAAAGAAAAAAAAATCGCACATTTCTTAGCATGGGACACATACGAGTAATTTATTTTTAATTTAAATGCATTGTGTGCATAGAGGTGCCGTTAATGTATATCAAAGAAAATGAGCATCGTGTCTGTAGATCATTATAACAAAATTGAAGGACTGATAAATATCTGAGAATATGGTTCATTAAAAATCCATTAACTCCCGTATACATTTATATTAGATATGAAATCTAAATATCGTCTTATAGTTTATTTTCTTAATTAATTATAAAACCCGGTTGTTATTAGTATAAACCCTTAATATCGAATTACACGGAATCCTAGCATCTAATATGTTTTTAATTGAAGTTCGCAAATAAATCAGGAACTGTTTTAGAACATATTTCTCTTTATATAAATGAATTTAATAATGACCTGAATATGATTTTATTTTTTAGGGAATTAAAAATTTCGCAGTATGAAGTTAGTTGTTGTTTGCTTTTTTGTTTCCTATAACTTTTTAAATAATTTTTCTTTTTCCTTTTTTTTAATTTTAAAATTACATTTGAAAATAAAAGAATTCTTGCAAAGAATTTTATACAAAAATTTGAAGATAATTGAATTTCTTCTAAGAATTTTATCAAAAAGTTTCAGAATAATTAAATTTTATCGAAGAATTTTAGTCCTAATATTTTTTAAAATCCTATAATTCAATTCTTTTGATGAAATTCTTTGAATTTTTTTATAATAATGAAGTTTTATTAATAATTTTAATTGGGAATATTTAAAGTAATTAAATTTTATGAAAATTTTTGTTAAGTTTTTAAAATAATTGTGTTTTTTAAGAATTGAACCGAAACATTTAATAATTGAATTTTATTAAAATTTTCAAAAATTAAATTTTTCTGAGAATGTTATTACAATTTTCTAAAATAATTTAATTCATTGAAGGAATTTTATTAAAATACAGAAAATATAATTAAATTCTTTCATTAATTTTTTTTAATTTATTGAATTTAATCGATTTTGTAATTGTAATTCATAATATCATTATTAAAATTTTATTAAAATTTTTAATAGAAATTTAAACTTTTTCAAACAATTTTATTAGAGTTTTTGTAAATAATTAAATTTTTTCGAAGAATTTTTTAAAAGTTTTTTTAAAAATAGTACAGTTGTTTTTAATGATTTTAAGCGAAAATTCTGAAACTAATTGAATTGAACAAAGAATTTTTTTCAACTTTTTACTTGGATTTTTAATTAGAACTTAATTAATTGGATTCTTTTAAAACATTTTATTAAAACTTAAAAAAATTGAATTTTTGCAAAGAATTTTAGGCACTATTTATAAAAATAATTGAATTGTTTCGAATAATTAATTATTATTTTAGAAAATAATAAAATTCTTTTGTAAAGTTTTAAAGCGAATTAAGATAAAATTGAATTTTTTTGTGACATATTTTATTGAAAATAATGAATCTTTGCAAAAATTTTACTAACTAAAGTAATTGGATTTTTGCAAAGAATTTTACAATTTATAAAAATAAAAATAGGAATTGAATTATTTCGGAAAATTTATTATAATTTTAGAAAATAATTGAATTCTCTTGGAAATTTTTAAAGCGAATTAAAAAGAAATTAAATACTTTTGTGTTATTTTATTGAAAATAATGAATCTTTGCAAAGATTTTACTAATTAAAATAATTGAATTGATTCGAAGGATATTTTAAAATTTTTTTAAATAATTAAATTCTTTCAAAACATTTTATTAAAAAATTAATAAATTGAATTGCTTCGAAGGATTTATTAAAATTTTAGAAAGAATTCAATTTTTTTTCTGAATTCTTTATAAAATTTTTCAAAAGAATTCAATTATTTTCTAAACAATTTTACGAAAGAATTCAATTTTTTTTAAATTCAATTTAAAATACTTCTAAAGAATTCAATTTTTTTCTTAATTCGATATAAAATATTTCAAAAAAATTTAATTATTTTCTAAAATTTTAATAAATTCTTCGAAAAAATTCAATTATTTTTGTAAATAGTAAAATTCTTTACACAGTTCAATTATTTTCAAAAAAATATTTCACTAAAGAATTCAATTTTTTTCTTAATTTGTTATAAAATTTTTCAAAAGAATTCAATTATTTTCTAAAACTTGAAAGAAATTGTTTATAAAATTAAATTATTTTAAAAATTTTTAAAGAAACTTCATTATTTAAAAAAAAATTCAAAGAAATTCTTCAAAAAAAATTTAATTAGAATTATCCAAAGTTTTAACATAATATTCTTCACGAGAATTCAATTATTTTCCTAAATAAAAAAATTCTTCGACGGAATTTTATTACTATCAAATTATTTAATAAAATTCTTTTCAACAATTCGATGATTTTCAATACATTAATTTTAAAATTGGAAATATTTGAAAAGGCAAATTATTAAAAAAAAAGTTACGAAACAAAAGAGCAAACAACAACTAACTTCAAACTGCGAACAGATTACCTGAATATGCCTGAATACGACGATTATTAATATAGTTTATTATTATAATATTATAATTTATAATATTTATTTTTATTGTTATTTTTACTAAATCGTTGATCATAATAGTGAACCGAAGAAAAGTTTAAAAACTACAAACTTCGGTCAATAATATAGCATAAATGATGAAAGTGCCATTTTCATGAAGTTTAATTTCAAATCATAAATTAATCACCCATTTGGTTGGCATAAAGAGACGGAAATAGAATATGGAAATTTTCGTGAAGAAAAGAAAAGTAAAGCGATAAACGATCTCCACCTTCCAGATTATGTATAAACTTAAGAAAAGTTTAGTCAATTCAAAGAAAAAATTTGTCACACCTGGGGGACATAAGTAGTATTAGAGAATTTGACAAGTGTTCGAATTTCAAGAAGAAAGTCATCCCTCTCTCTCTCTCTCTCTCTTTTTTTTGCACTATAGCGCAAAAAGAAATCGAGTTTTCATCATTTTTGACCTGGGTGTATTTGCAATTTGTATCGGTCCAGCGCGTCTGAATGTCTCTTTGAAAAACGCGTGGCGAGAAAAGGCTGTAAGATTTTTGGTGGAGATATATATACATATATATATATATATATATGTATAACGAAGAACTAGAAACTTTTAACACGTGTTAAAGAAATAGAATTTTGGGAAATACACACTGCGACCTTAAAGTTCAGTACTGATGGTCAAGACCGAATATAACTAGCACCCGGACCTTGAAAAGATATATTTCATCCATCCATCCCTCTTCACAGCATCCACCGCAAGAAGCAAAGGCGAAGAGATCATTTATTTCTTCGGTATCTCTTTGTTTCTATGCTTACCGGTGACGAGACTTAAGAGATGGACTTCTTCTTCTTCTTATTTTTCTTCTTCTTCTTCGTCTTCTGCTTTCTGTGTATATAACTGCAAAAGAACCGCGGTCCAACAGATCTTCATAACTGATAAACTGTGCGCCCGTTTTTAACGAGCTAACTATTCCGTGTACCACCATTTTTCCACTGTCTCAAAGAATATCGTTTCCACAAATCGATTCCTTCAATTTCACCTGGAAATTTTATATTTATGATGAGTTCTTTTCTTTTTTAATTTGACGCAATGGTATGAAGTTCAGAAGGTTTATCCTAATAATCTTTTATAATCAACCATTTTAGAAGAAAAGGAAATTATTCTTTCTTCGATTTGTGCCATACTGCGCACACTTTGTATTTAAATTAACTAATTACTCAATTTAAATTAATTTAATGCAGATTAAAATTATTAAAAATCCCTTAGAATTTGAAGAGAAAATGTAGGCTTCCGAATATGGTTATAGTAGCAAAGTTTTCGAATTTAATATTAGGATCGGTATTCAAATTCATGAATGCCAAAATTATTTTTGAAAAAATTTAAATATTTAAGTTTAGCAATTATTGTTTTATATAAAAAAAATAATTAATAATAATAATAATTAATAATTAATTAATTAATAATAATTAATACTTTTAACTAATTTCCAAAGCAAAAAGTCTTCAAAGATTGTACCGAAAAATTTAGTTATTTTGAACTATATAATCCAGGGGAAATCAGGGAATTCAGGGAAAGTAGAATTGGTCAGCGAAATCAGGGAAAAGTTAAAGATTTTTATTAAAAGTTTTGAAAAAAATTAAATATTTAGAATTTATAAAAAAATTCTGAATTTTTGTGTTTTTTTGTTTGCCTCATAAACTATGAAATTAGTTTCATAGAAATAATTCAATTAAATGAATTAGTTTCAAGAATTCTAAAAAAAAACCTTGAATTTTATCTATTTATCTGACAATAATTTATTTTAAAAATAACTTAATTCTTTAAGAACTATTATAAAATAATTGCTTATAAATTATTTAATGGAGTATTTTTATGAAAAACTTCAATTTTGTTGAAATTAGTTCGAATTTAAAAATTTTTAACGCAATTCTTTGAAAGAATTCAACTATCTTATAATAAATATTAAAATATTCATCTCAGAAATTCAATTATATTCCGCAATTTTTATAAAATTCATTGTAAAGTTCAATTACTTTCATAAATAACAATATTTTTCACAAGAATTCAATTATTTTCAAAATTAAAAGGATTCTTAGCCAAAATTCAATTACATTCAGGAATTTTTATAAAATTCGTTGTAAAATTCAATTATTTTTAAAATTAATAAAGTCTTCACAAGAGTTGAATTATTTTCAAAACTAAAAAAATTCTTTCCCAAAATTCAATTATATTCAGGAGTTTTTATAAAATTCGTTGTAAAATTCAATTATTTTTAAAATTAATAAATTCTTCACAAGAATTCAATTATTTTCATAAATAACAATATTCATCATAAGAATTCAATTATTTTCAAAATTAATAAAATTCTTCGACAAAATTCAATTATATTCAAAATTTTTTATAAAATTCATTGTGAAATTGAATTATTTTTAAAATTAATAAAGTCTTCGTAGATATTCAATTATTTTTAAAAGTAATAAAATTTATGGTAAAATTTTAATTATTTTCAAAAATTTTTCTTAATTTAATGATTTTCAATATTCTAGGTACTATTTAAATAAAATTTCCCAAATAATTCAATTATTTAATAATTTTTGACAATACTCTACAGTCTATACAAACATTCAATTATTTTCAAAAACAAATAAAAATTCCACAGAAATTTAATTATTAAAAATAGAATTTGCATAAATTTTTTCGAAAAAAATCATTTGTTTGAAACTTTTTTTATAAAATTCTTCGCAATAATTCAATTATTTTCATAAATGATAAAACTCATTGTAGAATTTCAATTATTTTTAATACAATTTAAAATTATTTTTTTGAAGATTGCAATTTTACAAATATTTTAATTTAATTCATATTGAAATGTTTCTATTACTTTTAAAAATTTTGAGTAGATTTTTCGCAAAAATTCAGTTATTTGTTTTATAATTTGCATCCATTTTTTTTTAATGAAATTAATTATCAAAAAAAAAAAATTGTAATAAAATTTCTCCCAAAGAAATTAAGTATTTTGAAAAATTTTGTTAAAATTTCTGTATAAGAAATTCATTTAATTTTAATATACAATTGTAATTATTTTCAAAGGGTTTAATAACAAATTCTTCAAGTAATTCAATTATTTACAAAAAATGGTAATAAAATTCTTCGCATGATTTCAATTGTTTTTAATAAAATTTTTAATGAATTCCTCGAAGATTGCAAGTATTGTTAAAAATTTCAATTTAATTCTTTGAAACGATTCAATTATTATTAAAAATTTCGAGTAAATTTTTCTTAAAAAATTCAATTATTTTCACGCAAATAATAAAATTTTTCGACAGAATTCAATGATTTTCAACATTTTTAATAAAAATTTCTTCAAAAAAATTTAGTTATTTTAAAAAATGTCAGTAAAATTCTTCGCAATAATTCAATTATTTTTATAAATTTTAATAAAACTTATTTGCATAATTTCAATTATTTTTAATATAATTTTAATCAAATTCCTCGAAAAATGTAATTATTCTTAAAAATTTTATTAAAATTCGTCGAATAAAGAATTCAATTATTTAAAAATTTGTTTATAACATTGTGTGTAAGAATTGAATTTTAAATAACATTCAATTATTCAATATATTATCTATGTTTGTATTTAAATTTAAATTTAAATTTTTTCAAAAAGCTTAATCGAAATTTTTTAAAATTATTTCAAGTTTTTATTTTCTAATGTATGTTTAATTGACGAATTTTCGAATAATTGAAATTTGACATTAAATTTAATTGTAAACAAATGGATTTAGAAACTCTCAAAGAACTTTTTCAAAAATTATTAAAAAAAAAAAAAAAATTAGAAAATAATAATTCAATTGAAATGATAAAAATAATTTTGAATAAGTTACAGTAACAATAATCTTATTATATATAAACATATTATAAAGTAATGATTTTATTACTCTGGAACTTTTAATCATTATAAAACATGAAGAAAATTTCTTTTTGTTTAAAATAATATTTCTTCTAAGTTGTTGAATTTAAAAATTTTGAAAGGTTCGAATTTGAAATTTTTGAAAATCTTAATTCCTGTGAAAAAAAATTCAATGATTAAATATTTATTTAAAAGAGAAGTTATTGATGTTCTCGAATAATTTTACAATTGAAGAAATTCATAAATGAATCCAGTAGAACATTTTTTATCTAATAATTTTTAGAGTGAATCAGTAGAATATTCTTTAGGCTCAGGAAAAAAGTCAAAATTTTCTTTCAAAATCAGGGAAAAACAAATTAAAATTTTTTGTGACAACCCTGAGAGCTGATAATTAGACAATAATTACGCTATAATTGAAAAATAACAGAAAAAAAGTGGGAGTAGTGTTTACGTATATGAATCAATTTGCCCCACGCCCTTTGCATTAAGCTGCTTATTATAGGGACAATACTGGCACAAGCACGGCAAATGTAAAGGGGTTTTTCTTAAGGGCGGGGGCACGTTCATCCTTAAAATCTCCTCTCCCCTATATCCAATGTAATATTTCCATTTAACATCAGTATATATTCGTCCCGCAACAAAATAACTGACAGTGTCAAGATGCAAAGAGATTTACAACACTTCTGTTGTTCAATTTTCAAAACTTGAAATTTTAAGAGAAAACACATGTTCAACAGAAGTTTTTCGAGTGAGAAAAAAAAAGGCACAAGCCATAAGGTCATTGTTTCCAATGAATTGACCTTTAACAAGAGTCTTATGGCTGACTTCCTCCCAAGAGACGAACCGCGCGTCCACTAAGTAGTTTAAAAAATCCTATGATCGATGATTTTACGATGAGATTTTTTTTTTCTCTCTTCACATCCCCCGTCGATTTATTTTTGTGACACGCATATTGAAAATCCTTTTTTCGTTTATAGAAGTTAAGTAGAAATATCGATTTTATTTTACGTTCATTTCATACGTATTTAATTTACAAACTTGAAAAATTATTATTTATTATCTTTTTGATTTTTATAATGCAATCATAATTTTTGAAATTTGAGAAGAAAATTAAATTTCTTTCATTTGAACCCTTTAAAAATTTAGGAACTTTTATACAGAGACGTATAATACCTATAGACGAGAAAAATGTTTATTTATAAACCATAAAGTATTTTCTATGGGACTGTATAAAAATTCTCATAGTTTCTATAAAAAAAAATAGTGTGAGACAGATTTTCTAGGTCCATTGAACAGATACAAAGATCTCATCTTTTTTCCTCTTTTATATATAGAAATTTGTCCTATATATAATAATCGAAAAATATATCGCATACACCTGATATAGTCTCAAGTTCCCGGGGATGAAGGACATTCTCTTTATGTGCGCACTGCATGCAGGTGGTAAATCCTCGATTCAAAAAAAAAAAAAAAAAAAAAGCATTTCGTCAAGAAACGAACGGATGATATTAATATTATAACCATAATTCGAAAATATTTCTCTTGAAAAAAGGAAAAAAAAGAAAGAAAGAAAAAATAGAAAAAAAAAACTATAAAAGTCGATATTACTGCATATCTATATCTATATAACTGCGCGATACAAAATTATGATCGTGTTTCTGGAATTGACTCCTAAAAATGTGACACGCTTATTCTTAATATTTATCTGTATAGGACCGAAACTATAGTGTTTTAAATGGGAGAAAAAAATAAGGAATGATCGAAAAAAGAATATTCAAATCGATCTTTTTATTTCTTCTTATAATCACAATCGTATCTATTTATCACATTCTTGTGGTTTAAATGAATGTTATGAATTTTCAAAATGTGGAATTTAATTACGAAGCACCAGATGGTCAGATGCTTCTAATTTTCGAAGAAGAAATTTTCTAAATGTGATGATATGAGATCTTTAAATTTTCAGATGAACTGTCTTCTTTCGCATCTGCTTAGTCATTATCAAATGATTATAATTTTCTCTTTTTATTAACTCTACACTGAAACAAATAAAATTTGCTGTTAATGTACTTTTTATTTTTTAACACAAAAAAAAATTTGTTCAAAATTAACTTATTTGTTTTTTATAATAACCGATAAAATTAACTTAATAACTAAATAAATGTTCAATTAAAATATTTTTCTTTCTTATATTTAGGTATTTTATTTATTTCAAAAATTGAAGAAAATTCTTATCAGAAAGTTCTAAAAAATTCTAATTATTTAAATAGTACAAAAATAAATAGGTAATTGCATGAATAATTAATTATTTTTTCTTAAAATTGAATTCTTGTAAAGAATTTTATCTAAAATTTTAATAAACAATTCAATTCTTTCGAAGAAATTTAGTAAACATTTTTTAAATAATTACAATTTTGGAGGAATTTATTTCAAATTATTTTTAAAATAATTGAAGTTCTGCGAAGAATTGTACCTATTATTTATGAAAATATTTGAATACTTGCAAAAAAAATTTTTTAAATAACTGAATTACTTGAAGAATTATTTGTTAATAAAAACTTTGAAAATAATTACAATAATATTAAAAATAGATAAATTTATTATAAAGAAATTTAATCAAAATTATTAAAAATAATTGATTTCTATCGGAGAACTTTTATCAAAATTCTTTTGGAGTATTAATTTCTTTAATTTTTTAATAAATTATACTGAATTAAGAAAAGTTTTTGAAAATAATTGAAATTTATTAAACTTCCTGAAAATAATAGAATTTTGCAAAAGAATTTTGCTATTCATTTATAAAAAGATAATTGAAATGTTGACAACAATTTTTTTTAGATTTTTTGAAAATAATTGAATTTCTGCGAAGAATTTTATTAAATTTTGAAAATAATTGGATTTTGGTGTTGAATGTTATTATTTATGAAAATAATTGAATTTTACAATGAATTTTATAAAAATTCTTGAATATACTTGAATTTCTGCGAAGAATTTTATTAAATTTTGAAAATAATTGGATTTTTGTGTTGAATGTTATTATTTATGAAAATAATTGAATTTTACAATGAATTTTATAAAAATTCCTGAAAATAATTCAATTTCTGGGAAGATTTTTTTTAATTTTGAAACTAATTGAATTCTTGTGATGAATATTGTTATTTGAAAAAATAACAATAATGAAAATAATTGAATTTTACAATGAATTTTATAAAAATTCCTGAAAATAATTCAATTTCTGGGAAGATTTTTTTTAATTTTGAAACTAATTGAATTCTTGTGATGAATATTGAATTGAAATTAAAATTTTTCAAAAAAATACTACTTCATTTTAAAGTTTTTTTTAGAATTCATATGGTAATTTCATAGTTTATGAGACAAACAAAAAGACATAAAAATTTAGAATTTTTTATTAAAATTGTTTTTTAAATAATTGAATTTCTGTAAAAATTTTATTCTATAGGTATGAAAAGAATTGAATTTTTCGAAAGGATTTCATTAATTTTTTTAAATAATTGAATTCTTTTGTGAAATCTTAATAAAATAATAGATAATTGAAAGTAATTGAATTCTTGCTAAAAACTTGAAACTTTTGAAAATAATTGAATTTTTTCAAAGAATTTCATTAATTTTTTTAAATAATGGAATTCTTTTGTGAAATCTTAATAAAATAATAGATAATTGAAAGTAATTGAATTCTTGCTAAAAACTTGAAACTTTTGAAAATAATTGAATTTTTTCAAAGAATTTCATTAATTTTTTTAAATAATGGAATTCTTTTGTGAAATTTTAATAAAATAATAGATAATTGAAAGTAATTGAATAATTCTTGCTAAAAACTTGAAACTTTTGATAATAATTGAATTTTTTTGTGAAATCTTAATAAAATAATAGATAATTGAAAGTAATTGAATTCTTGCTAAAAACTTGAAACTTTTGAAAATAATTGAATTTTTTCAAAGAATTTCATTAATTTTTTTAAATAATGGAATTCTTTTGTGAAATCTTAATAAAATAATAGATAATTGAAAGTAATTGAATTCTTGCTAAAAACTTGAAACTTTTGAAAATAATTGAATTTTTTCAAAGAATTTCATTAATTTTTTTAAATAATGGAATTCTTTTGTGAAATTTTAATAAAATAATAGATAATTGAAAGTAATTGAATAATTCTTGCTAAAAACTTGAAACTTTTGAAAATAATTGAATTTTTTCAAAGAATTTCATTAATTTTTTTAAATAATTGAATTCTTTTGTGAAATCTTAATAAAATAATAGATAATTGAAAGTAATTGAATAATTCTTGCTAAAAACTTGAAACTTTTGAAAATAATTGAATTTTTTCAAAGAATTTCATTAATTTTTTTTAAATAATTGAATTCTTTTGTGAAATCTTAATAAAATAGTAGATAATTGAAAGTAATTGAATTCTTGCTAAAAACTTGAAACTTTTGAACATAATTGAATTTTTTCAAAGAATTTCATTAATTTGTTTAAATAATTGAATTCTTTTGTGAAATCTTAATAAAATAATAGATAATTGAAAGTAATTGAATGCTTGCTAAAAACTTCAAACTTTTAAAAATAATTGAATTTGATTATTTAAGTTTAAATTATTACTCACTCGGAGCAATTAGATTTTTTATTTATTTCAAGTAAAATTTTTATTTGGTTTAAAAGTTTAAATACATTTTGTTTTATTCCTAATTTTTTGTTATTATTCAAAACTGTTTAAATTTTGTTAAAATAAAAATTTTATTTGTGTTAAATAAAATTTGTATTGAAAACAAATAAATAATTTAGTAGGCTCTGAGGCAAATATACTTTTTTATATTTATAACTTAAATAAACTACATTTAGTTTAAATAAAATTTTTCTCTATAGGTGAACTAACAGGTTCGTTTTGGTTACTATTCCTAATTGTTTAAATTTTGTTTTAATAATTTATTTTTAACTAATTAATGTTATCAAAAGTTTCTAACTCGAATATTATTTGTTAAATAATTTACAAAACATAAAAAATAAATAGAAAATTAAAAAAAAATTTAATTGAAATAATTTAAGATTTTTGAAATAAAAATTTCTTTTTTGTTTTAATAGAAACAATTTTTGCGTCGAATAATATTTGTAAAAACAAAATAAAATTTGTTTAGTAGGATCTGAGACAAACTTTTGTTTAAATCAAATTATATATTTGGTCTTATTTTAATTTTTCTTTGAGTCTTTGGGAATTTTTTTGAATTAAAAATTAAATATTTTTATTTATAAATATTGTACCTTTTCCAATTTGGAAAATTAATAATAATAACGCGTTTGGTCTAAACATTTGAATTTTTTTCAGAAATGAATTTTTTGAATTAAAAATTAAATTTTTTCATTTACAAATATTGTACCTTTTCCAATTTGGAAAATTAATAATAATAACGCGTTTGGTCTAAACTTTTAAATTTTTTTCAAAAATGAATTTTTTTGAATTAAAAATTAAATTTTTTCATTTACAAATATTGTACCTTTTCCAATTTGGAAAATTAATAATAATAACGCGTTTAGTCTAAACATTTGAATTTTTTTCAGAAATGAATTTTTTGAATTAAAAATTAAATTTTTTCATTTACAAATATTGTACCTTTTCCAATTTGGAAAATTAATAATAATAACGCGTTTAGTCTAAACATTTGAATTTTTTTCAAAAATGAATTTTTTTGAATTAAAAATTAAATTTTTTCATTTACAAATATTGTACCTTTTCCAATTTGGAAAATTAATAATAATAACGCGTTTAGTCTAAACATTTGAATTTTTTTCAGAAATGAATTTTTTGAATTAAAAATTAAATTTTTTCATTTACAAATATTGTACCTTTTCCAATTTGGAAAATTAATAATAACAACGCGTTTGGTCTAAACTTTTGCTCGATTCATGAATGAATTTTTGGCAGAGGCCATAAATCCATAAGGTTTTCAGGGACCAAATGGCAATAGCATTTGTACATACAATGAGAAAACCGACGGGGACTTTTGGTTATGGAGTGCGTACAAAAAGTAGCAGTTTCCAGAAGCTGTAAAGCGATCATTGATGATGCAGGGGGCACAGCCAAGAGTGACGACGTTTTCGCGCTACCGAGATACAAAACCCATTATTATAAATGGTGACAATACGTCGGCGATCAGTGCATTGGGCAAAAAGTCAAAAGCCTTTTAAGCGACGATCTTACAAAATATATTCAATGGACCGCTGAGAATACGATGATGGAAGGGGAAAAACGGCACTTTGCGTAAAGTTTAAATTCATGGCCTACAATATTATAATGTATGTTCGAAATTAGGAGAGTGACAAAACCGTTTAAGGCTAGATCGATTGTCACTAACAGGTTCACTCGTTCTTTTTTTATTTTCCTTCTTTTTTTTCTTCCTTTCTCGACAGGAAGCTCTATTTTTCGGCATCGGAAACATCAATGACTTGTAGAAATATTGAAACGTACTGGGAAAGTATTTTATTTAAAAAAAAAAGGTTTTGTCCCAACATCGTAAAAGTCAGGATCTAAAATGTTCTTGACAGTATTTAGATGTTTCGAGAGTGCGGACGTTTTAAGAACACTGCTTTATAGCAAAAAAAAGTCGATTTTGTTTGTTTGTTTGTTTTTTTTGCCTATAGTTTTTTTTTACGTTTTTCTTTGCCATTTGAATTGTATTTTCTAATTTCTTTACAGCGTATTTATGACCCTAAAGTTCTGAACGTTCAAATGTACTAAATATGTTTATTTCTTCTTCCAAATAAATTTTTATTACCTACAATAATTTTGTATCACAATCACAAAATTAATCATACAAAGTTTCTAAATCAAAAAAGGTTTTTACATTTTTTTTCAGTAAGACAGTAATTTATAAAAATACTTTTTGGTAAAAAAAAGCTTCATTTATTTAAACGTTCGAAACTGTAAAAAATTTTAATGAAAAAAATACGTTTTAATAACAAAAAATCAATGTTTCTTTCTTGCGTATACGCAAGAAAGAAACATTAATTTTTTGTTATTATTTATTTTTGTTGCTAAACAGAAAATTAAAAATTAGAATCAAAAGAATTGAACTTAAATATAACGATGCTTGAAAACATTTGCTATTTTACCTCCGACTAATTTGGACTTATATTTATTCAGATTGTACTATGGAGGAAATTTGTTTCCCACTATCGAATACCCATTGACAGTTTGTAAGAAATAAGACAACTTGTAGGCGGAAACCAACTAATCATATGATAATGCCGGAAGTTGATTATCGACCAAACGTAAAAATTTTATCAATTCCCAGAATGACAAAAATAGAAACCAATTCTGAATTCGAGACAAATGTTTTTGCAGAAAATTGCAAAAAAAAAGTTACAGGCTTCGTACTCGATAATTAATTTTAAAAAAAGCTTTAAGATTGAAAAAAGTTTAGTAAAAAGTATCAACAGAAAAATTAAATTTGACGCCTAAAAAATTAAATTTAGTCGATTCACAAAAATTTGATTCTGTATTTCCCTTTACTTTTCCTTAATTTCTATAAAAAATATTCACTTTTTTTCTTATCTAACTTCAGTTCTAAATTTTTCTAAAACTCAATTATATTTTCCAAATATATTTGGTTTGAATTTTTAAAGAATACGATTATGTAATTTTTTAAAGTATAAAAAATAAAATTCTTTAAAATATTAAATTTATTTCAATAAAATTTTATAAAATTTCCAATTAATTGGAAATTTAATTTAATCTTTTTAAATTATTTACGGGAATTTGCCAATTTTCAACAAAATTGTTTTAAATGATTAATTTCTTAAAAAAAAACTTATGAAAATTGTATTTTAAACAATTGAATTTCCGTAAAAATTGTATTATTTAGATATGAAAGTAATTAATTTTTCGAAAGGATTTAATTAATTTTTTTGTAAATAATTGAATTCTTTTGTGAAATCTTAATAAAATAGTAGATAATTGAAAGTATGAATTCTTGCGAAAAACTTGACAGTTCTAAAAATAATTGAATTTTTTTAAAGAATTTATTAAATTTTTTTTTAAATAATTTAATTCTTTTGTGAAATCTTAATAAAATAGTAGATAATTGAAAGTATGAATTCTTGCCAAAAACTTGAAACTTTTGAAAATAATTGAATTTTTTCAAAGAATTTCATTAATTTTTTTAAATAATTGAATTCTTTTGTGAAGTCTTAATAAAATAGTAGATAATTGAAAGTAATTGAATTCTTGCTAAAAACTTGAAACTTTTGAAAATAATTGAATTTTTCCATAGGATTCTATTAATATTTTTTTAATCGTTTCTAAGAATTTTATTATATAATTTTTGGAATTAATGTAAACTGCATACAAGCTTAGTTTTTAATGAATTAAATAAAAATAATATTGTATGCGGTTCAAATTAATTTTATTTTTTTATTATAATTTTTCTTTTTTATTCGTATGCAGTTCAAGGGTATAAAGTTTAAATTTGGACGGATTTCAAATTAAATTTCATCATTTTAATTCATACAATAAAATTATTTAAAAAAAAAAAAAAAATCAACTATATTCAAAATTTGAAAAAAATTCTCGTAAAAATCCCAATTATCTTTATAAATAACAAAATTCTTCTCCAAAGTTCAATTATTTTCATAAATGTCAAAAAAAGTCTTGTCCTAATTTCAATTATTTTTAAAATTTTTTCTAATTTCAATGATTTTCAATATCTAAGATTTTAATAAAATTTCCCAAAACGAATTAAATTATATTTAAAAAAAATTTTAATAAAATTGTATGTAAACATTTAATTATTTTCATAAATAATAAATCTTTTTTAAGGAATTCAATTATTATTTTCATGAAAAATAGTTTAAAATTCTAGTAAATAATGATTGAATTAAAATGATGAAAATAATTTTGATGAAGTTACAGTAACAATATTCTCATAATATAAAATAATGATTTCATCTCTCGGTCATCTTTAAATACTAAAAAAAAAAGAAATCGATCAAAATCGATTTTGATTCGTTTTTTTGTCTCAATTTAATATTAGTAGTAGTTTAACGATATTGAGCTTAACTGATTCAATTTTTTATTAAAATTTGTAATTTTATAATTATATGCAGTTTTCACGACAGTTTTACATTTTGATTCGTTTTTTTTGTCTCAAGTTGATATTGTAAAAAACTTTGAGTAGTTTAACAATATTCAGTTAAACTGATTTAATGTTTTTTATTAAAATTTTGTAATTTTACAATCATGTGCAGTTTTACGGTATGCAATTTAAATTTGTATAGTTTTTATGATGAAACTTAATGGGTAAAAAATTGTGTCAACTACACACCTATATTCTCCTCAATACACAAGTAATAGTAATATGTATTTTCACTGGAACGAAATCCTGCTAATCTCCCGACGATGATCTCAAATTTTCTACAATATATAAAAAGATCTTAAATACCCTTCTTCCCTTACAAAAATGACCTGCACATTACATCACGTGGGGGTGTAAGGTGCATTCTCTCTTCTTATATATTGAGAAGAAGAGCGTGTGAAAACTGCAAAATCCCGCTCCATTAGTTCCGGGAGACTATCGTTTTATTGTTATATAAAAGATCTATATATATACGTATATATATATATATTGTCAAGTCTCCTCTCCTCTCGCTTTTTCGTTCCGCTTTTTAAAAATTTTCAGAACTTGTACAAATTCCCCCTCGCATCGTGACTTGCTTCTCCCCCCTCCATTTCTTTTTTTTTCTAAATAGAAGACACTTTCTTTTGTGCGAACACTTATAGTCTTATTTTTCAAAGGAGTCCACCTGTGATCGTTTACATTTACAAGTGGAGGACACCCGTTTTGTGAATGTAAAGAAATTTTCTTTTTTTGCAATAATTTTCGTGTCTTTCAAATCGTGAACGTTCATTATAATAATTAAATAGATTCAGATCAACTTTTGTAACAAAAGTTGATCTGAAATTTTTTACTCAAAAAGTAAAAAAAGTTTTGTACTTAATATAAATAATAATTAAGTTCCTCTTTGAAAAATTTGACTTAAATAAAAAATTTAAAAATAAAATTAATTGTTTAAATTAAAATAAAAGAACGTGTTAAATGTACTTTATAGTGTCAACTGTACCCCCACTATTTGTAAATGTAACTATGAGTGTTTTCTCCGCATAATAATACATACACCATATGAGAATAATAATCTTATTTGTCTCTATAGGAAACATATCTCTAAACAAACACGTGATTATTTTTCTAATCATCTTATGTACAAAATAAACTTTCTAATCCGTCTAAAGATAATATTTAAAGAACAAGAAGCAATTTGTCAAAAATTGTTAAATTCCTTTAAGGTGAAATAACAAATAGCATAGATTTTTATTTTTGATTGTCATTTCATTTTTTTTCTATTAGAGTTGTTTGGCTACAGTAAAAATATATTTATAATAAATATAAACTATGCATGTAAGAAAACTGCACAGATTAAAAATTACAAATTTTAATAAAAAAAATAAAATTATTTTGAAGACAAACTGCAGACAAGCTTATTTTTAGTAAATTTAATAAAAATATTTATTATTATTATTTGTTATTATATTTTTTAATAAAATGATTTTATAAAGTTTAAATTAATTTTATTTTTTTATAAAAATTTATAATGTTTACAGGGTCGACGCAGGTCAGGAAAAGTTCAGAATTGGTCAGGGATATCAAGGAAAAGTCAGGGATTTTTAGTAAAGGTACTGTAAAAAATTAAATTTTTTAAATTCATAAAAAAATTTTGAATTTTGGTTTCAATTTGAAACCAAAAGAAAAGTTCAGAATTGGTCAGGGATATCAGGGAAAAGCCAGGGATTTTTAGTAAAGGTACTGTAAAAAATTAAATTTTTTAAATTCATAAAAAAATTTTGAATTTTGGTTTCAATTTGAAACCAAAAGAAAAGTTCAGAATTGGTCAGGGATATCAGGGAAAAGTCAGGGATTTTTAGTAAAAGTATTGTAAAAAATTAAATTTTTTAAATTCATAAAAAAATATTGAATTTTGGTTTCAATTTGAAATTTTTAAAAATTTCAATTTTGAATTAATTTAATTAGAAAGTTTAAAAAACTTAGATTTTTGAAAGATTTTAATAAATTAAATTCTTCTGAAGTCAGTTAAATTTTTTAATATATATTTAATTAATTATTAAAAATAATGGATTTATGGGTGAATTTTAGTAAAAAACACTAAAAAAAATTAAATTTGGAGAAGTTACAATGAGAATGATTGCAGAGATTCAATTATTCTCAAAAATAATAAAATTTTTCTCATAAATTCAATTATTGTGTTCAAAATTTTTTTTAAATTTTCGTAAAAATTTCAATTTTAAAAATAATAAAATTTTTCTCCGAAAATCAATTATTTTCTAAAATCATAATAAAGTTCTTTGGCACAATTACAATTATTATTTTCAAAAATTTTTCTCAATTTAATGATTTTCTCAAATAATAGAAATTTCATAGGAATTCGATTATTTACAAATTTTTTTATAAATTTCTTCGCAATAATTCAATTATTTTCCTAATTTATAAAATTTTTTACAGGGATTCAATTATTTTCATAAATAATAAATTTTTTTACAGAGATTCAATTATTTTCATAAATAATAAAATTAAATAATAAAACTCATTAAATAATAAAACTCATCGCAGAATTTCAATCATTCTTAATGCAATTTTAATCGAATTCCTCAAAAAATGTAATTATTCTTAAAAATTTTATTACAATTCGCAAAAAAAAATCTTTTTAATTCTCGCAAAAATTTCAATTATCTTTAAAAATAATAAAATTCTTCTTTAAAATTCAATTATTAAACATTTATTAAACATTTAATTATTTTTATGAATAATAGAAATTTCACAGGAGTCCAATTTATTTACAAATTTTTTATAAATTTCTTCACAATAATTCCATTATATTTTTGCATTGAAATAATTGAATTTTTGTTGAAATTTCTAATAGAAATTTATTTAAAAATGAAATTTTAGTTAAAAATTTTAGATACCTATAAAAATTGAATATTAAAATCATTATATACACGCAGAGAAATGGTTTTTGAAAACCAAGTTAAAAACGCTATTTCACATAGTAAAATATCGAATCGTTATGAGATATAATTAAAAAAACTACCAGTTCTAATATTAAGTACTATTTCATGATTAATAGTGCTATTTGTACATAGTAGAAATTACCATTTTTTAAAAATGGTATCTTGAATTATTTTACATAGTTTTTTTAACTATGACGCGTTAGATGTTTTGCAAAGTGTGTAGTTATTTCAGTTAATGCTTTAAAGTATCTTTTACTAAAGTATACAAAGTATGGAATATTATTTTAAATACATCAAATACAATTTAAGAAAAGGAGAAAATATTATTTACAATACGGCAATTATGATGCTAGTCAGTCAAAATAGTATCTTACATAACGAAAACTCTCCATTAAAAAGTGTTTTATAACATTAATGCATATTATTTTATGCCATTAGAAATAACTAAAAATGTGTATTTATAATAGCAGTAAGTTCTACTTGTTGTAGGAGTTTATACTATTTCACATAGTAAAGAAATCAAGGAGAAAAATTGCTTCTTAACGTCTGAATATAATAGCTGCAAGACCCTTGCGCTATGAGTGGACCGTACTATTTCACATAGTAAAAGATCTTTTACTATGTGAAATAGTACGGTCCACTCATAGCGCATGGGTCTAAGACCTACTAAACTAAGTTAACGCACTGATTCAATGAATAACTGAAATTCTTTTTTTACATGGTGGACATTACCATTTTACACTGTGAAATTACATGTGTTCACAACACAGTACATTTTTTTTGTAATAGAAATGGCCATCAGCATCGTTTTTAGTTCTAAAAATAGACTTTCTGTATACCAACGTGTACTGTATACATTCAGTCGTCTCTGAAAACTCTAAACTTAAAGACGTTATTCGTAAAATTATTTTAAATTAAAATTTTTATTATTTAAATTTAATAAAACATGCATAAAAAATTAAAAAGTGAAATAAATGTTTGTTTGAGTGATTAAACTTTTCGCGAAAAAATCGTTATTTTAAGTACTTTTTGATTTATACATGAACATATATATAGTATAGTGTTGAATGTTGGCGTCATGACGCCAAAAATGTCCTGAAATACTAAAGGCGCTATCGAATTTAAGGTAAATATTTAAAAATTATAGTACTATTAAATTAGTTAATATTTAATTAATTAATTAAAGTTACACAAATTAACACTGCTTTCTGAACATGTAACTTGGAACTATTAGTATGTCTGTATACAGGATATTTGAATATTCTATATATATTTTATTTAATAAATGCTGACTTTATTTAATTTTACAGACGCTTAAGATGCAGTGCTTTTACACCTTTTGTCTACCATGATCACACCAATACAGATGAAGTACGGATCAACAAACGAAAAGCGAAAAACTAACCAAGGTGCAGCAGTTTAGTTTGGAAAAAGTTTATAAATGGTACAGTTAGTCATTTGAAAACATTGAATACATTGCTAAAAAGTGAATTTAATTTTTAAGATGACGTCAGTTTTTTCGTAAAAAAATGAGCAATTTGAAATTGTGTAATTATAAGCGCAAGACTACAAATTAAAACCATTATAATTAAGTGTATTCATTATTTTAAACTTTTGCTGTGTATATATTTATTTTAGATTAATAAAAATTATTATTGATGATTTAAATTAAAAATTTTACTTTTAATTTATTAAAACTTTTGTTTCTAGCAATTTCAGTTATTCCACAAAATTACAATCCTTATTTAAAATAGTTAAAATTTCCATGAATTAGTGAAATTTGACTGAGAATCAGTGACTCTATTCTCGCGATTTGAATCAGTGAAATTTCACTGAAGATCAGTTAAAAATGATTGAAATTTCAGTCATTTTTCACTGATTGGCCAATTAAAAAATATCTGAAATTTTCAATATGTGTGACATAAATTTTCAGTAGTTTTTTAATTGTCGAATCAGTAGAAATGACTGAAATTTCAGTTATTTTTAACGGATTTTCAGTGAAATTCGACTGAATTGTCTGAAGACAATTTTACATTATGTTCAAAGTCATTTAGCACTAGCGTCGTGCACTATTAAAATAGTGGAGTTTACCATGTGGTTCATCGCGCAGTCATTCATTTAAAATAGTGGAGATTACCATGAGGCATAGCGCGCTAGTCTTTCTCTCATAGTGGAGTTTACCATGATGCATAGCGCGCTAGCCTTTCTCTCATAGTAGGTTCAAGTATTTGGAATTGTTATATTTTCTAGGCAGAAAAGTTACCTTTACTATTTAACCAAGTTCCAAAAAATATTTACATAGTTGGAACTAATATAATTAATAATATCAAATACTTTGATACCATAGTACAAAATACTCAATAAAATATTACACTTTACGATTAACTCGATGTGTCACGAAAATACTATGTGAAATAGTTTCAGCTTCTATTTTTAATAGTAATTTTAACTGAAAATTTTTCTCCGTGTAGAATAAATTTTTAGAAATTTATTTATTTTGCAATATTTTTCTTTATGAATCACAATTTTTTTAACAAAATTATTATTTTGTTTTAGAAACAGAAGAAAAATATTTGCACATTTCTTATTTTTAATTTTATTTTTTGGAACAGGATTTTTCACAGGAATTAAGACATTCAAAAATTTCAAATTCAAACCTTTTTTAAATTAAACAACTTATAAAAGTATTGTTATAGATTAACAATACTTTTTTTTACTGTTTTTAATTACTTACTGTTTTTTAATAATTAAAGATGATCGAGATATAAAATCATTATTTTATATTATCAAAATTATCAAAATTATTTTCATCATTTTAATTCAATTACTATTTTCTAGAATTTTAAATTATTTTTTATGAAAATAATTGAATTCCTGTGAAATTTTTATTATTTATGAAAATAATTTAATGTTTACTTACAATTTTATTAAAATTTTTTGTAAATAATTGAATTCGTTTTGGGAAATTTTATTAAAATCTTAAATATTGAAAATCATTGTAATTAGAAAAATTTTTGAAAATAATTGAAATTAGGACAAGATTTTTTTGATATTTATGAAAATAATTGAACTTTGGAGAAGAATTTTGTTGTTTATAAAGATAATTAAGATTTTTACGAGAATTTTTTTCAAATTTTGAACATATTAGTTGAATTTTTTTTTTTTTAATAATTGAATTTTATGAGAAGAATTTTATTTTTTTTGAAAATAATTGAATTTATTCAATTATTCGTAATTTCTCCAAAATTAAATTTTTTTTAATGTGTTCCACAAACATTTAAATTATAGAAAATTTTTGAATTCTATTATTTTTAAAATTGCTAATTTTATTTAAAAAAGGAAGCAAGAAGTTAGCCGCAAGCTTTAGCGCGCGAATTTTTGCTAATAATACTTGAATTTAAATAATGAAAATAATTTAAATAATAATCTTTAATTATTTTCTGAAACATGAAGAAATTAACTGTGTTAACTAAAGGGTTTGTTTCCACAGAGAAAAAAAATTGGGTCAAAATTTTTATTGCTTTTTCTATTCATAAGAATATCGTAATTTTTTTTTCTGAGGATATAAATGATTGTATTATATGTTTTTACGAAGCATTCAAAATTGTTTGATTTTTCTTCTCCTACGCGTTGTATATATGTTTTGAAGAAAAAAGTCGATAAATTTGCGCTTTACGTTCATAGAAGTCATCTCTTGAGCTTTTTTTTTTTCTTATTTTGAAGAATAAGTGGAATGCCACCAAGTCTATGGCGGCTATAATGTGACCTGTTGCCCAGAAAGAAATAAAAATAAAAATAAGAAGAAAAAAAAGTGACCAGGGTGCCAAGCAGGAGCCGTGAGAATTTGAAAATCAAAGAGAGACCGTCGTATTGTGACGTTGGTCCATTACGCAACGTGACTTTTGTGACTATGACTTTTCCAAATAGGAACAGTTATCCTGTCTTTCACATTGGACATAAATACAAGACGCTCATCATGACTTCGTACATATCACATCCTTGACTTATTGACGCTGACAGATTTTAAACTTCTCGAGAAAAAAAGGATACACAATTTTTTTTGCTGACAAAATAGAAAGTTTTCTTAAATTTTTGGTATTTTTGGAAACTTTTCTAAATCTATATACCTAATGTCCCATATTAGTTACGGTTCACTTTTATTTTAACAAAAACAAATTATAAACTTAAGAATATTATTATAAAACTTGAAGAATCAAAAACGAATTTAAAAATGTTGCGAAGTAATGTTTTGATTCATTTTTGTCCCAATTTTGATATCATCAGAAAAGCTGTGAAGTATTTGTAAAAGATTTCAACAAGAAAAAATACAGAATTTTTTTGATGAAAAAACAATGTAATTAAGAAGAGGGGTTTTATTAAGAAGTATCAGTCTTAATAAGAAGAATAAGAATCAATGCAAAAAAGAAGAAAAGAAAGTAAACACCAGTGAAACCTGAACTAATTTCGATGAAAACATAATAATCAAAAATGCCTACCGAGTTTTGTGTATGTATTCATAAAAATTTATCTCTATTCTTATTCCTTTTTTCATTCTTTTTTCTTCTTCTTTAAGAACAAAAAAAATGTTTCGAAGACGATTGTTTGTGATTTTTCCGGCTTTATAGCGTTACATTGCAGGTTGTCTTCAACGATTTGTAATAAATGAGGACTGACAGTTGGGACACATTATTTGGGAGCCGAAAACCATGACCTAGGTAGAAACAGTCAGCCTCCTTCCACCTCCTCCATTTTAAAATCCTGTGAATTCATGATTAATGACACGTGTCTCTTCATGCACCCGTCTGCCATTTGTTCGAAACCAAACTACACAATGATCCATTAACCCCAAAAATCATATGCCGCAATCATGTATACACATGTATATAATACACCAAAAAAATCCCTTTAGATTTTCCACAGAAAAAAAAGGGAAAAAGAAAATAACAATATGAAACCTTTTTAATAATACTATTTTTCAGCTTCGAAATTCCTCTTTTTCTTTTTTTTTAAATTGAGAAAAAGTTTTTAAGAGATAATCAGTGGTTGCTGATGGAAATAATAATTTATAATCGGTGGAATTTTTTTTATTGACAGAAAAATATTTTCTAAAAGCAAATTAACTTGTTAGTTTTAAGAATTTTTTTTTCAGTTCATTCTTAAATTTGAAAATTGGATCTCTAAATTAGAATTGTAGTTACAAAAAGAATTTCAAAAATGGTTATCTAATTTTTTTTTAATAATTTGGGATGGTATCAGTCGCCTACAATATTCAACTGCATACTGAAAAACAAAAGCTTATTTTTAATAATAAAAATTATTAAATTTAATTTAAAAACTGTACAAATTTATTTTTAAAAAATAAAATTAATTTGAACTGTGTATAAAGTAAAACTGCACATAAACAAATTTTAAGAATAGAAATATTAAATTTAATTTTAAAACTGTTTAAATTTTAACTGCACAAGAGAAATTTGCACACAATTAAAAATAATAATTTTTAATACCTTAAATTAATTTAAATTCTACAAACAATAATCTACACACTCAGAAAAACTGCATTAAAGCAAATTTTAATAATAAGGTTATTATATTTATTTTCAAGACTATACAAAAAGCTGCATATTATAAGAAAACTGCACAGAATAAAAATTACAAAATCAATTATTTTCAAAAGTAATAAAATTCCTTTCGGAGAAATTCAATTATGTTCAAAATTTTTTTTTAAATTCTCGTAAAAATTTCAATTATCATTATAAACAATAAAATTTTTCTCTGAAATTCAATTATTCTAAAAAATTATAAACAATAAATTGCTTGTTTAAAATTCAATTATTTTCAAAAATTTTAATAAAATTCTTGGCAAAAATTCAATTATTTTCAAAAATTGTCCACAATTTAATGATTTTAAATATCTATTATTTTAATGACATTTTCCAAAAGACATCAATATTATTTAAAAACAAATCTTAATAAAATTCTACGCATTTATTTATTTTCATAAATAATAAAAATTTCCCAGGAACTCAATTATTTATAAATTTTTTATTATTTACATATTTCTTCGAAATAATTCAATTATTTCAATAAATAATAAAATTTTTTCACTGGGAATCAATCATTTTCATAAATAATAAATTTTTTAGAAATTCTATTATTTTCATAAGTATAATAAAACCCTTCTCAAAATTTTTTTAAAATGAAATTTTGATAAAATTTTACGTATAAACATTGAATTATTTTCATAAATAATGAAAATTTCACAGGAATTCAATTATTTAAAATATAATTATTACCATACATTTTTCTAAAAAAAATCAATTATTTAAAAAAATTTTATAAAATTCTTCGTAATAATTCAATTATTTTCATAAATAATAAAAATCATCGCAGAATTTCACTTATTTTTAATACAACTTTAATCAAATTCCTCAAAAATGTCATTATTCTTAAAACTTTTGTTACAATTTTTCAAAATTGTAACAAAATCAAAATAATATTTAATTATTTAAACATTTTTTGATAAAATTCTTCATGAGAATTCAATTTTAAGAATAATAATTCTTCTAAAATTAATTAATTTGTTTAATATAGGATTAAATTAATTATTAAAAATAATGGATTTGTAAAAGAATTTTAGTTGAAAACGGTAAAAAAAATTGAATTTTTAAGAAAAAGTTAAAATTGATTTCAAAAATTAAATTATTTTCAAAAGTAATAAAAAATATTATTCTTCGCAAAAATTCATTTTTATTAAAAATTTTTTAAAAATTCTCGTCAAATTTCCAATTATCGTAATAAATAATAAAATTCTTCTCTGAAATTCAATTAGTTTCCAAAATTTTAATAAATTTCTTGTCAAGAATTTCAATTTTTTTCAAAAATTTTCTTTAATTCAATGATTTTCAATATTTACTATTTTAATAAAATTTTCCAAAAGAATTTAATTATTTAAAAAAAAAATTTATAAAATTCTACGCAAACATTTAATTATTTTTAAAAATTATAAAAATTTCACAGAAATTCAATTATTCACAAATTTTTTATAAATTTCTTCGCAAGAATTCAATTATTTCCATAAATCATAAATAATAACATTTTTTTACTAAGATTCAATTATTTTCATAAATAATAAATTTTTTTTAGAAATATTGTTATATTTGTTAATAAATAAATAAATAAATTCAATTATTATTTTCAAATAGAAAAATAATTCATCGCTGAATATGATTTATTTTTAGTTAAATTTTAATTAAATTCCTTAAAAAATATAATTAATAATTATTTTTAAAAATTGTATTACTATTCGTCTAAAGAATTTAATTATTAAAAAATTTGTTGATAACATTCTTTATGAGAATTCAATTTTGAGAAATATTAAATTATTCAATTAATTATGATTTATTGAAGAATTTTAGTTAAAATGGCAATTTTTAGTAATAATTGAATTTTAAAAAAGGTTATAATTAACATCTTTGAAAATTTGAAATTTTTATATTTTTAACTAACAATTCTGTGGAATTAATGTTTTTGAGAAATTTTAATTGTGGATTTTTTAAAATTGAAGCGTTTTGTGCAGAAACCGCATAAGTCCATTTTTTTCGAAAATCACTTTTTTATTGAAAATTTATCTTTAAATGAAGCTTTTCAATCTGGTAAAATATTACATAAGTGACTAAACTCTAAACCCTTTAAAAAAAATAATTAAAATATCATTTTGTGCAGAAACAGGACAAGTCAATGATAAGTTTTATATTTATTTGTGATATTCTTGACGTATTTTAATAATTTATATTAAACAGTTTATATTATAAATAAAAACACTCATGGGAAGCAAAAAGTGACAGTGGTGACTGAATTATTTTAAAATTAGAAAATATTGAAAATTGGTTAAATTTATTCTTAAAACAATTTTATTATTTATAAAATGTTACTAAAAATTATCCAAATTTAATATTTTAAATAAATGTTATTAAATATTTCATAAAACTTTGATATTTTACTGGATTTAATAAATTTTCTGTGTTTTTCATTTCATTTTGTGCAGAAACAGCATAAGTCCAAATGTTAATTTATTTTTTAATTTTTTATATTAAGTAGATAATTAATTAATCATATTGGATTTTTTAACTTATAGGTTAGTAGAATATAATGCAAAAAGCCGAATTAAAAAAAATCTTAACATTTACGATAAAAACAGTTTTTATTGATTCCTGAACAATTTCGAATTATGGACTTATGCTGTTTCTGCACAAAACGCTTCAATTATATCTCAGGTTTTTATTTTCTATAAATATATTTAATTGAAGAATTTCCGAATAATCGAAATTTCGTAAAATTGAATTGTAAACAAAAGGATTTGATGCAATTCTCAAAAAAAATTTTCAAAAATTATTAAAAATAATTGATTTAAAGAAGAATTTAAGTTGAAAAATCTAAAAAAAATAATAATTGATTTGAAATTATGAATTTGTAATTTATAATCGTATGTGCCATTTTCTCGTATATATGCAGTTTAAATTTGGACAGTATTCATTTTAAATTTAATAATTTTATTTTTAAAATTTGCTTATATGCAGTTTCTTTGTGTGCATTTTATTGTATATACTTGAAATTAATAATATTTTTTTATTTAAATTTTTAAATTTTTTATTTTTTTTATTCCTGTGCAGCTTTTTCTTATGCAGTTTGACGCGGCATGCAGTTTACATTTTAACATTTTTACAATTGAAGTTAATATTGTTATTTTTAAAATTTGTTTTTATGCAGTTCAAATTAATTTTATTTTTTTTTATTACTTTATAAATTTTCGAATTTTTTAACTTACGTTTTTAACTTTTATTTCTCTGCGAGTAATTTTTCGAAAATATTTAAATATTATAAAAAACTTTAGTATAGCCAAATTTACAAACATTAGAAATTCTTTTTTTTATATTAGTGTAAAATATGCGAAAAACTGATGTGTCAATGTGACTGCGCGTATATTTTTGACACTAAAAAGGGAAAAAAGGGGTAAAATATGCAAAATCGAAAATCTCCTTTTGCACGCTATCGTGGAGGCACGTTTTTGGGATTAAGAAGTCAGAGAACGGAGGACATTATTATACATATATTTTTGAAATGGCTCTCTCGAATGTCAAGGATTTTCTCAAGTTTCAACAATTTTTCCTTTTCGACAGTAATCCGTGAGTCAAAAACTCCGCGAGAAGAATTGTTATAGGTTACCCGCTGTGGACCAGCCAGTTGACTTTTAACCGGTTGAAGACGACGTCACACAAAAACAAATCCGCATTTTTATTCGTTTGGCAGATTGTGGCTTTTCCGCTTTTCTCCCGTCGCCTTGTGTCAAAGGAAATGTGATTTTCGCATAATATATTATTTTCCATTTATCCCCTGAGAAATTTAAAGTAAAATTAATGATTGCCTTACATAAATACAAGAAAAACAGCTAATGTCTTATGAAAACAGTTTTCTCCTTTTTGTTCTGCAAAATCTTTACGGTAAAGAAATCTTTATTTTGTTTCTATTAATTGAAATAATGATTCAAATTTTTAATGGTTAAAATTTTTAATTGCTTAAATTTTTACCAGTTTATACCTATATTTGATGATCCAAATTTTTATCAAATTTTTTGTGCGGTTCACATCTTTAATGGTAGAAATTTTTAATGCTTTTCATTTTTAATCGTTCAAATTTTTAATGGTTTACATTTTTTGTAATTCAAATTCTTTGTTGCTTAAATTTCTACTAGTCCACATATTTGATGATTCAAATTTTTAATGTTTCACATCTTTAATGATCCAAATTTTTAATGTTTCACATCTTTAATGATCCAATAATTTTCAATGATTCACATCTTTAATGATTCCAATTTTTAATGGTTCTAATTTTTAATTGCTTAAATTTTTACTACTTCGGATATTTAATGATCCAAATTGTTAATGTTTTGCATCTTTAACGATCCAAATTTTGAATGGTTCGCATCTTAAATGATCCAAATTTTGAATGGTTCGCATCTTTAATGATCCAAATTTTTAATGGTTCACATCTTTAATGATTCAAATTTTTAATGGTTCACATTTTTAATGATACAAATTTTTAATGGTTCACATCTTTAATGATCCAAATTTTTAATGGTTCACATTTTTAATAATACAAATTTTTAATGCTTCTCATTTTTAATCGTTCAAATTTTTAATGATTCACATTTTTAGTCGTTCAAATTTTTAATGATTAAAAAATAACCATCAGTGGTTGAAGTTATCGCACAATGATTGTAAAATTTCAATTAAAAATGTTTGTCTAAAAATTATTGCAATGAGGAAAATTTCCAATAGGTAAAGCCCTAACAAATTTTAATACTAATCTTTTAAATAACGAAGATCATAATTTGTAAATCCGAAAAAATTGTTATAATAACCAAAGGTTTAGACCTCATTAATTTTCAAAATCTTTGGTTTTTGAAAATTATCCTTAGTTGTATATTCAAGTACATAAATTTTCAAGAAATATATATCATGTCAGAAATCAAATTCAGATTATAGACACCTGGACAATAATCCCTCTTCAGCAAAATAATTAAAATTGGGGATTTCCGAAAGAGGAAATATATCCAGATTTTAACGAAAATTTTTATTATTTTCTGCATCTATTGTCTATAATATGAAAGGACATTGAAGTAAATGTTACCAATAATCTGCATGATGTATAAATTTCGTAACACTAAAAGAACATCATCATAAAAATTTTTCGCAAATGTATTTCGAAACAACTATACTGACTCGTAATTATATTCCATTTAGAAGAATAGCAAACAAGAAAATTTTTCTTTTAGAAAAACTTTTGATTTGAAGAACCGGAGATTTATTCATTATTTGACAAGGCGTTTTCTTTTATATATAGTTGACAAGTTGTGCAGGTAAAGTTTGGTTTACCTGAAATTTGATAGTCATCTTTACTGAATACTGTATGTATGTATTTATTTTAATAAATATTCGCGTTAACTTTTGTGTAAATTTTATTACTCTACTGTTCTTTGACACCCCATGATGTTTTGACTTAAATTTTCTAATTATTTTGGAATTTCCTCATTTATTTTACAGTCAGTTTTAACAATATATCTGAGACTGAGTAGTTAAATAATTAGGAAACTTAAGATTCTTATAGTTGAATGGACCTGCTTATCGGTTACTTTACACGACACGACACTTTTCTTTTGATTTTCTGTTAAACCGTTACAACACTGCAGGTATAGTTTAAAAGTTTATATTGTATGTACCTCTTATTATGCCTTCTAAGGATTATGCACTTTTCTGTACTTGTAGTGGTAGTAGTAGTATAGCAGACAAATTTATAGATCTCTTGAAATTTTTTCTTCGATACATTTTAAATAAACAAAATTTTACAATTTACTATAATAAATTGATAATTCTGTCTTTCATTCATTCTGTTCTCAGTTTGAAGATAGTTTTTGTACTTTTGTTTTTTTTTTCTTTAATGTAATAAAAATGTAATAAAAAAAAATATTGTCTGACAAATCGAAAATATGCAGGTATTTTTTCATGATTTATAATAAAATAATATTGTAAATTAGAAAATAAGAAAATTTAAAAAAATTATGAATAACAAATAAAAATATACCCATTTTGTTTAATATTACAATTAGAAATAAATGAATTTTCTTGCTTTTTTCAATAACAAATTTCGTGTGACTGATCTAATTTTGCAAATTTTTCTCTATTTTATTTATAGAAAATATTACAAAATTGTTAATTGTTAAAAAAAAATAATTAAGAAACAGGAAATATACCCATTTTTGTAGAAAATTTTTAATTTTCATACGGAAATAATTTGCAACATTTCTATTTCTTAATTACAATATTGTTTTAATAAAATTCAAAGCTTTTTCAAAATAAGGAAAAAAAATATTTATAAATTATATTTGACAATTACAAATTTGAATTAAAAATGTAATTGAAAATTTTTGAATTTTTAGAAATTAAATGAAAAACTGTTACTCAAAAAAATGTTCTGTTACATCTATTTACAAATTTCTTTAATTGTGACATTATTCGAAAACATCAATAACTTCTTTTCAACGAAATTATTATTTTCTAGAATTTTGAACTATAAAATTCTTCTCTAAAACAATTATTTTAAATAATTAAAAAAAATTTTTTTTTTTTTAAACAATCGAAAAAAACATTTACATTTGAAATCCTTTTGTTTACAATTCAATGTTACGGAATTTCGATTATTCGAAAATTCTTCAATTAAAGAATGTTATGAACAAATTTATAAATAATTAAATTCTTTCGACGAATTATAATAAATTTTTTAAAAATAACTGTAATTATATTTTTCAAGGTTTTTGATTATAAAATTGAACTAAAAATAAATCATATTCAGCGATAAATTATTTTTTTATTTGAAAATAATTGAATTTATTTATTTATCAACAATATAATAATATTTTTAAAAAAAATTTATTATTTATGAAAATAATTGAATTATTGCGAAGAAATTTATAAAAAAATTTGTAAATATTTATTCCTGTGAAATTTTAATAATTTTTGAAAATAAATAAATGTTTGCGTAGAATTTTGTCAAAGATTTTTTTAAATAATTAAATTCTTTTGAAAAATTTTATTAAAATAGTAAATATTGTAAATCATTGAATTGAAGAAAATTTTTGAAAATAATTGAAATTTTGCCAAGAAATTTATTAAAATTTTGGAAACTAATTGAATTTCAGAGAAGAATTTTATTATTTATAAAGATAAAATTGAATAAAGATGAAGATAATTGAAATTTTGACGAGAATTTTAAATAAAATTTTAACAATAATGAATTTTTGAGAAGAATATTATTTTTTATTAGGTACTTTTGAAAATAATTTAATTTTTGAAATTAATTTTAACTTTTCTCAAAAATTCAATTTTTTTACCCTTTTTAACTAAAATTCTTCTATAAATCCATTATTTTTAATAATTAATTAAATATATATTAATCAAATTAATTAATTTCAAAAGAATTTGAATTATTGGAATTTTTCAAAAATCTAAGTTCTTTAAAATCTCTAATTAAATTTATTCAAAATTGCAATTTTATAAAATTTTAAGTTAAAACCTTTCGAAGTTCATTTATTTATATAAAAATTGGAAAAGCAACTTTTTTAAAATTAAATCAATTTTGAAATATTTAAGTAAAATTATTCATTAAATAATGTATAAGTAATAATTTTATGATAGGTCTTCAAGAATTTCTTCAAAATTTTCTTATGAATTCTAAAAATTTAATTTTTTCCAGTAATTTTAATAAAAATTCCCTGACTTTTCCCTGTCTGCAAATATATGATTATTATATAGTTATAATAATATTAAAACTATATTCCAATTCATATTTTATTTTTATAAAAAAAATTTCAATTAAAAATTTTTAATTCTACACAGAGAAAAATATAAAGTAACTTTTACTATATTTTTATAGTAAAAAATTTCCAGTAAAGCATTTCTGGTAAATTTTACTACTTTTGGAGTAAATTTTACTACGTTCGAAGTAAATATTTGTAAAAATTAGTAAAATTTACTCCAAAAGTATAGTAAAAATTATCAGAAATGTTTTACTGGGAATTTTTTACTATAAAAGTAGTAAAAGTTACTTTATATTTTTCTGCGTGATATTATTTTTAAAATTGTTAATATTATTTAAAAAATATAAGTAAGAAATTAGCCGCGCGCGAATTGTTGCTAGTTGAATAAAATAATAAAACGAACAAAACAAAGAAGAAACGAACAATTATAAATCAATTATAATTTTGATAATAGGTTAATTATTAGGTTAACAGCATGTGACTGTTAGAAATTCAATGGTAATTTTTCCGACTACTTTTCTCTTAAAATATTTAATAAATTAAGCTGAAATTTTGTAAGAAAGTCTAAAATGTAATAAAGAAGGGCAGTGATGTGCAAAAGTTTTAATAATTCAAAAATAAATAATAATAAAACACTTTGAAATCGGTAAAGACGAGAAATTTATTAGAAGTGATCATGACTACTGATGATTTTGAAGTAATTTTCGTAATAATTAATTTTAAAAATATTTAAACTTTTGCACATCACTGCCCTTCTTTATTGCATTTTAGACTTTCGTACAAAATTTCAGCTCAATTTATTAAATATTTATAAAGAGAAAATTGGTCGAAAAATTTACCATTGAGAACCTAACAATCACATGCTATTAATAGTTTAAAAACTAAAGTTTTTATTGAAATTTTCCCATAAGGAAACAAAACATGTTCATATAGCAACATCTTGTTTACTGAGAATATGGAAAATAATTTTCCCTGCACTTCCTTAATTAATAAGAAATAGTGAGGAAACATCTGCATCTGCCAAAAATGAAAGAAGAAAAAATTACCAAAAGTATTTAGCTTGAATTTGTAAAACAAGACATTTGAGAAATAACTTCCTTGTGACATAATATATATGTATATATTTAACAGTGTGTGGGAAATGCCTTTTCCGATATACACACTACGGAAGCTTCCGAAGTGTCTAGTACCATCCCATAAATTTTATCGGTCCACGTTGTTGACATTCGTAGTAGCCAAGTTGTTCCTTTTTTTCTCAAATGTTTTCCGGACTTCTCAAAAGTTTAGGTATCGAAAAGTAGGATATGCTTAGGGATATATTATTGTACTTTCTACGTCGAGAACATATGTATTGGTTTGCCACACGAGTTTCCTTGAACTGTTGAACAGCTTTGTCAGTGCGAATGACTGCGAGTAAATTGGTGTCGTTTTGGTATAATATATGTGTGTAAGAAATTTATATTTACACATATACAGAAGTGTATAAATAGCGAGCCGACACCGATTTACTCGCGTGTGTATAGAAATGTGTATATAAATTTCTATATGTGGAAATCAGACCATATATATACCTTGTTTGGCGGCATTTTAAAGTTAAACCGCAGGGGGTCAACTTTGAACGCGCCGATGTCAATCTTGAAAAAAAACCCTGAATCGCCACCCCAAACATTATTATATATATTTCTTTTTTGTGGTACCACTACATGAAAGGAAGAAATTTCCTCTCGTTCAATCAGCGAAATTGAGATGGATCTATATAACGATCAAAAGATCAATGCACTCCTTTCAGGAATATTTCTTCTCCTTTAATTTCATTGTCGCAATTTCTTCCGCTATTATACGCTTTAATAAAAGGAAAATATGTCCAATTCTCACCTTTCTTGATAAAATTCGTGTAAAAAACTTTTAGAACCTTTAATTTTTATACTTGTTATTATGTATTGAATTTGAGCCGAATTTATAATTCTATAGTTTTAGTATTCTCTATAATTAAGGGATTTTTTCGTTTTGAGAAAACAAAAGAATTGAAACAGGGTTGCCACAAAAATTTAAATTGGTTTTTCCTGACTTTTCCCTAATTTCCAGACAAAATTTTGACGCATTTTTGACCCTAAAGAATATTCTGATTCACTCTAAAGATTTTTAGATATATGTATACTGTGAAAAATGTTCTAATACTTTTATTTGAAAACTTCTTTAATTGTAAAATTATTCAAAAACGTCAATAACTTATTTTTTAAATAAATATTTAATCATTAATATTTTTCCATAGGCTGTTAAAATTATCAAAAATTTCAAATTCAAATCTTTTGAAATTCATTAACTTATAAGAATATTATTATAAACATGAATTAATAATTTGTCAAAAATTATAAAAAATAAATAATTTAAAGAAGAATATTATTTAAAAATTGTAGAAAATATTAATTGAATTGAAATTATGAAAATAATTTCGAAGAAGTTACAGTAACAATATTATTATAGACTCGGATTGATTATGATTTCTTCATGTTTTTATAATAATGAAAGATAATCCAGTGGTAAATTTATAATTTTAATTTCAAACAATATTGTTACTCTAACTTCTTTGAAATTATTTTCATCATTTCAATTCAATTATTATTTTCTACAATTTTTAAATAAAATTCTTCTTGAAATCAATTATTTTTAATAATTTTTGAAAAAGTTCTTCTTTGAGAATTTTTAAATCCATTTGTTTACAATTCAATTTTACATGAAATTTCGATTATTTGAAAATTCTTCAGTTAAAATATATATTAGAAAATAAAAACTTCAAATAATTTTTTAAAAAAATGCAATTAAACTTTTTCAAAAAAAATTAATTCTACAGAATTGTTCGTTAAAAGTACGAAAAATTCAGATTTTCAAAGATTTTAATTTGAAACCTTCAATTATTTCTAAAAATTCATGCTTTAATGCTTTTAATTTTTAGTAGAAAATTTTACGAGAATTCAAATATTTAAATACAAAAATAAATAATTTATTCAATAATTGAATGTTTTTTAAAATTTAGTTTTTATCAACTTTTGAAAATAATTAATTTCTTTGAAGGAATTTGATTAAAATTTTACTAAAATTTATTATATTAAAGAATTTTATAACAATTTTTGAAAATAATATAATAATTTATATGAATATAATTGAATTCATGCGAAGAATTTTTCTTTAATTTTATTTTAAATATAATTTAAATTTTCCCAAGAATTCTATTAAAATTTTTTTATAAAGATAATTTCATTCTTGACGAGAATTTCAAAAAAAATTTGAAAATAATTTAATTTCTGCAAAGTATTTTATTACTTTTCAAAAGAATTGAATTCTTGTGATGAATTCTGATATATTTATCAAAATAATTGAATTTTAGAAAAGAATTTTATTAAAATTCGTTAAAATAATTGATTTTATAGGAAGAATTTTGTTGTCTATCAAGATATAATTGAATTCTTTTGCAAAATTACTTAAAATATTTTATTTTTGAAAATAATTGATTTTCTGCAACGAACTAAAAGCTTATTTATGAAAATAATTGAATTATTGTAAGGGATTTTATTATTTCATTGAATAATTTAATGTTTTTTAAAATTGAATTCTTTCGTCAAGTTTTAATAAAATTTTTCAGAATAATTGCATTTTTCGAGGAATTGATTTAAAATTGTATTAAAAATATTTTAAATTCTCTGCGATAAAAAAAATTGAATTCCTAAATAAAATTTTATTATTTATGAAAATAGAATGTTTTCGTAGAATTTTTTTTTTATAATTGTAACAAAATTCTTTTTAATAATTAAATTTTTTGATAAATTTTATGAAAATAGTAAATATTGAAAATCATTGAATTGTGAAAAACTTTTGAAAATAATTAAAATTTTGCAAAGAATGTTATTTAAATTTTTAAAAATAAGTGAATTTTTGGAGAAAAATTATACTATTTATAAAAATAATAATGAATTCATGACGAGATATTTGTTAAAGTTTTTAAAAATAATTGAATTTCTTCGAAGAATTTTATTACTTTTGAAAATAATTTAATTTTTGTGATGAATATCGATATATTTATGAAAACAATTGAATTTTGCAAAGAATTTTTTTATTGAAATTCTTAAAAATAATTATGGATTTCTGTGAAGAATATTTTTATTTATCAAGATAAATGAAATGTTGACGACAATTTTGTTTATATTTTTTTGAAAATAATTAAATTTTTGCGAAGAATTTTATTAATTTCGAAAATAATTAAATTCTTGTAATAAATAGCAATATTTTGAAGAATTTTGCTATTTATAAAGATAATTGAAATGTTGAGCAGAATTTTTTAACAAAATTTTGAAAATATTTGAAAATAATTTCTGGAAAGAATATTTTAGTATATTTATTAAGATAGAGTTATAAATTCTTTCAAAGAATTGCGCTAAAATTTTAAAAATTAAAACTAATTTCAACAGAATTGAACTTAAAATTTTTCATTTTCTTATAAATTCTAAACATTTAATTTTTTCCAGTACTTTCAATAAAAATCCCTGACTATTAATTAAAAATAAATAAACTTTATGTATTATGGAAATTCTTTTAAATAAAAATCATAGTAAATAAAAATTTTCAGAAATTTCGGCTAAAGAAAACTTCTGACATATAAAATTCAGTCTTTCAAAAATTATACAAAAATTAATTGTTGTATGCGGAATAATAAT
The DNA here is from genome assembly GCF_015476425.1 of Leptopilina heterotoma. Lineage (NCBI taxonomy): Eukaryota > Metazoa > Arthropoda > Insecta > Hymenoptera > Figitidae > Leptopilina > Leptopilina heterotoma. The sequence continues at coordinate 323,855 of NW_025110953.1, read as the reverse complement.
GTTTCCAGAAAATGAACTATTGTTTCCTAAAATAGAAAAGGATTCGATTTTTTATATAACATTAAATTTTATTCGATGTGTTTATAAAGATGATAATTTATACAAATATATTTCCAAGTTCCAAAGAAAAGATAGGAGAGATTGACACTTTTGCGGATTTGAAGAAGTTGAATAATATACCTCCAAAAACGGCGATGAAGTGGGTCAGGTTTTAAAAAATGACCGAAAAAATCCCTTTAAACGTAGCGAAACGATAATTAGCTCACACAGTTTTTCCATGTTCATATAAAATTCGTCACGGTGATCACTTCAAAGCAGGGTGCCAACGATTCTTCTGTGATTACGTTTTTTGAAACAGAAGGTCAATTTTTGAGGATGAAAAAAAGGCAAAAGAAGAAAATTATCTCCTGTCTTTGTTTGGTATACCGACAACTTATGCTTTTGTGTCCAATTTTATAACTTGCACATAAATATCCCTCACTGATGCTTCTTATATGTGGTTATGTAGAAAGGGAGAGAAAATTCTCGAAATTATATTTATTTTTGAGAAAATATAAAAATTTTCTATAAGTAAACGGGACATTTAATTTTTATGCCTTGAGAATGAATGTGTGTGTGTGTGTGTGTGTGTTTGTAATATTATTTTAGTCCCCTAGATCGTATATAGATTATAGATCTCTAAATCTTAGATCTCTCTCAAAATCCTAGATCGCCTCCTGTGCAATAAATTTTTGACGCAGGTGTAAAACTGAACGTCAGATACCCTTGTTCATTTGACAGCCGACTCTTGTTAAATCACACGATTATACAAGGGAATCATTATTCCGAGAGGTTTTTTTTTAGAAAACTGTTATTTAACTCGTTTTAAACTCGTGTTCTTCGACATTAAGTTTTTTAATGTGTTTATCAAATTTGACATTAATTTATTGACTAAGAAAACAAAGTTTTTGGAAAATTTTATCAACTATATAATTATATAATAGTCTGTATTAAGTTGTATGAACTAATTACAATTTTTTTAGGAAATATAAACATTATTGTACAAAATTATATAAATTGATTATAGTTAATTAGTGAACATAAACTACTTTGCATAAAATTGTATTATCTAATTATAATTTAGTAAATACGAAATAATTTTAGTTTGTTTAAGGTTGTATTAACTAATTAAAATTTTATTAGCAAATAGTAACTAATCATACCAAAGGTGGAAGCAGCATGCTTTAATTCCTTTAGTTCATTAACTATAATATTATAGTTTGTATAAAAATATGTTAACTAATTATAATATATAATTGTTAAGCAAATTAAAAAATTTTTAATTTCCAAATATTAACTCCAATCTTTAAATATAATTTCAGATTCAAAATTTAGAGAAGTTCACTTATTAACTAATTAATTATTATTTATTATTTTTAAAAATTTCAATAAAATTCTTCGCAGGAATTCCATTTTTTTTCTATATAATAAAATTCAATTATTATTGAAAAATTTAATAAAACTCTTCATAGGAATTCAATTATTATTGAAAAATTTAATAAAACTCTTCATAGGAATTCAATTATTATCAATACTTTTTAAATAACATTTCTGGAAAATATTCAATTATTTAAAAAAAAATAATGAAATTCTTTTCAAGAATATTGAATTATTTTCATAAATAATAAAATATTCGGATGAGAACTTCGCAAATATTTTTAAAAAATTTAATAATATCCTTCGCAAGACTTGAGTCATTTTCATAAATAATAAAATATAATTCTGCTCAGAATTTCAATTATTTTCAAAAAGTCTATAAATAAAATTCTTCACAAGAATTCAACTGTTTTTTTGAATAGGTAATAAAATTCTGCTCAAAACTTCCATTATTTTCAAAAAGTCTGAATAAAATTCTTCACAAAAATTCAATTATTTTTATAAATAATAAAATGCTTCAAAACAATTCAATTATTTTGCGAAACAATTTTAATAAAATTTAATAAAATTCTTCTAAAATAGATTCAATTATTTTGCAAAACAATTTTAATAAAATTTAATAAAATTCTTCTAAAAGATTCAATTATTTTCATAAATAATAACATTTTTCAAAACAATTCAATTCCTTTTAAAAATTTTAATAAAGTTTCTCAAAGATTCAATTATTTAAAAAAATTTTAATAATATTCTTCACAAGAATATTCAATTATTTTAAAAAAATTTAATGAAATTCTTCGCTATTTGAATTTTTTTTTATAAATAATAAAATTCATCATAGGAATTCATTTATTTTCAATAAATTTTATTAAAATTTCACAAAGATTCAATTATTTTTAAAAAATTTAAAAGAACTCCCGCAAGATTTGAATTATTTTTTATAAATAATAATATTCTTCATAGGAATTCATTTTTTTTTTCAATATGAACGTTTGATTGAAATTTATCGAAGATTCAATTTATTATTTTTTAAAATTTTAACAAAATTCTACGAAAGAATACAATTATTTTTTTTTATAATTTCTACACAGCATTTCTCCAAAAAATTTAATTTAAAAAATTTTTTTTTAATTCTGGGAAGAATCCAATTATTTTTAAAAAATTATATTAAAATTTAATAATCAAATTTATAATTACAATTATTAACAAACACGAAATTATTTAAAATTTTTTGTAGAAATTCTTCATACCCTTAAAATTTTAATTCAGTACAATTTTGTATTAATATATCAGTGACTAATTCAAATCGCAGTAAATATTTTTACAAATTCAAATTTAAAGAGTAGAAATAAATTATAATTTATTTATATTCTTAAAAAAACTAAATTATTTTCAAAACATTTGAAGAAATTTTTCAAAAGAATAATTTATTTAATTATTTTCGTGAAAAATCCTCAAAATCTTCCACTGGGAATATCATTATTAGGAGATTTCAGAAATGTGGAAAAACACTAAATTATTATTAAAAATTATATTAATTAATTTTAATTATATTAAAATTTATATTAATTAATTCTAATTATATTAAAATTTTCCTAATATTTAACTGGACACTTTTGGCTTCTTTTCAGTGGAAAATTATCCCCTGAATGTTACAGTGAAAGATTGCTTTTGAAATATATATTTAATTCAACAAATAAAATTCTTTTCCATTTGTGAAATATTGAGGAAAGATTTCGAGACAAAATTCTAAATTCTATGGAAAAGGAAAAATTCTGACAATTTTAAAAATCAGATACAATCCTTTTTTTATGATTAGTGTTATTATGTATTGCATTTTTTTTTTTTTTTTTTTTTTTTTTTTGAAAGCCACTTGATTTTGTGACTTTTGACTGTGACACTTGTTTAAAATATAGTATATTGGAAAATTCGGCTCCCTTTGACACCAAAAAAAAAGAAAAAAGTCCCGTTGGTGAGGTCACGTGGAACAAACGAGGCTGTTGAAAGATAAAACCACACAATGCGCCACAGGAATCTTTCTAGGAATTTTCGGAAGCTGCTCTGATCTATATAGATATAACACGCACAATATAATACGGGGAAATGCAGAAAGAAAATGTTTATTGATATTCTGACATTTGACTTTATGGTTCTTGTATAGTTAATGACAATAATTTAGAAAACACTTTTTTTCTTTTTTTTTTTCTTTTTTTTCTGTGACTATAAAGAGGCGGATAATAAAATGAGACAATAAAGTTTTACATCATAATGATATCCGTTTGTTTTGTAGGTTTTAAGGGGGTGTCAAAGTTGATGTTATTTTTACAAGGAGCTTCAATGGAAAAATTACAACGACTTTAACACCCAATTAAAACGCAATTTGAAAAAAAATATTTTAATGAATTGAAAACATTGTCAAATTTGATTATTAAATTTTATTGAAATTTTTTTGGAAATAATTAAATTCTTACCAGCATTTTTAGAAAAATTTTGGAATTTTTGGAATTTTTTGGAGAAAGATTGTGTCAAAATTGTACTAAAAATAATTGAATTCTTTTATTGAAGTTTAAAATTAAATTTTTTTAAAAATAATAATTGAATCTTTTTTAAAAATTTCATTAAAATTCTATTGAAAATAATTAAATTTCTATAAAAGTTCTTATTATTCATAAAAAATATTCCAAATCTTGCAAAGAATTCTATTCAGTCCTTTTGAAAAGAATTTTATTGAACTTTTAAAAAAAACTAATACCATCTCATGTGATGAGAATGTCTTCAATTGTCTTAAAGAATTTTATTATTTATGAAAATAATTTAATTCTTGCGAAGACTGTAATTAAAAATTTTGTAAATAATAATTGAAATTCTCAGAAAAATTTTAATATTTATAAAAAAAATTGAATTATTTTCTGAATTCAATTCAAAAAATTGTTTTTTATAACAATTGAATTGTTTTGAAGAATTGAGGCCTTGGATCCAATAACTCGCCCGACGCTCGGAGGAACGCGCAACTGCCAGTCAGTGAGCAGTGAGCGCCTCTGGGCCACTCACTGCTACCCGACTGGTATTAGCGCGTGCCTCCGAGCGTCGGGCGAGTTATTGGATCCAAGGCCTCAATTTTATTATTATTATGATTAACAATAATTAATAAGTCATATTAATGGAATTTTTTAAATTTTGAATCTGAAATTATATTCAAATAATATTGAAGTCAAAAATTTGAAACTATAATAATTTTCTTAAATTCTTCTAAAATAATTGAATTGTTTTGAACAATTTTATTCTTTGTGAAATAATAATTGGATTTTTTAAAAGAAATTTATTAAAATTTTTCAAAATAGTTCATCGTAGTTCATTGTATTTTTTCGAGAAATCTTATTAAAATTGTATCGAAAGAAATTGAAATTCTTATGAAAAATATTATTAAATTTTTTATAAATAATTGAATTCTGAAGATGAACTTTATTAAAATTTTTGAAAATAATTCAAAATCTTTGAAGAATTTTATTATTTATGAAAATAATTGAATCCTTGCGAAGAATTTTATGCCAGACACTATTTGAAAATAATTGAATCTTTTCTAAAATTTTTAGAAAAAGAAGAAATTGAATTCTTGCGAAAAATTTTATTTAATTTTTATAAAATGACAAAGAATAATTAATTAGTTATTAAGTGCATTTTTTTAAATTTTGAATCTGAAATTATATTCAAATAATATTGAAGTCAATATTTGAAACTATAATAATTTTCTTAAATTGTTTTAAAATACATAATTGAATTGTTTTGAACAATAATTTAATTCTTAATGAAAATGATTTATTTTTTAGAAGAACTTTATTAAAATTGTATTGAAAATAATTGAATTCCTATGAAGAATATTATTAAATTTTTTTATAAATAATTGAATTCTTGCGATGAATTTTATTAAGATTTTTGAAAATAATTGAATTTCTTTGATGAATTTGATTATTTATGAAAATAAATTAAATTCTTGCGATGAATTTTATTAAGATTTTTGAAAATAATTGAATTTCTTTGATGAATTTTATTAAGATTTTTTATAATAATTGAATTTCTTTGATGAATTTTATTATTTATGAAAATAGTTGAATTTTTGCGATGAATTTTATTAAGATTTTTAAAAATAATTGAATTTCTTTGATGAATTTTATTATTTATGAAAATCATTGAATTCTTGCGAAGAATTTTATGCAGACTATTTGAAAATAATTGAATCTTTTTCTAAAATTTTTAGAAAAAAAGGAATTGAATTCTTGCGAAAAATGTTATTTAAATTTTATAAAATGATAAACAATGATTAATTAGTTAGCATTGGAATTTTTTTAAATTTTGAAACTAAAATTATATATTTAAATAAGGTTGACAATTTTTTTTTAATAAAATAATTTTCTTAATTTTTTTTTAAATAATTGAATTGTTTTGAAAAATTATATTCTTTATGAAAAAAGTGGACCTCTTGCTAAGAATTTTATTAAAATTTTCAAAAATAATTGGACTGTTTTGAAGAATTTAATTATTTATTAAAATAATAATTGAATTTTTGCATAGAATTTTTTAAAACTTTTTGAATATAATTGAATTTTTTTAGTAAATTTTATTAAAATTTTTCAAAATAATAAATTGTATTTTTCGAGAAATTTTATTAAAATTTTTCAAAATAATAAATTGTATTTTTCGAGAAATTTTATTCAAATTGTATTGCAAAACAATTATTGAATGATTTAGTATATAGAAAAAAGTCAGTCACTAATTCAAATAGTATTTTTTCTACTAATTTAGTTAAAAATAACGGATTGTCAGTTTAAAATAACTGATGCTTCAGTAGATTTTTTGTTAATTGATTCAATTATTCAATAGTTTAACTAACTTATTAGTTATTTTTTTTTACTAAAAATCAGTCATATTTTTTCACTGACAATCAGTTATTTTATTTTTAACTGATTCAAAAGCAAAAGACCAGTCACTGATTGTCATTTAAAACAATGATTTTTAACTGATTCCAATTTTGTAGAGAGGATGATGATAAAATATCAAAAATAGATCCTAATGAAAAGTCAAATGGATCCTGACATTATTTGTGAATAAAAATGAATAAAAATGAATAAAAATTTTACAAAAATTTATATCTCGACTGTTTGAATATATATTTACGAATCAAGTTCGTAAAAACTATGAAAAAAAATGTTTTCGCAGAAGGGGCGATGACAAAAAATTTTTTTTTTTGAAAAATTTGATTAAATGAACCGTGTTGATATAGTTGAAATGTCTTCTTGCATCGAAATCATTAGGCTTTATATCAAATGCCTTTACGACTCTACCTGGAACATCAGCGTGGGTCGTCACGCGTGTTCCGTGAAAGAAGCAATTATCCATTTTTAATTTCCCTTTGACTTGACATGGGATATGGATACGCGGATAGAAATGAGTGTTTGATCAGTCCGACCTTGCTCGGTCGTTTTGTCGGTTTGCTTTATGGACTTTTTCGAGTTTAGCAACTTCTAGTTTATATATATAAAAACGCACATATGACTATATAGACAAGAGAAAGAAGGGCCTCTCTTTCCTGGAGCCTGCCACACAAATCATATTCTTGCAAGTCTCTCTCTCTTTCTCTCTCTCATTCTCTCTTTAGTTGTAATATTAAGAAACGATGATACTTTTCGACCTTCGCCTAATTTCTTCTCTCCTTCTCTCTTTCTTTTTTTCTTTTTCTTTTCCAAATTTTTTCCAAACAGTTCCTGATGATGTGATGTATACATAATCCATCGGGCCTCCCTCACAAAATGTGTGCCATAATTAAAACAAAAAAAAAAGAAAGAAATAAACGGCCAATTAAACTTGACCGCTGGATTTCTTGTATAGAAAACACCTTCTGGCATATACTAACAAATCTTTCGGTTTTTTGTGAAAAAAAAATTTATATATTTTTAGGTCTCAGTGGTTTCTTTCTTTCTCAAGATTTATTGATTTTGGGAAAGGACTTTTCTCTCGGGTGTATCAAATTGAAAAGCATTTCTTTCTTTTTTTTTATAAGCCGTTATATATCAAGGAATTAGATATTTATGTGATTTTTGGAAAATACTAGTGCAATAAATATGGGGTGCATGTGAATATATACCGTAAGAATTATAAGTTATAGAATATTTATTTGAAAGAATATTATTAGATATATGGAATTTTCATGTGGCTGAACTCTTGAAGTTTTCGAAATTAAATTACAAACTGGATTTTTAGTTGGCTAATTTTACTTACTTAAATTAAAAAAAAAAAAATAATAATAATAATAATAATAATAATAAAAATCAGTCATCCAATATTCTGATATATTAGATCACTGATTTTTTATTATTATTTTTTTTATTATTTATTCTTTATATTTTTATTATTACTTTTTTTTAATAGTTAATAAAATTTAATACAAACCATATAGTTAGACTATAAAATTTCATATACAAAATACAATTAGTTAATATTTATTAAATTATCATAAGTTTGCATAATTTTGCACAAACTGTAGTTTGTACAATTAATTTCATTGTTTATATAATTTATAAAGCTGACAAAAATAACTAATTAATAATAAAAAATAAAAGTAATTGATTCTTATAATAGAAAATAAAATATATTTGACTGTCACAAAAAGTTATAAATTTTTAGTAAATACAATTGATTTTTAGTGAAAATAAACTGTCAGTATTAAAAATAATTGACTGTTAAGGGAAAAAACATAATTTTTAGTAAAAATTAATTAATTTCTAGTAGAAATTAATTAATTGATTATTAATAATAACAAAAAAATAATTATATTGTAGTAAATTATAATTTATTGTTGTAAAAATTTACTGCGTAAAATATAATTAATTTTTGTAAAAAATACTGATTGCTAGTAAAAAATAATTAATTGATAGTAAAAACAATGAATTGCAAGTAAAAAAGAATTATTCTTAGTATAAAATAATATTGACTATTATAGAAGAAAAAATATTTGATTGATAGGATATAGTAAAATATAATTAACATGTTAGTAAGAATAACTGATTTTGGTAAGAAATATTTTATTGTTTTTAAAAAATAATCGATTTTTAGTAAAAAATAATTGGCTATTAGTAGAAAAAGTATTGAATTTTTAGTAAAAATAAATTGTTAATAAAAATGTTTGATTTTTAGTAAAAATAAATTGTTAGTAAAAATAATTGACTGTTAATAAAAAAGGATTAATTATATTGTAGTAAAATATAATTTATTTTTGTAAAAATTACTGATTTTTATTAAAGAATAATCGACTACTAGTAAAAATAATTGATTTTGAGTATAAAAAATAATTGATTTTTAGTAGAAAATATTTGTCTATTAGTAAAAAATAATTGTATGTTGCTAAAAGTTCTTAATGTTTATTAAAACTAACTGATTATTAGTAGATTATTAGTATTTGTTTGATACTAAAAAAATGTTTGACTGATAAGAAAAAAGTATTTGATTGTTAATAAAAAAAAATTATTTTCAGTAAAAAAATAATTAATTCTTACTATAAATGAATTGACTATTATTAAAATAAATAATTGCTGTTTTTCAAAAAATGTTTGATTGTTAATAAAAAATAATTGACTTTCAGTAAAAAAAATAATTGATTTTCAGTAAAAAATAATTTACTATTTGTTAAAAAAAAATAATCGATTTTATTGTAAAATTATTTTATTGTTAATAAGAAATAATGGCTTTTAGTAAAAAATAATTGATTTAATATAATTGGCTGATAACAAAAAATAATTTACTGTTATTATTAAAAAATGAACGATATAAAAAATTAAAGATTAAAAAAAATATTAAATATTAAAAAGAATAGTAAAAAATTAATGAAAATTTATAGTCAAATTTCACTAAACAATTTAGTTAATAAAAATATTATCTATTATTAGCTAATGTTAATTGCAAATGATCTATAAAAATATAAACAATATGAATCAGAACTATTTTATTTATATTAATTCAAATTTATTGCATCACTTCGAGAAAAAGAAATCATTGAAAAACTCTTTAATCTCAATAATGAATATAAAATATCATAAAATTTTCGATGGTACACAACATTTAGCAACAATGTGAATAACAAAAAAAAGAGATTTTAAGGATTTCAATTTTCCATTTAACTTCTGAAACACGATTTACTTAAAATTCAATTGTCGCGTTGAAAATGACAATTGTTCGAACGTTTGTTTGGGGGGCAATAAAACAATCATATTGCCTTAATCCCCGTGTAAAAGCAAATTATTCGCTATAAAAGGAGAGCTTTAAGAAACGTAAAAGATTGTACCGCAAAAAGTTGTTTTCTATAATATAACGAACACGCGAACATTAACAGTATACATATATACATATACCATTTCAGGTGTTCCTTTTTCCGGGTGTTGAAGAAAGATGAAAAAGAATCGTCCTTTTACTCCCTATAATCCCCAATTGACAAAGGTTCAACTTGTCAAAATGGCCAAAAAATAATTTACGATATAGCTAACCGTAAAGTCCTTTAAAGAATAGCCACTTGTAAGCCGATGGATTATTCGCAAATTAAGGGGAAATCCAATTTCGACAATATTTATCATTCCCTTAATCCCATCTTCGAATTTTAACTTCTTATGTACACAATTGTCGCCATCTTGATTTTCTCATATCCCGTTGAGTTAGAATTTTATAATTATGACGATAGGTACGACGAATTATTTTTTGTTTTAACTAATTTATATTTTATTATTTTTATATAATAAAGTAAATGTGAAGATAATAAATTATTATGAAGAAAACTGTCGACTGACTAATATTTATAGGAAGCATTAATATATTCTATAAAAATTATTATAGTTGAAATATTTATTAATTTATTAAAAATAAATTAATATAATTATAATGTAATAATATAATTAGTATAATTTTCCTTATTGAAAATGTTAACTATAATTATAATTTGTATAAAATTGTATAATCTATATAAAAATTGTATATACATGTAGTTAAAAATAACTAATAATAGAGAACATTTTTATTAACTAAATTATTTAGTAAAATTTGACTAATAATTTTTCAGTATAAATCCCTCTTTACTGACAATCACTTTATTCTTTAACTATCAATTAATAATTTTTAATGACCACTTATTTTGTATTAATGTTAGTTATTTTCTTTCATATTAATTAGTTATTTTGTATTATTATTTAATTATTTCTTACTTGGCAATCAGTATTTTTTACAAAAATCAATTATTCTTTATTATAAATAAATGTTTTTTTTGTTAACAGTTAGTTATAATAAAAAAATTATTTTTTACTAAACGTCAATTATTTCCTTCTAGCAATAAAATATTTTTTACTAAAAATCATTCATTTTTACTATCAGTGAATTATTTTTTAACAGGGATAAATTATTTTTTTATTAACAGTCATACAGTCAAATAATATTTCCAACTATAAAAATGAATAACTTTTACTAACAGTCAACTATGTTTTTTTAAAAATCTATTATTTTTCTTACTGATAATCAATTATTTTTTATCAGCAATCAGTATTTACTGATTGCTGATAAATAAATAAATTTTATTTCATACTAAAAATCAATAATTTTTATTAAAATAATTTTTCTTTCAAAAGTCAAATATTTTTTTTTCTAAAAAAGAATCACTTTTTAATGAAAATAAATTATTTTTTACTAGCAATCAGTAATTTTTTACAAAAATCAATAATTTTTGCATTAACAGTCAATTATTTTCACTAACATTTTATTTTTACTGAAAATCAAACATTTTTATTAACAATTTACTTTTATTAACAATCCATTATTTTTTACTATAGCAATCAGCGATTTTTTATAAAAAAAAATTTTTTTTATTATGAGAAAATGATTTTTTCTTTAACAGCAATTATAATAATCAAATTAGTGTTAACTAAAACTACATTATTTTTTTTTACTAAAAATCATTTATTTCCTTCTATCAATAAAATATTTTTTACTAAAAATCAATTGTTTTTTTAACAATCAAATATTTCTTACTGAAAAACATTTTTTTTTCTAAATATAAATTATTTTTTAATATTAGTCAAATATTTTTTACTAAAAATCAAATATTTTTCTATTAACAATTTAATTGTTTTTTCAAAAAATCGTTCTTTTACTATATCAGTCAATAATTTTTTTACTATTATTAGTGGAAAAATATTTCAATTTTTCCACTAATAATCAATTATTTTTAATAAAAATTAATAACTTTTATCAACAGACAATTATTTTTTACTAATAGTCAATTATTTTCTACTAAAAATCAATTACTTTTTATTACTCAAAATCAACTTTTTAATTATCAATCAGTAATATTTTAACAAAAATCAATTATTTTTGCATTAACAGTCAATTTTTTTTACTAACAATTTATTTTTACTAAAAATCAAAAATTTTCATTAACAATTTACTTTTATTAACAGTCCATTATTTTTTACTAGCAATCAGCCATTTTTTATTAACAGTCAATTATAATAATTAAATTAATTTTTACTAAAACTACAATATTTTTTTTACTAAAAGTCATTCATTTTCTTCTATCAATAAAATATTTTTTGCTAAAAATAAATTATTCTTAACTAAAAGTCGATTTTTTCAATAAATTTCGTTCATTTTTACTATCAGACAATTATTTCTTACTATATATTTTATTCTAAAAATCAATTATTTATCTATATTTACAGTCAATTATTTTTTACTAAGAATCAATTGTTTTTTTAATAACAATCAAATATTTCTTACTACAAATCATTTTTTTTACTAAATATAAATTATTTTTTAATATCAATCGAATATTTTTTTACTAAAAATCAAATATTTTTTTACAAATAGTCATTATTTTTCACTATTAAGAAAATATTTTTATTAAAAATAAATCATTTTTTACTAAAAGTTAATTTTTTTTTTAGTAAAAATTATTCATTTTTACCTAGAGTCAATTATTTTTTACTAAAAATTGATATAAGTTTTACTAATCTTTTTCTAAAACTCAGTTATTTTTTACTGAAAGTAAATTATTTTTTAATAGCAATAACTTTATTACTTTATTATTAATAACTTAATTCTTTATTATTATTAAATTATTTTTTTATTACCAAACAGTCAATTATTTTCTACTAAAAATCAATAATTTCTAGTAAAAATTAAGTTATTTTTCTCAAAAATAAAATATTTTTTTACTAAAAATGAATTATTTTTCAGTGACAATAAATCTGTTTTTAATGTCAATCAGTAATTTTTTTACGAAAATCAATTATATTTTTACTATAAATAAATTATTTTTTTATTAACAGAATAAGTAATAATTTATTAAATTAGTTTTTCACTAAAAATTTAAAAAAATTTTATTTACCACTAATCAACTATGTATTTGTTTAAAAATAAATTTTTTTACTAATAGTCAATTATTTTTTACTATTAATTATTTCTTTACCAAAAATCAATAATTATTGATTGTTAATAAAAAAATAAGTAAGTAACAATTGTTACTAACAATTTATTTTTACTAATAATCGAATATTTTTTACTTGCGATTATTTATATTCTATTGACCTTCAATTATTTTTACAAATTGAAAATTTAAAAGATATAGAATAATTTACTGTATTTTTAAGTTATTTAATTAAAAAGTCAAAATTTAAATAAAAATGCATATTAAAAACAAAGATTTTAATTAATATTGAAGTTAATTTATATTATCTATTAATTAAGTATTTACTTAAATGTAAATAACTATTAAATAATAATTATAAGATAATTAATAATAATAATTAAAATTTATATTATTTATTAATTTATTAATTTTACCCAATAATTATTAAATTTTCCCGCGCTTCCAATAAACACCTGTCATTGGATGCACACCTGTCAAATCATACAAAGCAACGTGCCAACAATCGATGTTTATATATCGATTCTAAAACCGGTTTTCGAGATTCGATACTTGAAATGATTCGAGGCGGTTGATGACAGAGAGAAGTGACACACCGTAAATTATATTTCACTTTGCTAATGTGTGTTAAAATAATTACAGTGTGAACCGAGTCAACTCTAAAAAATGTTGGTTTTCTGTGATAATACCAATATGAGACTCGTCGTTCTTTCATTTTTATTGGTAAGTAAATTGATTCATTTTCAACACTAGACATTTTTTTCTATTCAACATCGAATCACATATAGACACAGAAACTGTCATTGCTGTCTAGTGACACGTTTCTACTTTACAGCTGACAATATTGTTTCAAACCTTTTACAATTATAGTCATGCAATACAATAAATATTCATTTACATGACTTAATTAAATATCAATTGTTGGTGTTTATAGAAAGTGACATAACCTATAAACATCGGCATATAACCTCAAAATCAACACAATTTACAATTTTTCATATAGTCTATACTTCCTGCAGTAAACGTCACTTGTGATAATTAACATTTCAATCTTATCTGTGTATGTTTTTTTTATATTAATTTATTAAATGTTTGTTTAAACATTGAAAATTTCCAGCTGTTATGGAAAATATTTCGATGTAAATTTTGTATAATTTAGGAGCAAGCGGACAAAAGTTTGATAAGTCCATTTTTTAAAAAACTTTTACTTTGCATTTTCCAAAAATGATAATTATTTAAATTTCCAAATAAATCACTATTACATTAAGTAGAAAATTGTTAATAAACAATTATATTAATTTAAAAATATTTGTACTCAACCAACAAGATTTAAAATTTTAGTTTTTTTTTAACTAAAGAAATGCCCAAAATAATAAAATTCATTATTTATCATTCACTTTAATTAATAATGAGACTTCTAAGTCCAAAAAAGTATTCTGATATAAATAATTCAGTATATTTTTTTCTATTTTGAAATTAACTTTGGTTATGTGTGAAATTGTATTTGTTTAAATTTCTCAAAATAATTAAAAAATGGACTTATCCACTTTTGGCCGCTTATTCCTCATATGTAAATGAAAAAGTGGATTTAGATTCATTTCGTTTATTAATATTTTTCAAATTTGTTTCTGTTTTTTATTCACTGTCTATTTTATTATTTGTTTATGCATTTTAAAATATTAATTTATTATTTACGTTTAGGTGTCTGTATGGTGCAATGGAGCAAATGGTGGTGCACTAACACTTACAAAAGAGAATTTTGATATGACAATAGGTAAGTGTGTTTTGAAATAAAATTACATTAAATCTATTATTAGATATCTTTTTTACGATAATAATTTTCTATTACATAATAACTATAAAATTACAGTTTTCATGATAATATAATTATTATTCCTGTAATTTGAAAATTTTTATCAATTTTTTTTCAGGGTCATCTTATTTTTAAATTAAATTTACCATTTTTCTTGTTATTTTAATAATGTTTAAAAAAACATTATTGTAATAAAAAGAAAACGTTTTTTTCCATTTTTTGGTTTCGTTTATCATTTTCCGTGTGTTTTATGTTTATTCGTTATTATAAACAAGGAAAAGTTGTTATCTGCTTAATACAAGGTTCGAAACGTATACTCAAATTTTTTTTTACAACACGTTATCTGAGTTTATTTTTAATTAAAAATGATTTCAATATTATGATTGATAATCAAATGATTTTCTTTCTTTTTCAGCTTCAAATGAATTAGTGTTTATAAACTTTTATGCAGATTGGTGCCACTTTAGCAATCTATTGAGTCCCGTTTTTGACGAGGCTGCAGATAAAATAAAAGAAAAATTTTCTCAATTAGGACAAGTAGTTGTAGGTAAAGTCGACTGCGATAAACAAGGTGAGTTAAAAATGTCTTTCTGGCAAATTTAATGAATAGACAAAAAAAATTAATTACCATTGATAAAGGTATCTTATCTTATTCTGTTTGGGAAAAAAAGTTTGTAAAAGCGTAAGAAATTAGTACAAAACATAACATCGAAATTAAAATAACAATCAAATGTGTTATTTTTAGAATTATTTTTGAAAACATTTAAATACGATGTTTTTTATTATTTATATGAGTCATTCCATTATATTTCGACTAAAGTCGTTGCTGACTAATTTTAAAAAATTATAATATTTTGCAGGAATGATGTTAAAGATATTAGGATCACCGAACAAAAAGAATTTTTTAAATATTTTTTATATTTATTGTAAAATAAGCATCTAAAGTATATGAAGTCGTAAAAACTGTCACATTTTCATCTATTAGAAAATATTAAAGAAAACACATAATTTACTATAAAAATGTAAAAAAGTTATAAGAATTTATTAAGAATGAATTGTTTTATTATTATAAATTGATAGAAACAATTATTAATAAGAAATATTAAATAAAAAAGGATTTTAAAGTTCACCTGCCAAATAACCTAATTTTGCAAATTTCATTCACTAAATGTGAGAAAGAGAAATCATTAAATTGAATAAAACCTTATGAAATATAAAGAACCTGTGATTAACTTTTAGTTTTTCTTATCACTTTCTTCCTTTTTTCTTCATAAATGTTAAAAAATAAGCAATTAAAACTGGCACTTTGCTTATTTTCACGATTTTAAAATGCAAATAACTTCTGCCCAGAAAAATGAAAAATTACGAAAATTGGACAATAATTATTTGATCACTAGATACACTCACTGGAAAAAGATTTTCTTTGGTCCCGAAGCTATTTTCCGAATTCATTAACTTTAAACTTTTTACTATTTTTATCAGGTTAATACATGTGTTTTTTAAAGGACGAAGTTAGCTCTTCTTGTTTAATCGTTTTGAACCAACTTCAGTTTTAAAAAAATCACATGTATTAACCTGATAGAAATAGTGAAAAGTTTAAAATTAATTATTTCGGAAAATAGCTTCGGGACCAAAGAAAATCTTTTTCCAGTGAGTGTATTTAGTGATCAAATAATTATTGTCCAATTTTCGTAATTTTTCATTTTTCTGGGCAGAAGTTATTTGCATTTTAAAATCGTGAAAATAAGCAAAGTGCCAGTTTTAATTGCTTATTTTTTAACATTTATGAAGAAAAAAGGAAGAAAGTGATAAGAAAAACTAAAAGTTAATCACAGGTTCTTTATATTTCATAAGGTTTTATTCAATTTAATGATTTCTCTTTCTCACATTTAGTGAATGAAATTTGCAAAATTAGGTTATTTGGCAGGTGAACTTTAAAATCCTTTTTTATTTAATATTTCTTATTAATAATTGTTTCTATCAATTTATAATAATAAAACAATTCATTCTTAATAAATTCTTATAACTTTTTTACATTTTTATAGTAAATTATGTGTTTTCTTTAATATTTTCTAATAGATGAAAATGTGACAGTTTTTACGACTTCATATACTTTAGATGCTTATTTTACAATAAATATAAAAAATATTTAAAAAATTCTTTTTGTTCGGTGATCCTAATATCTTTAACATCATTCCTGCAAAATATTATAATTTTTTAAAATTAGTCAGCAACGACTTTAGTCGAAATATAATGGAATGACTCATATTAAATGTAATGTAAAATTTTCAGATACGATAGCGTCTAGGTTTCAAATCACCAAGTATCCAACGTTAAAATTAGTAAGAAATGGCCAACCGGTGAAAAGAGAATACAGAGGTCAACGTTCAGCGCAAGCATTTCTTGATTTTATTACCAAACAATTGGAAGATCCAATCAAAGAATTTTATGATGTAAAGGATTTAAGTGATCTTGATGATAAAAAGAGAATGCTGATTGGTTATTTCCCTAGAAAAGATATTCCTCAATATGAAATCTATCGACGAGTCGCTACAAATCTCAAAGATGACTGCCACTTCCACGTTGGCTTTGGGTAAAAATTTTAATTATTTATTATTTCAGGGTTGCCACAAGTCAGGGAATTCAGGGAAAAGTCAGGGATTTTTATTAAGAGGACTGGAAAAAATTTAATTTTTAGAATTCATAAGAAAATTTGGAATTTTTGTGTCTTGTTTGCTTCGTAAACTATAAAATTACCACAAATTCTTTAAAAAAAACTTAAATTTTTTCTATTTCTAATAATAATTTCTTTTTAAATAACTTAATTCTTCAAGAACTATGATAAAATTATTACTTGCAAATCATAGTTTGAATCAAAAGTTTCAATTTGAAATTTTATAAAATTTCAATTTTGAATGAATTTAATTAGAAACCCTAAAGAACTTAAATTTTTGAAAAATTTTAATAATTCAAATTCATCAAAAATTAGTTAAATTTTTTAATGTATATTTAATTAAATATTAAAAACAGTGAATTTATAGAACAATTTTAGGTAAAAACAATTCAAAAATTTGAATTTTGGAGAAGTTACAAATGGTTTCAGAAATTCAAAAATTTTGATAAATTCCTTTGTAAGAATTCAATTACATTCAAAATTTTTTTTAAATGTTCTTAGCAAGAAGTAAATTATTTTTATAACTGTATTTTAATTCTGACCCAAAATTCAATTATTTTCAATAAATTTGATAAAATCCTTTTCAATAATTCAATTATTTAAAAAAAATTTGATAAAATCCTTTTCAATAATTCAATTCTTACAAATAATAATAAAATTCTTCTCAGGAATTCAATTATTTTCATAAATAATTAAATTCTTTTTAGCAATTCAATTATTTTCGAAAATTTTAATAAAATTCAGAGCAAGAATTTTATTATTTTCATAAATAGCAAAATTCTGCTCAGGAATTCAATTATTTTCAATAAATTTGATAAAATAATTCTAGAAGATTAAATATTTCAAGTAATAATAAAATTGTGTTCAGCAATTCAATTATTTTCAGAAGTAAAAAATTACTTCTCCGAAATTCAATTATTTTCAAAAATTTTTCTAAATTCAATGATTTTCAATATCTTCCATTTTAATAAAATTTTCCAAAAGAATTCAAATATTTAAGGAAAATTTTGATAAAATTCTACGCAAACATTTAATTATTTTCATAATTAATAAAAATTTCACAGGAATTAAATTTTTTAAAAATTTGTTGATAAAATTCTTTATGAAAATTCAATTTTAAGAAACATTCAGTTAGTCAATAAATTATTTATTTTTTTATTCAAATAATTGAATTGAATACAATTGAAAAATTTTCGTCAAGATTTTATAAATAACAGATTTCTTCATAAAATTTTAATTCTATTCAAAAATTTTAATACAGTTTTTAGCAAAATTTCAATTATTTTATTTATAATTTTCTAAAAGAACTTAATTATTAGAACAAAATTTTGATAAAATTATACGTACAAGCATTTAATTATTTTTATAAATAATAAGAATTTCACAGGAATTCAATTATTTTCAAATTTTTTATAAATTTCTTCGCAATAATTTAATTATTTTCATAAATAATAAAATAATTTATCGAGGAATTTCAATTATTTTAAATTCAATTTTAATCAAATTCTTCGAAAAATGTATCGTTATTTTTAAGAATTTTATTATAATTCGTCGAAAGAATTCAATTATTTAAAAGTTATTTGATAACATTCTTTGAGAATTTAATTTTTAAAAAAATTAAATTATTTATTTTTGTATTCCAATAATTGAATTCTCGTAGAATTTTCAAAATAAAAATTGATTTAAAATTGACTTTCAGTTAAAATTTTTGATAATAATTGAATATTAAAAGCATTACAGCGTTAGTTTTTAGAAATAATGGAGTTTTAAAAAGGTTTCAAATTAAAATCTTTGAATATCTGAATTTTATCTACGTTTAACTATAAAAATGTGTAGAATTAATTTTTTTGAAAATGTTTAATCGGATTTTTTAAAAATTATTTGAAGTTTTTATTTTCTAAAATCTATTTAATTGAAGAATTTTTCGAATAATCGAAATTTCACATAAAATTGAATTCTAAACAAATAGATTTAAAAATTCTTAAAGAACTTTTTCAAAAATTATTAAAAAGAATTGTTTTAAAGAAGAATTTTAGTTCAAAATTGTAGAAAATAATAATTGAATTGAAATAATAAGAATAAGTTTGCAGAAATTACAGTAACAATATTACAATTAAAGAAATTCGTAAATAAATATAGTAAAACATTTTTTTGAGTAAAATTATTTTTTGAGTGAATCAGAATATTCTTTAGGGTCAGGGAAAAAGTCAAAATATTTTCTGGAAAACAGGGAAAAGTCAGGGGAAATCAAAATTAAATTTTTGTGGCAATCCTATATTTAATTTCTATCGTATTTAACTTAATTCTTTTTAAATTAAAAAAAACTGTGTTGATAGAAATGTACAAAATACAATTAGTTGTATTTTGTAATTTTCCAAATCAATAATAATATGATGAAATATTTTTGTTTAACAAGCATTTGCTCCAATGAAAAGTGTGATTTAGGACAAGTCTTTTTACATTTGTGAGTAGTTATTTAAAAAAAACTGCACTGTAGCTTCTGCACACACATAATGTTGACAATTTGATCTTTTGAAATTACACCAAAATTCATATTCTCTGGTTTTGGAGTGTTAAACACTTTTCATAAATTACACGTCTTTAATGTTTGTTTCTAAATTTAGCTTTTGCTAAATGTTGTTAACAAAAATTGTTTCATGTTAATCTATGTGTGTAAAGTTCTCAACATTTATGATCAAGGATTGAAAGAAAAAAATACTTTCCCTGCCGAAAACAATACAAATTTTTTTACAAATATTTATATTTTCTTATTACTAATTAAGAAGTTATGCAAAATATTTTTATACAAAACTTTATAATTTCAATAAAATCAACGAGAGGAAATAATATTTTTCTATCTAAATTTTGATATATTTTTGTATAAAAAAATTTTTTGCACAGTTTTTTCATCCAAAATTTAAAAACAAAAATTTTCTTGATTTTGTCATGGAAAATATTTTTTCTCTTTCAATCGTTGATCATAAAGATTTAGAACTTCACTGATGTTTTAATTTTAGAAATTTATGTTTATTTTTTAATTTTTATAATGCAAAGAAAAGTTTTCAGTTTTATGTGACTAATAAAAGAATGTAGACCTCGGATAGAAAAAAAAAATTTTTTATGCAGAAAACAATAACACACTTTGTTTACAAATTTTTCATTTTTAAGTTTCCGATCAAGAAACATTGTAAAAATTATAAACGTTGTGAACTTTGCTGACGTTTATTTTCGAAAAATTACTTTAAAATATTTTCAAAAAACTATTATTATTTATAATTTTTTTATTTGAATTTTTTAAATTTCAATTGTTTTGAAATTAAAGTAAATTACTTTTTTTAGAGAATTCACTGTTTTAGAATTATTGTTAAAATCTTGGAGCAAACAAAATTTTCAGAATGTTTATTTAAAAACCTTTGTAAAATTAACTAGTTTGGAAAATTATCCAAAATTTTTTCAAGATATTCAAATTTTTTTTGAAATTTATAAAAATTTAATCCCTATGAATAAATAAGTATTTTATTTATTTTACAAAATTATTGAAGTTTCAAATAATTTAGAAATCAGGAAAATACAAAATAACAGTTTTGTAGAAACACTGAATAAAATAAACGACTTTTTCGACTTTTTTGTATCTTTTTATCGAGCGAAGTAACTTTTTTTACGCCTTACAGTCGATCCGAGGTCTGCGAATTAAGTTAAATAAAAATTTAATTTAATATCAAGAAATTTCTAAAATATTTTATTTTTGTAATTAGAGAGGCGAGCCAAGCCATGCATCCACCATCCGAACCAATCATTGTCTTCCGCTCGGATAAAGCTCTTTCAAATGACGATGATGAGATTTTCAAAGGCAATTTAAATAGTTTTGACGAACTTCATATTTGGGCTCAACAAAAATGCGTGCCTCTCGTCAGAGAAATCACTTTTGAAAATGCCGAGGAATTAACGGAAGAGGGACTACCGTTTTTAATTCTTTTCCATGCGCCCGATGATCATGAAAGTATTAAAGAGTACAAAGATACCATTGCAAATACAATGACGACCGAGAAACGTAAGTAGAAATAAGTTTTTGAATTTTTGTTTTCTTAAAGTTCTGAACGTTCTGATTTTTTTTTCTTTTGAATCAAACGAGTTTTCTCTGTTTCAAATTTAAATATTTATAAAAATTTACTAAAAGAAGGAGAAAATAATGAATTGAGCAGTACAATGTTTAATTTAGCTTTTTTCATGTTTAATTCATTAATTTGATCAATTTAATTAAATTTTACTTGGGTACTTAGTTAAGAATTATTTTTAATAAAATACAAATTAAATGCAGTAAAAATTTGTTTATTAGAACTTTCGAAACTTTAGAAAGATAATTTTTTTTTCAATTCTATTCATAGATTTCTTTTTACGATTACTAACTTTATTAATTAAATATTCATTCAAATTTACCTAAGTAAAGTTTACAACTTTATGATCCAACGATTGGAAGAAAAAAATATTTTGATTCTAAAACAATATTTTTTGTTTACAAATTTTTATTTTTCGATCGCTGATGAAGAAATATTTTTTTACAAAAAAGTTTTTAGCTAAAAATTTGAATACAAAAATATTTTCTGTATTAAATCGTTGATTGTAAATGTAAACTTCACCAAGTTTTGAATTTATAAAATACAGGCCTTGAATAATTTCGACTTTTTTGTCTTTGTTCGACTTATTTTCAAAAACTGCGACTTTTTTTTACTTTTCTTCCAAATATTGCAGAAAATATCACATTTTTAGAATAAAATGCAACTTATTTCGATTTTTATAGTGTGAAAAATAATTATAGATAAATCTTTCAAAAATTAATTTCGAATAATTTTAAAAATAATTAAATTTTAAAAATATTAATACATTTTTGAAGAATTGAAATTTTGTAAAATTAAATTGAAAATACTTGATTTTTTGAAGTATATTTTACTACAATTTTTGAAAATCAACTTTTGAGGAAGTTTCATTGCAAATTTTGAAAATAATTGAATTCACAAAAATTTTAGTAAAAAATCTTCAAGAGTAAATTTTCGAAAAATTATATTACAATATTTTTAAAAAACTAATTTTTGGAATTATTTTAACATATTTTTAAGATTCAATTATTTTCTTCAAATAAAGTAAATTAAATTAAATTCAATTTTTCAGTTATGTATACCTAATTGAAAAACTACTATCTAGTTCGAAAATTATTTTTTAATAGTTAAAGAAAATTAATTTTAAGAATTTTTTTAATAATTTTTTAAAAAATAACCTTTATAATCTTTTTTAAAAATAATCCTAATATCTTAAAAAAATAACATTGACATTTACAATTATTATAAAAAATTCAATTTTCGTACAAATAATTAAATTCTCAAAATTCGGAAAATTATTAAAAATAATTGATTTAGTAAAGAAATTTAGTTAAAATTTGTAGAAAATAATTTAATTTTGCAAGGTTTGTATTTGTAATTTTTGGAAATTATTAAATTTCAGAAGGTTTTAAATTGAAATTTTTTAAATTTTATTTCTAGTGGAAAAAGAAATAAGTATTTAAATATTTATTTAACAAAATTATTGAAGTTTTGAATAATTGGATCTATTTTTAATCGAATAGAGCGATTTTTTTGCGCCTTAAAGTCGATTCGAGGCCTGAAAATAGAATTTAAATTTTTAATTTACCATTTTTTTATTTTAACAATTTAATTTTAATTTATTTAATTTATTTGATAATTTAATTTTAATATAATTTTTTGACTTTACCACTCGGTAGTCTTAATAATAAATAAATCTTTGAGATTATCTCCTAGACAAATTTTACTCGGTATGATCGTTAATCTCAAAGTTTCATTTATAAATTCATTTAATTTATTTGTCAATTTAATTTACAAACAATTGATTAACAGAATAATTGTTAAATTCTTTAAATAACTATTATACATTATTATAAACATTACAATGTTTAAAATTATCTCAATAAAAATAATAAAAAAAATTTTCGTTTTCAGAGAACGTGAATTTTTTGACCGCCGACGGTATTAAATTCGCACATCCTCTACATCACTTGGGAAAATCAAAAGATGATTTGCCACTAATTGCAATTGACAGTTTCAAGCACATGTACTTGTTTTCGAATTTCAAGGACATGCGCATTCCCGGCAAATTGAAAACATTCCTCGATGATTTATATTCGGGTAAATTGCATCGTGAATTCCATTATGGTCCAGATCCAGAACTCGATCCAATGCAATTGCTCGCCGATCAGGGAAAGGTTCCAACAACGCCACCCGAGTCGACATTCAAAAAATTAGCGCCAAGTAAAAATAGATACACATTACTTCGAGATGAACTGTAAATTGAAAAGAAGAAGAAAAACAAAAAATGCTGCAGAGAAAAAGAAAACAAAATGAAAGAAAATCAATTTAAATGTCAGGAATGTTTAATTCTTTTTTTTAAACTTGCTGATGCCTTTTTGATGAAAGAAAAACAAAAAGTTAGAGATAAGTCTTTTTTTCAATTGTGAATCGAGAAGAAAGGAGTACTATTCACGATTGATTAATATTTAATTAATTGAGAAGGTTTATTTTCACCCCCCTTTAATAATTGAGAAGGGAATTAATTAATCGTGATTGGTAAAATTTTATTTATATATACATAGATATATATATTTTCAATGCCAGTGTTTTCGATTCTTTTGGATCGCAGTGATGAAAACTAATATGGAATTTTAGGCGGATATATTATTGTCCCCTTTTTATAAAGCATGTGTCACGGTCCATCGAGTGTCGATTTTTTTATATATATTAATAAGCAAACTCGACACAATGTATAAAGGTATAAATTATAAATTATAAATTGTAAAAAAAAACAAATAATTAGTTTGTCCTAGTGCCTCGTTTTAGAGCCGTTTGACTAAAGGTGAATGAATCGAGAAGAAAGAATATTTTCTTTTTAATCGTAATTTATTATCCCTTTTTAATTAGCTTACATAATATATATCTATATTTGTAACGCAAATTCCACTTATCCAAGAAACTCTGCCAAATTTTTTTTGAAACTTTTCAAAAAAATTTTCAATTATTATTCAATTAAATTTTTTATATGCAATTAAAATAATTTTTCATAATTGATAATTTATTACTGAAGAAAAGAAATTTTATTCGAAGAAATATATTTTTTTAATAGTTTAAAAAAAATATTTTCTTCGTAGGAATTTTTTTTACAAAACATCATTTCAAGAAAAAAAAAGAATGAATATTTTCATCGTTATTATTGTTATTGATTAATTTAAATATTGTTTACGGAATTTTTTTACTGTTGTAAATTTTAAGCTCAACTTTTAATGAAAGAATTACTTTTGTATTCAGTTGAGGAGCAAAATTGAAGTAAATTTTCTCTCGTCAATTTTCTTAGAATATATTTTTTCTAAAATTTTTCTAAAAAAGTTCTTTTTTGCAATTCTACGCTCCTTGATTTTAAAACAAGAGTTAGTTGTAATTTTTCTTATACGATAAATAGTAGGGATTTTAATATAAAGAAAAAAAACTTGTAATATTAATAAATAATATAAGAATAATAATAATAATAATAATAATTTTTAAATTCAAGCACAATATGAATGCATTTTTGTGAATAAACACTAGTTGAGAATTTTTCTTTGGTTTTTGGAAAATTATCTTCAAATAGAAAATTATTACAAAGTGTGTTGTGTGCAAGTAATTTTTGAAGTGATAGGGTGAGGGTAATTGTTTTATTTCTCAGGGGGTGTGTTTTATAGAGACCATTCCATTGATAGCATTATTAGAATCTAAAAATAAAAAAAGAACTTGCGATCGATGTATTGGTACTCGTGAAAAAAAACTATTGTATGCGTGAACGATGGTATTATATTTATGTTAATAAAGACTTTCTAAGTCAGTGATTCATACGAAAATTTTGCTTCTATTTTTTTCATCGAAAGTCCTCGACGAAGAATGATTAATAAGAATAATAGTAATAATAACAATAATTATAATAATAATAATAATAAGTATAAAAGTAGTATTAATAATAATATAGTAATAATAATTACTATTACCTCAGGTAATCAAAATTTTGTTACTATATATAAATATATGAATAAAATTTTTTCGAAAGTGAATCACGACATTGTTTCGAATGTTTCAGGAAGGTGATTTTTCAATGAAATAGAAGAAATTTACAACCCACGGAGAAATTAGAATAGAATGAGTTAATTAGATGCACATGAGATAATAAAGAAGACTAGGGAGTTAAAAAAAAGGAAGTAGCAGGAGAAACTAGACGATCCCTTTTGATTGAGAAACCTCTTCGAGATTCAATGTTCCACTGTTTGGATTAGAATAATTTGCGGATGCGTGACTTAGTATCGTTTAGATCTCATTTTTATTATGCAATTCGATTGTACAGGATCAATCTTCAACACAAAAGAAAGACAGAGGTAACGCTGAAAATTATTCATTAAATAAGTCACTAGGTTTTGTTTCTGTGAAATTTTTTTTCCATATTTTCATTATTATTTTCGTTTCTTACTTTCGTTAAAATTATTAAACTATTGAATATTTTTCTCATTTTTACAGATTTTTGTAAAATATTTAAATTTGTTGATATTTTAATAATTCTTTTTTTTCTAAAAAAATATTTTTCTCCTTTTTACAAAAATTACTTATTTTAATAATTGAAAAACAAATTTTTAAAGCCATGAAAAAATGAGAAACTAACTTTGCTTATTTTAATTTTATTTACAGAACATTGTTTTTTATAATTTAAAAAATTATTCTTAACTAAATAAATTTTTAATTACAATATTATTTCGTTTTCTTGCAAAAAGTAAACTATTAAATATTTTCCTCATTTTTTTTTTTGCACAAATTGATAAACTGTTTAAATTAATTAATAATTTTTTGTTCCTAAAGTTTCCAATGTTCAAATAAACGACTATATTTTAATTTTTTTCTTTAACAAAAATTTTATTTATTAAAAATTGTTTTTTATATTAAGCACATCATTTTTGACTAAATAAATATTCCATTACAAAATTTGTCATTTTAATTTAGTAATTTTTTTAAATATTGGGACAGAAAAAAATATTTCGTTCACTTAAACGTCCAAAATTTTTGGCAAATATTATTTTTTTCCAACAAATATTTTTATTTAAAGAAATGTTCAATTACAATATTTTTAATTCTAGTCTAGTAATATTTTTAAATATTGGAGCAAAACAACGATATTTGTATTTCTTCTTTGAATTTTAGTTTTATTCACAAAATATTGTTTTTTAAGATTAAAAAAAAATTTTGTTTAACTTCATAAATGTTCGATTACAATACTTTTTTATTTTGATCTAGTAATTTTTTTTAAAAATATACAATATTTTTAAAAATTACATTTTTTGTAAACAAAATTAAAATTAAAAGAAATAATACAAAAAATCGTCATTTATTCAAGCGTTCGACTCAACATTATTAACCAATTAAAATAGTTTATTAATGTGTGCAAAAAAGAGAAAATTTTTGTTTGAAAAACAAATTAAAAATTAGTAACCAATTTAAATAATAAAGGTATTTAATAATTTGATAATTTTTGACAAAAGAAGAAAAATATTTTTTGGATAAAAAAACAAAAAGGAAAAAAAAGAAATAAAACCAAACATTATACTTCGCAATAGTTTTGATCGTTCAAATCAACGAAATAATTTTTTGTGTCCCAATATTTTAAAAAATTACTAGAATAAAATAAATAAATTAACACTTAGGTATTACAAAAAATATTTTGATAATAAAATTGAAATTAGTAAAAGTAGCAATAAAAAAATCGTCATTTATTCGAACGTTCGACAAAACATTAGTAACCAACTAAAATACTTTAGGAATTTTTTTTTATTATTAAAAAAATTATTTTTAACTAAATAAATTTTCAAGCAATTTTTTTAACTTTAGTAATTTTCAAGTTATTGGAGTACAAAAAATGTTTCGTTCATTTGAACGTTAAACATTTTTAGAAAATATAATTTTTTACTTTTTTATTCTAATTTACTTTTATTTTTCAATCTAAAAAATTTTTCTTATTTTTACAAAAATTATTCAGTTTACAAATTTTTGTCATTTTTTGCACATAGTAACAAACTATTTAAATTGGTTAATTTAACGTTTTTTTTTTAAACAAAATTTTTCTCATTTTTGCAAAAAGGATTAAACTATTAAATATTTTCTGAATTTTTGCCCCAATTAATAAACTATTTAAATTAATTAATAATTTTATGCCCCTAAAGTTTTGAACGTTTAAATGAACAACGATATTTTGATGACTTGTTCTAATTTGAATTTTATTCACAATTTATTGTTTTTTATAAATAAAAAAATTATGTTTAACTAAATAAATGTCAAATAGCAATATATTTTTCATTTTTAGTAATTTAAAAAAATATTCGAGTACCAAAAAATATTTTGTTTATTTAAACTTTCAAAACATTTGAAAAGCTTTAAAACTTTTTTTTTAATTCGTTAATTTTCTTTTACTTTTTTTCCAACAAATATTTTTCTCTCTTTTGCAAAAATTATGGAACTATTAAATATTTCTCTCCTTTTTTTTGCACATGTTAATAAACTATTTAAAGTAGTTAATAATTTTCGTAAAAAATGGAAATAAATCGGAAAAAATGTTGTAATGTACAAAGGAAAAAGTATTTATTTATTTTTTTTACTTTGAAAAAAATTGATGACTGTCATGACAAATCTATATATTTATGTTTACTATATATAGTATTTCAGAAACTTTTGTGTAATAAGAGAGATGTGTAGGTTGGTGACCTTTCACTGTACTCTTGCAAAGAGGCTATAATGCCAAGGATGATACCAGAGAATACGTATATTTTCTTTTCAAAACATTTATTTCATTTACTTATTGATATTATCGTTTTATCGTAAACATCAATTTGTATTAAATTCCAATTCATGCAAAAGCTATTGTTTTGGAATTTAAAAGATTTCACATTTTTTTCATTCAAAAAGAAATTTAAAGAGCATTTTTGTTTTAATTTCGAAATTTTACTTTATTTTTAGCACAATAATAATTATTATTTTTATAATAATAATAAAAATAATAATTATTATTATTATTGTCAAATTAATTTTACGAGGCCTTTAAACGGATTTATTTAAAATTATTTGAATATTAATAATTTAATAATTGTCACACAAAAAATAATTTATTTTTTGTGTGACATTGGTGTGACAATAATTGTGAGAATTCTGACGGACAATTTTTCCAATCTTCGATAAATTTGATCGTAACACTCGAAGGATATTCTGTAAAGAATAAAATTCCTTGAACTGATTGAGAAAAAAATAGATAATAACGCTCTAGATTCATCGAGAAATTTGCAATCTGATATTCCTTTTAGAAAATAATAATAGGATTTTGATTGTTTGTATTGAAAGACAAGTATAAACTGTTTTAATCGTTTATTGCAATATTCAAAGAAGTTTGGAATTTAAAATGAAATATATTATTTATTCCTTTCACATATGCGGAATTCTTGACGTTCAAGTGTCATTGAACTGTCAGTTACTATTTTATTATGTTGACAATAGCACGTGCATGCGTGAATTTTATTTTGAATGGGGTGAATTTTTAAAGGGAATCGAAATTTAAAAGTATTTATACAAAACAGGGAAGGAGGTGAATCGTCCTCTACATCCTAAACTTATCCTTTTCACTTTCACTTTACTCATCTCATCGACTAAAGGTTCTCTGAATCTCCTGCCCACTCTTCAGTTTTGAACTGCTCTTATATCGTGAACTTGATTTTTCCTCGACACTCATTATCATGCACCGATTTTTCATTTTCTGCCTCATGTGCCCTGTGATTTTAACTCATGGATTTGCGCGGGAAACTTTTGTGAGTACATCGGAAAATTTATTTTTAATTCAAAAATTTTCATTATTTCAGGGTTGCTACAGGGATTTTTATTAAAAGTACTGGAAAAAAATTAAATAGTTAGAATTTATAAGAAAATTCTGAATTTTCGTGTCTTTTTTGTTTGACACATAAACTATGAAATTACCACGAATTCTAATATAAAACCTTTAATTTTTTCTATTTCTGACAATAATTTCTTTTTAAATAACTTAATTCTTCAAGAAGTATCATAAAATTCTTACTTGGAAATTAATTAAATTAATTGAATTTTAAAAGAGTTGCGTTTATAATTTCCATAAATAGATCAACTTCAAATGGGTTTAAGTTTATATTTTATCTCAATTTTGAATGAATTTAATTAAAAATTTTAAAGAACTTAGATTTTTGAAAAATTTTAATTATTCAAATTCTTCTGAATTTAATTAAAGCTTTTAATATTATTTAATTAATTATTAAAAATAATGGATTTATAGAAGAAATTTATTAAAAAAAACACTTAAAAAAATTTAATTCTGGAGAAGTTGCAAATAATTGCAGAAATTCAATTATTTTCCAAATTTTTTATAAAATTCTTTACAAGAATTCAATTATATTCAAAAAATTTTAAAATGTTCTTAGCAGAAAGTAAATTATTTTTATAACTATTTTAATTCTGCTCCGAAATTCAATTATTTTCAATCAATTTAATAAAATCTTTTTGAATAATTCAATTATTCCAACCAATAATAAAATTCTGATCAGAATTTCAATTATTTACATTAAATAATTAAATTCTTCTTAGAAAATCAATTATTTTCGAAAATTTTAACAAAGCTCAGAGCAAAAATTTTATTATTTTCATAAATAACAAAATCCTTCTCAGCAATTCAATTATTTTCAATAAATTTGATAAAATCATTCCAGAGAATTCAGTATTTTAATTAATAATAAAATTGTGTTTAGAAATACAATTATTTTCAGAAGTAATAAAATTCTTCTCAACAATTCAATATTATGTTCAAAAATTTTTAAAAGTTCTAGTCAAAAATTTCAATTATTTTTATAAATAATAAAATTTTTCTCCGAAATTTAATTATTTTCAAAAATTTGAATAAAATTCTGGTCAAAATTTCAATTATCTTTATAAATAATAAAATTCTTCTTCGGAATTCAATTATTTCCAATCAATTTGATAAAATCTTTTTGAATAATTCAATTATTTCAACCAATAATAAAATTCTGATCAGAAATTCAATTATTTTCAAAAATAATTAAATTCTTCTTAGAAAATCAATGATTTTCGAAAATTTTAATAAAGTTCAGAGTCAGAATTTTATTATTTTCATAAATAACAAAATCCTGCTCAGGAATTCAATTATTTTCACAAAATTTGATAAAATCATTCCAGAGAATTCAATATTTGAATTAATAATAAAATTTTGTTTAGAAATTCAATTATTTTCAGAAGTAATAAAATTCTTCGCAAAAATTCAATATTATGTTCACAAATTTTTCTCAATTCAATGATTTCCAATATCTTCTATTTTAATAAAGTTTTACAAAAGAATTCAATTATTTAAGAAAAATTTTGATGAAATTCTACGGAAAACATTTAATTATTTTCATAATTAATAAAAATTTCACTGGAATTCAATTATTTACACAGTTTTTTTATAAATTTCGTCGCAATAATTCAATTATTTCAAATAATAATAAAATTCTGCTCAGAAATTTAATTATTTTCAATAAATTTGATAAAATAATTCTAGAGAATTCAATTATTTCAAATAATAATAAAATTTTGCTCAGGAATTCAATTATTTTCATAAATAATTTAATTCTTTACTGAAATTCAATTATTTTCGAAAATTTTAATAAAGTTCAGAGCAAGAATTTTATTATTTTATAAATAACAAAATTCTTCTCAGGAATTCAATTATTTTCAATAAATTTGATAAAATAATTCTAGAGAATTCAATTATTTTCAAAAATAATCAGATTTTTACATGGATTCAATTATTCTGATAAATAATAAAATTCTTTTTAGAAATTCAATTATTTTCATAAATAATAAAACTCATTGTAGAAGTTCAATTATTTTTAATATAATTTTAATCGAATTTCTCGAAAAATGTATTTATTTTGAAAAATTTTATTATAATTCGTCGAAATAATTCAATTTTTAAAAATAATTTGATAAAATTCTTTATGAGAACAGGAGAAAATGGAATTTCAGTTAAAATTTTAGATAATAATTGAATATTAAAAACATTATATCGTTAATTTTTAGAAATAATTGAATTTTGAAAAGGTTTTAAATTAAAATCTTTGAAAATCTGAATTTTCCCTACATTTAACTGTAAAAAATCTGTCGAATTAATTTTTTTGAAAATGTTTAATTAGATTTTTTTCAAATTATTTGAAGTTTTTATTTTCTAATATGTATTTAACTGAAGAATTTCCGAATAATCGAAATTTCGAAAAATTGAATATTGTAAACAAATTAATTTGAAAATCTCAAAGAATTTTTTCAAAAATTATTAAGAATAATTGATTTAAAGAAGAATTTCGGTTAAAATTCTGGAAATTAATAATTAAATTAAAATGATGAAAATAGTTTTGAAGAAGTTACAATAACAATATTCTTATAATTTAGAATAATTATTTTATCACTCGATCATCTATAATTTATTATTAAAAAACATGAAGAAATCAATCACTCCGAGTCGAAGACTCGGAGGGATCGATTTGTTCATGTTTTAAAATAATAGTCTTAAAAGTTGTTGAATTTGAAATTTTTTTAAATCTTAATTCCTGGGGAAAAAGAATAATGATTAAATTTTAGGATTAGGGAAATAGTCAAAAATTTTGTCTGGAAATCAGGGAAAAGTCAAGGAAAAACAAAATTAAATTTCTGTACCAACCCTGATTATTTTTTAATAAAACTATTTTTTAATTTAAAAGACATTTTTGGCCAAAAATATCTTCTAAATTAAAAAATAAATCCAAAAACTTATTCTTTTATAAAAAATATTTTTTAATTGTATCACATCTTTTTTAAATCTCTTTTCTTTTTCCTGCAGAACACAATGCCACCGCCGGTAGTGACAAATTTCACGTGTCGTGGTCGAGAAATGGGCTTCTACGCAGACTTGGAAATGAATTGTCGAGTTTATCATAATTGTGACGATCATGGAAATAAATTCACCTACTATTGTCCAATAGACACGGCATTTCGTCAGGAGGCAATGGTTTGCGATCACGCTCATTTAGTTAAATGTCAAAGTGTCGAAGATAATCCGCCCGACAAGAGTGACGAACATTCTCGACAATCGAATGCGGACAGAAAATTTGCCGGTTTCTCTCGTTCTTTTCGCATTGGACAAGATAATAATAATACGCCTGTGAATTCAGTGAAAAACAAAAATCCCACATTTGTCCTAAGTTCTAGTGTCTTTCTACGAAATCGAAGTGATACATTGAAAAAATTATCGACTACCTATCAGAATAATGATTTTAGTTTCACGACAAAATCGCCAAATTTCATCAAAAAGGATTTCACTACGATGACGACAACGTCGACGACGACGACAATTCGTCCGTTTAATCGTAATTCGAATTTTGATTTTCTTCAAGCACCGCCGAAAAGTACTGTGAAACCAATGGAAAATCGGAATTTTTTCATCAATCGTCAGGATGTGTTTCCCAAGTCAAAAAGTCGACCTCTAATGTTCCTCGAACCGCCTCCGTTTGACGGGGGAAAACCCGTGGAATTAACGACAAAAAAGCCGACGATTAATTTTGCGAATAATAATTATCCCTATATGGAGACATTACGATCAATTCAACGTGAATCGAGAAAGGAGAATTCATTTTCAGCGACAACGACTAGACGATCAATTACCACGAAATCGATACCGAAAACTGTGACGGAAATTCCGTTTACTATATTCACGGCATCGTTGAAACCATTGGTACCCAATGAAGTGGAGTATGATCCTTACTATCCGAAATTTCCTACGTCCACGGAAATTCATTATACACTGAAAGAGCCGAGTCGTAATTTCAAACCATTAAAATTGGCAACGAGGAAACCGCCAACGGATTTACATTTGAGAATACCTTCTGTGCTGCCCGATTTGAATAGTTTGGAAGACTTGGTGGATCGAAGGAAGATTTTCTATATTCCAAAATCGAGATCGAATTGAAAGTTTTTATTCTGTTTATATATTTGTTAAATATTTAGTAAAATATAGTCTCACTGAAAACGGAAGTAATTTTGAAATAGTGTTTTTTTGGAATACCGCACAAACTCTTCTTAATTTCCTGATAATTTTCTATCGGGGTTGCCACAGGTCTAGGAAATCAGGGAAAAATTAGGAAAATTTATTAAAAGTACTGGAAAAATATCAAATTTCAAAACTTCCAGAATTACTTTTTTAAAGATATTAATTGCAATTACTTTTTTAAAGTTATTAATTCTAATTGTGGTGTTCGATTTATTATTGTTATGCAAATTACAAAATTTTTTATTTTCAAATATAAATTTTTTAAATAATTTCATAATCAAAACTTAAAAAAATTCACTTATTAAGTACAACATTAATTATTATTACTGTTCATATTTTCAGAAATTTTAATAAAATTATACGAAACAATTCAATTATTTTCTAAAATTTTAATAAATCCTTCTAAACAGTTTAATTATTTTTTTAAATAGTAAAATCTTTACAAAAATTTAATTATTTTCAAATTAATTTTAATTAAATTCCTCCAAAGAATTCAATTTTTTAAAAAAAATTTTAACACATTTCGAAAAAATTCAATTTTAATCTAAAATTTTAATAAATCCTTCGAAAAAATTAAATTATTTTTATAAATAGTAAAATTCTTTGCAGGCATTCAATAATTTTAATGGAATTCCTGGGATGAATTCAAATATTTTTAAATATTTCCATAAATTTCAATTATTTCCTAAAATTTTTTAATAAATTCTTCGAAACAATTCAATTATTTTTATAAATACTAAAATTCTTTGCAGGAATTAAATTTTTTTAATCCAATTTAAATAAAATTACACGAAAGAAATTATTATTTTTAAAAATTTCCATAAAATTCAATTTCAACAAGAATTTAAAATTCTCTAAAAATAATTCATTTATTCTCAAAATATTTTTAAAAAATTCTATATAAAAAGTAAATTACTTGCAATGCAATTTTCAAATATATTCGTCAAAAAAATTGAATGAATTCAATTATTTTTAAAAAATTATAAAATTCTTGTAATGAATTCAATTATTTTGAATATACTTAATTCTAATAAAATTCTTTAAAGAAATTCAATTATTTTCGAAACAACTTTAATTGAATTTCTCAAAAAAATTTCATTATTTTCAAATATTTCTATAAAATTCTTCATAACAATTTAATTATTTCTTAAAATTTTAATAAATTTTTCGAAACATTTCAATTATTTTTATAAATAATAGCTAAATTCTTCGCAATAATTCAATTATTTTTATAAATAGTAAAATCCTTTGTATAAATTCAATTATTTTCAAAACAATTTTAATAGAGTTCCTCGAAAGAATTAAAATTTTTAAATATTAACATAAAATTCATTTATTTTCTAAAATTTTAATAAATTCTTTGGAACAATTCTCTAAAATAAAAAGAAAATTGATTAAAAAAAAAATTATGTGTATGAATGATACTTACTCAACAATTCAATTATTTTTATAAATAGTAAAATTCTTCGCAAGAATTCAATTATTTTCAATACAATTTTAATAAAATTCTTCTTCATAAAATCCAATTGCTTTCAAAATTTTCAATTAAAATTATTAAAGAAACTCAATTAGTTTAAAAAAAATTTAAAGAAATTCTTCAAAAGAATTTGATTAGGATTTTTTAAAATTTTAATAAAATTCTTCCCGAGAAATCAGTTATTTTCCTAAATAATAAAATTTTTTGAAGGAATTTTATTATTATCAAATTTTTTGATAAAATTCTTTGCAATAATTCGATGATTTTCAATACATTAATTTTAAAATTGAAAATATTTGAAAAGAAGAATTATAAAAAAGTTTAGAAACAAAAAAGCAAACAACAACTAACTTCAAACTATATTGAACAACTTTTAGTTTTAAGAGATAAATATTTAAAGAATTTTTAAAAATACTTGAATTTAAAAAAATATTAAGTATACTAAATTTCTAAATTTCTAATTTAAATATTCTAAAATTTAAATTCTAATACTTCTAAATTTCTATTAAAAAGAATTAAATTTTAAAAATAATTAAATTAAAACATTTTAATGAATAATTTATTGGAATTTTTGTCTCTTTTTGACAATATAATTGAACTCTACAGAATATGAAATTGAATTTATTAAAATAATTTAATTCCAATATTTTAATTTCTAATTTCATAATTATTGAAAGCATTTTTATAAATAATTTTTTTAATATAAATAATTTAATTTCAAAAAGTTTTAAATTGAAATTTCAGAAAATTAGAATTTTAAATAATTTTAAATAAAAATTCTGAAGTTTTTGAAAAATTTTTATTTAAACTTTCTTGAAATCAATAAATTGAATTTTCGAATATATTTTAATTAAAAAATAATACGAAAATAGTCTGAAATTTCATAAATTTGATTTGTAATTTGATTTGTATTTTAAAATTATTTTAGGTGATCTTTCTTTTTTTCTTTGAATTCTCAGAGAACAATTTCAAAAATGATTAAAAATAATTGATTTAAACAAGAATTTTAATATAGAATTGAATTATTTTTTTGATAAATATTTTTAACATAAAAATATGATTTCCTCTTTGTTTAAAAATATTTATAAAACTCTATAATAGGAAATGATATGGACAGAAAATTTCCAAAAATAGTAGAACTGTGGGTAATAATTTAAAAAATTCGTTTATTATTTTTTCGTTTATTAAAATTTACATGGACATATTCACAATAATTTTTTCGAAAAATTATAATTTGTTTGTTTTATTTCATTACTTGAAACAAACTAGTTCACTATTCACATTTTCCTCCACAGGCACAGTCATTTTCTTGCCTAAAACATTTTTTTTTTATTTAATTACCTTTCGAACAATTTTAGAATTTAAGTTCCTCTTAAATGCAAATTATTTATTATATTTTTACTGTAAAATAACTTACAATTTGAGAGTTTTATTTTTTGAAGTGGACATTTTTTGACGGGGACTTTTTGATGTATTGTTGCAAGAAATTGTACTTATATCAGGAACGCCTTCAATAAAATATCCACAACCGCAGGAGCAGAGCTATAAAATAGTATTTTATTGGCGCATTGCATAAGATATATTGCCTACACTTATATAGCAAATGATTTTACAAAGACAATGGAAAAGACATTCATTCACAAATATCTTTCTTTTTTCCATTTTGAATTAAATTCGAAATGTTTTTGTAATTAAATAAATTCAACATATGTTAATACCTATGTTGAATTAATTATGTTGTTAATTAATATGTTCAAATTTTTAATTTATTAAAAATATTTAGGATTTTAAATTTATAAATTTACTAAAATGTAGAATATTCTCTAATTTGTACAATTAGTAATACGTAAAATTTTCTAATTTATAAATTTAATAACATTTAGAATTTTTTAAATTATAGTTTTTTAATATTTAACATTGGTAAAATTGGTAACATATTTATAATCAACGATTAAAAGAGAAAAAATATTTTTCATACCGAAAACAGTAAAATGATTTATATACAAATTTTTTTTTTCTAAATTATTAATTAAAAAATTAAGCACAACATTTTTTAATACAAAAATATACAAAAATTTAAACTGAAAAATAATTTTTTTTATAAATAGGTTTAATATTATTACAAACATTGTAAACTTCACCGACGTAATATTTGTTAGTACTTCAATAAAAATTTAAGAATTTGTTAATATTTATTTTTATTTATATTTTTTATTTATATTTATTTTTTTATTCAGAATTGATAGAGAAAACAATGTGGAATATAAAAAAAAATGGAAATTTATTTTAATTTATTTAGAATTGATAGGAAAAAAATGTGAAATTTAAAAAAAATAATGGAAATTTATTAATATTTATTTATTTAGAATCGCTGAAAAAAATGTGGAATCTTATTATTATAATAGAGAAGGTGTACTTAGTTTAAAACGTTGCGTGCGTGCATCCGAGGAAAACCATTGTTTAGAAATATTTTCAATAGTAAGCAATTTAATTGCAATTACTAGTAAAATATATAATTTGAGAATGATATCACAGAGCGTTTATCTATATTACATTTAAATAGAAACTTACCTTTTCTGCACTTGTCGCAGGACTGAATAAATTACTCGAACAGTGCGCTTCTTCCAATGATGCATTTCGATTTACATTTATTTCTCTATCTGATCTCTTCACATTTCCATCGCGACCTTATGACAAAAGATAAAATTATTATTTCTTCAAATTTACTTTTTTTTATAGAAGAAGTTCAAGAAATGTGATTTCTAAAGAAACATTCAGAAATTATATTATATAATATAACTTTTCAATGTTTAAAATTATTACAAATTATTTTAAATTAAATTTTATCTTTTTTTATCATTGAATTTTTTAATTTTCTTCTAGATTATTTTTTTTTATTAATAATTATGCTCTACAATAAGTTTTATTCGTTTAAATGAACGAAATATTTGTTATTAACAAAATTTTCATAAATTACTGATTGCAATAAAAATAATAATCTTAAATTTTTATATTTACAAACTTTATAATTAATTTTTATTTAAAGTGACGCAAAATTATTTTAATAAAAATTATATTAGAAGAAAAAGTAAATAAATCTCGAATAATCTGAACGTTTAAAATTTTAGGAATCTCAATACCTTGACAATATTGAATTTTTTCGAAGAAATTCATTCAAATTTTTCAAAATAATTGAATTCTTTCGAGAAATCTTTATTAAAACTGTATTGCAAAATAATTGAATTTCTGTGAAGAATTTTATTTATTTACGAAAATAATTGAATTCTTGTGAACGACTTTTTCAAAATTTTTGAAAATAATTGAATTCTTGTGAAGGATATTTTCCAAATTTTTAAAAGTAGTTGAATTTGTCGGCAGATTTTTATTATTTATAAAAATAATTTAATTCCTGCGCAGAATTTTATTAATTTATAAAAATAATTCAATAGTTGCAAAGGATTTTATTTAAATTTTAAAAAAATAATTGAATTCCTGAGCAAAATTGTATTATTTATAACAATACTTGAATTCTTACGAAGAATTTTACTAAAATTTTGGAATGTAATTGAATTCTGTTGAAGAATTTTATTATTTATGAAAATAGTTGAATTCTTGTGAAGCATTTAATTATAACGTTTAAAAATAATTGAATTTTTGCGGAGATTTTTGTTAAACTGCTTGAAAACATTTGATTTCCTAAGAAGAATTTTATTATTAATTAAAATAATTGAATTATTGGGATGGACTTTATCAAATTTATTGGAAATAATTGAATTCGTGAACAGAATTTTATTATTAATTAAAATAATTAAATCATTGCAAAGGATTTTATTAAATTTTTTGAAAATAATTTGATTTCAAAGCTAAATTTAATTATTCATAAAAATAATTAGTTTCTTGATAGATTTTTATTAAAATGTTTGAAAGTAATTGAATTCCTGAGCAGAATTTTATTATTCATGAAAGTAATTAAATTTTTTCGAAAGATTTTGTTAAATTATTTTTGAAAATAAATGAATTTCTTGGAAGAATTTTTATTAATTTTTAAAAATAATTGAATCCTTTCTCGATAATAATTGAATTATTTATGAAAATAATTGAATGCTTGCGATAAATGTTTGAAAAAAAATAATTGAATTGTTTTGAACAATTTAAAAGAAATTTTGGAAAATAATAAATAATAGAAAACAACAATTAATCAGTCAATTTAAAAAATTTTGAAACTTTAATTATTTAAAAATTTTATTTATTTTATTTTATTATTTAAATTAAGATTAAAAACGAATTATTAATATTTTTTTACTTATTAATAGCTTTTCAACTAAAAAAATATTAAATAAATATAAAATTTTCTAAAAAATTAACAAACATATTTTAACGAAACAAAAATTATTAAAAGTAATAAAAATGTAAATCTCACTGTCAATTATTATTCCTTCTTGATATTCAGAACAACAACTATTTTTTCCTTGTGTTGTACAATTTTGTTTTAATTTTTTCATCCAATCTGGAGAACACTGACAATCAATTTTTTCTGAATTCGTTATTTCCTTTGAAGGCAACGAGCACTCATTACAAGCAGTTGTAATTTTTTCTTCTTTACAAAAATTTCCCTCAATAATTTTCTCTTTGGATTTTTTTATAGTTTTCGGTATTCTTTTACCAAATGAAACATCTTTTTCTGTAGGTACTATTTTCATTGGCGCTGAACATTGGCATAATTTTCCAGTTTTACTAATTTTCTCCTCTAATTTTACAGTTATTGTTGATTTTTCCACTTGTTGTTTCTTATTCCCTTCACAAATCTCTTCTCTGTTTTTGAATAAATTTTTTGGTGCCATTTCGGAACATTTTAATGGTTTTTCCGGTTTGTCACAATTTATTTGTTGCTGAAACGTTTCTAAAAAGTATTTATTTTTATTTTAGTTTTTTATTTTATTATTTTTTTTATTAATTTTTATTTTTGTTTTTATTTTACTTATTTATTTCAATTTAAACGAAGAGAAAAAAAATTATGCCAGTTGAAAACAAAAAATAATTTTCATTTGTAAAAATGATAATATTAAAAAATTAATTAATTAATATTAAAAAATAATTTTGTAGAAATTGGATTTAAAAAGCGATTGTTACAGGAATGTTTTGAAATTTTTTGAAATTTTTGTGCTTTTGAAACAATGGATCGTTATTTATTTATGAATGAGTTAAAAGTAAATAGTTGCGAGAATCATCTGTATAATTTATGTTAATATCTCACCTTTCATTGCTTCTTCCCTACACATCTCGTCTTCTCTTGATTTCCAAGGCTCCTGAATAATTCAGTTTTAATTTTTAAATTTGTTAATAATTTTTTTCTTTAATGAAAAATAAATTGAAAGGGTCCTTTTCTAATTTGAAAGCCCGTTGATACTTAATAAATAAATAAGTAGATAAATAAATAAGTAAATAATTAATAACAGTAAAAAAATAATAACAATTAATAGCAAGAGTAATAATAATAATTATAATTTTTGTTATCATCTTAAAGTTTTTGAACGTTTAAATGAACGAAATTTTTGTCTATTTAAATATTTTTCAAAATTACTATATAAAAAGGACAAATAATTAAAATTAAATTTTTTCTTATAGTTAAGAATTTAATCTCTTTAATAAAAAAAAATTGTGAAAAAATACAATTTAAAAGAAGTAAAAAAATTTTTTTTTTTTATTTGAACGTAAGAAACTTTAGGAACTAAATATTTATTAAATATTTTCTTTGTAGTTAAGAATTTTATACTTTTAATGGAAAAAATTTTTTTACGAAAAAATAAAATTTAAAAGGAAAAAAATATTTTTGTTAATTTGAACGTTCGAAACTTTTTGAACATTTTTTAACTTTTTATATTTAAAATATATTTAAAATTTTAAATATATTTTATATTTTTAACTTTTATGTTAAATTAATTGTCATTATACTAAATTAAATATTAAAAAAATACTAGAATCTTTCGAGTTGATGTTTCAGCAACATTGATAAATTTTTCTTCCTTGGGAGATTTTTGAATATCCTTTTTTCTTCTCTCCTGCTTGGATGACTTGGCACATTCTTCAGTTTTCATCAATTTTCCTTTATCGTCAGTTGAACATTTACAATTTTCACATTTTAATTTTGTCGACTCTTTCAATTTGAAATTATTATTATTATTATCATCACTGTCGATTGACTTCGAAGGATAATTTACATTATGAGCTGTGTTAATTTCAAAATTTGTTACACATTCTTCTTTTTTATCTGCTCGATTATACAAAATTGAGACAGTTTTGTTTGGTTCTAAATTAATTTCTTCATTTTTTTCACTCAATTTTTCTCCCTTTTTCTCCAATAATAATTCTTGTGGTGGTATTTTTTCCGATGGAATATTAACGCAACTAGTCCATGTTTTTGAACATGAACAATTTTCACCGCATTCACAAATCCATTTTCCGCTTGGCGTTAATATATCGTTGCCCCAATCATTACAGGAGCAGGCCATCTTTAATTTGAAAAAAAAAATTTATTTGGGAGAAAAAAAGTGTAATTAAATTTTATTCAATTTAATTCAATTTTTTTAATTTTTAAATTCAATTTAATTTTACTTTTATTTTATTTTTATTATATTTTTATTTTATGCATAAAAATAATAATGTTTGGAATTTTTTAATTATCATTATGTATTAAAAAATGTAATTGTACTTGAAAATCATCAGTTGAGTCACATTTCACTTTTATTGTTTCCTTCAAATTCTTCACTCTCACAATTGTCGTCTCTAATGGTTCGATAAAATGACGCAGTTCGTTTACCTGAAAATATTTTAGATCAGAATTTACATTAAATAAACAGTTAAAAATAAATAATATCAAAAATTAATCTTTATTATTAATCACGAAATAAA
Source organism: Leptopilina heterotoma (assembly GCF_015476425.1). Lineage (NCBI taxonomy): Eukaryota > Metazoa > Arthropoda > Insecta > Hymenoptera > Figitidae > Leptopilina > Leptopilina heterotoma. The sequence continues at coordinate 281,911 of NW_025110953.1, read as the reverse complement.
ATTTAATTTGCAATTAATTTTTCGAATTTAATAGTAAATTCCAATAAATAATACTTAAAAATAATTCTTTATTTAAAAAAATATTAATAATTTTTATTATTAACTTTAATTAATTACGAAGAATAATTTAATATACAAATAATTTATCGAATTCAATAATAAATTCCAATAAAAAATAAATAATACCAAAAATTAATCGTTATTTTAATAACAATTACTAATTTTTTTGTGATTAATTTTAATTGACCACGATCAATAATTTAATTTGCTAATAATTTTATGAATTGACAAATAAATTTCAATAAGAAATAAACAGTAACAAAAATCAATTTTTATTTTAATAACAATATTAATTTTTTTTATAAATTTTAATTTATCAGAGACAATAATTTAATTTGCAAAAAGTTATACGAATTTAATAATAAATTCGAATAAAAAATAATAAATAAATATTACTAGAATTTAATCGTTATCTTAATAACAATTAACATTTTGAGATTATTTTTAATTAATTACAAATAATAATTTTATTTCAAAATAATTCTATGAATTAAATAATAAATTCTGAATATAATTAAATGTAATAATAAATTAATTGACATAAAATAAATTGGAATAAGTATAAAAAGTATAAAAAGTATGAAAAAAGTACTTTAGCCTTTTGTAAAATTTCTTCAAGATGTTCAATTAAATTTTCCACAATATTTGTATCTCTTTCACGTTTCATTGGATTAATTAAGAAAATTTATTTATTTAAACAAAATGAAAATATTCTATTTTTTTATTTTGAAAAATGTTAATAATAAATGTCCTGAAAATTAAATTTTTTTCGATTAAATTTCAAATTCGCTTATTATTCATAATAATTGGCAATAACAGGAATTACAATAATAATAATTAATAAATAAATAAAATTATTTCAAAAAAATTAAAATTCTTCATTTAACGACAATTCTTATAATCGTTATAATATTTATCATTTACAATTTTTATAATTTGTAAATATTGTAATAATTATTACAATTAATAATAATTCTAAAGTTCTGAATGTACAATCGAATAAAATTGATTAATTTCTTTTTCAAATAAAATTTTTATTATTAAAACTCTGCGACACTATTAAAAAAATTAATTACGTAATTTCTAATAAAGTAAAATTTAAGTTTATTATTTTTATTCCAATCAGTAATTTATGAGAATATGTTTAATTAAATTTTATCGTACATTTGAACATTGAAAACTTTTGGAGCATAATTAATTTAATAATTAATTTATTAATTATAATTATTACAATTGACTCGTTTATCTAATTAAATAATTTATTATGCAATTAATTTGTCAGTGCGAAAATATTTAAAAACACGAAAATGAAATTAACATATTGATGTAATCGTTAATTACCTGATAAATTATTTAAATAGTGAAAGTAAGTAGAAAAAAATAAGTAAAAACACGCGTAGAACATATAATTTAATTAATTGCAATTAATTACCATTCATAATTCTAATTGTAAACATCCGTCGAGTATTTTATAAAATAATTGATATATTCCTCAATAAATCTACTTTCCTTCCAAGAAATTTTATTTTCTGTAACGAAATAAAAATTTATAACTAGAGAAAAGAGAAAATTTCTTCAAACGACAATTTTTTTTATATAAAACGATTAAAAAATTCAAATTATTACTTTTTGGTTAGAAAAAATTAATTTCTATCATTTCTAGATACATAATGACGTTTCCGGCCAAAAGAAAAAAAAAATTCGCAGATAATTTCAGACTGAATTGTCTGAATTTAGAAGACAAATTTTTGAAAACGTCAAAATTGGTCAAATTTTTTGGTGACAATAATAAAAACTGATATAAATTTAATAAAAGTTTTCTGCAAAAAAAATTTTTTAATTTTAAAAAGTGAAAAATTCGTCGTATTACATAATGTCTGATAGTAAATTGTGCAGTTCTTCGTTAATAGATAATGATAAAAGTAAAAAGGAAAGAAATAAGAAGGAGAGCTGCTGGAAAACGATTCTCAGTCATTATGAGAAAAGAAACGCTTCTCTGGAAAGGCGCCAAGCGGCTTTGATCGAGAGAGTTCGTTTTATGGAGTGTGCATTGCCAACTTTATTAATGCAGTCTGTCGTTGCTAATAAATGTCCACCTGATATGAAAAAACTGTAAAAAAAGGTAAAAAACTAAAAAATTGAAAAATTTATATAATAATAATAATATTTATGTAGTAATATAAAATATTAAATAATAATAAAATAAAACTTGTAAAAAGATTAAATTTTTTCTAATTCAAAAATTATAATTTTTCTGTTTGATGATCAGCAAGAAAATTTACAGTCTATAATTAATTTTATAATTAATTTATATGTTATAGTTTTTTTTAACTAATTTGATTTAATTAATTAAAATTTATTCTTATTTAATTTATAATATCTTTTTTTATTAATACATTTATATATGCAAATATTACATTATTCGACAGCTTAATTTCAGGTTTTTCGCATTTACTTACTGACTACGAAGAAATTCTAATTTTTTTTTCATTTTAAATAACATTAATAATGATATTAAAACAATAATAATATAATAAGAATAATAAATGATTATGATTATAATTATAATTTATAATAATAGAAAAATTGAATATAATTAACGGAAGTTAAAATTAGGTATCGACGACTTTTAGTCATTTTTTTTACAATAAACAATATACAAGTAGAAAATAAGATTCTAAAGGGCAACTTAAAATAATTACGAATTAATCGACTAGAGGCATCAGCTAAATTCTAACTCATGTCATGTACGCAATATTACAGATTTTTACACTCGGCAGCTTCTTTTTTTTTCCTTATATAAATTATACAAATCGAGTCCGCAATTTTACAACGTCCAAAAAATAAGAGAATTATTTAAAAAGTGGTTTTTAATATTTTTCAGTAGGTCAAAAAAATCAGTGGCAGTTGAAACACTATTTTATTGCTTCTAAAGTATAAAAAATAGTGTTTCCACTTCTTAGGAAAATTTAAAACGTTATTTAAAATTTTTTAAATTAAATATTAAAACTTTTCTCTCTCAGGAAAATAATTAATTTCTTTTGTTTTTTAGCGTTGCAAATAATAATCCACTTCACAAAGTTTCAACGAACAAAATATTGGATTTGATTTCAAAAAAGAAAAAATACGTCTATAAATCGATTAAATTTGCAAATAAAACAATTGCATATTTTTTTACATAAAAACCTTCCGACAAAAGAATTATTTCGTGTTATCAAAACAATTTCCAATCTTGATTAATTAGAGTCGAAAATTCGTTTGGCAAATTATTTCATAATCGACATTTGAATTATTACTAATTTAATTAAATTCTTCAATCTCCTCTTGTGAATCAAAATTAAATTAATTAATTTATTATAATTGTGAAAACGTCATTTATCAACTATCAATTATTATTGAAATTTACTACAAACGTTTAATTTTCTCTTTTTCTTTTTTTTGGGTAATATAATTAGACAGTCATTAAAAGAAACTAATCAAGATTGAGAGAATCGTTTTTAAGAATAAAACAATAGCAAAATATGAAAATTAATTTGTAGAGTCGTAAAACAATTGTGTTTAATTATTAATTAATAAGTATATAAAGCTGCAAAAAAATGTTCGCATTTTTTTTGATTCGGTATTGTAAAGTATTGTCGATTTAAAAAAATTCGACTTTCTCTTAAATAAACAGATTCGTATCTTAAGAATCACAGTTTCGTCATTTACATACGATCAGGTTGCTTCAAGCGAATACTCTTCTCGGTACTTAAATTTTAATTGGAAAAAGTCTCTATATATGGCTTTTTCTCGAGAGAAACCAAACAATATTCGAATTTTTCATTTTTCATTTTATTTGCAACAAATTATCGAAACCAGCAATTTTGTTTGCAATTCTTTTTTTCATTTCTAAAATGAGAAAACGATAGATTTTTTTATTTTTTAATCGAAAAACTTATGATTTTTTATTTCTTATCAGAAAATATTGCAAATTTTTTTTATCTTTTAATAGAGAAAATCTATAAAAAAAAATCTCTAAAATTTCTTTGTATAAAAAATTTCAATTTTGTTTATTTCTTAATAGAAAATATTTCGATATTTTTATTTCTTAACAGAAAAAATTTCGACTCTTTTTTTATTTCTTTACAGAAAATTGTTCGATTATTTTTATTTCTTTACAGAAAATTGTTCAATTATTTTTACTTCTTAACAGAAAAAATTTCGACTTTTTTATTTCTTTACAGAAAATTGTTCGATTATTTTTATTTCTTAATGGAAAAAGTTTCGACTTTTTTATTTCTTTACAGAAAATTGTTCGATTATTATTTTTATTTCTTAATAGAAAAGATTTCGACTTTTTTATTTCTTAGTAAAAAAAAATTCGATTTATTAATTTCTTAACAGAAAATATTCCAAATTTGATTATTTCTTAATAGAAAAAATTTCGATTTTTTTATTTTTTAGTATATAAAATTTCAAATTCTTCATTTCTTTACAGAAAATATTTCGATATTTAAAAAAAATCTTGACTTTTTTATTTTTTAATTCTCAGTTTTAAAAAGTTTCAAATTTTATTTATTTCTAAACAGAGAATATTTCGATATTTTTATTTCTCAATAGAAAAAATGTCGATTATTTTTATTTCTTAACAGAAAATTGTTCGATTATTTTGAATAAAAAGATTTCGACTTTTTTATTTTTTAGTAGAAAGAAAATCCAATCCTATAATTTTAAAAAGAAAGAAAATTGAATTTTTCATTATTGGAAAATTAAATTTCCTTTTTCTTCTAAAAATGATGTGATACTAAAAAATTTCCAGAATGAAAATTGAAAGTTTGTTTAGTTTCTCTCATATTTTGGAAGCACCCGACACTTATTCTATAATTTTTGTTTGTTTGTAAATCTCTTTAAAAAAATTATTACAATTTTATAATTTGTAGGGCGGAACATTACAAGAAACAAGGCACTTTATTTGCGTCTGTTGCAACGCTTTTTAAAATGCATTTGTCAGAATAAATTTTTCTTTACGAATTTTTACAAATGATTTTCTTTTTTTAATTTTTCGGTAGGACGTATACCATTTCTGGTCATCACTTGGGCTCACCAAGCAGCGCCAGCAAATTTGTCCTGAAAGAAAAAATACAAACTTCAGAATTATAACACTTAATTATTTTTTTTATTGCAATTCAGAAAATAATAATTAAAATAATAATTCAGTAAATATTTAATAAATTATTATTTATTGATAATTAATAATAATATTTACTGAATTACTATTTATCAAGAATAATATTTTTTGAATTGTTATAAAAAAAATTTAATTTAATAAAATTAGCAATTAATTGAAATATTTGCTTTTAATTTAATGTAAATTGAAAAATAAGTAACTTACACTCTAGGAATCCTTTTTTTTTCTTTAGATAAATAGTGAATTTTCGTACCTCATCGGATGCTTCAGAACAACGGTTCCTTTCGAGTTGGACAATTTTTTGTTTGTCAAGCTTGCTGCATTCGTAAAGCCATCAATTTGACTAAATGGTACCGTGAGGAAGAAAATTGGACCATCACCTCCACCGAAAGTAGATTACTTGCTGCGAAAAAAAATCCACATTTCATTACCAGAAAAAGAAAATAAAAACAAATTAACATTTTTCTCCATTCACTCAAAAGATTAATAAATATAAATTTATTTTAGAATTCATGAAAAATTAGCACTTTGTTAGAATTAATTTATGAAAATTGTCGAATTTTCTTTCTTTTTAGAAAAAAAGAAAATAAACAATTTTTTTTTCGCCGAAAATAATTTATTATTTTAAGTAACTATCACAGAAGTTGTAATTTATTTTTTACTCAGAAGTTTTCCTCTGAATGCTCAATAATAATTTAACTGTTAATTGTTTCTAAATATAAGTTTTATCAGGTAAATTTCATTTGCATGTTGAAGCCGTTAAAAAAAATGAAAAACCGCTTCCCAAGAGAGAGTTAACAAGACGCTTTAAAATTTTCAATTAACTGCACAATTTTTAATTAATTAATTTTCTCCTTTTTTTGCATATGCTTCGCTAGGAATAATTAATTAAAAAACTTGCAGTGTAGAGACAATGAATATTGTTATTTTTTTTCTAAGGAAAAAGCAATAATTCAAAGCACCATCACCAAATTACTAAAGCCTGACTACAGTTGAGGATATTAAGATTAAAAATAACTACAAGAGAAAATGATTGTCTACACGATTAATCTACTCGGTGAATTGTTTTTTTGCGTCCATTTATTATCACGATGAACACTGATTTTTAGTGTTTCGAAGAGAATTAAAGACGTTTCAGTTTAAAAGCGAGAAAGTTCGTATGTATTACGAAAATCGCAAGAGTTCCTAAAAGAAAACGTGACGCTCTGAAAGAAAATAATTTTTCACTCAAGTATTTTTCTTTTCTTTTTCAAAAATTTCCCGAATAATTTTCATCAAATAGGGGAAATTTAATTTTCAGAATTTTTCAGTATTTTTTCACTTTTTCAAAATTTTTAGAGTAATTTTTTTAACAAGTTGGGAAAAAATTTATTTTCGGAATTTTTAATTCTACTAAAATGTTAATAAATATTAAAAAGTTCAATATATTTTCTAAATTTTTAATTTATTATAGAAATTCTTAAAGCAGGCTTCGCGCTAGTTAATAAAAAATAATTAGCAAACAGTAATTTTAAAACTATCCTGATAATAAATTCGCTTTTAAATTTTTGTGTAAAATTCAATTATTGTCGAAAATTTACACTTATAATTCTTCAAAAATACGATAATTTTAAATTAAATTTCCAAAGTAAAAAGTGAATTTATTTAAAATACAAAATTAATTTAATCGAAATTTAACAAAATTTACAATTATTTCAATATTTTGAAATTCTTTTCGGGGATTCTATTATTTTCAAAAAATGTTAATTAAATTTTTTCAAAAACCTAATTTTTTCAGAATTTTTAAATTACATAATTAAAAAGATCAATAATTTTGTTAAAGAAATATTAAAATATCTATTGCTATTCACTTTTTCACAAAAATTGAAATTTTTGATAATTTCATTGTAAAACATTTAAAAATTTAATTATTAAAAAAATTACAACGGTTATTCTTTTAAAAATTAAATTATTTTTTAGAATTTTTAAATAAAATTTTTCGAAACTTTAATAATTCTTTAAAAAAATAATAAATTAATATTTTTCTAAAAATAAATAATTAACAACCTTCTACAGAAATGAAAATGATCAAAAGTTTAAATTTGAAAACCTTTTAAAATTTAATATTATTTCTAAATGTTTCTAAGCAGAATTTTATATGTAAGAAAAAAAAAATTTCATTAAAATTTTTGAAAATAATTGAATTCCTGCGAAGAGTTTTATCAAACGTATTGATTATTGAACTTTAGAGCAAAATTAAATTATTTATAAAAATAATTGAATTCTTGTGAAAATATTTATTAAATTTTTGAAAATAATTGAATTTGTAAACATTATTTTATTATTATTTGAAATATTAAAATTTTTGGAATGATTGTATCAAATTTATTAAAGATAATGGAATACCTGAACAGAATTTTATTTTTTTTTAAATTATAAAATTCTTGCTCTGAATTTTATTAACATTTTCGAAAATAATTGATTTACTAAGAAAAATTTAATTATTAATAAAAATAACTTAATTCTTGTTAAAAATTTTTTCAAAACTTTGGAAAATAATTGAATTCTTGCGAAAAATATTTAAAAAATTTTTGAAAATTATTTAATTTCTAAACAGAATTTTAAAGTTATGAAATACTTGAATTTATGAGTAGAATTTTATTATTTGTTGAAAATAATTGAATTACTGAGCTGAATTCCATTATTTATTAAAAATAATATAATTCAATTGCAGAATTTTATTATTAATTAAAATAATTGAATTATTGAGAAGAACTTTATCAAATTTATTAAAAATAATTGAATTTCTGAGCAGAATTCAATTATTTATGAAAATAATTGAATTCCTAAGCAGAATTTTATAATTAATTAAAATAATTGAATTATTTTTAAGGACTTTATCAAATTTATTTAAAATAATTGAATTCCTGAATTGAATTTTATTATTAATTAAAATAATCGAATTATTGAGAAGGATTTTATTAAATTTATTGAAAATAATTGAATTTCGGGGCATAATTAATATATTTAAAAATATTTTTTTCCTGATAATAATATTCTTAAAATTTTTGAATTTAATTGAATTCGTGCAAAGAATATTTTCAAAATTTTTGAAAATAATTGAATTTCTGTGAAGGATATTTAAAAATTTTTTAAATAATTGAAATTTCCATAAAATTCTATAAGAATTATCTTCTTTTTATGAATTTTACTTAAATTGTCAATGATTTCAATTTAACAACTTTTTAAAAATTTACCTAATTATTTTTAAAAAATAATTTAAAAAATGTTATTTTCAAATTTAATTCTGAAATCTTATTTTAAAGATTTTAACTATAATTCTTTTTTATAAATCAATTCGGTTTCTTTTTTCCAATTCTCAAAAAAAAAAAAAATAAAAATAGGTTTTAGTGTCACTTATGAAAAAAAATTTTGTTGAATCAAATAACCGATTACTTTTCTATCAAATGAATGTTTACTTGAATCAAATAATTTTTATTTAAATCAATTGAAATTTTATTTGAACCAATAATTTCAGTATTTGAAGCAAATTCCATTCAATTGACTCAAATTACTTGTAATTTGAATAAAATTACAAAAAACCGTCAAAATTGATTGATTCAAGTAAATATTTAATTGATAATGGTAAAGCAATCAGTTATTTGAATAAATTAAATTTCTTTTCAGTTCAAAATTAAAAAAAGTATCTAACTAGCAGCAAATCATAAAAAAGGTACGAAATAGAAGATCGAGAAGAAGAAAAAGGAAAAAAAATACTCGAGTGAAATATTCGAATTTCTTTCAGTTTTGCTGGTAGATGAGCGATTTTTCTTTAAATAAAATAGCGTCTGAGGGTTTTTGTTTTTGCTTTTTGTCTACAAGGGACTACTTAGACTGACCTTGGGCCAGATTCGAATCATCAAGAAGCACGTTCTCACTCAGTCTTGTTGTCCATCCCACGAAACTCTCGTCGAAGTTGACCTTCTGCATTTGTATCTTCTCGTTTGCATGCTTTACAACTTCCGAAACAGTTACATTAGTTCAGTTACAATGTCTCTTTGATTTCACTCCCAAATAATTTTTTCGTTTTTTGTCTTTTTTTTTTCCTCCTATATAATATAATTAGGTCCCGACTCTTAAGAGCTAACTATATATATATTTATAATCTTGATGATCAAGAAGAATTGAGAAAAAAAGATTATTCCTTCAAATTTAGATACGACTAATTGAATTTTTTTTGTTTTTCTGAAATGACTAAACACAAATTTCCTGATATAAAATTAGTCGCCGATTTCGTACACCGAGGTTGTCCCGCTCAAAGCTGCCGACCCTTTTCTTACTTCTCATCACCCTAACATCACTCTCTTTGTATCTAACCTTCTTGTCCGGATCTGTTTCGTCAATGGTTATCTGTGCTTCTGATTGATCCTCGTGATCCTCGTCAGAAGCTAATGTCACCTGTGACACGGCGCCTTTCGTTTCGACAATTGTTCTCGGGACTTGTTTCATCGCTTCCGTTGATTTTGCATTCCAGGGTCGAGGAGATAAATTGTCCTGCAGAAATAAATAAGTCAAATAAATTTTCAGATGTATTTATGCAATATTAATTTAATTGTTAATTATTAATTTAATATTAATTTCAATTTACACGACGTTCCTAAATTTTTGAAAATTCAAGTGAACAAAGATTTATTACTTCGTTCAATTTGAACTTTACTGCAAAATATTTTTTCTATATTAAAATGTAATTATTATCAAACAGTTTAACCAAAATTCTCCGTAAAAATTAAATTATTCTTTAAATTAATAAAATTCTTTTCAATAGATTTCAAATTTTGTTTTTAAATTCAATTTTTTCAAAAAATTTATTAAAAGTTTTAAAAATAATTAAATTGATGAAGAGAATGCAATTAATTTTATAAACAATAGGATTCTTCAAACAATTTAATTATTTTCAAACAGTTTAACAAAAATTCTCGGTGAAAATTCAATTATTTTAAAAAATAATAAAATTCTACTCAGAAATTCAATTATTTTTAAACACTTTAACAAAATTCTTCACGAGAATTCAATAATTATTTCATAAATTTAAAATTCTGTTTAGAAATTCAATTTTTTCAAAAAAATTCAATAAAATTTTTAAAAATAATTCAATTTCTGAAGAGAATTCAATTAATTTTATAAACAATAGGATTCTTCAAATAATTCAATTATTTTCAAACAGTTTAACAAAATTCTCGGTGAAAATTCAATTATTTTCAAAAATAATAAAATTCTAGGGTAGAGTGGGGTAAAAAAGCCATGGTGTAAAAAAGCCATTTGAGTTTTATTTAAAAACTATTAAGCCGATTTATCAGCTGTTTAGAATATAAATACTATTAGGTAATACGCAACTTTTGAATCTAATTTGAATGTTGTACCTAGATTAATATTGTTTTTATTGTAATTTTAATTTTTTGTTGCTTTTTTGAAAACATTTTGGTGAACTTTTCAAACATATTACAATTTGATTAAGTGAACGAATAATAAAAGTAAATGTTTGTACATAAGGAGAAAAGTATACCGAAAACGTATACAATGTTAATTTTTGGAAATTGAACTGAATTAACAATTTATTTTTGCTTTTTTTAATAACTGGTCTTGGGTGTAAAAAAGCCAGGGCAAAAAGTCCATTGAATATTTTGTGAAATTCACTTGTTTTCTATTTAAACTAACCTTCTTATTTTACAAAATGTCTCGTGTTTATTTAATAAAATAAATTAAACACGACGAAAAAGTAGTTCAAAGTGCATTAAAAAAATAAACAATGAATAAATGGTTTCAACGAAATATGTTATCTGTCGTGAAACTTGAAGAGAACTTCTAAAAAAGGTACGAAAAATTGTCAGTGCAAATCGAAAACAGGTAAACTTAATATAATTTTCAATTTTGCTTGCTAAAAACTCTTTCATAATTATTAGAATATTTTTCAAATAAGACTATTTGTCATATAAATAAAGGAAAACTATAAAAATACCTAAATTGATAACATGTTTTGCTAAAATCGTAGGGTGGCTTTTTCACCCCACCAGGTGGTGCAAAAAAGCCTTTACAGTGCTTTCGTAAAACTCTTATAACTTAGTCCTTTCATGAGATAAAAAATATTTCCGTCAAGAATTTTCAAGCTTAATAACTAAACTTTCAATAATAATTGGAAATTTGAGAAAAAAATTTTAAATACAGATTTTACAACATCAAAAGTAAAAATGTGGCTTTTTTACCCCACTCTACCCTACTCAGAAATTCAATTATTTTCAAACATTTTAACAAAATTCTGTTCAGAAATTCAATTTTTTCAAAAAATTTAGTAAAATTTTTTAAAAAAATTGAATTTTTTAAAAGAATTCAATTAATTTTATAAACAATAAAATTCTTTAAAAAATTCAATTATTTTCAAACAGTTTAACAAAATTCTCGGTGAAAATTCAATTATTTTCAAAAATTTTTCGAATATTTTTCGCAAAAATTTAATTACTTTCAAAAGTTTTAAATAATTTCTTCACAAGCATTCAGTTATTTTTATAAATAAATAATAATTATAAATTATTTATTAAAATTTATTTTAAAATTTTAATAAAACTATTTATTAAAATAATAAATAATAAAATTTTGCTCAGAAATTCAATCATTTTCAAAAATTTTAGTACAATTCTCTGCAAGAATTAAATTATATTTATATAAATAATAAAATGCAGCTCAGAAATTCAATTATTTTTAAAAATTGTAGTAAAATCTTCGAATAAATTCTATTATTCTTTATTCTCAAAGGAAAAAAAAATTCTTTAAAAGAATTGTATAATTTTTACAATTATGTATCATTAAATTCTTCATAAGACTTCAATTATTTTCGTAAATAATAAAATTCTACTGACAAATTCAATTATTTTTAGAAATTTAAATAATTTTCTTTTTAAGAAAAGAATTATTTTTAATACAATTTTTTAAAAATTTATCGAAAAAAACATTTTTTTTTTTGTTTTAATAAAATTCTTTAAATGACATCAATTATTTACAGAGAAGATTGAATCCTTTTGAGAAATTTTTTTGAAATTTTATCGATAATAATCAAATTCCTGAGAAGCATGTTATTATTCATTAAAATAATTGAATTTTTGCAAAAATGTTATTAAGTTTTTTTGTAATTTAATAGGATTTTTACTATAACTTTTTAAATACTTAATAATTTTCTAAAGTTTTAATGAAAATTCTGCTGTAAATCAATTTTTTTCAAAAAATTGTACTAGAATTCAATTCTTTAAATTCAAAAAGAAATAATTGAATGTTTTAAAAAATTTCAACTGTAACCTTTTCAGGGTTGCTACAAAAAATTTTCTTTCTTTACTTTTCCTTAATTTCTAAACAAAAAATTGACAAAAATTTAATTGAAAATAATTTATTTCTTCTAAAAAACTTTATTTAAATTTTTTAAAATAATTGAATTCTTTGGAAAAATTTTATTAAACCTTGTTAAAATAATTTATTTCTTTTCAGAAATCAAATTATTTATAACATTTATAATAATTTCTCAAAAGAATTAAATTGTTTAAAAAAATTTTAGTACATTCTATCGAAAGAATTCAATTATTTGAACAAAAGATGGAATTTTTTCGAGTATTTTTATTGTAATCGCATTGAAAGTAATTAAATTGCTGAAAATAATATTTTATTATTTTATAACTAAAAATAATTGAATGATTCAGAAAATTTGAAAATAATTGAATTTCTGAGTAGAATTTTATTATTTTTGAAAATATTTGAATTTTTTGAAGAATCCTATTGTTTATAAAATTAATTGAATTCTCTTCAAAAATTCAATTATTTATAAAAATTTTAATAAGTTTTTATGAAAAAATTGAATCATTTAAAAAAATTGTATTCCTAAGTAGAATATTATTATTTTTGAGAATAATTGGATTTTTGAGGAGAATTTGTTAAACTGTTTGTAATAAATTATTTTTTTTGAAGAAAATTAAAAAACAATAGTTAAAATAATAAATAATAATAATTTTTGTGATTTTGATTTTGAAATTATTTAAAAATTGAAGCTGGATTTTAAAAAACTTTTAAATGAAAATTTCTTTTTATAATTAATTTTTCGAAAAGTTCTATTTATAATTCTAAAAAAAATTTTTCTTAACATTTCGTTTCTTTTTTTTTTAGTAATTGAATTTTTATAAATAATTGAAAATTTTTGAAATAATCGAATTTTTCAAAAATTCTATTTAAAATAATAAAAATTATCAAATGAACGACAATATATTTTTACTAATTTTACTTCGTATTTTTTTATAGAAAAAATTATTTTGTATATTAAAAAATTAATTCCAAGGTATATAAATGTTCATTTTAAATATATTTTTCTTGTTTGCATAATAATTTTGAAAAATACTGAAATAGAAAAAAATTTCGTTTATTGGAACGTTGAAAACTTTAGGAAAATTTATAATCGAACTTTTCTTGGATTTTTTTAGAGATTAGGAAAAGAGTCAAAATTTTCTCTGGAATTTAGGAAAAAACAAAATGTACCTAATTTTTCCAGCAATTCTGAATATTTGTTTTAATTTATAAATTATAGAGAAAAAAAACTCACACGAACTGCATTGCTGGTAGATGAAAAAACACTGGAAACTTTTTCAGTGGACGAAATTTGACAAGCGGATTTTTTCTCCTCGATAATTGCTTCAATACCATCAGTAACGTCCATTGAATCGAGAGCGCCACTCAATCGTCCAACCAATTTCTCAATGTACTCCGTTTCAGTGGACGAAACACCAGGACTAATTTTATTAAGAGCCGACAAATGCTCGAGAAAAACACGATTCAATTGTGTCTGTGCTTGCAGACGTTCCTGCATTTCCTCGTATTTCTTCTTATAATCCATCTCGACACTCGACCAGGTTGTGTCCGCCTGCTTGAGAGTCTCGATAAACGCTCGTTCTCTATGTTCTAAAACAGTGATTTGCTGCCGTAGAATGTACTCCGTTTGGCCCAATTGTTCAATTCTCGATTCAAAATTCTTCAAAAGTTTGCAACACTCAAGACAACATTCTTTTGCTGCCGAGGGGGAATTCTCCATTTCTTCTCCATTCCATTGAGAGGAGAAATCAACGCCTATTTTCAAATCAGTCATTGTTTCTTGATGATTGTTCGCCGATGGAGCAACGCTCATGTTTCGCATTTCATTCTCGAGCCAGTATATTTTTTCCGTGAGTTTATAATTCTCGTCGAGGAGCTCCTCGTCTCTTTGCTTTGAGATTTGTTGCTCGTGCAAGAATTTCTCCTCGGCCTCCTCATAATTTTGGAGTCTCGACTCGAGATCGTGAATTCTCTCCTGGTAAATGGCAATTTGTGCAATGTCCACTGTCTCAGTGACCTCGGGTGTGGAACAGGTTTTTGTGTCATTCACAGGTGAAACCGGAACTTTAACGGCACGCTCTTGAATTCGGGCTCGCAACTCCTGAAGACGTTGGACTTCCTGAAGAAGTTCACCGGCCGGTGCTTCCGTTTGAGTGCCACAATTCGTCACCTCGACAACCTCAATATTGCTGTCGTCCTCTTCGAAAATTCCACTCTCCTGAAGTGATAATGGCGGTTTCTGGGGTACAGGCGACACCGGTTGGGTCAAGGTCGATGTGTATGGAATCACCGTTGCCACTGCTCGATCCTTAGGCTTATTCGATTGTTCCTTGAATCATAAAAAAATTCATTTCATTAAAATTCATTAAATTCATCAAAAAAATCATTAAATTCATTAAAAGGTTCATTAAATTAATTTAAAAGTTCATTAAATTAATTTAAAAGTTCATTTAAAATTAAAGGACTCTAAAGTTATTGCCGATGCTGAGCGTGAAAAAACATTTTTTTCCACAAGACCAAAAAAATTAAACAGTTAAAAGATTTTTCGTTGGTGAAGTTCACATCATTTAGAATCAAATTTAGATGATTTAGATTTCAAAGAAAAATGATTTCTCTATTAAAATTTTTGTTCTTTTTTATATAAAAACTATTTGTTAAATTTTTTCATCAATAATTTGAAAAAGAAAAAAATTGTAAGCAGAATATTTTATTGTTTTCGTAAACAAATTTTTCTTTTCTCAATCGTTGTTCATAAACGTTGTCAACTTCATCGACGTAAGATTTGGAATTTAAATCCAGGTGAATAACAATATTAAAATTTTCATCTCCAAAAATTCCGAAAAAAATCATTTTTGACGCTTAGCGTCGACGTCAAACAATTCTGAACGTTCAAATAAACAGATTAATTTTTTGATATAAAATATTTTCAAAAAATACTGACTGAATTAAAGGGAAAAACCGAAAATTAAAATAAATTTTTATTGAAAATTTTAGAAACAATGAAAACAAATTTTAACCCAAATAAAAAATAAAATTTTAACACAATTAAAAATTTTTTACCACCCAAAATTTTATTTTGTGTTTTCCTAATTTTCAGACAGAATTTTGACTTTTTTTCTGATCCAGGTACAAAAACATTTCAAGAGAGATTCAATTATAAAAAAGAATAATTTTCAGAAGGAACAAATTGATTAAAAATAACGGTTAGTCTAACTATTTTTAATAAATTTTCAATAATTTTAATAGAATTTTAGGATATTGCAAATAAATCAAACATTTTCAATTATTTTTAATATAATTTTTTAAGATTTCAATTATTCTTAGAAGAATTTTAGGAAATTTCAATTATTTTTAAAAATTATCAATTATTTTAATTGGGATTTTAGAAAATTTCAATTATTTCGAAAATTTTTAATTTTTTTATAAAATTTTAGGAAATTGCAACTTTAATTTTCAATATTTTCAATTATTTTTACGATAATTTTTTAAGATTTCAATTATTCTTAGAAGAATTTTGAGAAATTTCAATTATTTCTAAAAATTATCAATTATTTTAATTGTGATGTTAGAAAATTTCAATTATTTCGAAAATTTTTTATAAAATTTTAGGAAATTGAAACTTCAATTTCCAATATTTTCAATTATTTTTAATATAATTTTAACAGAGTTCAATTATTCTTAGAAAAATTTTAGAAATTCCAATTATTTAAAAAAATCTCCAATAATTTGTAATTGAATTTTAGTGAATTTCAATTATTACGCAAATTTTCAATTATTTTAAATGTAATTTGGGACATTTCAATTATTTCAAGAATTTTCAAATACTTTAAATGCAGTTTTTACACTTTTTTCAAATCTAATGAAATTCTTTAACAAATTCAATTATTTTCAATTCAATTTCACAAAATTTCAATTAATATGATGATTCTCTAATTTAATTTATTTTTTAATTAAAATATTTTTAAACAAATTCTTTTTCTAAAGTTTGTTTTCTGTTTTAAATATTTTTCAAAATTGCCTTGAAAAACAAGATAAATTAAAATTAAACATTTTCTTAGTTGAGAATTCATATTTTTTATCTTCAAAATTTTTTTTTATAAAAAAATACAAATTCTAGAACGATTATGATCAAAAGTTTAAAAAATTTTCTTATTCTTCAGAAGGGAAATAAAAAAATTTTTTGTATAAAAATTTTTTTTTGGAAAAATTTGGCTCAGAACCTTTATAAAGATGTTTTTCTAGAAAAGTTTATGCAACTTTGCTTTGAAAATAAATTTTTTCTTTTTAATCCTTGATTTATAAACGTTGTGAAATTCACCAAAGTTTGTTACGGAATTTCAAATAAAACTATTTAAAACTTATTTAACTTTTTAAATAAATATTAAATGAATAATTATTTGATGTCAATTAAAATTTTTTTAAAAATTGTAGTCTAAAACCTTTCGAAATTCAAAAATTATTTCTGAAATTTGCAACTATGGTTTTAAATAAAATCTTTTCTAATTTCATTAGAATTATTAACTTGAAGAAAGTTATTCTAGAATTTAATTATTTAAACTAAATTAATATAAACGTCAGCTTTAATTCTTTGCTACTTAATACCCTTTTACAGAGCTAGATAGTTAAAAAATAAAAATAATTAAAAATAAAAGAAATTACTGAAAAATAAAATTTAATTAAAAAGCTTAGTTAAGAAAAAAAATAAAAAGCTTAGTAACTAAGCTTTTTAATTTAATTTTATTTAACTGTTAAGAATGAAAATAAATTTAAAAACTTAGAAAACAATGAATATAAATTAAAAAGCTTAATTATGAATGAAAATAATCTAAAAAAGCTTAGTTAAAAATAATGAAAATAAATTAAAAAGTTCAGTTAAAAATGAAAATAAATTAAAAAGCTCAATTAAAAATAAAAATGAATTAAAAATGAAAGTAAATTAAAAAAGCTGAGTTAAAAAAGAAAATAAAAAAGAAGTTTAGTTAAAAACGTAAATAAATTAAAAAGCTCAGTTAAAAATAAAAATTAATTAAAAAGCTCAATTTAACAGTAAAAACGTGATTTGTCAACAAGCAAAGAAATCGGCGACCCCCCTGGACTGAAAATAACTATTAAACTAATACCGGTTTTTTGCCAGCGCTCTCATACGCACACATCATTTGATTTGCCAGGAAAAAATTAAGAGGAGAGAAAAATTAACAACTTGCGCTGGGAATTATTTCAATCATTAAGTCATATAATCGGATATTTAAAATGGACATATATCTATATAATTTGAAAAGTCGTTTTTATAAAACAACTTTCCATAAACACTGGGACGACGATAAGGAAGATGTTGGACTTTTATGGTTCCTCTATATACTGCGCTTGTACGTGGACACTCGTGCATAACATAATACATAGACCTGAGCGAAAGTCACTGTTTAATTGGCTTGAACTAATGGCCATAAGGTCTTTAAACCCCGTGGATGAGGTAAATTATTAAAAAAAAAAAGAGAGAGAGAAAAGGAAGAAAGAAAGAAGGAGAAAAATCAGATCATACTTTGTAGAGATGAATTGGTTCCGGTGATACAATTCCACTGTCGGCTGGATCTGGAGTGTCCCTTTGATTAGGCGTTTCCTCCATTTCAAGAATACGAAATTCCAAGAGTTCATTTTGCTCCCTTAATTCCGATATTTCGGCGATTAAATTTGATTCACGTTCCTCGGCGTCTCGTAATTTGTCACTTAGCGCTCGTTTACTGTTCTGACTGCCTCTGGTCTATAAAGAAAAATAATAATTTATTTTAATAATTGATAGTTAAAAACTAGAATTATTTCAATTGAAATTTAAAACTTTGTAAATTTAAAAAAAATATTTTTTTCTTCACAAATTTTTTTTTGTTTTATTGTTTTTATTTTTTACAGCAAAATTTTACGCGCGAAACGAGATATTTAATTCATTATTATAAATTTTTTAAAATTTTTTCATTTCAAAATATCAGCTTTAATTCTCAAATTATTATGAACAAAAAGTTTTGAACGTTCAAATGAACGAAATATTTTTTGTTAAAAATATTTTCATAGATTATTGATTACAATTCAAATTAAAAACTCAAATTTTACATTTAGAAACATTATAATTAATTTGCTTAATAGTGACGCAAAATTATAGTAATAAAAATTTAATTTGAAGAAGAAATAAATAAATTTCGTTCATTTGAACGTTCAAAACTTTAACCTCCTAAATTATTTCAGATTCAAGATTTGAAAAAAATCACATATTAACTAAATTAATTATTGATATTTTCTAAAATTAATAAAATTATTCGCATGAATTCAATTATTTTTATAAATAATAAACATCTTCGAAAGAATTCAATTATTTTTAAAAAATATAATTTCTTGAAAAAATTCAATTATTTTTAAAAATAATATAATTCTTCGCAGGAAATTTAATTACTTTCAATTGAATTTAAATGAAGTTCTCAAAAAAATTCCGCATTTACTTTCAAACGTTTTGCAACAATTCTTCATAAAAATTCAATTATTTTGAATACAATTTTAATTTTTAACTAAATTCCTCGAAAAAAATTATAATTTTATTTTCAAAAATATAATTAATACCTATAATTTCCATAATATTCCTTGAAAAAATTCGATTATTTTTAAAATTAATATAATTTTTTGCAGGAATTTAATTACTTTCAATTGAATTTAAATGAAATTCTCAAAAGAATTCCGCATTATTTTTAAAAATTTTGATAAAATTCTTGGCAAGAATTTAATTATTTTCATAAATAATAAAATTGTTCGGAGGAATTTAATTATTTTTTAATACAATTTTCATAATATTCCTTGAAAGAATTCAATTATTTTTTAAAAATATAATTCTATAAAAGAATTCAATTATACTTAAAAAAAAATTCATTGAAAGAATTAAGTTATTCTTCAAAAATAAAATTCCTTGAAAAAATTCAATTATTAATATAATTCCTTGATAGAATTCAATTATTTTTAAAAAATATAATTTCATCAAAAAATTTTGATAAAATTTTTTATTAGAATTTAATTAATTTCATAAATAATGAAATTCTTGGAAGGAATTGAATTATTTTCAATAAATTTCATAAAATCCTTCGCAGGAATTCAATTATTTTAATTAGTAATAAAATCCTGCTCAGGGATTCACTTATTTTCAAAATTAAAATTAATTAAAGGAATTCAATTATTTTTAACAATTTTAACAATTTTCTCCAAAGACTCAATTATTTTCAAAAGTTTTGATAAAATTCTTTATAAGAAAAAATCCTTAAAAGGATTGCATAATTTTTTAAAAATATAATTTCTTGAAAAAATTCAATTATTTTTTAAATATAGGTATAATTTCTTGAAAGAATTTAATTATTTTTATAAATATTAAAATTCTTTGAAGGAATTCGATCATTTTCAAAAATTTCATAAAATCCTTGAAAGAATTCAATTATTTTTCAAAATTTTAATAAAATTTCTTGATATAGAATTCAATTATTTTCAAAAAGTTTAATAAAATTCTTTAGATGAATTTAATTATTTTCAGTACAATTTTAATTAATTTCCTTGAAAGAATTTCTTTCTTTCTTTATAAGAAAAAATCCTTAAAAGGATTGCATAATTTTTAAAAAATATAATTTCTTGAAAAAATTCAATTATTTTTTAAATATAGGTATAATTTCTGGAAAGAATTCAATTATTTTGAAAAACTTTTAATTAAAATTCTTTATTAGAATTTAATTATTTTTATAAATATTAAAATTCTTCGAAGGAATTCGATCATTTTCAAAAATTTCATAAAATTCTTGAAAGAATTCAATTATTTTTCAAAATTTTAATAAAATTTCTGAAAAGAATTCAATTATTTGCAATAAAAATTTTAATAAAATTTCTTGATATAGAATTCAATTATTTTCAAAAAGTTTAATAAAATTCTTTAGATGAATTTAATTATTTTCAGTACAATTTTAATTAATTTCCTTGAAAGAATTTAATTATATCTAAGTTTTTATTAAAATTCTTCGAAACAGAATTCAATTTTTGTTTTAAATTTTAATAAAATTCTTTCCAAGAATTAAATTGCTTTAAAACAGTATTAAATCAGTAACTTACCAATAGACTTTATAATTTGAAGTGAATTTCAATTTTCGACCACTTGATTAATTATATCATTTAATTGAATTTATACTGCTTCAAATGAACTTTTTCTAATTTTCAAGTTAACATCGTTTGGCAATATCCTTTAAGAAAATTGACGAAAATTTTAATCACTGTCTTTGAAATCAGACATTGATTTTTTAAAAATTTAAATTAATTTCTTTATTATATTATTTTTGTAATAAACTTTTTTATGAAATAATGATGAAATTAATAATATTTGATTCAAATAACCGAGTAATTGACTATTATCAAATGAATATTTATTTGCAGCAAATAATTTTCATCTACCTCAATTAAATGGTATTTGAACCAATAATTTCAGCATTGGAAGCAAATACCATTTAATTAAATCAAAAAATCATTTGATTAAAATTTAAATTAAAAATTATTTGATTCCAGTAAATATTGAATTTAATAGGTTATTAAAAATATTTTCATAAATTATTGATTGGAATTATAGAAAATAAAAATTGATATTGATAAAAAAAAAAAAATTGTTGTACCTCTTGCAGGAGGGCCTTCTCCAAATCTCGAACCTGACTTTTGGCGTGCACCAATTCACGTTGTTCCTCGAGTAATTTCGTTTGTAATTCCTCGACCTCGAAGAGAAGCGACTCGTATGCCTCTCGTGTGACGCCATTTGCCTGCCATTGGCCGCATCCCCCAGGTTGGGGTGAAAGTGACGACGGTGCACTTGAAAGTGCGCTATCACCTTCATTTTCCTCTTCGTCGTCAACTTCCGCCACTGGTTCCAGCTCCAGCCATTGCTTATAAAATTCCTCCTTTCTCTTCTTATTCGACAACTGATCCAATTTACGTTCTTTCTCCTAGAAAACAAAAACAAACAAAAATATTTTGAAAATTTTTTTAAAAACGTGCAAAAAAAATTTTAAAAAGTATTTTTATCCGTCCTTTAATAATAATATTTTTATAAATCAGAAAATTCTATTTTACTCGAAAGAATTCAATTATCTTGATATATCGAAATACTTCACCGAAAATCCAATTATTTTCAGGTATTTTAATAAAATTCTTTGCAAAATTAAATTATTTTCATAAATAACAATATTCATCACAAGAATTCAATTATTTTCAAAAATAATAAAATTCTTCACAGACATTCAATTATCTTCAAAAAATTTTTTTAAACTGCTCGTTAAGAATTCAATTTTTTTTTAAATAGCAATATTTTTCAGTGAAATTCAATTTTATTCAAAAATGTTAATAAAATTCTTGGCAAAATTTCAATTATTTTCAAAATTACCCTCAATTCAATTATTTTCAATATATTAGGTACTATTTTAATAATATTTTCCAAAAGAATTCAATTATACAAAAAAAAATTTAAATAAAATTTTACGCAAACATTTAATTATTTTCATAATTATAAATAATAAAAATTTCACAGGAATTCAATTATTAAAATTTTTTTTATAAATTACGTTTCAATTTTTCGAAAGATTCTTATAAAAATTAATTTAAAAATGAATTTCAGTTAAAATTTGAGATAATAATTGAATATAAAGAGCATTATATGTTTAGAATTGAATTTTTGATAGGTTTCCAATTGAAATCTCTGAAAATCTAAATCTTTTATACTTTTAATTAATAATTTTGTAGAACTAATTAGTTTCAAAAGTTTAATTTCAATTCTGCTGAAATAAGTTGAATTTGTAAATATATCTATATTTAATATTATTTCAAAAATGTTAACGCAATTCTTCGAAAGAATTCAATTGTTTTGTTATAAATATCGAAATTCTTCAACGAGAATCCAAATATTTTCATCAATTTGAATAAAATACATTGCAAAATTCAATTATTTTTATAAATATTAAAATTCTTTTTAGGGATTCAATTATTTTCATAAATAATAAAATTCTTTTTAGAAATTCAATAATTATCATAAATAACAAAAATCATCGCAGAAATTCAATTATACTTTTTAATACAATTTCAATTAATTTTCTCAAAAAATGGAAATTCTTAAAAATTTTATTAAAATTTATTCAAAAAATTCAATTATTTGAAAATTTGTTTATAAAATTCTTTACAAGAATTCAATTTTAAGAAATATTCAATTATTTATTTTTGTATTTAAATAATTAAATTCTTGTCGAATTTTTTAATAAAAATTAAATTAAGAATGAATTTTAGTTACAGTTTTTGCTTTTTGATAATAATTGAATATTAAAAGCATTTAGAATTAATTATTACAAGAAATTGAATTTTCAAAATGTTTTAATCAATAGATTACATTTCACTAAAAATAAGTAATTTTTTTTTTACTAATTTGAATCATTGACTTTTCAATAATTTGAATTTACTAATTTAGAGTTCAAATATTTTTCGAAAAAATCAATTTACTGTATTTCTTAATTAACAACTTGAAAAAGAAGAATTTGTAAAAAAAATTAATTATTGTAATTGTCATTATTATAATTTTATTAATATTAATATTATTATTATCATTTATTATTATTATTATTATTATGATTATTATTAAAATTTAAAATTAATATTTGTAATAATTAAATAGTATTAATTTAAATTTATATAGTAACTAATACTTATAATAATTTATTATTAGTTTAGTTATTATCCTTATTACTACAAATATTAATAAATAAAAAAATTGTTCTTTAATACTCTGCTTTAATTATACAATATTCAGAGAAAAATTTCTAGTTCACACAGTAAGAAATTTTTAATCTTCCTTTTATATATACCATATTTGTGGAGTGTAGTTTGAAAAAAATACTTTCTAAATGAAGTGCAATATTGGAATTTGAATTTTCAAGCTTCATTTCCATACAAATGAGCCTGGTGTAACGGAAAAGTATCATTTCCTTCGTGGAACGATTATTTTTTTTTTCTTCTAAAGGACGAGGAATAAAACTCACAAGTTGAAGAGCGAGGTTCCCAGAGAGTGGTTAAAATAAAAAAAAATATTTATAGCCAATAATGACTTACTTGACGAGGAAGTTCAAAATGCAAAACGTACTGAACACCATCTGCCATTTTTTTCTCTTTTAAGCGAAATTAGAACCAAAAACTATTAAAGAACTACTTATTTATTTGAAAAATTTTAAGGCAATTCTTCGAAACAATTCAATTATCTTGATAAATAACAAAATTCTTTTCAGAAATTCAATTATTTTCAGGAGAATTTTAATAAAATTCTTTGCAAAATTCAATTATTTTCAAAAGTAATAAAATTCTTCGCAGTAATTCAATTATTTTCAAAATTTTTTTTTCTATTCTCATCAATATTTCAATTATTTTTGTAAATATAAAATAGAAAAATTCTTCATCAAAATTCAATTATATTCAAAAATTTTTATTTTTTAAAATTTTATTTTATTTCTTGACAAAATTTCAATTATGTTCAAAAATTTTTTTTTCAATTCAAAGATTTTCAATATCTACTATTTTCATAAAATTTCCCGGAAGAATACAATTATTTAAAATATAATTTGCATAAATTTTTTCGAAAAAAATCAATTATTTAACAATTTTTTTTATAAATTGCTTCGCAATAATTCCATTATTTTCATAAATATTAAAATCTTTTCATGGATTCAATTATTTTCATAAGTAATAAAATTCTTTTTAACAATTTCATTATATTATAAAAATTAAAGCTCATTGCAGAATTTCAATTATTTTTAATACAATTTTAAACTGAATTTTTCGAAAAATGCAATAATTATTCTTAAAAATTTTATTAAAATTCGTCTAAAGAATTCAAATATTTAAAAATTTGTTGATAAAATTCTTTATAAAATTTTCGTTAATTTTTTTTATTTTTAACTTTTTATCCACTATTATTGTTATTACTTTCTAAATCTAAATTAGTGCGAAAGATCGTCTACTAATTAAAAAAAGTAAAATTTTCTATTCTAATTCTTAGTAACTTTCCACAAAAACACTTCATTAAAAATTTTAAAACTACAAATTGAAATAGTAAGATTTTCTAATTTTTAGTCAAATTTGTACTAAATTTAGTACTAATTCGGATTTAGAGGAAAGAATTAGTGGAAAGTTTTTCTGCTCTCTAAATTTGAATTAGTAAAAAATTGTCTATACTAATTTAAATTAGCAATAATTTCTAAAAATCATTAGTAATTTTTAATTAAAATTTCAGTAAAATATTTGAAACTACTAAATGAAATAATAACTAATAAATGAAAATTAATAAAAAAAAAACGATTAATGAAAATTTAATAAGTGGACGACATTTCACTAATTTAAATTTGGAGATTGACTTGAATTATAGTGAATGACTTTTCTCCAATTTAAATTGAGAGAGTATTATTATTATTACCAGTATTATTTATTTTTTTACTATTATAAAATATAAGTAAAATGTAAAAAAAAGAATTTTTTTTCTAATTAGTCAAAAAGAAGGTTTCTCGCCCAACCGTGACGTTTAATAGAAGAAGAAAAAATGGATATGTTTCTGTATTTAGTTGCAAACGTTTAAGAAACTATACAAGACAACCAATTGGGTTTCGTTTTTTTTCTCTTTTTTTTGCGGTGTAAACATGATTACGCGCGACGACAATGACGATAATATGATGATGGTAAAATTACCTTGACTGCCTGCCTGAGTACCTCTATGGCCTCCTGCTGTTCGACCGCGAGTTCCCGAAGACGTTCCACCTCAGCCACAGCTTCACACTCTCTTTTACATAAATCCACCTGAAAAAATTTCCAAAGCACTTAGCGACACGTCAATATGATGGAAAAAAAGCCAATCATAAATCTCCCTACGACTGATTATCTTACTTTCCACGAATTTATCATTCACCTCTCAAAATCTAAATTATAGTGAAAAATATTAACTAGGCAATTGAAATTAGTAAAAATTTTTAATAATTCGAATAAGTAAGCAAAAATTACAGGATTGCCTCAGTTTAGAAAAATAAGGGAATTCAGGGAAAATAGAATTGGTCATCAGATAATTTTATTAAAAGTACTGAAAAAAAATAAACTTTTAGAATTTATATAGAAAAAATCTGAATTCTGGTGTCTTATTTGTTTGCCTCATGAACTATAAAATTACCACGAATTCTAATATAAAACCTTCAATTTTTTCTATTTCTGACAATAATTTCTTTTTTAATAAACTTAATTCTTCAAGAACTATTATAAAATTATTACTTATAAATAAATTATTAAATGAATAATTTTACTTAAAAATTTCAAAATTAATTGGATTTCAGAAGAGTTGCGTTTACAATCTTCGTATATAGATGAACTTCAAAAGGTTTTAATTTGAAATTTTAGAAAGTTTCAATTTTAAAAGAATTTTATTAGAAATTTTAAAGAACTTAGATTTTTGACAAATTTTCATAATTCAAATTCTTATTTAAAAAATTTTATAGTTATTCTTCGAAAGAATTCATTTATATCTTGATAAATATGAAAATTCTTTATCGAAAATTCAATTATTTTCAGGTATTTTAATAAAAGTCTTTGCAAAATTCAATTCTTTTTATGAATAACAATATTCATCACATAAATTCAATTACTTTCAAAAGTAATAAATTTCTTCGCAGAAATTTAATTACTATCAAATTTTTTTTTTAATTCTCGTAAAGATTTCAATTATTTTTGTAAATAACAAAATTTTTCAGCGAAATTCAATTATATTCAAAAATTAAAATAAACTTTTTAGCAAAATTTCAATTATTTTGAAAAAATTTGGTCAATTTAATGATTTTCAATATCTACTGTTTTCATAACATTTTTCAAAAGAATTCAATTATTTAAAAAAAAAATTTCACAGGAATTCAACTATTTCAAATAAAATTTGTATACATTTAAAAAAATTAATTTAATTATTTTCATAAATATTAAAATTCTTTTTAGGGATTCAATTATTTTCATAAATAATAAAATTCTTTTTAGAAATTCAATTATTATCACAAATAATAAAAATCATCGCAGAAATTCAATTACTTTTTAATACAATTTTAATTAATTTTCTCAAAAAATGGAAATTCTTCGAAATTTTATCAAAATTTATTCAAAAAATTCAATTATTTGAAAATTTGTTTATAAAATTCTTTAGAAGAATTCAATTTTAAGAAACATTCAATTATTTATTGTTGTATTTAAATAATTAAATTCTTGTCGAATTTTTTAATAAAAATTAAGAATGAATTTTAGTTACAACTTTGGTAATAATTGAATATTAAAAGCATTATAGAATGAATTATAACAAACAATTGAATTTTGAAAACTTTTCAATTTCAAATATTTAAAAATATGAATTTTTAAACTTTTAGTTAACTATTATGTAAAACTAATTTTTTGAAAAAGTTTAATTGAAATTTTTTTTTTAATTGAGGCCTTGGATCCAATAACTCGCCCGACGCTCGGAGGAACGCGCAACTGCCAGTCAGTGAGCAGTGAGCGCCTCTGCGCCACTCACTGCTACCCGACTGGTATTAGCGCGTGTCTTCGAGCGTCGGGCGAGTTATTGGATCCAAGGCCTCAATTATAAAAAGTTTTTATTTTCTAATATATTTATATTTAATTGAAGAATTTCTGAATAATCGAAATTTTGTAAAATTAAATTGTAAAACAATTGGATTTGAAAATTCTCAAAGAACTTTTTCAAAAATTATTAAAAATAATGGATTTATAAAAGAATTTTAGTTTGAAACACTAAAAAAATTGAATTTTGTAGAAGTTTACAAATGATTGCAGAAATTCAATTATTTTCAAAATTTTTGATAAAATCCTTTACAAGAATTCAATTATATTTAAAAATTTTAAGAATGTGATAAAATACTTTTCAATAATTCAATTATTTCAACTAATAATAAAATTCTGATCAGAATTTCAATTATTTTCATAAATAATTTAATTCTTCTTAGAAAATCAATTATTTTCGAAAATTTTAATAAAATTTAGAGCAAGAATTTTATAATTTTTAAAAATAAAAAAATTCTGTTCAGGTATTCAATTATCTTTAATAAATTTGATAAAATCATTCCAAAAAATTCAATTTTTTAATTAATAATAAAATTGTGTTTAGAAATTCAATTATTTTCAAGAATTTTAATAAAATTCTGGTAAAAATTTCAATTATCTTTATAAATAATGAAATACCACACAGACATTCAATTATTGTCAAAAATTTTAATTGAATTTTTTGTAAAATTTAATTATTTTCAAAAATTTTCCTCAATTCAATGATTTTTAATAAGTATCTTCTATTTTAATAAAGTTTTCCAAAAGAGATTCAATTATTTAAGAAAGATTTTGACAAAATTTCAATTATCTTTATAAATAATAAATTTTTTCTCCGAAATTCAATAATTTCCAAAAGTTTTAATAGAATTCTTGTTAAAAATTCAATTATTTAAAAAAAATTTTGTCAATTCAATGAGTTTTAATATCTTCTATTTTAATAAAATTTTCCAAAAGAAATTCAATTACTTAAAAAAATTTTTTAATATAAAATTCTACGCAAACATTTAATTATTTTCAAAAAAAATAATAGAAATTCCACAGGAAGTCAGGAATTTAATTATTTCGTATAATTGAATTGTAAATAAATGTATTAAAAAATTATCAAAGTACTTTTTGAAAAATCATTAAAAATAATTGATTTAAAGAAGAATTTTCGTTAAAAATTATAGAAAATAATAATTGAATTAAAATGAACATAATTTTGAAGAAATAACAATTTCAAAATGGTTTGAATTTGAAATTTTTGAAAATCTTAATTTCTATTATATGGAAAAATAAATATTTACAATTAGAAAGAAATTCTCAAATAAATGTATTAAAAAAATTTTTTAAGTGTTTTATTATTTTTAGAGGGAAACAGAATATTTAATTCTTTAGTGTCAGGGAAAAAGTCAACATTTTGTCTGGAAATCGGGGAAAAGTCAGGGAAAAACAAAATTTAATTTTTGTGACAAACCTAAATTAGCTAATTTGAATAACTAAAAATTTCCTCTCTATATAAATCAAAATTAATAGAATTCTACTAATAGATATAGTAAAATATTATTATTCCTTGTAAATAAAATCAATATCATTTTATATAATAAAAACAAATTACTGTTTTTGTTTGTATACACAATTTTTGATTTTATCATCGGTGCATTAAAACTCAATAGAAATAAAGTACAACTAAAATCGTGTTTATAATCTAATTAATTTAATGAGTATTATAAAACAGTGCTTCTAGAGTGAATTTAATGCTCGAATAATTATCATGTAAATGTTTTACGACTTCATTTATATTTACTGTTTTTACAACTCGTATAATTTGATTTATATGCAGTCATTTTAAGTTAATTCATTTTATGGATTTAGTTTTATTTCTAAGTATATATTTTTTTTATTTTATCGACGCATTGAATACATGAGTGAATATAAATATATATATACGAATTATTTCATACATGTATTTAGATATTTATATGTATCTATAAAAATATGTGTATTTATGTACTCACAGCATGTTCGCCGTTAGGAATTTTCTCCTCGATGCGTGGCGTCAATCGAATATGATGATTTCTCTCGCTCTCCCTTAATTTTCGCATCTACAACAATGAAAAAAAGGAATATTCATCAGCAATTAGTTTATGATCGATTGCTATCATCTTTAATCATGTGATACATGTTCCATTATAAACCTTACATTATTATATTATATCTAGCGAAATTATCGACAGTTTCACATTCTAATTCACTTGGGAAATGATTGATTGTGCTCATTGGAGAAATTTTGTCTGTGTATTATGTATATTACTCGTTCCTCTTACACTTTCATGAAAGTTAAATATTTCTTTTAACACGAATACAAACAATGAATTTTATTATAGGCATCTAATTATGAACATAATTTCACAAAAAAAAAAAAAATAATAACTTTCTATTGATTTCTTATCAGATTTGTCACGAGACATCAATTTTCTAATTATTTTTCAACAAGTTTAGAATATATTTTTTTTTATTTTGTCATTTCATTTTCAAATTATTATTATTAGTTATTTAGTTCTAGATAATTATTAGTTTAATAATTTATTTAGTAAATATTTTTGTAATTATTTCGAGTTATACTTTAGTAATTATTTTTTTAAATCTAAAATTATTAAAAAGAAATAATTTTTCGTGGAAAATTTATTTTGTTATTTCATTTCTAAATTATTATTAGTTATTTAGTTTTTGACAGTTATTAGTTATATATATTTTATTAATTATTTTTTATAAATCTAAAATTATTAGAAAGAAATAATTTTTCCTGAATAATTCTTTTTCAGTTGCAAAAGCAATTGAAAATAAATGAATTGAAATAAAATGCATTTTCAAATCTAAAATAATTGAAATAAATCAATTTTCTTTCTGCAAGTAAATTTTTTAGTCCTAAAAAAAGATTGCAAATTAGAAAAAATAATTTATTTTCAAATGCGAATTAAGTAGAATAAAAGAATTTTATTTATAAATAAATTTTTTCAGTCATAAATGGCGATTGAAAATTAGAAAATAAATTATATCTTCTATTGAAATATACAAAATAATTTAATATTATTTAACTATAATCTAAAATAAGTAAAATGAAGCAATTACTTTCTGACAAATTTTTTAATCACAAAAATAATTTTAAACTGTAAAAAGAAAAGTTTATTATTAAATTTGAAATAATTAGAATGGAATATTATTGGGAAAAAATATTTTAGTCATAAAACAATTGTAAATTAGAAAAAAATCTATTTTCTAATATAAAATAAATAAGAAATTTATTTCAAAAAAATCTTTTCGGTTATAAAAAGCGACTGAAAATTAGAAAATAAATTTTTAAATCCAAAATAAATAAAATAAAACCATTTTTTGCTGCTACATTTTTTTTAGTTCCAAATATATTAAATTAAAAATTATTAAAATTTATTTAAAAAATTTTTAATAATTAGAAAGAAAAAATTTTACTTGGAAAAAATTATTTTTCGTCATAAAAAATTACAAATTTGAAAAAATAATTTGCTTTCAAATATAAAATGAGTAGAATGACAGAATCTTATTTAGAAACATTTTTTTGTCATAAAATAGATTGAAAATAAAAAAATAAAATTTATTTTCCGATTTAAAATAAATAAAATGAAACAAAATTTGCTTCTGTCAAATTGTTTTTTAGTCGAAAAAGATATTGAAAATTAGAACTAAATATTATTTTCAAGAATAGTTTCAATACTTTTTTATTTATGTCAAATCTGTTTTTTCAGTCGCGAAATAATATGAAAATAAGAAAATAAAATTTATTTTGCAATCTAAAATAAATAAAATCAAATTATTTTTTTCAATCAATTCTTTAGTCACAAAAGATATTGAAAATTAGAAAATAAAATTCATTTTCAAACTCAAATTAATTAGAATGAAAAAATGTTGTTTAGAAAAAATATTTTTAGTTCTAAAAAAATATTGCAAATTAGAAAAATAATTTATTTTCAAATGTAAATTAAGTAGAAGAAAAGAATTTTAATTGAAACAAATTTTTTAGTCATAAATAGCTATTGAAAATTAGAAAATAAATTATATTTTCAAATCTAAAATAAATAAATTGAAGCAATATTTCTTTCTGCCAAATTTTTTAGTCACAAAAATAATTTTAAATTGTAAAAAAAAGTTGAGGTATTATTAAGTTTGAAATAATTAGAAAGAAATAATAATTGGAAAGAATATTTTTAGTCATAAAAAAATAGTAAATTAGAAGAAAAAATGTATTTTCTAATATAAAACAAATAAGAAATTTATTTCAAAAAAATCTTTTCGGTTATAAGAAGCGACTGAAAATTAAAAAATAAATTTCCAATTCTAAAATAAATAAAATAAAACCATTTTTTGCTGACACATTTTTTTTACTTGCAAAAAATATTAAAAATTATAAAATAAAATTTATTTAAAAAAATTTTAAATAATTGTAAAGAAAAAATGTTGTTTGGAAAAGGTTTTTTTGCTCATAAAAAAATTGCAAATTAGAAAAAATAATTTACTTAGTTCAAATATAAAATACGTAGAATGAAAGAATCTTATTTAATAAAAATTTTTTTGTCATAAAAAGTGATTGAAAATAAGAAAATGAATTTATTTATTTATTTATTTACAAAATCTGTAATAATGAAATTTATTTTCCGATCTAAAATAAATAAAATTAATTAATTTCTTTCAGTTAATTTTTTTAGTTACAAAAGATATTGAGAATTAAAAAATAAAATTCATTTTCAAACTCAAAATAATTAGACATTAGAATGAAAAAATGTTGTTTGGAAAAAATATTAAATTTTTAGTCATAAAAAAGTTTGTAAACCAGAAAAAATTATTTATTTTCAAATATAAAATAAGAAGAGAATTTTTTCAAAAAAAATGGTTTACACTTTAAAAAAAGAAAATTAATTAATTAAATTAAAATTATATAAAAGCGATTGAAAATAAGAACATAATATTTATTTTCTACTCGAAAATACAAAAATATGTAGAATGAAAAAATGTTTGGAAAAAATATTTTTAGTCATAAAAAAAGATTGTGAACCAGAAAAAATTATTTATTTTCAACTATAAAATAAGTAGAAGAAAAGAATTTTTCCAAACAAATTTGTTTACTTTAAAAAAAGAAAATTAATTAATTAAATTTAAATTCTATTAAAAAAGCGATTGAAAGTCAAAAAATAGTATTTATTTTCAACTCTCGAAAATACAAAAATAAATTATAATGAAAAAAGTACGAAAAATTATTTTAGTCAAAAAAATTTTAAATTAGAAAAAAGTACACCCAGAAAAAAATTGAGAACATATTATTGAATTTCATCTACAAGAGCCTAATTTGAAATTAATAAAAAATCTCATTCATAAATCCGTATTGAAACCATGAAATTAATTTTGACGGTCATTGTCAGGAAATAAAAAAGAAATTTTTTTATTCAACGCTTTTGCCGATTACGGTCGATGACATTATTCGTTTCAGGGAAAGTAGTTATGAAACGTTAATTTAGCACAAAAATTTCCTGTAGATTATTTTCTGAATATATCACACACACATGTGTGTAAAAACACACATCCACAAATTCCGAGATTAAAAAAAAAATTATATAGACAAAAATAAAAAATTTAATGCGTTACTAATGACAAGAACAGTACGCGAGCTCTCCCAACCTCATAGGTCTGATTAGTGAAAGTGATTGACTTTCTCTACTGGGAAAGATGAGTAGAGATATTAAAAAAAAATTTTTTTTTCTTAAAAATAAATTAAGTTCTTAAGGTCAGATCACAGAACATGTTTTATAAATAGAAATTTTCGTTTTGATTGCCATTTTTTTTTCTTCCTCTTTTGCTTTTTTTTTGTTTGTTTTTAGCAATGTTCTAAAAGTAAGCTATTCTCTTTTCCGGTTGACATTAATTTCACTGTCCGTTAAAATTCCACAACTAATCACTCAATCTGTGTATATACCTTTCTAACTGCTAGGTTCCATATAATTAATTCTTTGACATTTATTGCAGTTTCAGGCTAGGAAAGTATGTGTATATATACAATAGGCTTCGTGAACGTTTACAGGATATTTTATTGTTATTACTCGGTCATGATTATTGTTATTGTTACTCTAGAAATAATATTTCGTGTCTTTTGTCTTGTTAAACGATAAATTACCTTCAATTATCTCTTTTGTGTGTGAAACAATTTTTTTTTTTTGGATATAAGACTTCATATATAAATTTTCAGTTTTTTATTTTTTTAAACCAAAAAATCTTGTTATTAAAGATAAAAAAGATTTTTAAGTTCCAAACAAATTTTTTAATTATTTTTTTTCTAAAGTTGCAAGAAGATAAAAGAAACTTACTATAACGATAAAAGAACTTACTAATTACTATAAAGAACACGATTTTTAAGACTCAAAGAACTAAAAATTTTCCAAAGTTGCAAAAAGATAAAAAGAAGAAAAATAAGAAAAAAAGAACAAGACTTTTAAGTTTCAAAAAACTAAAAAATTTCCAATGTTGCAAAAAGATAAAAAGAAGAGGAGTTGCAGATTTACCACCAAAATTTAATATTGTTTTTTCCTGTCCTTTTGAAAATTCAATTGTTCCTAACAATCCATTCTATAATGCTTCTAATATTCAGTTATTAATTTATTATCAAAAACTATAACTAAAATTCATTCTTAATTTAATTTTTATTGAAAAATTCTACAAGAATTCAATTATTTATGTAAAACAATAAATAATTGAATGTTTCTTAAAATTGAATTCTTAAAAAGAATTTTATCAACAAATTTTTAAATAATTGAATTCTTTCAATGAGTTTTAATAAAATTTTCAAGAATTTGTATTTT
Organism: Leptopilina heterotoma; assembly: GCF_015476425.1. NCBI lineage: Eukaryota > Metazoa > Arthropoda > Insecta > Hymenoptera > Figitidae > Leptopilina > Leptopilina heterotoma. Next base: position 247,792 of record NW_025110953.1, on the reverse strand, counting down.
TTTGAGAAAATTAATTAAAATTGTATTAAAAATTTAAAAATAATTGAAAATCTGCGATGAGTTTCATTATTTATGATTAATAATTGAATTCCTCAAAAGAATTTTATTATTTATGGAAATATTTGAATCCCTAAAAAGAATTTCAATATTTATGAAAATAATTGAATTTTGCAAAGAATTTTATAAAAATTCTTGAAAATATTTGGATTTTCGTGAATAATTTTGTTATTTATCGACATAATTGAATTCTTCCAAAGAATTTTTGAAAATAATTGAGATTTTGCCATGAATTTTATTAATTTTAAAAATAATTGAATTCTTGTGATGAATATTGTTATTTTTTTATAAAAATAATTGAATTTTCCAAAGAGTTTTATTAAAATACCTGAAAATAATTGAATTTTCGGTAAAGAATTCTCATACTTATCAAACTTTTAAAAATAATTAGTTTTACAAAATTATTAATTAAGTGTGAAAAATTCAGATCTTCAAAGATTTAAATTTGAAATCTTTTGAAAATTCAATTGTTCCTAAAAATTAATTCTATAATGCTTATAATATTGAATTATTATCAAAAAGTGTATCTGAAATTCATTCTTAATAAATTATTCAAAATTCAATTCAAAAATAAATAATTTAATGTTTCTTAGAATTGTATTTTTATAAAGAATTTTATCAACAAATTTTTAAATAATTCAATTCTTTCAATGAATTTTAATAAAATTTTTAAGAATTTGCATTTTTTGAGAAAATTAATTAAAATTTTGTATTAAAAATAATTAAAAATCTGCGAAGGATTTTATTACTTTTGAAAATATTGAATTCTCCTGATGAAAATAAGTTTTTATTCATGAAAGTAAATTGAATTTTGCAAAGAATTTTATTAATATTCTTGAAAATATTTGGAGTTGCGGTGAAGAATTTCGATATTTATCAAAATAATTAAATTCTTTCGAAGAATTGCGTTAAAATTTTTGAAATAATTAAATTCAACAGAATTGAAATTAAACTTATGAAACTAAATTAGTTCTACAAAAATATTAATTAAAAGTGTAAAATATTCAAATTTTCGAAAGATTTTAATTTGAAACCTTTCAAAAATCCAATTGAATTCCTGTGAAATTTTTATTATTTAAAAAAATAATTAAATATTTGCGTAGAATTTTATTAATTTTTTTTAAATAATTGAATTTTTTTGGAAAATTTTATTAAAGTAGTAGATATTACTTTTTGTAACTTTTTATAATTTAGAACCTGAAATAATTTAATTTTTGCTTAGAATTTAATTAAAAATTTTGGAAATAATTGAGTTATTTTGTTTAAGAACATTTTTTTTATTTATTCGTTTAAAGAATTTTATGAAAATTTTGTGAAAACAATTAAATTATTTTATAGAATTCAATTAAAATTTTTATTGAAAATAATTAAATTTTCGTAATTGAATTCTTTCGATAAATTTTTATTAGAAATATATTGAAAATAATTGAATTACTGCGTGAAGAATTTTATTTTATTTATTTAAATAATTTAATTCTCGTTTAACTTTCTAACAAGAATTGATTTAAAGATGAATTGCAGTTAAAAATTTAAATAATAATTGAATTTTATTTTAAAATTCGAAAAAAGTGATTGATTTTTGTAAGAATTGCAGTCGTAATTTTAAGGAATATTTTTAAATTTCAAAAAAGTTTTACATTAAAATTATTTAAAATCTTAATTCTTGTGGAAAAATAAGTATTTATTTAACAAAAATTATTCAAGTTTGTGAATAATAATTAATTGTTAGAAATTATGAAAAGAATTAGTCTTTTGAAAAATTATAATTAAAATTTTTTAAAGATAATTAAATTTCTGGATACAATCTAAAAAGATTACATTTTTTTTCAAATAAATGTATATTTTGTCAATTTTAATTAAAATCAATTTTATAGTTTAAAGAATTTTTTTTTTTTGCTTTTGAAAATTATTTTTAAATGTAATCGTATTTTTTTGAGAATTCTAACTAAAAATTTGAAAAATAATTGAATTTTAGAAAAATTTAGAATTTATTTTTTAGCCTAAAAATAACTTCAATTCTAAATTTTTCTAAAATTTAATTATTTTTCAAATTTTTAGTTTTGAATAGTGAATACCTTTTTTTTTATGTAAATTCAGGAAAAGCAAATGAAAGTTTTTCTAAATTCACTAAAACGACATTTTTGTTGTCAAATTTAAATTTTCGAAATTCAATTATTTTTCAAATTTTTAGTTGTGATTGTAGTGAATAGTGAATACCTATTATTTTTTATGTAAATTCAGCAAAAGCGAATCAAATTTTTTCTAAATTGACTAAACGACTTTTTTGTTGTCAAATTTAATTTTTCGATAGTTACTTTTTTGCTAATTGTTTAAAATTAATTATAGAGTGAATGTTTCTTGAAATAAAAAAGCTTTTTTCGAGTAACTATTGCTTTCCTCGACCCAATTGGATTTAAAATCTGTTTAGGATGGTATGGGAATAAAAATTAAGTTCTGTCAAAAAATTAATCTTCTTGGGTTTAAAAAACAAAATTCTCGTCGACGAAAATGTTGGTAACTTCAGGATTTTATGAAATTTGAAAGTTTTAACCTTCTAGGGGAATAGAAATAGTAAAATTAGTGCCATTTTCGACAGTATTTTTAAAATTTTCCAATCTTTTAGAAATTATTCTACCACTTAAAAGAGGACAATTATTTTCAACTAAAATACCATTGTTTTTGTCAAACATTTCTCTGCTCCTACCAAAGGAGAAATTTCTTTTTAACTATAATATCATAATTACAAGTAGCGTCTTTATTTTCTTTTGCACATATTTTTAATGTCACCTTCGATTGTGTACCTACATTATACGGATGTGGACCTACTTTTATCAAACAGAGAAATGCGTCAATTTCTTTGTTTTCTAACTAGGCTAAAGTAAGTTGATAATATTCATGGAGCTTTCACTCCTTAACGTATGTAATGACTTCATGTCTACTCTCAGGAAATGGCATAATAGAATGCGTAAATGTTATTCTGGAAGTGTACCCAGCGCACTTGCATCAGATCTTGATTTACTGCTTGCTTACAGTATTAAAACTAAAAATAGCGCCTAAAGAATGTCATTTTTAATTTTCTGCCAATTTTGTCCACTGCACTTACAAATTGCAATCTTACGCAACAAATCGGATTATAATCGGATTATAAAAACTAACACGTCTTATTACTTTTATTTTCTTTCGTTTTTTCTACTTTAAATTCCTTGTGATTTAATTCTTTTTCTCCAAAATGACACCAAAATGATAAAAGTGAAACGTCATACCTATTGAAAAATTATCATCAACTGACTCCACATTTCGCACTCGATAATTAAGTTTAAAAAAGTAGCAAAAACTAGAAAATTATATTCTATATTTTATTTTCCTGATTTTTTCCTAAATTTCATCAAAAATATTTACTCCTTTCTTATCCTGCTGACAAATTGAATTCCTGCAACAAATTTTATTATTCATGAAAGAATTTCAATATTTATAAAAATAATTTAATTTTTGCGAAGAATTTTATAAAAGTTTTTAAATAATTGATTTCTTTCGACTAATTTTATGCAAATTCTAATTTAAATAATTGAATTCCTGAGAAATTTTTATTATTCATGAAAAGAATTGAATTCTTAAGAAAAAAATTTTTTTTCCAAAAAAATTTTTAAATGATTGAATTCTGTTTGTAAATTTTATGAAAGTAGACGATATTGAAAATCATTGATTGGGAAAAGTTTTTAAAAATAATTAAATTTTACAAAGAATTCTATTAAAATTTTTGACAATAATTGAATGTCTGTGTGGTATTTTTCAAAAATTTTTTTGAAAATAATTGAATTCCTAGAAAGCATTTTCTTATTTATGAAAGTAATTGATTTCTTGAGAACGATTTTATTAGAATTTTTTTAAATAATTGAATATCCAATAAAAAATGTAATACTTTTAAAAATAATTGCATTCTTATGACGAATATTGTTATTTATGAAAATAATTGAATTTTGCAAAGAATTTTATTAAAATACCTCAAAATAATTGAATCTCTGAAAAGAATTTAGATATTTATGAAAATAATTGAATTATTGCAAAGAATTTTATAAAAAAAAATTTAAATAATCGATTTTTTCGAAAAAATTAAGGTGCAAATTCTCTTTTTGTAACTTTTGAAAATTAGAGTTTAAATTATTAAAATTTTTCAATAAACTAAGTTCTTTAAAATGATTTATAAAAAATAATTAAATTATTGCAAAGTTATTAAAATTGCATTGAAAATAATTGAATTCTTTATTTCAAGTAAAAAAAATTGAATTATTTCAAAGAATTGTAATAAAATTGTTAAAAATAATTCAATTTTGCGAAGAATTGTATTAAAGTTTTTAAAAATAATTGAATTGATTGGATTCCTTCTAAAATTATAATTTTATTGAAAATCTTTGAATTCTTTTTTACAAGTAATAGTAAATTTAATTATTTCAAAGGATTTTATTAAAATCGTCTCGAAAATAATTAAATCTATGAGAAGAATTTTATTAATATTCTTGAAAATAATTGAATTGATTGGATTCTTTCTAAAATTATAATTTTATTTAAAATAATTGAATTCTCTAAATTGAATAGTTGCCAAAAATTTCATTAAAATTTTCAAAAACAATTGAATTGCTGCGAAAAATGTTATTAAAATTTTTAAAAAGAATTGAATTTCTGTGCAAAAATTTTGTTATTTTTGAAAATAATTGAATTTTTTTCGAAATATTATATAATAAATATTATGAAAATTTTATTTTAAATAGTTAAATTCCTGTGAAAAACTATTTATGAAAATAATTGAATTCTTGCTTAGAATTTTATCAAAAATTTGTTTAAATAATTGAATATCTATTAAAAATGTTATTATTAGTGAAAGTTCTTAAATTATTGTGAAGAATTGTAGAAAAATTTCGTTAAATAATTGATTTTTTTAAAATTTCTTTGAAAATGCTATTCTAAATTAATTGAATTTCTGTGGAAATTTTATAATTTATGAAAATAATTGAATTTTTGATGAATTTTATCAATATTTTTTTTAAATAATTGAATTCTTTTGCGAAATTTTATGAAAATACTAGACATTGAAAATAATTGAATTTCGAATATTTTTTGAAAATAATTGAATCGATTTCAAGAATTTGTTTATAATTTTTGTCCTATATAGAAGAAAATTTGTTAAAAGGATTTTTAAAAATTTTGTAAATTAAACGACTACAAAGCTTCCTCACGAGGAAGCAAAAAAAATATCCAAATAGTAGCATAACGTAAAAAAAGTAGTAAACAGTGCGAAGCCTTGGATTATAAAAACTATAACAAGTCTTATACTTTTATTTTCTTTCTCTTTTTCTATTGCAAATCCTTTGTGATTCATTTACTTTTTTTTCCTCCAAAATGACACCAAAATATTAAAAGTGAAACGTCACCTATTGAAAAATTATCATAAACTGACTCATAACTCAAAAATGAGGGCTTGTTCACAATGTTTACCGAACACTCCCTGTTATATATTTGCGGCATTTTTATTTTCTTTGATCATTTAAAATTTGAAAATTATTTTTTAATCGTGGATTTAACACTCCAAAACCAGATTGCAGGGATGATAGTAACTCCTCTTTTTTTAATCTTCTTGCAACTTTGGAAAATTTTTATTTTTTTGAAACTTAAAGTTTATGTTCTTTATAATAAATCCTCTTCTTTTTATTTTCTTGCTATATTGGAAAATAGTTTTTTGAAACCCGAAATCTTCGAAAAAAGTTGTTTAATTTTTTCTTTGGTTCTGCAGAAACAAAAATTGTTTAGAGATCTATACAATTCCAATAATTTTTGGTTGTAATTTTGAATTTTCGCTATAATAAAAAGGATATAAATTTCGACAACAATTTATTCACTGATTCAATGTATATATGTGTTTTATCTAACGTAGCGCATAAACGTTAGTTTATTTCAAAGTGCAATATTGTTGAAACATAAAAGGTCAAGGTAAGAAGAGTGAACAGCATATAAGAGAGTGGATATTACACGTATGATCTTCATGAAGTAAAAACTCGTTTCTGTTTGACATGATAGAATGATGATTTAGTGTTGTTGAAAACGAAGGCAGAACCATTGTTTGGACTAGTGAAAAAAAGCGAGAAAGAAGAAAAATTACGAACGATGGTCAGTCGTAAGGACTTTAGGTATATATACATATAACAGGGAGCGAGCTTTCATTTCGTTACTGACAGTTATCTGACGCCATAAATATACAAATAATGTCTGACGCTCCAAATATTATTGCCACTATGTATATATATATACACATGCAATCTTTTGAGAATTTACACGAGGCGGATCTTAAAAATTGCGGAACAACAATTTTCTTGAGTAACAATCATCTTCGCGGAGATAAAAAAGCGAAACAGGTACTTTTTGCAGGGATTATTTATATTTTGTCAGTGTTCTAAAATATTGTTTTTACTTTTTTTCTCTTCTTATTGTATTTTTATTTGTTTCATTGTATTTTTAATTCATTATTTAATATCTTTACTGCTTTTGTACTATTTTTATTACTGTAAAAAATTAAATTTTCAGAATTCATAAGAAAACTATGAATTTTGGTGTCCTTTTTCTTTGCCTCATAAACTACGAAATTGCCACGAATTCTAATAAAAAACCTTCAATTTTTTCTATTTCTGACAATAATTTCTTTTTAAATAACTTAAATCTTGAACAACTATCAAAAAATAAACAAATTATTTAATAAATAATTTTACTTAAATATCTCGAAATTAATTCAATTTGAAGAGAGTTGCGTTCACAATTTTCTTCAGTAGATGAACTTCAAATGGTTTTAATTCGATAACTTATAAAATTTAAATTTTGAAAAGTTTTAATAATTCAAATTCTTCTAAAATTTTAGTTAAATTTTTTAATATATATTATATATTCAATTAATTATTAAAAATAATGGATTTATAGAAGAATTTTAGTTAAAAACACTAAAAAAAAATTGAATTTTGAAGAAGTTTACAAATGATTGCAGAAATTCAATTATTTTCAAAAGTAATAAAATTCTTATCACAAAATTCAATTATGTTAAAAAATTTAAAAGAATTCTCGTCAAAATTTCAATTACCTTTATAAATTGTTGATAAAATTCTTTATGAGAATTAAATTTTAAGAAACATTCAATTATTCAATTAATTATTTAGTTTTGTAGTATTAAAAGCATTAGAGCGTAAATTTTTAGAAATAATTAAATTTTGAAATGATTTATTATTAAATTATAATGAAATTCTTTTTAGGAATTCAATTATTATCATAAATAATAAAACTCATCGCAGAATTTCAATTATTTTGAATACAATTTTAATTAATTTTCTCAAAAAATGCAAATTCTTAAAGATTTTATTAAAATTTGAAACAATTCAATTATTTAAAAGTTTGTTGATATATTCTTTATAAGAATTCAATTATTAATTTTTATATTTGAATGATTGAATTCTTATAGAATTTTGTACTAAAAATTGTTTTAAAAAAGAATTAAGTTAAAAATTTTTTGATGCTAATTTTTCAAAATTTCAATTATTTTTAATAATTTTAATGAAATTATTCGAAATAATTTATTTTTCTTTCAATTGTAATAAAGAATTGAATTATTTTCAATAAAATTATAATTTTCGAAGGAATTCAATCAATTCAAATATTGAAGGAATTGAAACAAAGAATTCAATTCTTTCCAATCAAATTATAATTTTAGAAGGAATCTAATCAATTCAATTATTTTCAAGAATATTAATAAAATTCTTGGCATAGATTTAATTATTTTCAAGACTATTTTAATAAAATTACTACAAAGAATTCTATTATTTTTTAACAATTTTAATAAAATCCTTCGAAATAATTAAATTTTCTATTTATTGTAAAAAAGAATTCAAATATTTTCAATAAAATTCTAATTTTAGAAGAAATCCAATCAATTCAATTATTTTTAACAATTTTAATACAATTCTTCGCAAAAATTGAAATATTTTTAACAATTTTATTAAATTTCTTCGAAATAATTCAATTTTCTTCTAATTGGAGTAAAGCATTCAATTATTTTTTATAAATCATTTTTAACAAATTAGTTTATTGAAAAATTTTAATAATTAAAATTTAAATTTTCAAAAGTAACAAAATTCTTCGCAAAATTATTTAAAATGTTTTTATAAAATTCTTCGCAATAATTCAATTATTTTCATAAATATCTGAATTCTTTTCAGAGATTCAATTTTTTCATAAATAATAAATTTTTTTTTAGGAATTCAAATATTATCATAAATAATAAAGCTCATCCCCGAATTTCAATTATTTTTAATACAATTTTAATAGATTTTCTCCAAAAAATGCAAATTATTAAAAATTTTATTAAAATTTGAACGAATTCAATTATTTAAAAGTTTTTTGATAAAATTCTTTAGAAGAATTCAATTTTAAGGAACATTAAATTATTGAATAAATTATTTATTTTTGTAGTTAAATAATTGAATTCTCGTAGAATTTTTTAATAAAAATTGAATTAAGAATGTATTTCAGTTACAATTTTTAATAATTGAATATTAGAATTTTTTGAAATAATTGAATTTTCAAAAGGTTTCAAATTCAAATCTTAATAATTAAAGATTAAAAGTATTTTAGGGTGAGTTTTTAGAAATAATTGAATTTGGAAGAAGTTTCAAATTCAAATCTTTGAAAATCCTAATGTTTCATACTTTTAATTAATAATAAAGCAGAATTAATTTTTTTTGAAAAAGTTCAATTGGAATTTTTTGAAATTATCGGAAGTTTTTATTTTCTAATATTTATTTTAATTGAAGAGTTTTTGAATAATTGAAATTTCACGTAAAATTGAATTTAAAACAAATGGATTTAAAAATTCCCAAAGTACTTTTTCAAAAATTATTAAATAAATTATTAAAAATAATTGATTTAGAGAAGAAGTTTAGTTAAAAATTCTAGAAAATAATAATTGAATTGAAATGATGAAAATAATTTTTGAAGAAGTTACAGTAACAATATTCTTATAATATAAAATAATGATTTTATCACTCGGTCAACTTTTACTTATTATAAAACATGAAGAAATCTTCAATGAAGAAAACTACTATTTTTCGAAGTATGGTACTTCAAGTAACTATGTAGTTCCAAATGAAGATCGTTTGAAGCAATGCTACAATTCATAACTATTTGTAGTTTAATTATAACTTTAAATAATAATAGTTTGAAGTTGGCATTTCAAAAAATTAAATGTATACTTTCCATTACATCAAATTATCTTCTGTAAAACCTAAAAATTACAGTGATTCGAAGTACTATCTTAAATTAAAGTCTTTACTAGTTTGAAGCGTTTGTAAATTTTAAACATTCCCCTTCAAAACAATGATAAAGTTTTAAATAATATTTAATTTAATTAGTCAAAATGAAATTTGATCGCAAGCAACTAGTGTTCTTTGCATCTTCATTAAAAGAAAAAAATTGTCCAATACAATGAAAAGAAATCCCAACGATTGCCATATATACAAAATAATGCGAGACTATTTTGTAAAAGCACCGTTTTTATATCCACTTATAAGGAAAAAATCTAATGACCAAAGAAGAAGAAGAAAAATTGTTGAAAACTTCTAATTATTTGTGGATTTTGTTGCGAACACTAAACGCAACATGCAATTGCAATTATGTCTTTTCTCCTCTTCAGCTAATTACCAATGTGCCTGACAGTGAACAGTGCAGATAGCATTTGAATGGACAACATTTAAGGAAGAGTCAGGAAGCTAAAAGGTATTTATTTACATTACAAACTCTCGTCGTAAATAAAATAATGGTATATATAGACGGCTATATAGGAAAAGGAGTTTAAAGGACATGAGCCTTGATTCGCGGACAGGCTCGTTAAACCATTGAACTCTCATCCTTGCGAGTTGTGGGACTAACGGTGTTTTTCCGATCAGAGCATTATAATTAAAATGAATTGCTTATTGTCCTCGAGATCTCGAAAAAAAGCAAAAAAAAGCAAAAAAAAAAGCACAAGGTATTGAAGGTGGATAAATCCTATAATACACGAGCAAAGCAGTTGTCCAATGACACAGTTTCCATCTTCGTGTGCGAATATAAGAAAACCCCCTCTGGCCAATTGTACACACAACCTATATATGTATGAGTTGCTCGACTGCTTTATGTCCGCGTGTGTTGTGAAGTACATCTTTTCGCACACATTATTTTTGCCCCTATGTAGTATATGTGTGTGTATACACATGTCTGCCAAATCGTCTGCACGAGTCTTTCAATTCCAGCAACTCATGCCGTTCGGTAATGATTTTTTCGTGGAACAGAGGGAAAAAAAAGGAACATGACCTAGATGAAAATTTATGCTAATAACCGCAGTTTTAAATTTATTTTTTTTATAAACACACTGTGTTACGAGAATGCTATTTCGAGTAAAAGGGAAAACAAGAACTAAATAGTGAAGCACTATGGGAAGAAGCGAAATGTAGTCAAAATTTTTAAGAAAATATTTCTATACGAGAAAAGGATGGTAGCATTTTCTCGATTTGTTGCAGCTTTAAGTAACTGTTGTGCCAAACAACCATTGCTTTAAAACTACCATCTTCTTAATTTTTTTATTTTACGCTGCTAATTAGCATTTTCTCAATTTAGATTTGCAATAAACAACTGTTGTGCTAAATAACTGTTGTGCCAAACAAACATTGCTTAAAAATTGCTATCCTCTTAATTTTCTTTTTTTACTTTAGCATCGAATTAGCATTTTCTCAATTTAGTGATGCACTAAACAACTGTAGTGCCAAACAAACATTGCTTTAAAAATTACTATCATCTACACTAGCATCAACTATACTTTACCACTTTTCAACTACTCTAAATAATTCAATAGTTATTCAATTCAAATTCAATAACAAAATTAAACAAGTTGTACTGGCTACCAAGAACCACGTATACCACAAAAATTAAATTTTGCTTTTCCCTGATATCCAGACTAAATTTTAACTTTTTCCCTGACCCTAAAGAATATTCTGCTACACTATATAAAAATGATTAGACACTTGAAAAAATGTTCTAATATATTTTATGTGCGAATTTCTTTAATTGTAAAATTATTCGAAAAGAAAAGTAGTTTTATTTAAAATAAATATTTAATCATTATTATTTCTCCATAGGAATTAAAATTTTCAAAAATTTCAATTCAATAACATACAAGAATATTATAATAAAACATGAAGATATCGATTGCTCCGAGTCGAAGACTCGGAGTGATCGATTTCTTCATGTTTTCTAATAATTAAAGATGACCGAGTGATAAAATAATTTTTTTATTTTATAAAAATATTGATACTGTAACTCGTGAAAAATTATTTTCATCATTTCAATTCAATTATTATTTTCTACTTTTTAGAATTTTTAACTAAAATCCTTCTTTAAATCAATTATTTTTGATAATTTTTCGATAAAGTTCTTTAAGAATTTTCAAAACCATTTGTTTACAATTTAATTCTATGAAATTTCAATTATTCAGAAATTCTTCAATAAAATGTATAATAGAATTAATAAAAACTTTAAATAATTTCAAAAAAATTCAATTGAAGCATTTAAAAACAATTAATTCGACATAATTATTCATTAAATGTAAAATCCTAAACTGATTTTAATCTTCAATTATTAAGATTTGAATTTGAAACCTTTTGAAAATTCAATTATTTCAAAAAATTCATCCTATATAAATGCTGCTAATATTCAATTATTACAAACGGTAAATGAAATTTATTCTTAATTTAATTTTTATTAGAAAATTCTACAAGAATTCAATTATTTAAATACAAAAATAAATTATTTATTCAATAATTTAATGTTCCTTCAAAATTGAATTCTTCTAAAGATTTGTATTAACAAATTTGTAAATAATTGAATTTTTTCAACGAATTTTAATAAAGTTTTTAAGAATAATTTGTATTTTTTTAAGAAAATCTATTAAAATTGTATTAAAAATAATTGAAATTCTGGGATGAGTTTTATTATTTATGATAATAATAGAATTCCTAAAAAAAATGTATTATTTATGAAAATAATTGAATCTCTGAAAAGAATTTATATATTTATGAAAATAATTGAATTCTTGATAACGATTTTATTAGAAATTTTTAAAATAATTGAATATCCAAAAAAAATGTAATACTTTTAAAAATAATTTAATTCTTATGATGAATATTGTTATTTATGAAAATAATTGAATTTTACAAAGAATTTTATTAAAATTCCACAAAATAATTGAATTCTCGGGAATAATTTTGTTATTTATCAACATAATTGAATTTTTGGGAAGAATTTTATAAAAAAATTTAAATAATCGATTTTTTCAAAAAAATTTTGGTGCAAATTTTGTTTTTATTAATTGAATTCTTATGAAATTTTTATTATTTATAAAAATACCTGAATTGTTTGCGTAGTATTTTAAAAAATTGAATTCTGCGAAAAATTTTGTTACTTTTGAAAATTTGATTTTAAATTATTAAAATTTTTCAATAAACTAAGTTCTTTAAAATGATTTATAAAAAATAATTAAATTATTGCAAAATTATTAAAATTGTATTGAAAATAATTGAATTAATTTGATTCCTTCTAAAAATTAAATTTTTATTGAAAATAATTGAATGCTTTACTTCAATTAGAAGAAAATTGAATTATTTCGAAGAATTTTACAAAAATTGTTAAAAATATTTCAATTTTTGCGAAGAATTGTATTAAAATTTTTTTAAATAATTGAATTGTTGAGATTCCTTCTAAAATTAGAATTTTAATAAAAATATTTGAATTCTTTGTTACAAGTAATAGAAAATTTAATTACTTTGAACGATTGTATTAAAATTGTTAAAAATATTAGAATTCTTTGTAGTATTTTATTAAAATTGTCTTGAAAATAATTAAATCTACGCGAAGAATTTTATTAATATTCTTGAAAATAATTGAATTGATTGGATTCCTTCTCTAAAATTATAATTTTATTGAAAATAATTCAATTCTTTATTACAATTAAAAAGAAAAGTAAATTATTTCGAATAATTTCATTAAAATTATTAAAAATAATTGAAATTTTGCGATGAGTTTTATTAATTATGATAATAATTGAATTCCTAAAAAGAATTTTATTATTTATGAAAATAATTGAATTATTGTGAAAAAATTGATAAAAAATTTGTATATAATTGAATTTCTATGAAATTTTTATTATGTAAAAGTAAATAATTAATAATTCTTAAATAATTGAATTCTGTTGGAAAAAACTTTATTAAAATAGTAAATATTGAAAATAATGGAATTAAGACAATATTTTGGAAAATAATTGAAATTTGTCAAAGAATTTTATTCAAATTTTTGAAAATAATTGAATTTTGGAGAAGAATTTTATTATTTATATATTTATTAAAGATGATTGCAAAATTTGACGAGAATTTTTAAAAATGTTTTAACATAATTGAATTTCTGCGAAGAATTTTATTGCTTTTGAGTTTACAAAGAATGGAATGAACAAATTAATTTAAATCACCCCTAGAATTCTTCAGTGAACATTAAAGTACACGTTTTATTTGAAAATTTACCCAAAAGATTATTAAACCTGTGTTTTTCGATATTTTGTGGCAAACATCAAATAGTCCAATTTTAATAATCTATTTGTTAAATAGAATAAAATTATTTTTTTCGTATAATTCCACAAACAAATATTTTTTTCAACAAATAAGAAACGTTTTCTGACAAAAAAAAGTCAAAGAGGCTAATTCAGATTTAGAGAGTACTTTAAACAACAATTTTTCACAACTATAGCCATAATGTTTAATCTACCATTGCTTTAAAGTTTAAACTATAATTATTTAATGTTTAATAATCACTATTCAATCCGTATAATTATTTGAAGCTATATAATCTCAGCTTTAAACTACCAACATTGCTGGGTAATACTTTTATTACTTTCAAAGTAGGAATAAAAAGTAATAATAAAATTCTACTTTCGTTGACCCTGATCGTAAATTGCAGTATTAATTTTTTTTCTCAACTATATATTATTATAAAATATAATTTTAAACGAACTAAACTAATTGCCAATTTCTCGCATTAAATTCGTTTTTTCTTCCTTTGGTTTTACCCGAGAAATTGAGGATGGGAAATACGTATATATGTATGTATTATGTATATTTACACCTGACCCATTGGTATGGCACAGGTTGTGAGTGCCCGCCAGTAGGTAGACTAAACTGTGTGTCAGGGGGCCAATGTAACGGTACGATCGCCAGCATCCACCGCGTGTCTTTCGCTTCTTCATTCATATCTTGGGATCGTTATTCCTACAAGTTTATGATGCCTCTCGGCCCAACTAACCATATACATAGACTCCATTAGATTCATCATTTCATTAACACGTCAATAGGTCGCATCACAAATATTCACTTTATACTATTCAACAAATTTTACGCCGATTTCTTCTTCTGTATGTACAATTGCTGAATGTATTTGTGTGTAGAGAGAGAGAGAGCGAGAAAGCTTTTTTTCATTTGTTTTTTTTCTAAAATTAACTCTGAGAACTTTATTATTATTTTTATTATTAATTATTAACCCTTTGCGCCATATAGTGCGGTAATCCAAATTACCTTTTCTATTTTCAAATTTTCTCTTTAGAAAACATTTTCTTTTTTAAGTATAAAGTCAAAAAATATTTTTTTTATTGATAAACGAAACAATGTTGATTGTAAAAAAATTAATAAATGTTATGTAAAATTATAAACAATTGTAAATAAATTACAAAACAAAAAAAAATTATTTTTGTTATTTCAAAATCAAACTTTGTAGTAAAAAGTTTCTAGGGTTGCTAATTCTGAATTTAAAGTTGATTTTCAAAAATTCAAAATGGTGGATCCAATATGGCAGACAAATTTTTAAGAATTGATCGAAAACGAGTGAAATTCGTTACTCAGGCGTTTTCGGGGTCGCTGATTACGAATCTGAATTCCTTTTTCCAAAATTCAAAATGGCGGATCCAATATGGCGGACGAACTTTTAATAATTGATCGAATTCGCTTGAAATTCGTTACTCGGGGGTTTTTTTTGGTCGTTGATTACGAATCTTAAGTTACTTTTATTTAAATAACGTTATTTTCTTAAATAAAATTCAAATTCGTAAACGACGAATTTTTTGTTTTTAAATTAGTGTCGTAATGTAATGTAAGCCACAAAGGGCTAAATTATTATTATAATATATACACAGTCTCTAAATTTAAGTGAGTAAGAATGTTTACTAATTTGAATTAGTGACTGACTTTTGCCTTTGAATTAGTAAATTTTACTAATACACCCAGAGAAAAATTTTGTTTAAACAAAATATATTTTAATTGAGTTAAATAAATGTATATTTGTCTCAGAACCAAATAGACTTTTTATTTGTTTTAAATAAAAATTTTATTCGACACAAATAAAATATATATTTGAGGAAAATAAAATTTTATTTAAACCAAATAAAATTTATTTGAAATAAATAAAAAGTCTATAGTTGGTTCTGAGTTAAATATATTTTTTCTCTGGGTGTAAATAGTAATTTTTACAAATTTATTAGTAAAACTTTACTAATTCAAAAGCAAAAACCAAAAAGTCAGTTACTAATTCAAATTAATAAACATTTTGACTAATTTAAGTTTAGAAAGTCTTTATTTAATTTTATTTCTATTATTATTATTCTTTTTTATTATTATTTTTATTATTATTATATTATTATAATTATTTATTCAGTTAAACGGATTGTTATCATCGTTATAAATTGTGGCATTTAATTCATTTGTAAATTTGTTTAATGATACACCAAAGAGATTTATTATTATTATTATTATTATTATTTTAATATTATTATTATTATTACTATTATTATTATTAATATTTTTATTATTATTTTTATTATTATTGCACTATTATGACACATGTATCTCATACATTTTCATATGAAATTATCCACTATTATCTTTCGTCGATGAAAGATGATAGTGAACGCAATTAATTTTATGAAAGTTGTGTGCCACTAAAGATACCTCTTGCAAAACGAATCGTCAATTCTATTTTCATATTATTTGAGCGCAATTGGAGATAAAGTCTTAAACTCAATGAGAAGTTTTTTATGATACTTTTTTGATTATCGTTATGTTAAGAACTATCTTATTTGATTTAAACAATATAATTGATTGTTTAGAGGAATTTAATTTTTATAATGAGAAAGGTCAGTGAATTGCGCAAACGATTGAATATGTTTAAAATTAATTATTATAAAACACTTTGAAATTGAATGTCCTTAAAGTTTCGAACGTTTAATTTAAGGGCATTTGAAACTTGATGACGTCACACATGCTTTGCACAAACTGAAACGTCATCAAGGTTCAAATGCCCTTAAACAACGATATTTTTATTACTTTTTTAATTTTAATTTTATTTACAAAAATATTATTTTTTATAATTAAAAAATCTTTTTTAGCTAAATAAATAATGAATTACAATTTACAATAAATTCCGTTTTGCAATAAATCAAATTAAATATTTTTTCATTTCAGTCTAGTAATTGTTAAAAATATTGGAGCATAAAAAAATATTTCGTTCATTTAGAACGTTCAAAACTTTAGGAAAATGAAATTGCGGTGGAAAATTGAGATCATAAATGGTCATCACAACTGATTGTTCTAAAGTGTTTTATAATAATTATTTTTAAAATTATTAAAACTTTTTTGCATCTCGTTGTCCTTCCTTATCATATTTTAAAGAATTATTTTCACAAAAAGTTAGCATAATTTATTTTATATTTTAAGAGAAAAATTCTCGAATAATTAACTTTGGAGATCTAATAGTCACATGCTGCTAATTCTATATAATTGAAAATAAAAAAAATATATTTAAAAACATAAAATTTCCTTTTATTGAAAATTTGAAAATATTAATTTAAGTTTAAATTTATAATATCGAGTTTAAAACATATTGAATATCGAATTTTAAAAATATTATTATTATTATTATCAAATTAACAGTAAAATGTTAACAAACTGTTGAAAGCATTTATAGTTAAGTAAATAAATAAAGAAATTATATATTCTTATGCTCTCATTATTCAATTTATAACATCATTTAAATTATAGTTCATATCAGGTGATTAATGTGTGTAAGTTGCTTGTCTGGTTTTTTATATACGCATAGAGAAATATCTCACGTTCCGTTACAATTTTTTTTTCATTATAAATTTTATTATAAATTGAAAACAAATTTTCAAAATAATAGTCATTTTTATCAATGAATATAATTTCAAAAAAATAGTACTTTAAAATAAATTTATATTTGCTTTTAAACTAAAGTGAAAAACAAATAATATTCTAGATTAATATTCTAGAATATTTCTAGATTTAAATTATAAGAAATAGATTATTTATAAATAGATTAATAATTGAAATAATTTTTTTTTAAACTTTGTAGTTTGAAGCGATGGTACTTTTAATGTGAGATAGTTTTATATTGAAAGCAATTATAATATATTTGTGTCAAATAATAGTATATTTTTCACAGAACCTACTAAATTATTTATTTGTTTTAAACAAAAATTTTATTTTATTTATTTTATTTTTTTAGCCCAAAAATAAAATTTTTCTTTAAACCAAATGAAATTTTATTTCAACTATAAATAAAATTTTATTTGACACAAATAAAATTTTTATTTAAACCAAATGAAATAAATATTATTAATATTTTACCAAATAAAATTTTTACTTGAATCAAATGAAATACAAAAATTATTAATATTTTACCAAATAAAATTTTTACTTGAATCAAATGAAATACAAAAATTATTAATATTTTACCAAATAAAATTTATTCGAAATAATAAAAAAGTTTATTAGGTCCTAAGACAAATATATCTTTTTTCTGGATGTAAAAGAAAGTTTCAAAAAAAGTTAATTTTAATTGTTAATTTTTATTTTAAAAAAATAATAATTTTGCGCGCCAATTTTTAGAAACGATAATTTTAATCAATGATAGTTTTTTTGGGAAAATTTCGAAAAATTATAATTTTAAATGATTTTAATTTTTAACCTTCAGTAGTTTTTAAGGAACTAAAAAATAATTTAATTTGAAAAAAGATTTTTTTTTTAAATAGTAATTTTACGAGGCAATTTCTAGGAATTATAATTTTAAGTTGATGGTTGTTTTAATCAATGGCATTTTTGTGGGGGGAAAAGAAATTTTGGAAAATTATAATTTCCAGTAATTTTACTTTTATCTAATCATTAGTAGTTTCAAGGGAAAATTTAAAAATATTTTTAATTTGAACCTTTTTTTTAAATAGTAAATTTACGAGACAATTTCCATACATTATAATATTTTTAATAAAATGGTAGTTTTTTTGGGGTAAATTTTGAAAAATTATAATTTCAAGTGAGACTGTACTTTTAGTCCTTAGTACTTTTATGGCACATATTTAAAATAATTTTATTTGAAGCAATAAGTTTTGTATAAAAAATAGTTATTTTTAGGGATAATTCACAGAAATGATCAGTTTAATTGAAATTTTAATCAAAAGTATTTTTTTGGGACAATTTCGAAAAATTGTATATTTAGAAAAAAATTAAACAGATTTGGATATAAATTTAAATTTAAAAAAATTAAACAGATTTGGATATAAATTTAAATTAAAAAAAAAATTAAACAGACTTAGATATAAATTTAAATTTAAAAAAAAATCAAACAGACTTGGATACAAATTAAAAATTTTAAAAAACAATTAACTAGACTCGATAATAAATAAAAAAAAATTACAAATTATGAATTGTAAACAAAAAATTAGAAATTGAAATTTAAAAATCAATTGAATATTTTCCCTATAATATACAGAAAAAGAAATGCAAATTAATATCGAAAGCAAATTTTCTGTCCACATTATTCTCCCTTTTTAATTTGAGTTTGTCTGAAAAAATACAGAATTACTTCTCGCAGTAATAGTGCATTATACAAGGGGTATAATTTTAGAGGAGAATAATTCATTCATAATAATAAAAGATGTTGCAATTAACTTGTATATGAAAATTACTCTCTAGAATATGATTATTGTTTCGAGAACGAAATTGAATGAAATTCAAATTAATTTCGGTTGATTTCTCTTCTTAAAATTGAAAACATAATATGAAAATTATTACGCATTCGATTTCCACTTCTATACAATTTAAATGTGTATGTATACATACGTGGATGGACGTTATTTTCAGGTAAGAAAGAAGTAAGAGATTTAAAAGCATGGCAAACAACACTACGCGGTTCTCGATGTGCAATGTACACAGGAAGTTCACTCGTTAGATATCCTGTCGAAGATTCTGGACAACACTTATTCTCACGGTGCATATTGATCAAAATTTTTTTTTTTTTTTTACTTTTTATCACAAACAAAACGCTCAGAATATTTCTTTATGTAAATTCTTCCTGAATATTATAAAACTGTCAAGAGTTGAAAATTTTAATTTTTGTAATTGTGAAAATATTTATAAAATTATCTAAATCTAAATAATGATTAAACTATTTTTTAAAATTATTTTTCACTTTATTTTATTTTTATTATTTTTAATTATTAAATTAGCGAGTTAATTAATAATTCATTGACGAGTTTGAGTCCCTTCATTTTCTTAAATAATAAAAAATATAAAAATTGTTAATAAATATAATAATACCAGAATAATAAAAAAATAAATAAACAAATATAAACACTTAATTTTAGGGAAACAAATTAACAAACAATTTTTAAGAAATATAAAAATTTCTTAATAATAAATTGTCGAGTAAAGCATAATTTTTACATATGAAGAAAGAATTTCATAAAGAAAATTCAGAGAATCCGAATTTGAGAAACATTTTTTTTTTGTAAGAAATTTTCACAATTTTTAATGAAATTTTGTAATTCAATATTTTCGTGAATATTAATATTTATATTTTGTATGTATATAAAAATATATATTTTACAAACGAACTAAAATTTTGATATATACAAAAGTAGAGCAAATGAATAAAGAGTAAAAAGGATAAAAAAAATAAATATAATAACTGAAAAAATAAACAAAAATTCGTGACACTCACCATTCACCGGTCTCTTCATAAATGTCCATACCAAGAAATCGTATTTCGAAATAATAAATTTGAAGATCTCGAGGATTAAAAATCATCAGCCGGGCTATAAATCATCGTCCTTAGATCGTGACGTTAAATCGATTTAAAAACTTTCATTGTCATTGATGACACCATATATATTTGTATGTGCTTGTCATCTTGCATCTTTTCATCACAAAAAAAAAAATTATTTCACCGCGAGAATTCTAAAAATACATCACATAATAAAAAAAAATGAAAATACAAAAAAAAGAATTTCTGAATGAAAGAAAAATGGTAAGAAAAATTTTACAATTTTTCTTACCATTTTTCTTTCATTCTGAAATAATTTCGTAATCATTCTGTTAAATAATTTTTCAATTTCGAAATGATTAAAAATTATGAATTATTATTACAATAGTTACAATAACTATTATGTAATAATAATAACTAACTAACTAACTATTTCAATTATTAGTATTATTTTAATTATTATTACAATATAAACATTAATGTTATCTTAATTCTTAATCATTATTGTAATAATAGTTGTAAATAATTAAAATTAGATTATATTTCTTCTTTGTTCTTCTATATTCTTTATTTCACAATAAAATAAAATTAAAATAATTGAATAAATTAATAATTAAAATGAATAGAAACTGAAATAATTTTCCATAAATTTTTTTAGTCTAGAAAAAATTGTCGAATTTAACAATAAAATTTAATCAAAATCAAACAAATTCTAGAAAAAATAATTAAGAAAAATAAAATAATTTTCCATCAATTTTTTTTTTATTAGAAAAAAATCGTCAAATTTCACAATAAAATAAAATTAAAATAATTAAATAAATTAACAATTACAATAAATAGAAACTAAAATAATTTTCCATCAATTTTTACAGTCTAGAAAAAATTGTCGAATTTAACAATAAAATGAAATCAAAAGCAAACAAATTCTAGAATAAATAATTCAAAAAACTAAAATAATTTTCTATCAATTTTTCTGGATTAGAAAAAAACGTCTAATTTAATAATAAAACAAAATCAAAGTAATTAAATAAATTAACAAATAAAATAAATAAAAAATAATCTAAAATCTTTTTTTCAAACGTCGAATTTATCAAATAAATTAAATCAAAAGCAAAACAAATTCTCCAATAAATAAGTAAAAAAAACTAAAATAATTTAGCATCAATTTTTCTACATTATTTCTAGATTAGAAAAAATTGTCGAATTTAACAATAAAATTAAATCAAAAGCAAACAAATTCTAGAATAAATAAAAATAAATAGAAACTAAAATAATTTCCCATCAACTTCTCTAAACTAGAAAAAATTGTCGAATTTAACAATAAAATTTAATCAAAATCAAACAAATTCTAGAATAAATAATTAATAAAACTAAAATAATTTTTCACCAATTTTTCTAGATTAGAAATTTAACAAAATAAATTAAATCAAAATCAAACAAGTTCTCCAATAAATAAGTGAAAAAACTAAAATAATTTTTCATAAATTTTTTGTAGATTAAAAAAAATCCTCGAATTTCACAAATAAAATTAAAATAATTAAGTAAATTAATAATTAAAATAAATAGAATCTAAATTAATTTTCTATCAATTTTTCTAGATTAGAAAAAATTGTCGGTTTTAACAATAACATTAAATCAAAAGCAATCAAATTCTAGAATAAATAAATTAAAGAATAAGCGTTTTGTGCAGAAACCGCATAAGTCCATTTTTTTCGAAAATCACTTTTTTATTGAAAATTTATCTTTAAATGAAGCTTTTAAATCTGGTAAAATATTACATAAGTGACTAAACTCTAAACCCTTAAAAAAAATAATTAAAATATCATTTTGTTCAGAAACAGCACAAGTCCATGATAAGTTTTATATTTATTTGTGATATTCTTGACGTATTTTAATATAGTATATTTCGTAACAACTGCTAGCACTAGTTACGAACGATATTTTTCATAACGCGGTGCAAAAAAGGGCACTTTTTTGCACCGCGTTATGAAAATTTATATTAAACAGTTTATATTATAAATAAAAAAACTCATGGGAAGCAAAAAGTGACAGTGGTGACTGAATTATTTTAAAATTAGAAAATATTGAAAATTGTTTAAATTTATTCTTAAAACAATTTTATTATTTATAAAATGTTACTAAAAATTATCTAAATTTAATATTTTAAATAAATGTTATTAAATATTTCATAAAACTTTGATATTTCACTGGATTTAATAAATTTTCTGTGTTTTTCATTTCATTTTGTGCAGAAACAGCATAAGTCCAAATGTTAATTTATTTTTTAATTTTTTATATTAAGTAGATAATTAATTAATCATATTGGATTTTTTAACTTATAGGTTAATAGAATATAATGCAAAAAGCCGAATTAAAAAAAATCTTAACATTTACGAGAAAAACAGTTTTTATTGATTCCTGAACAATTTCGAATTATGGACTTATGCTGTTTCTGCACAAAACGCTTCAATTATTTTCTATCAATTTTTGTAGTTTAGAAAAAAACTTGTGAATTTAACAATAAAATCAAATCAAAATATTTAAATAAATTAATAAATTAAAAAAAGAATAAACTAAAATATTTTTTCATCAATTTTTCCAGATTAGAAAAAAATCGTCGAACTTTACAAATAAAATAAAATTAGAATAATTAAGTAAATTAATAATTAAAATAAATAGAAACTTAATTAATTTTTCATCAATTTTTTCTAGATTAGAAAAAATTGTCGAATTTAACAATAAAATTAAATCAAAAGCAAACAAATTCTAGAATAAATAATAATAAATAGAAACTAAAATAACTTTCCATCAACTTTTCTAAATTAGAAAAAATTGTCGAATTTAGCAATAAAATTAAATCAGAAGCAAACAAATTCTAGAATAAATAAATAAAAAATAATTTTTTGTAGATTAAAAAAAATCTTCGAATTTTACAAATAAAATAGAATAATTAAGTAAGTAAAAAAATTAAAATAAATAGAATCAAAATTAATTTTTCATCCATTTTTCTAGATTAGAAAAAATTGTCGGATTTAACAATAAAATTAAATCAAATCTCAACAAAAAAAATAATAAAAAAAACGTATATAATTTTCTATTAATTTTTCTACATTCCCCTCACGTGAGAAAGTAATAATTTTTTTTTACATTCGTCAATTTCTTCCCCCCTGTTTCATCATTTTTCGGATTTGTCGTCTATAACGATCGTCGACGGAAACGATCAAGTTGCAACTAATTATTCCCTGACAAGATGATTTATTTCCTCTTCTTATATATATATGCGTATATTGCTGCTGGAATAGTGTAATTTTCCTTCTGAGACACTTTTCTTCTATTTCTTCGCGTCAAATTGCAGACGAAAAAAGAAATTGATAAAAAAAGAAGGAGAAGAAGAAGAAGAAGAAGGAAAAAAAATCGTCACGATACAGCACGTTTTCAGGATAAAGTTACGATTATGTGATCGTAATCAAAAGCACTTTTCACGATTTATCTCGCATAGAATAGTAAAGGTAAATGATTTATTCATAAGCGACAGGTAGCAAAATATAGCACGGAGACACGAAGACGTGAGTATTCGACCTACTGAAGCAGCCACTGGACCACTATACACTTGTGCTGATCTTGGTGGATTTGAGATCCCACTTCAAAGTCTCTCTCTCTTTCTCTCGTGTTACGTATGTTAAAATTATATTCATGTGAGTGTATATACGCTTATATGATCGTATAACACGAATTGTCTGACAAAAACATCGAATGCCGTTTCTTTATAAACTATATGTATATTCTCCACACAAATTTGTAAATTTTTCCTTATCTCATATATATTTATTTTCCATTTATTTTTATTGGTCGCTAATTCATCGACGGAATTTAATATATATGTTGAAATCAAATTTATTGACGATGTAATTTCCAGTGTGGATATGAGTGTATTTTTTTCGGATATGAAACAAAAAATATCGTTTTGGTACTCTCTAAATTTGAATTATAGTGAAAACAGTAATTTTTTTCACGTAATATTAGGCAAAAAAAAGGGGGATTTTAGTTTGTTTTTTATTTTTTCTTGATTTATTACTTTTGTCTGTGGGTTTTACTTTTTAAGCAGTAAAAGTTATTTTATATTTGTTAGCTTATGTAAAAAAAAAATATCTAAGTTAAAAATTCTGAGTAAATAATATTAAAAAATTTTCAAGTTTCAAAAAAGGAAAACTTTTTCAAAGTTTGCATCTATAGAAACTTTTTTCTTTAATATAATTAAAAGATTTTCTATATTACAAAAAAAATGAAAATTATTTTATTATTAGGTATTGTTATTATTATAATTACTAGCAAATGTTACGCACGCAAAATACGATATTCCATTTGTTATTATCTTGCAATTTATGAAATTTTATATTTTCAAATATAGAACATCAATTTCTGAGTAATTTCAGATTGAAACTTTTAAAAATTTACTTATAAGGTACATACCTAATTAATTTTTTTTAACAGCTTTTGCTACTGTTTTTAAAATTAATTATCGAGTACAATGCCTGTATTTATTAGTATAAAATAATTTTTTTTGCAACAAATAATGTTCATTTGCTTTGAATAATTTTTATTTATATACTTATTTGTACTTTCTGCCCCTTTATAAATTTTACAATTTTAATAAATAATATCACTTTTTAAACATCATTATATATCTTTTAAAAGATTTTAAACCTAATAAGGATTCAATTGAATCGAAAAATATTGTTGTACTTATTTCAATTATCGTTTAAAGGTCATGTAAAAAATCATTATTTATGATTATACATACAGTAGCATATTTTCTCTTTTAAAAAATATTTTTTATATAAAAATTTCAAATTGAAGAAAAATCTCTTATGCAGGATCGATAAAGAAATGCTCTTATAAAACCGTTTTAAACACTTTTTCCAAATGTGAAAGTGTTAATTAATGAAACAATAATTTCAAAAAAAAAATAATTTTAAATTCCCTGACTATTCCAGGTTTTCCAGGTTAAAAAACGAAATTTTTCCAGGTTTTTTAATACGAAATTTTTTCGAAAATAGCAATAATTTCATTTTTAAATAAATATTTAATTATTATATTATTTTTTCATATAAAAATTAAAATTTTCAAAAATTTGAAATTTAATAACTTATAATAATTAAAACTTGCTACTTTGTTACTATAACTTCTTCAAAAATTATTTTCATCATTAAGATTATTCATTTCTAGAATTTTCATCTAAAATTCTTCTTTAGATCAATTTTTTAAAAATAATTTTTGAAAAAGTTCTTTGTGAATTTTCGAATTCTTTTGTTTACAATTTAATTTTATGAAATTTCGATTATTCTGACATTCCTCAATTATAATTTATAAATATATTAGAAATTAAAAACTTTGAATAATTTAAACAAATTCCATTAAACTTTTTGAAAAAATTAATTCTACAAAAATAAATATTTTATTAAATAATTAAATGTTTCTTAAAATTGAATTTTCATAAAGAAATTTATCAACAAAATTTTAATAAAATTTTTATGAATAATTTCATTTTTCGAGAAATTTGATGAAAATTGTATTAAAAATAATTGAAATTCTGCCAAGAATTTTATTATAATTTTTGAAAATAATTGAATTTCGAAGAGGAATTTTATTTTTCGTAAAGATAATTGAAATTTTGACGAGAATTTTTGTAAATTTTTGAACATAATTGAATTTCTGCGAAGAATTATAATACTTTTGAAAATAATTGAATTCTTGAGTCGAATTTTATTAAGACTTTTTTTAAATAATTGAATTTTTTTGTGAATTTTTATTGAAATAGTAGACATTGAAAATTATTGAATTTTGCCAAATTTTTGAAATTAATTAAATTTCTACAAAGAATTTCTTCCGTAAAGATTTTTATAAGGCGATGTCACAATAATTTTTCAATTTTAAATTAAAATTTTGTTAAAAATCTTTAAAAACGTGAAATTTCAGAAATTTTTTAAAATTCCATTCCACTTATATTTGTTTTATGAAATATTTTTTTAAAACTCTGAATGTTTCAATTAAGCATTTCTTCTCGATCTTTTTACATTACTGTTACAAATATTACCATAAATTGCATCATATTTGAATTAACATCACTTAAAATTATTTTTTATTTTTAATTGTAGAAGATTTTATTTTTTTGATTTACTTCTTTTTATTGCTATTCAATATTCATTTTAATTTAATTTTAATTAAAATGTTTAATTCAATTATAAAATATGTTTAATTCAAACATTTTTTTGGTTGACTATTTATTTTGGAATTAAAAAAAAAATTTTTCTCAGTAATATTAAAGTGCACAAGATGCACGATTTAAAAATTTATTTTTTTTATATAAAAATAGAACATTAAAAAAAAGAGAATACAGACACAATTAAAAATCAAAAAAACTTAAATTTCTAATTACGATTATGTTTAATTTTTTATATTCGAACACCGAAAGAAATTTATTCTGAAATTAAGAAAAAAGAATATATTTTGAGGATAGCATAAATACTAAATTCAAGTATAAATAATATTCTAAAATAGGCGCCAAGTGCATAGTCTTAAATTCAGAATAAATTTTTTCAGTGAATTATTTTGAAAATATTTTTCAAGCACTACAAAGTTTAAAATAGTATTCAAAACTAAAATCATGATTTTAACTATAAAAAATAAAAAAAAAATTTCAATTCCCTTTTCACCTGGGTTGAAATAAAAATTTTTTGGCCCAGTAGGTACACATATATATGTATTGAATGTTTGAACAAAGTGTGTTAATTGTATATAAAGACGCGGTTTAATTCCACGAAGCCGTAAATGGTAATTTGAGTTATTTGTACGTGTGTAGGTATAAGAAGGAACCAGAACGAAGTAAAAATGAAATTAACGGTTGACCCACAACCAGAAATAATTATTATAATCGTCGTTTCAATGCAGGAAGCACAAGGAATCAAGTAGTACCCAAATTAAAATCAAAAAGTCTCTCTGAACTCGAGTCAATTAATCGGGCATCTCCAGAACATTGTTTTCTTTTTTTTGACTCTTTCTTTTTCAATTATATTTTTTATTTCCCTTTTTCTTTTTTACACTCGCGATCGTTACTCCCAGAGAAAAGGTGGAGAGACTAAACAAAAGAGGTGTGTGCTTATTGCGAATTGTGTATACTCTACATATGTATATGTATAAGAGTTATGTGGGCAGTTTCAGGCGCATAATAAGGTTAATTACACGCAATAATAACGTCTCTTAAAGTGACGTTATCATCTCCAACTTTTACTTCATTTTTTGTTATTCCTGTTTTTTTTTAATTTTTTTTTTAGATTTTGCCAACAATTTCGAGAAATAATTTGTAATAATTTTCCGCTTACGACTCGAAAAAAAATAATAGAGTTAAAATAATAAAAACACAAAAAAGAAATTATAAATAATAATAATTTTCCGCTCTCTACTAAAAAAAATAATTATTTATTTAGTATTATCCAGGCATATTAATAAAAATACCCTTTTGTGCAAAGTAGGACTAATATTAAGAAATAAGGTTGCCACAGGTCATGGAAAATTTAGGAAATTTATTATTATTCACGGTTGCCACAAAAATTTAATTCTGTTTTTCCTTGACTTTTCCCTGATTTCCAGAAAAAATTTTGACTTTTTCCCTGACCCCAGAGATTATTCTGATTTACTCCAAAAATTATTAGATTTTCAAAAAAAAATGTTGTATTACATTTATTTACGAATTTCTTTAATTGTAAAATTATTCAAAAACATCAATAACTTCCATTTTAAATAAATATTTAATTATTATTATTTTTCCATGGGAATTATGTTTTTCAAAAATTTTAAATTCAAACCTTTTGCAATTCAATAACTGATAAAAATATTATTGTAAAAAATGAAGTTAATTCAATAACTTTTAAGAATAATATTATAAAACATGAAATAAAAAAAAGAAAATCATTATTTTATATCATCAGAATGTAGTAACTATAAATTCAAATTTTCAAAGATTTTAATTTGAACCCTTTTCAAAATTCAAATATTTCTAAAAATTCACGCTATAATATTTTTAATATTCATTTATAATTTAAAATTTGAAGTAAAATTCATTTTTTAATCAATTTTTATTAAAAAATTTCTCGAGAATTTAACTATTTAAATACAAAAATAAATAATTTATTAAATAATTGAATATTTCTTAAAATT
Organism: Leptopilina heterotoma; assembly: GCF_015476425.1. Lineage (NCBI taxonomy): Eukaryota > Metazoa > Arthropoda > Insecta > Hymenoptera > Figitidae > Leptopilina > Leptopilina heterotoma. The sequence continues at coordinate 219,319 of NW_025110953.1, read as the reverse complement.
GTATTTTTATAAAGAAATTTATCAAAAAATTTTTAAAATAATTAAATTCTTTCGGCGAATTTAAAAAAAAATTTAAGAATAAATGCAATTTTCTATCATTTTATTTAAAATTGTACAAAAATTAATTGAAATTCTGCGATAAGTTTTTTTATTTATAAAAATAATTGAATTCTCGCAACGAATTTTATTAAAAATTTTTTTAAAGAATTGAATTCTTGTAAAGAATTTTATTTGTGAAAATAATTAAATTCCGGAGAAAAATATTATTATTTATGAAAATAATTCATTTCTTGTGAAGAATTTTATTCAAATTTATTTAAATAATTGAATTCTCGAAAAAAATTAATATTATTATTTATGAAAATATTTGATTTCTTGTGAAGAATTTTATTCAAACTTTATTAAATAATTAAATTCCCATAAAAAAATGTATTATTTGGGAAAATAATTAAATTATTCAGAAGAATTATATTGAAAATAATTGAATTATATAATACGAAAATTTTATTAAAATTGTAATTTTATTAACTAAATCTTGTAAAGAAATTTTGTCAACATTTTTTTAAAATATTGGATTTTTTTTAAACGAAGTTTATTTAAATTTTTCGGAATAATTGAATTTCTTAGAACTATTTTTTTTAAATTTTCTGAATATATTTGAATTCCTTCGAGAAACTTCATTTAAAAATTGAAAATAATTGAATTGGTGGAAAGAAATTTATAAAAAATTGATAAGTAATTGAATTCCTGTGAAATTTTTATGAACATTTTGTTTAAATAATTGAATTCTTTTGGAAAATTTTTATTGAAATAGTAGATATTATAAATAATTAAAATGAGAAAAATTTTTGAAAATAATTGAAATTTTGCGAAGAATTTAATTATTTATAAAGATAATTGAAATGTTAACGAGAATTTTTTTAAATTTTTGAATTTTTAATTGAATATTTTTAATAATATTAAATTACAATAGTAAATTATAAGACTGAAGAAGTGGTAAAAAGTATATACAAAAAAATTAAATTTGATGCATAAAAAAATGTATTATAGTCAATATTCACAAAAATTTGATTTTGTATTTTTCTGTCTCTTTCCTAATTTCCATAAAAAATATTCACTTTTTTTCTTATCTAATTTCAATTCTGAATTTTTTTAAAAATTCAATTATTTTCCGAATTGTCATTTAGAATTCTTGAAATACTAAATTTATTATAAATAAATTTGGGCAATAAAATTTGACAAAATCTTTTGAAATTCAATTATTTCCAAAAAAATTATACTAAAACGCTTCTAATTTATTTAAAATTTTTTAAATTCAATTCTTATAAACAATAATTGAAATTAAATAATTGAATTCTTTCGAAGAATTTTATTTTTATCACAGTTTTTAAAGATGAATTTTAGTTAAAAATTCTAGAAAATAATAATTTAATTGAAATGATGAAAATAATTTTGAAGAACTTACAATAACAATATTGTTATTGTTATCTTCATGGAAAAATAATGATTAAATATTTATTCAAAAAAAGAGTTATTGATGTTTTCGAATAATTTTACAATTAAATTAATGTAAGAGGACATTTTTTTGGGGGTCCCTAATAATTTTTATAGTGAATCAAAATATTCTTTAGGGTCAGGGAAAAAGTCAAAATTTTTTTTGGAAATCAGGAAAAAACAAAATTAATTTTTTGTGGCAACCCTATAATTATCGAGAGTTGACTGTAACAAATATTAATATTTATTGTTTAACTCCTTATTCAATAAATAAATTTCTAAATTATTAATTGAATATTTTTAATATAATATTAAATTACAATAATAGTAAATAATATATGTAATTATTACTAACGAATGTTAATACTTAATAATATTTAATTTTTTAAATTATTGAAAAAATTAAAAATTTTTAAATAGTAAGAAATTTCTAAATTAATCGTAATTGATTGCAAATATAATTTTCTGTATCTATTTAAAATGAAAATAAAAGTAGAAAATTTATTTTTCCAAAGAAGGAAAGATTTATAATAGGTGTATAATTATTTTTATGTATATAAAATTTGCCTGCGTTCGTGTCGCTAGAAAGCAAGTGACATTTATAACACCTTTATAGAGTAATTAAAAGATATTTCGAATAATTACAATTTTATAAGCGATTAAACTTGAAAACCAAGTGAATGTAAACATGACTTTGGAAAGTTTTATTATCGACATACATAGTGCAAAGGGTTAAATAAATTCCTTAACTGTATTATTTTTCCCTCGATAAAGAACTTTCTAACTGGATCATTTATTCAGCGCGATACATATTTAAATGCATAGTGGGCGTTTAATTATTCAATTAGTACTTTGTTTTTTTCTCCTTTCTATGTCATTGTTTTTTTCTAAACATTTTTTTTTTTAATATAATTTTTTTTTTATTTATTCAATATTCATTTTTATTGTACGTGGGTGAAATTCACAACGTTTATAATTCACGATTGGAAGAAAAAAATATTTTTTTCTTTAGATTTTTGGAATTGTTCATGATGAAGAAATATTATTTCAACAAAAATTTCTTTCTTCTTTGAATAGAAAAATATTTTATAATCTATAAATAAATTTAAATTTATTAAATTTATTTATAAAAAATTGAATAGAAAAAATATTTTTCTATTCAATTGAATAGAAATAAATAGAAAAAAAATAAAATAAAAAATAAAAAAATAGAAAAAAAAATATAGAATAATTTTTTGTCTAAAAGAAAATTGGTGATTCTTCTGTAATAAATTATTTAGGGAGAGTACGAAACGTGACTGAATAAATTTTATTTATACACAGAAAAGTAAATAGAGCACAAAACAAATATATTTAGTGCAAATAATATTTAAACCAGGAAGAACTTTCTATATTCGAATTTGCATTTGTAATGATTACTTATTTCTACCCCTATTACGAAAATCTACATTCGCTTGGTCACTAATTTTGCATAAAGTGCATAATGTGCACTCTCTTGAAATCAGTTTTTTGTCCCATACACTCTATTTAAATTTTCTCTTACAATGTTGTCGACTAGTTGTTATATTTGTCGATTAGAAAGCAAAACGAAAACTCGTTATTTCGTGAGAATTTTTTTTATTCTTTTCTTACATATATATGCAAAAAGAAATTGAAAATTCCGAAAATTATCCATTAAAGTGTCATGCACGGTGAAAAGAAGTGTACTTGATTCAAATTATTGGTTGCTTGTTTATTATCAAATATAGGGTTGTCACAAAAATTTATCTTCGATTTTCATTGACTTTTCCCTGATTTAGAGACAGAATTTTGACTTTTTTTCTGATCCTAAAGAATATTCTGATTCACTCCAAAAATTATAAAATACTCAAAAAAATGTTCTAATATATATTTATTTAAAAATTTCTTCAATTATAAAATTATTCGAAAACATCAATAAATTCTTTTTTAAGAAAATATTTAATCATAATTATTTTTCCATAGAAATTAAGATTTTCAAAAATATTAAATTCAAACCTTTTTGAAATTCAACAACTTATAAGAATAATATTAGAAAACATTAAGAAATCGATCGCTCCGAGTCGAGTCGTCTTCATGTTTTTATAATAATTAAACATAACCCAGGGATAAAATTATTATTTTATATAAAAATATTGTTACTCTAAATTCTTTGAAATTATTTACATAATTTAAATTCAATTATTATTTTCTAGAATTTTTAACTAAAATTCTTCTTTAAATCAATTATTAGTTAAAAGTACGAAAAATTTAGATTTCCAAAGATTTGAATTTGAAACCTTTTCAAAATTTAATAATTTATGAAAATTCATGATATAATGTTTCTAATATTCAAATATTAAAAACTGGAACTGAAATTCATTCTTAATTCAATTTGTATTAAAAAATTCTACAAGAATTCAATTATTTATGTAAAACAATAAATAATTGAATGTTTCTTAAAATTGAATTCTTAGAAAGAATTTTGTCAACAAACCTTTAAATAATTGAATTCTTTCAAATTTTAATAAAATTTTTAAAAATTTGCATTTTTTGAGTAAATTAATTAAAATTTTTAAGAATTTGCATTTTTTGAGAAAATTAATTAAAATTGTAGGAATTAAAAATAATTGAAATTCTGCGATAAGTTGTATTATTTATGATAATAATTGAGTTCTTAAAAAGAATTTCATTATTTATGAAAATAATTGAATCCCTGAAAGAATTTTAAAGTTTATGAAGATAATTGAACAAAAATATAACAATCTTTAATAATTAACTTTACAAAGAATTTTAATTTTTAAAGATTTTAATAATAAATCATTTCATAATTCAATTATTTTTAAAAATTAACGCTATAATGCTTTTAGCATTCAATTATAATTTAAAATTTTAACTGAAATTAATTTTTAAATCAATTTTTATTAGAAAATTCTACGAGAATTCAATTATTTTAATACAAACATAAATAATTTATTGAATATATGAATGTTTCTCAAAATTTAATTTTTACGAAGAATTTTATTAACAATTTTTGAAAATAATTAATTTCTTTTGAGGAATTTAAATAATAATTTATGAAAATAATTGAATTCATGGGAGTAATTTTATTAAATTTTGAGAAAATAAAGATAAATTAATTCTTGACGAGAATTTTTAAAAAATTATGAAAACAATTTAATTTCTGCGCAAATTATTTTATTACTTTTCAAAAGAATTGAATTCTTGTGATGAATTTTTTTATTTATCAAAATAATTGATTGGAGAAGAATTTTATTAAAATTCCTGAAAATAATTGATCTTATGGGGAGAATTGTGTTGTTTATCAAGATAATTGAATTCTTATGCAGAATTACTTAAAAAGTTTTAAAAATAATTAATTCCCTGCGACGAATGAAAAGTTTTTTTTATGAAAATAATTGAATTATTGCAACGAATTTTATTATTTTATTGAATTCTTTCGTCAAGTTTTCATAACATTTATAAGAATAATTGAATTCTTCGAGAAATTTATTTAAAATTGTGTTAAAAAAATTCTTATAATTCTGCGATGAAAATAATTGAATTCCTAAATAAAATTTGATTATTTTAATGATTAATTGAATGTTTTTTAAAGTTGAATTCTTTCGTCAAGTTTTAATAGCATTTTTAAGAATAATTAAATTTTTTGAGAAATTTATTTAAAATTGTATTAAAAATATTTGAAATGCTGCGATGAAAATAATTGATTTTGTAAATAAAATTTTATTATTTATGAAAATAATTTAATCGTTTCATAAAACATTATCAAAAATTTGTTTTAATAATTAAATTTTTTGATAAATTTTATGAAAATAGTAAATATTGAAAATCATTGAATTGCGATAAACTTTTGAAAATAATTGAAATTTTGTAAAGAATTTTATTTAAATTTTTGAAAATTATTCAATTTTTGGCGAAAAATTTTGTTATTTATAAAGATTATTGAATTCTTGACGAGAAATTCGTTAAAATTTTTTAAAATAATATGAATTTTTTACGAAGAATTTAATTTTGAAAATAATTGAATTCTTGTGATGAATATTGTTATTTATGAAAATAATTGAATTTTACAAAGAATTTTATTAAAATTTCTAAAAATAATTGAATTTCTGTGAAGAATTTTGTTACTTATCAAGATAATTGCGTTAAAACTTTTGAAATAATTAAATAATATGAAAAAACCCATTCAATAATAATTCTTGAAAAACTTTTTTGAAAATTTTCAAATCCATTTCCTAAGAATCAAAATTCTGTCTGAAAATAAAGGAAAAATAAAATCAAATTTTTGTGGCATCCCTGATGGTTATTTACTTACGAAATAAACTTGACAGGAAACATAAATGTTGTTTAACTCACCTGAAACAAAAAGAAAATACTTTCTATTAGAATTATTAACAGAAATATAAAAAATAAAAAGATATAATAATTTCAATTAAATAGTTTTCCTAAATTACTCCTATTTCTATAATATTAAATAATTATTATTATATATGTAAAACGAAAATTATATGTTATTTTATTCGTTTCTTCCGTACAGTGAAAATTAGTTAATTCCTTATTTCCCCAGTGATTATTTAATTCGAATAAATTTCTTTTTTAGCGTAATTTAAAAATTGAAAAATCGCTTTTCAATTAGTAAATTTTACTAATAAATTAGTATAAATTGCTATTTATTAGTAAAATTTAATAATAACATTTACTTTTGAATTATGTAAATTTTATTTATAAATTAGTAGAAATTACTATTAGTAAAATTTACTAATTGAAAAGAAAAAAATAAATCACTAATTCAAGTTAATAAACATTTGTACCAATTCAAATTTAAAGAGAAAATATCGTGACGTAGTTTGTGAACGACCCCCTTAATTAAAAATTAATCTTAAAGAAATAAGTGCATGCTTCACATTTTTCATTCCCTTTGAAGTAGTAATTTAAACTAAATGCACTTAATTTAAAATATTAGTTTTAAAGCATAATTACAATACTTTGAAAAAAAATAAATAAATAATGAAATAGTTTTCTTCTTATTTTATTGTACCTATGAGCGCGCGCTGTATCGTATATATAATAAAGTTTCATTAAAAGTTCCTTTGTTCTCGATGAAGATTCATTTTACTGAAATAGGTACTTGCTGTGTACTCAAAGTTCGCGGCGATTTGTAAAGCTAATTGTCTGTGTAATTACATGCGCGCACCTTAATATGTGTCTGCGAGGAGCGCTCTTCTCGTTCTTAAAGTGCCGTTACTTGAGATTAATTTATCAAACTTGCTGTGACACGTGATTTCGCCTTCTTTCGTTATTAAATATATTTCAACTTGTGCGCGAATAGAATTTTACTACATAATTTAATTCTTTTTTTTAATTTAAACGCTCTCAATTGAAATCAGTTGAATTTTTAACTGATTTGAATCTGAGATTATTATCTCATATTTGAAATATGAGATTTTTTACTTAAATTCTAAGCAGATAAAATTTATTGATTCATCAGTTAAAAATATTCTTCTTTCAACTTTTTCCAATTATTTATTCTAATTAAATTAATAAAATCCTCTATAATATGTAAAATTTGACAAAATTCTTCTTTTTTCCCTTCCTTCAAAATTTTTGGTTCGCTTCAAACAAAACGATAATTAATTTAAAAATTTTTTTCCAAAAATTATGTGGGTGGTGATAACTTGCTATCTGATTCAGCATCCAAAAATTGCCCTTTTCTTAAAAATAAGAAATATTTATTTATTAATTTGAACATAAACAGATTTAATTAATTATTAAAAATAATGGATTTTTAGAAGAATTTTAGTTAAAAACACTAAAAAAATTGCATTTTGGAGAATAGTTACAAATGAATAAAGAAATTTAATTATTTTAAAAATAATAATAATATTCTTCGCAAATATTTAATTATATTCAAAAATTTTTTTAAATTCACGTGAAAAATAAAAAAAAAATTTTAAAAATAAATAAATAAATAAAATAAAAAAAAATAAATAAATAAAAAAAAATAAAAAATAAAAAAAAAATAAATAACTTTAAAAAAATTTTTTTTTTTTAAAATAATTTCATAAATAATAAAATTTTTCTCTAAAATTCAATTTTTTTTTCAAAAATTTTAATAAAATTCATGGAAAAATTTCAAATATTTAAAAATTTTACAAACGAATTCAAAAAATTTAAACAAAATTATTGATAAAATTCTACGCAAACATTTAAATAATTTTAAAAATAATAAAAATTTCACAGAAATTAAATTAACAACTTTTTTATAAATTTCTTCGAGAAAATTCAATTATTTTCAAATATAATTAGAGATGCACGACGAGACTCTGTCCTTTCATAAAAGAAAAGAGATGAAAATATAACATTCAATTGTTCTCATTGTTTTTCTCGCGAGATTCTCGGTTTTTCGAGACGAGACTCGCTCGAAGTGCATCTCTAAATATAATAAAATTCTTAATAATTAAATTAAATTCAATAAATTCAATTTCTTGAAAAAATTCCAATTATTTTCATAAATAATAAAATTCTTCTCTAAAATTCAATTTTTTTTAAAAAATTTTAATAAAATTCATGAAAAAATTTCAATTATTTAAGAATTTTCAAAAAAATTCAAATATTTTCAAAAATAATAAAAATTTCACATGAATTCAATTAACAAATTTTTCATAAATTTCTTTGGAATAATTCAATTTTTTTCAATTATTATTATTAATATTATTATTATTATTATTATTATTATTATTATTTTTTTTAATTATGTTCAAAAATTTACAAAAATTCTCGTCAAAATTTTAATTATCTTTATAAAGAATAAAATAATTCCTCTTCGAAATTCAATTATTTTCAAAAATTATAATAAAATTCTTGTCAGAATTTCAATAATTTTTATACAATTTTCATCAAATTTCTCGAAATATGAAATTATTCTTAAAAATTTGATTTAAATTTGTCAAGAGAATTAAATTATTTAAAATTTTTGTTGATGAAAATCTTTATGGAAATTCAATTTTAAGAAACATTTAATTATTTCATAAAATATTTATTTTTGTAGTTAAATAATTGAATTCTCGTAGAATTTTCTAATAAATATTGATTTAAAAATGAATTTCAGTTAAAATTTTGGATTATAATTGAAAATTGAAAGCATTATAGCGTGAATTTTTAGAAATAATTGAATTTTCAAAAGGTTTTAAATTAAAAACTTTGAAAATTTGAACTTTTCATACTTTTAATTAAGAATTCTGTAAAATTAACTTTTTTCAAAAAGTTTAATGGAATTTTTTTTTAACTTTTTCAAAAATTATTAAAAAAAAATTGACGTAAAGAAGAATTTTATTTGGAAATTCTAGAAATGAATAATCGCAATGATGACAATGATTGTTTAAGCAAAAATTATGCCTAAATTTTTTGGGTTTATTAAAGAGGAATTCCACGTGAACTGATCCAATAAAAAAAAATTAAATTTTAAAAGACATTGTTTTATTAATTTTAATTTTTGTCAATTCACACAAATGTTTAAATTTCACGTACAGTTTGTCAAATTTGATGTCAGAAGGATTGAAAATTCTACAAAAAGTGGATAAAAATGTCATGTGTTGACGTTGAATAATTTCTTTTGTATTATAGTTAAATTTATCAGACAATCTCATTTGAAAGTACGGTCATCATTCTTGAAATTACTGTCAGAGCATCTATATCATTATTTGAAACTACAAGTTCAAAATCTATTTCGTATATTAAGTCAATTTTCACGACAACTTTCTTTCACATTAGCATTTTGATTTCAACTTCCTATGAAGTATAGCGCCAAGGTGTAAACGGAGCAGCTTTCTGTTTTTTTTTTGCGCGCTCGATAATAATTTTAAAAGCTTCGGCGCCAGGTATTCATATACACCTTTGTAATCCTATTAAGGGCGTTGAATACACACACACACACACACACATAGTTACACGAATCAAGGTCTCAATTTACTATCGAGGATAATAATTCCACCCTATGGTGATTCGCGAATAATAACAAAAAGAAAAAAAATATTAATGACAACAGCTCCAATGTCTATATGTCCTAGATTAGTCAATTATTACGAAATCCGAGACTCGATATATTGCGCAATTAAACTTTCAAAACTAAAACTCTGACAATGAGAATCGTGATATTATTGATTTAGCAATACATTTATATATGTGTTAGCTTTTTAGAAGATTGAATTTAACTGTTCTTTAATACAAATGAAATTAATTGCGAATTGTCATAGAATTTTCAATTTAGTTAATTCTCATTATCAGTTCCATAAAAATATTCAAAAGCTGGACTGTTATAATTTAAATAAACTTAATTTAAATCATAATTGAAATCAGGATTCAAATCAAAGACATGTTTCCATTTTAAACATGATTTAAATCGAAGTTTTTACTTAAAACTTTGTTTTCTAATCAACTTCTTTGACTTAAGGAAGAATCCAACAAAGAATCTGAAAGGATCGAAACAAATTGCTTCGGAACAATTATTTAAAAGAAATATAATAAAATTAGTTGCAAGAATTCAATTATTTTCATAAATAATAATATTCTTCACAGGATTTCAATTGTTTAAAAAAAGTGCAATAACAATTCGTAGCAAGACTTCAATCTATTTTCCTAAATAATAAAATTCTTCGCAGGGAATCTAATTATTTTTAAAAATTTTAATAAAATTCTTCGCCACAAATTCAATTATTTTCAATACATTTTCAATAAATAAATTTATCACTGGGCCATCTTTAATTATTATAAAACATAAACAAAAGAAATTAAATTATTCACAAAAATTTTCATAAAATTCGTTGCAGGAATTCAATTATTTTTACAAATAATACAACTTTTTACATAAATTGAATTATTTAAAAAAATATAATAAAATTCGTTGTAAGAATTCAATTATTTTCATAAATAATCAAATAAAAAAAAATTAATAAAATTCGTTACAAGAATTCAATTATTTTCATAAATAATAAAATTCTTTACAGGATTTAAATTATTCAAAAAAATTCAAATATTTTCAAAATCTTACTATTTTAATAAAAGTTCTTAAAAGAATTCAATTATTAAAAAAAAATGTAATACAATTCGTTGCCGGAATTCAATTATTATTATCATAAAAAATAAAATTTTTTACAGGATTTAAATTATTTTAAAAAAATTTAATTATTATCTAAGATTTTAACTGAAATTCATTTTTAAATCAATTTTTATTAGAAAATTCTACGAGAATTCAGCTATTTAAATACAAAAATAAATAATTTATTGAATAAATGAATGTTTCTCAAAATTGAATTCTCATAAAAAACTTTATTAACATAATTGGATTTTTTCGACGAATTTTAATAAAATTTTCAAGAATAATAACATTTTTCGAGAAATTCGATTAAAATTGTATTAAAAATAATTGAAATTCTATACGATTCAATTATTCTCGAAAATGATAGAATCCTTGTAAAAAATTGTATTATTCATGAAAATAATTAAAACATTCCCAAGAAATTTACAAAAAAAAAAAATTGTAGATAGTTGAATTCCAGTGAAATTTTTATTATTTATAAAAGTAATTTAATGTTCGCTTAGAATTTTATCAATATTTTTGTTTTAAATAATTTTATTAAAATAGTAGATAATGAAAATCATCGAATTGAAAAGAAAATTTTTGAAAATAATTGAAATTCTGACAAGAATTTTAATCAAAATTTTTAAGAATAATTGAATTTTTTCAGAAGAATTTATGTATTTATAATAAAGATAATTGAAAATTCGATGAGAATTTTTAAAAATTTCTGAACATAATTGAATTTCTGCGAAGAATTTTATTACTTTTGAAAATAATTGAATTTTTGCAATCATTAGTAACTTCTCAAAAATTCAATTTTTTCCAGTACTTATAAATAAAAATTCCTGACTTTTCCCTGGACAATTTTACTTTTCCTGACTTTTATTCTGAATTTCCTGATTTCCCTGACCTATGGCAACCCTGATAACTCTTAAAGATAGGTTCAAAATTCCAAAGATTTAGCCTACCATTGATTTAGGCAACTATCAATTAAACTACCATTGCAATATTCTTGCAGATTATTGTAATGCCTAAAAAAGTATTCTCTAAATTTAATTTACCATCAATATGGTATTTTTAATCAAAGAGCGCATTGACGAAAGAATAATTATTATCATATTATTAGTTATTAATTAAAATAAGTAATAATTTAAAAATTAAAATTGCTCTTCTTCTTTTTTTTCGTTTTTTTTTTTTTTTTTTTTTGAGGGGGGTTTGAGTGGAAAAATGTAGCTTTGTAATAAATATTGCAAAGTGTGATAAAGGATGTGATTGATTTTCTTTTGAGAAACTTGGAGAGAGAAAAAAATCATTAATGTCACTTTCACTGTTCCTTCACGGAACGTAGGAAGCTTGCAATACAGTTATGTGAAGCCTGTTTCAAGTGGGATGCTGTGCACAAGACTACCGTATTCGGCAAAGTGCCGGAAAAATAGAAAAGAAAAACTTCACTGGGGAGCCAGTTTTGAAAGTGGAACACACACAAGACACACGGAAATCGATGATTATGAAAGTGTGTGTATATATATATGCAATTTATTGTCAGCTGTAATTGTTTTTCTTTTTCTATAGATGACAAAAAGAAATTGTTATGTATTTGAGCAAAAAGAAGCATTGTATACGAGATTGCAGTATTTTATTTTTTATTTTTATATAGAAATGGATTTTACTATTTATTAGGACAGAATCTGACGAACAGTAAAGATAAAAGTATTTTGCATTTTCTATTTTGCACTTCAATTAATTAATTAAATTTATTAAATTTATTAAATTAATAATTTTATTGGTTCAGTTTTGGAATTAAAATTTCTGCCAGGTAAATATTGTTTCGCGATTTGAAAATTGCTGTATAAAATTCAGCACCAAAGTAGGAAAAATATGGTCAAGAAATAATATTTTTAATTTCTTTACCTTTTCATTTTTTTATTATTAATTTTTTTTTTGCACAGAAAGCGACATAAGAAGACACATGTCGTGTAGAAAGCACATTGGGTGTTTTATGTCAAAAGTTTATTGCCGCAGTGTGCGACCACCACTTTCTAAAATATTTATACACATCCATACATATTGTGATTTTTTACTTTCTATGAAACTAATTGATTGTATAGGCTTTCCGACCCACGTCAATCATTATTTAATACACATTTATGTTGGAAAAGGAAGAGAGAGAAAAAAAGAAGCCACTTTTAATGCTCCAATAGGAAGGAAAATTATGTTGATGAAAGAGAAGTCACGTTTAAATGAGAATATATATAAATATTTGAAAACTGTTAAAATTATAAACTTATAATCTTGTGTAATGAAGAAAAATTACGTCAAAACGATTATATTATCTATATTAATCAATAAACGACAAGAGTAGTGTGTAGTGTAAATAAAATCACTTTCTCTTCATATTTTAACATAATCTATATAACATTCGTTTCGTTTATTTTTAACTGCATGTGTTTTGAATTTGGTTCATTTGAATTATTCATATTACACTTTTGGGAGATTCTTGATATACTTTTTTTTAAGCATCCAATATAGTAGACGTTCATTTTTCTTATTATCTCATCGAATTTAGCATAAATCATCATTTTTAGTCTTTTAGAAATTCTCTTCCGGACCAATTTTTCATTGACTGAAAGTTATTCAATGTTTTGAATAACTTTTTAGTTTCTTTTTTCATAACTTATATTTTCTAATTTTTTTATTTATGTATTTTTTCAATAATAAACATATTTTTATTGTATTACATATTGTATAAACAGGATTGCCACGCTTTTTTTCGCATATAGAAATTAAAATTTTCAAAAATTTGAAATTCAATAACTTATATCTAATAATTAAAACTTGTTACTTTGTGACTATAACTTCTATAAAAATTATTGTCATCATTACGATTACTCTTTTTTAGAAGTTTCAACTAAAATTCTTCTTTAGGTCAATTTTTTTTAAATAATTTTTGAAAAAGATCTTTGCGAATTTTCAAATTCTTTTCTTTGTAATTTAATTTGATGAAATTTCGATTATTCTGACACTTCTCAATTAAATATATTAGAAATTAAAAACTTTAAATAATTAAAAAAAAATTCCATTAAACTTTTTGAAAAAAATTAATTCTACAGAATTCTTTAATTAAAAGTATGAAAAGTTCAAATTTTCAAAGATTTTAATTTGAAACCTTTTGAAAATTCAATTATTTCTAAAAATCCACTCTATAATGCTTTCAATATTCAATTATTATAATCTAAAATTTTAACTGAAATTCATTTTTAAATCAATATTTATTAAAAAATTCTACGAGAATTCAATTATTTAACTACAAAAAAAAATATTTTATTCAATAATTAAATGTTTCTTAAAATTTAATTTTCATAAAGAATTTTATCAACAAGATTTTTAAATCATTTAATTCTCTTGACAAATTTAAATAAAATTTTTAAGAATAATTTCATTTTTCGAGAAATTTGATGAAAATTGTATTAAAAATAATTGAAATTCTGCCGAGAATTTTATTATAATTTTTGAAAATAATTGAATTTCGAAGAGCAATTTTGTTTTTTGTAAAGATAATTGAAATTTTGACAAGAATTTTTGTAAATTTTTGAACATAATTGGAAGAAAATTCAATTGTTACAAAGAATTTCATTAAAATTGTTGAAATATAATTCAATTTTTTGAAGAAATTTAATTAAAAATGTTTTGAATATAATACTTAAATTGTAATAAATAAATTGTAGTAAAAGTTTTTTAAATAATTTATTTCTCTTGACAAATTTAAATAAAATTTTTAAAAATAATTTGATAATTTCATTTTTCTAGAAATTTGATGAAAATTGTATCTATTAAAAATAATTTAAATTTTGTCAAGAATTTTAATATAATTTTTGAAAATAATTGAATTTCGAAGAGGAATTATATTTTTTGTACAGATTTTTGAAATTTTGACGAGAATTTTTGTAAATTTTTGAACATAATTGAATTTTTGCGGAGAAATTATATTACTTTTGAAAATAATTGAATTCTTGAGACGAATTTTATTAAGATTTCTTTTTAAAGAATTGAATTCTTTTGTGAAATTTCATTGAAATAGTAGACATTGAAAATAATTGAATTTTGACAAATTTTTGAAATTAATTAAATTTCTACAAAGAATTTTATGAAAATTATTTTGAAAAAAATTTTATTGTTACAAAGAATTTCATTATTTATGAAAATAATTCAATTGTTTGAAAAAATTTAATTAAAAATGTATTGAAAATAATACTTAAATTGTAATAAATAAATTGTAGTAAAAGTTTTTAAAATAATTGAATTTCTTTGCTGAATTTTAATAAAATTTTTAAGAATAATATTACATTTTTCGAGGAATTCCATTAAAATTTATGAAAATAATTTGTAAATAATCATGGTTGCCAAAAAATAATAAATTTAAAATTCTAGGCTTTTTCCACGTCAATATTTATGAAATTCTAGTCAAAAATTAAAAAAATTGCTGGCCTGATAACGTATAGCTTTGACTCTTAAAAGTTTTTTTAAATTTCCAAATACCAGAAACTTAATAATAATTACGAGCAGAAAATTTTTTCTTCCGTAGAGATTTTTATATGGCGATGACACAACAATTTTTTAATTTTAAATTAAAATTTTGTTAAAAATCTTTAAAAACAGGCGAAATTACAGAAATTTTTTAAAATTTCATTCCATTTTCAGATTTTCTATACCATTTTCTAAATTTCATACCTTTTCCAGGTTTTCCAGGATTGTGGCAATCATGATTATAAATTATATTTCAACTTATTAGCAACACAAACAATTTCAAACAAAAAAAAATTGAATTTTACAAAAAATATGCCTAATATTGTCAGAGCTGTTAAAAATCACGATTTAAAAAAAAAGATTTTTTAGATTAAAATCAAATTTTTTTCTTGGCTAATAGTATTGATAATAAAAAATTAATTTCATAATAGAAGCAACAAAGAATATGGTATGTTTAAATTTATGGTAACATAAATCAAAGGTGCTTTAAATCTGTGGTAACATGAATCAATTGTAGTTTTAATCAGTTGTTTAAATGATTGTTAGCCTAAAGCAATTGTAGGTTCAATCAATGGTAGTTTCATGTCATTGTAGTTTATGACAATTTTTAGTTAAGGCCGATGGTAACAAAAAAAAATTGGTTGTAAAAATCAATGGTAGTTTAAACAAATAGTATCCTTAAGCATTGTTAGTTTTAATCATTTGGTAGCCTAAAGTAATTTTAGTTTCAATCAATTGCAGTTCCAATCAGTGGTATAGTTTTAATCAATGTTAGTTTAAAGCAATGGTATTTCATGCCATTGGTAGTTTAAGAGGTAATTTAAGTTACCATTTCTTTAATGGTAACTTAAAAAAATGGTACTTTAAAATAAGTGATAGTTCGAATCAATGGTATTTTAAAGAAAGGATGTTGCTTTAAGGATGTTGTTACTGTTGCGTTAAGCTACCATTGTGGCTTAAATTATAGTTTAAGCAATAATGGTAGCTTAAAGCAACAGTAGCTCTTTTTTTTGCCCTGTTTTCCCTGATTGCAAGTGTAATGCGGCCCTGACTATATATTGGTGCGTATATTGGACAGGTGAACTGCGTACACTTTTGATACCGTTATCTAGATACTTCTCTCTCGCGTTTCTTCTTATTTCGTTTATCCTCTCAATTTCTTTCGAGCACATTTAAAAGCATTTATGTCCCTCCTTCTCCCTCAATAATGGAAATCGCAGTGTCTTTATAATCGCATATAAAACCAAAACCAATGTTACTTTCTATGAGTATTATATTATACTGCACCGCGAGATGTAAAGTAACTGATGTGTAAAGTGCATATATGACCATCATTCAAGCGAATAAATATATACTGTCTATATAATATTTATGCGCAAATTTATATACATTATATGAACATATATACCTAGTGTGGCTTTTATATATTTGCAATTTCAATAAATTTCCCTTATTTATATTTCAGTTTCTTGTGCATCTATACATAATGTAATAATCGAGTGTTTCCTTTATGGAAGTTTACATTAGGTGCAATAAAAATAATATCGACAAACTGTGAATAGAGTATAATATTCCTAAGATTATACATTGTGTAATATATTGTATATAAAAGATCATAAAAAAAATTATATCCTTTATTGTTATTATTTAATTATTAACGGACTAAAAGCCCGTTTTGATTTACATTAGGTAATTATCAATAATTTTTCAAATTACATAAAAAAATTAACTATAACAATCTGATAATTCTGTCTTTCATTCATTCTGACTTTTCCTTAATTTCCATGACCACACTGCAATTCTACTTTTCCTGACTTTTCCCTATTCCCTGACCCAGACTTCGCACTCGACAATTAATTTTAAAAAAATAGCATAAAGTAGCTTTCAAACTAAAAAAAGTAGTAAAAAAGTAGCTATCGAAAAATAAAATTTGACGACCAAAAAAACTTGTTTTAGACACTTCACAAAACAGACAAAAATGTTATTTTTTTGAATTTTTCATAATTTTTATCAAAAATATTTATTTATTTATTTCTTTTCTTGCTAATAAAATGAATTCCTGCAACCAATTTTATTATTCATCAAAGAATTTAAATATTTATAAAAATAATTTAATTCTTGTAAAGAATTTTATAAAAAATTTTAAATAATTCATTTCTTTCGACTAATTCTATGAAAATTCTAATTTAAATAATTGAACGATTTTATTAGAATTTTTTTAAATAATTGAATATCCAAGAAAAAATGTAATACTTTTAAAAATAATTGAATTTTTATGATGAATAATGTTTTTTATAAAAATAATTGAATTTTGTAAAGAACTTTATTAAAATGCTTCCAAATAATTGAATTTTTGGGAATAATTTTCTTATTTATCGACATAATTGAATTCTTGGGAAGAATTTTATTAAAATCTAAAAGAATAATTGAATTATTGCAAAAAAATTTAATTAGAATTGTATTAAAAAATCTGAGAATAATTGAATTCCTGTGAAAATTTTTAATATTTTTGTAAATAATTGAATTTCTTCAAAGAATTTTAACAAAACTTTTTTTTTAAATAATTGATTTTTGCGAGGAATTGAAATTAAATTTTTAAGAATAAATACATTTTTGAGCAATTCCTGTAAAATTGTTATTAAAATAATTGAAATCCTGCGATGAATCTTATTATTTATGAAAATAATTGTATAGTTGCAAAGAATTTTATTAAAATTTTCAAAAATAATTAAATTCCCGAGGAGAATTTTATTAAAATTTTCAAAAATAATTAAATTCTTGAGATGAATTTTATTGTTTATAAAAATAATTAAATTATTGCGAAAAATGTTATTAAAATGTTTTAAAAAAAATTGAATTTCTGTGAAAAATTTTGTTATTTTTGAAAATAATTGAATTCTTCATAAGAATTTTTTTTTAAATATTATGAAAATTTTATTTTAAATAATTGAATTTTTGTGGAAAACTTTATTTGTGAATATAATTGAATTTTTCGATTAATTAATTTAAAATAGTATTAGAAATAATTGAAATTTTTCAATGAGTTTTATTATTTATGAAAATAATTGAATCTTGCTTAGAATTTTGTCAAAAATTTTTTTAAAAAATTGAATTTCCATGAAAAATGTTATTATAAGTGAAAGTAATTGAATTATTGTAAAGAATGGTATATAAATTTTGTTAAATAATGGATTTATTCAAAATTTTTTTGAAAATGCTATTCTAAATTAATTGAATTTCTAGGATGAATTTTATTATTTATGAACATAATTGAATTTTGGATGAATTTTATCAATATTTTTTTTTTAAATAATTGAATTGTTTTGCAAAATTTTATGAAAATACTAGATATTGAAAATAATTGAATCGTTTTAAAGAATTTGATTATAATTTTTGAGAATAGTTTTTTGTTTTTTATAGTCCTTGGAATTTTCAATGATTGATTAAATGATTCAATTTTTGATTCCAAAATAAAAAAAATACGAGTTTGCATTCTAACTTTTGCTGCTTTGAACCCTAGAATTTTGTCCCTTTAAAAAATAAGTATCGCGAGTAAATATCCGGAAAAGTTATCAAAATAAAAGGGAAATTAATTTAAACGTCTATTAAACTAATTTGAAATATACGGTTATCTAATAACATTTTCACACGCTCGATTTAAATCAAGCGGAACGGACAATTTACGCTGTATATATGTATTTTTATTGAAAAAAAAACCTCAATTGACAGAAACTTGATTTGCATCCTAAACATTAATAACAAACACTATTGGACTAATTGCGAATGATTAATGAAGGACTTTCTATAACCGTTTCCTCATTACGCGAGTTATTTGTAATTGCGGTATACACGAACACTTATATACAAATATATATTCACAAATATGTATATACAAACCGAATAAGATGATGAATAACGCATAAATTAACAATCCTGTAGTTTGTCAAAATTATGAAGTATATTTATAGGTATATATCTTTCGTGATAGGAATGAAAGCTCTTGGGAAAGATTTTCACTGTAAATATACACGCGTGTGTTGAATAATTTTATATACATATAGACAGTTTTGCGCCTTTAAGGTAACTTTCTTTCCAACAGTTGATTATCCTCCTTTTCCCGGGGGGGGGGGGGCATAGGGAGAAAGAGTTTCTTATATGAGCGCTCGTTTTTTGGCTCTTTTGCGATCTCGCAAAGTAAGCGAAATATAAATGTGGGTAATTGTACGGACACAACCTGGTCCGTTCGGCATTATACCATAAACGGTAAGCAATCGAAAATACGCTTCCGTTATCGACCAACAAAATCGAAAATGTCGATTACTTTTCATGAAACGATAAAACAAAAAAAAACAACAACAACAACAAGTAAACTACTTTCGAAAATTCATTTTTAACTTCATTTTAAAGGATTTATATCTTTAATGCGTTCTTTGGAATTGTATATGGTTATGATTTTTCACTCAGTGGTCATTTTTGATTCCTGTTCTCTATTTAATACACAGTTTTCTTGAAAGTATCAAATTGATACTAAAGTGGATCATATTGACGCCAAAAATTAAGATTAATTTTTTATTTGATCCACATTTTTGGTATCAATCGGTTGCAGTTTGATACTTTTACAGGGTTGCCACAAAAAATTAATTTTTTTCCCTGATTCCCAAACAAAATTTTGACTTTCACCCTGACCCTAAAGAATATTCTGATTCACTTGAAAAATTATTAGATACTCAAAAAAAATGTTCTGTTACATTTATTTTAACGAATTTGTTCAATTGTAGAATTATTCAAAAACACCAATAACTTAATTTTCAAACATATATTTAATCATTTTTAATTTTTCATGGCAACTAAGCTTTTCAAAATTTCTAATTCAAACCCTTTAAAATTCAATTACTTATGTACGAATATTATTATGAAACATGAGGAAATCGATCACTCCGAGTCTTCGACACGAAGTGATCGCTTTCCTCCTGTTTTATAATAATTAAAGGTGACCGAGTGATAAAATCATTATTTTATATTACTGTAACTGCTTCAAAATTATTTTCATCACTTCAATTCAATTACTATTTTCTAGAATTTTTAACTAAAATTCTACTTTAAATAAATTATTTTTAATAATTTCTGAAAAAGTTCTTTCGAGAATTTTCAAATCCATTTGTTTACAATTAAATTTTACAAAAATTTCGATTATTTGGAAATTCTTAAATTAAATATACAATAGAAAATAAAAACTTGAAATAATTTTAAAAAATTCCGATGTTTTTTGAACATTCCGATTTTTTTTTGAAAAAAAAATTAGTTCTATAGAATTTTTAATTAAAAGTATGAAAAATTCAGATTTTCAATGATTTTAATTTCAAACCGTTTCAAAATTCAATTATTTTTAAAAATTTCAATTATTAATAACTTCTCCAAAATTCAATTATTATCTTAAACATTAACTGAAATTAATATTTCAATCAATTTTTATTAGAAAATTCTATACAAGAATTCTTCTTCCTCTTCAATTATTTAAATACAAACATAGATAATTTTTTGAATAATTGAATGTTTCTTAATATTAAAATTCTTATACATAATTTTTTCAACAAATTTTTGAATAATTGAATTCTTTCGACGAATTTTAATAAAATTTTTAAAAATAATTACATTTTTCGAGGATTTTGATTAAAATTGTGTTAAAAAATAATTAAAATTCTCCAATGAGTTTTATTATTTAAGAAAATAATTGAATTATTTTGAAGAATTTTTAACAAAAGTTTCAGACAATTGCTTTTATTATGAAAAAATTTATGCAACTTCTATTTTTAATAATTGAATTCTTTTGGGAAATCTTATTAAAATAATAGATATACAAATTATTGAATGAGAAAAATTTTTGAAAATAATTGAAATTTTACAATCAATTTTATTACATTTTTTTAAATAATTGAATTTATGTGAAAAATTTTATTACTTGTAAAAGTAATTGAATTCCTGCAACGAATTTTATTAAAATTTTTGTAAATAATTTTTTTTCTTTTTGAAAAATTTTATGGAAATTTTAATTATTATAAGTTGTTGGAATTCATAAAGGTTTTAATTTGAAATTTTTTGAAAATCTTAATTCTTATGGAAAAATAATAATAATTAAATATTTATTCAAAAAATAATTTATTGATGTTTTTGAATAATTTTACAATTAAAAAAAATTCGTTAATAAATGTAATAAAACATGTTTTTGATTTGAATCCTGATTTCAATCAAGAAAATTAAGATCAATTAAGAAAAATTTTTGAAAATAATTGAAAATTTGCAATGAATTTTATTAAAATTTTTGAAAATAATTGGATTTTATTACTTTTGAAAATAATTGAATTCTTGTGATAAATATTGTTATTTATGAAAATAATTGACTTCCTCCGAATGATTTTATTATTTATGAAAATAATTAAATCCCTGAGAGGAATTTTTAAATTTATGAAAATAATTGGATTACTGCGAAGAATTTAATGTCAAATTTTAAAACATTTGATTTGTTCGTAAAAATGTATGCAAATTCTACTTTAAATAATTGAATTCCTGTGAAATTTTTATTTTTTTTTGAAAAATAATTGAATTTCTGCGAAGAATTTTATTAATTTTGAAAATAATTGAATTCTTGTGATGAATATTGTTATTTATGAAAATAATTGAATTTTGCAATGAATTTTATTAAATTTCCTGAATATAATTGAATTTCGGCGAAGAATTCTGCTATTTATATAGATAATTGAAATGTTGAGGAGAATTTTTTTAAAGATTTTTGAAAGTAATTGAGTTTCTGGAAAGAAATTTTAATATTAATTAAGATAGGTAGTTGAATTCTTTCAAAAAATTAAGTTCAACTTTTTTAAATTGAAAGTAATTTCAACAGAATTGAAATTAAAATTTTTCAAAAAAATACTTCATTAAATGATTTATAAGTGATAACTTTATGGCAGTTCTCCAATGGAATTAAGTTATTTAAATAAATTATTGTTTGAAATAGAAAAAAATTGAAGGTTTTTTTAGAATTCGTGGTAATTAGTTTCTGAGTCAAACAAAAGGACATAAAAATTCAGAATTTTCTTATAAATTCTAAACATGTAATTTTTTCAACTACTTTTAATAAAAATCCCTGACTTTTCCCTGATTTCCCTGACATGTGTCAAACCTGTAATAGTAATAATAACTTTAAAAATTATTTTCAAATCTGCTTTAAACTTTTGCACAATTAATCTTTGCTGTTTTTTTTAGTAATATCATAATCGAAAAAAAACTTCTTTTTTTAAACAAAAGTTATGATTTAATTGGAAACTACTCCAAATAAAAATTCTGTCTGAAAATCAGAAAAAAACAAAATCGAATTTTTGTGGCAATCCTGATGTATATTTACTTACGAAATAAACTTGACAGGAAACATAAATGTTGTTTAACTCACCTGAAACAAAAAGAAAATACTTTCTATTAGAATAATTACAAATAAAGAATAAATAATAAATAATAATTTTAATTCAATGGTATGTTATTAATATACTTCTACTTCTATCAATATTAAATAATATCTATTAAAATTATATGTCCACAACATATATCAATATGTTGATTTCTTTTTTTTCTATAGTTCTGAATTTTAACAAATCGTCATTCAAAAAATAGCTATTTGGTGCCCCGATTGACGATAAATATTAAAAATTAAAAAGAAACAAAAATGAAAATAGTAATAGTAATAGGCTCATCATTAATTATACATAAAATCCCGTGAACCTGCGCGAGCTGTGATCATAATACAGGCAATAATATAAATTACAAAACTGATAGGAATAACTGAGTTATCTGCTGCACTAATATACAGCATACAGAAATAAGATTCTAATCAATGCATTCTAGAACCGAAAAAAAAAGAATAAAATCCGACACCGCGTAAAACACGATCCTTTAATATTTTCTACGACTATTGGTTCATCGCAAAAGCTGTGGGATAAATTTTAACAGACAGAGAAAAAGAGAGAGAAAGAGAGAGAAAGAGAGAGAAGGAACACCAATGAGGGCGATTCTCAATAAATTATATGCGAGTGGTATTACCTAGTTAAATGGAAGATAAGATCTGCCAAGCAACTATTATATAGGTACCGTATATTGGAGAAGCTCTACATTTTCTCGGACTCTCCTCCATGTTAACGCTTCTTTGCTCGCAGTAGCTTTAATTAACTTTACAACTGCAGTATCGCGCGCGCAAAACCAATCGAGAAAAAAAGAGAGAAAGAGGGAACCATTCTTAAAAGCAGCAGCGGCAGCAGCGCATAATCATGCGTTCAGGTGACAGGCGTACTCTTAACTTCTGACACAGTATAATTTTCCTATCCAATTCACAAAACGGAAACGATGAGAAATATGAGATGCTTCGTCGCTGCTTATACATATCCTAACAGAAAAGGAAATTCAAAACAAGAAAAGTGAAAAAGAAAAACATATTCATAGAAAGAGGAATTAGCTTTTCTCCGTGCAACCTGTCTCTCTATGTAGTGCATACATTTTAAACTCCTCACGTTGAAATTGATTAAATGCGTATAATTAATTTCTTACAAACGGTATAATTATCCTTTAATGATATATAACCAGACTATTGAGTAAATCTTGGCTATTTTCTTTTCTACTCATTTCATTTCTTTTCGATTTCGATTGAAAAATTATCTCTGAAACTTAACTGTCAATAATTGCCACTGTTAGTCTATATTGATGAGGATCGTAAATTCGAATTGTAATTATTTCACTATTTGTCATCGCTTTAAAGTGTGCTTTCATTTGTACCATAATTTCAATTTATAACAGGGTTACCATAGCTCAGGGAATTCAGAGAAAAGTCTGGGAAAAGTCAGCAATTTTTATTAAAAATACTGGGAAGAATTAAATTTTTACAATTCATACGAAAATTCTAAATTTTTGTGACTTTCTTGTTTGCGCCTCATAAACTATTATGTTGAAAATTTTTTTAAATTCTTGGCAAAATATCAATAATTATTTTCAAGACTTTTCCCCAATTTAATGATTATCGAAATCTACAATCCAAAAGAATTCAATTTAAAAAAAAATTTAATAAAATTCTACGTAAACGTTTAATTCTTTTTATAAGATAATAAAAATTTCCCAGGAATTCAATTATTTTCAATTTTTTTTTTACAAATTTCTTACAATTAGCAAAAAATTAAATTATTTTCATAAATAATAAAATTTTTTACAGGGATTCCGAGGATTCAATTATTTTCATAAATAATAAATATTATTGCCGAACTTTAATCATTTTTCTATAATTTTAATCAAAATGCTCGAAAAATATAATATTATTCGTAACAATTTTATTAAAAATCATCGAAAGAATACAATTAGTTTATTTGTTGAAATAATTCTTTACAATTCAATTTTAAGAAACAATTAATTATTCAATAAATTAATTATTTTTGTATTTAAATAATTGAATTCTCGTAAAATTTTCTAATAAAAATTGATTTCAAAATGAATTGTAAATAATAGATTTGAAAATTCTCAAAGAACTATTTCAAAAATTGATAAAAATAATTGATTTAA
Source organism: Leptopilina heterotoma (assembly GCF_015476425.1). Taxonomy (NCBI): domain Eukaryota; kingdom Metazoa; phylum Arthropoda; class Insecta; order Hymenoptera; family Figitidae; genus Leptopilina; species Leptopilina heterotoma. The sequence continues at coordinate 194,619 of NW_025110953.1, read as the reverse complement.
AAAAAAATTTTAGGTAAAAACACTAAAAAATTAAATTTTCGAAGAAGTTGAATATGATTACAGAAATTCGATTCATATGCTCAAAAAAATTTTAATAATATTCTTGGAAAAAATGCAATTATTTAAACGAAATTTAATCAAAATTCTTCGCATGAATTCAATTATTATCATAAATTATTATTTAAATTCTTCTCAGGAATTCAATTATTTAAAAAAAATTTTAATAAAACTCTTCAAAAAGTTTTCAATTTTTTTCAAAAACTGTTATTAAATTCTTTTATACAATAAATTTTAGTTAAATTTTAATTAAATTCCTTAAAATAAATTAATTATTTTCAAAAGTTATTATTAATATAAAATTATCTTTGTAAAAATTAAATTCTAAAAAAGATTCAATATTATTGAATAAATTATTTATTTTTGTATTTAAATAAATGAATTTTTAAATATAATTGATAATTAATACTTTCGAAGAATTTTTTAAAAATAATTACATTTTTCTAAGAATTTACTTGCAATTGTATTTAACATAATTGAAATCCTGTAAAGAATTTTATTATTTTTTTATGAAAATAATTGAATTCCGAGAACAAAATTTTAATACATTTTTTTTAAATAATTGAATTCTTTTGAAAACTTTTATTAAATAAGTAGATTTTGAAAATATTTGAATTTCAGCGAAGAATTTCATTATTTGTGAAATGTAATTGAATTCATGCAAAAAATTGTTAAAATAATTACATTTTTCGAGGAATTTATTTAAAATTGTATTAAAAATAATTGAAATCCTGTGGAAAATTTTGTTATTTATGAAAATAATTGAATTCTTGCAACGAATATTATTACATTTTTTTAAAAAATAATTTAAATCCTGTAATAAATTGTATCATTTATGAAAATAATTGAATTCTTACAACGAATTTTATAACATTTTTTTAAATAATTTAAATCATGTGAAAAATTTTGTTACTTGTAAAAATAATTGAATTGCTGCAACGAATTTTATTAAAATTTTTATAAATAATTATATTTTTGTTTAAAGAATTTTATGGAAATTTTAATTATTATAATAATTAATATTAATATTAATATTAATAGAGTGAATCAGAATTTTCTTTTCGAGTCAGGGAAAAAGTGAAAATTTTGTCTGGAAATCAGGGATAATAAGGGAAAAACGAAATTAAATTTTTGTGGCAACCCTGTTTTAGAAAGATTATTGGTTTAAATTTTTTTTTCAATATTCATATATTTTTATATATTTTATATGTTCCTTTTCAATCAATAATTAATTAAATTATTATTCTGTAAAATAATAGCAACAATGAAATATTAACAATAGTATAATAATAATAAAAGTAGTCATAATAAGAATTCCTAAATACGTAACCATATTTAGCCTTTTTATTATTACACATTTTGACGACTACCAACAACAAGTACGTAATTAAATTACCACTTAATTGCTAATTAATTAAATATTACTATATAAAGACTTCAAAAATGAATTTAGTTTGATTGCGGTTAATTTTTTCTTCCATAAACCTCCTTCTAATTATTGCGCGTGACTTATTGAATCTGTCATTATTTGAAGCAACATTGTATAGTTGGATTTTGAAACTATCGTCAATTATGTATTATATATAGAAAAGATAAAGACCAAATAGTCTATCGTGTGAATTGTCTAATTAACGTGACCAATGGAGAATGTTTCTGCGAGTGGGCGTAAAATTTTCTTTAACTCGTATTTTGCAACAAGTGTATAAACAGTGATTTAGGAATCTGTCTTGAATTGCATTATCTGTTATAATTGATAAAATCTGTGTCAGTTTATTTTCTATTATTTCGGGAGAAAAATTTACTTTCGAAATTGTTTTTCACGTGTGTTTATATATATGAACATTATACATTGTTGCTGCAGAGAAAGTGTTAATGAGCGGACTGTCTCACCGCACGATTAGAGAGTAATTTTCAATTTACCACAAAATCGTGATTTTTTATTATTTTTTCAGATATGGACTATGAAAAAAAAGTCTCGTCTCATGTGATGAAAAATTTAAAAATAAGTACCAATTATAACAATTATATTTAAGAATAATTTTCCATACCGATTTTTTTGGAAATAAAACATTTTGAATTTCTCGAATTGTTATAAAATCTACTCGCTAATAATTATTGACAATTTCCTTTTTATTTGAAACAAAAATGATTTATTATTTGATCCACAAGATTTCAACGTTTAAATGAACGGAATATTTGTTATTAAAAATATTTTCATAAATAAATTACTGATTGCAATAAAAATAAAAAACGTAGATTTAACAGTTGGAAACTTTATAATTAAATTTTTTCACATGTGACGAATTTTTACAATAATTTTTATTGTAATAAATTAGCAGCAAAAATAGATTTCAAAAAAGCGGTATAATTTCGAAAAAAAATAAATTCAAAAATAGAAGTACAAAAGTTTGAGAAAAATCACCCACGAAGGAGCTTGTTACTTTGTAATGTTCGTGTATATAATTTAAATCTAAGTATCGTCAATTAATGAGATCGTGTTATGCAAAAAGTCCTCTTTTTAACTTACTACATAAATTGCGCAAAAGGGATTAATTTATACTTGCAAAATGTATTTCCCATAATAAGGTATTAATAAAACGATAAAATTGCTGTTCGAATGAAATCAAATCGTATAATCATTTTGATTTCCACTACATATTACCAATCGTTTATTCGTCTTTTTTTCCCTCCATCATTTTACAATATAATAATGCACTAATTAGTTTAGATTTTTGTATTCATTTTTTGCATTACAATGATGCATTCATTTTCTCAGATTTTTGTGATATTATGAATTTTTACGAAGATTTTTACAAAATATTTTTTAAATATTTGAATTCTGTTTGGAAATTTTATGAAAATAGTAAATATTAAAAATCATTGAATTGCGAAAAGTTTTTAAAAATAATTAAATTTTACAAAGAATTCTATTAAAATTTTTGATAATAATTGAATGTATGTGTGGTACTTTATTAAATTTTTTTGAAAATAATTGAATTCCTAGAAAGCATTTTATTATTTATGAAAATAATTGAATTTTTGCGAACGATTTTATTAGAATTTTTTTTAAATAATTGAATTTCCAAGAAGAAATTTATTGCTTTTAAAAATAATTGAATTCTTGTGATGAATATTGTTATTTATGAAAATAATTGATTTTTTTTAAATGCCTCAAAATAATTGAATTTTTGAGAATAATTTTGTTATTTATCGACACAATTAAATTCTTTCGAAGAATTATTTATGTAAATAATTGAATTCTTCGAAAGAATTTTATTAAAATGTAAAAGAATAATTCAATTATTTCAAAGAGATTTAATTAAAACTGTATTTAAAATAATTGATTTCTTTTTAACAATTTTATTAAAATATTTGAAAATAATTGAATTCCTAGAAAGCATTTTATTATTTATGAAAATAATTGAATTCTTGCGAACGATTTTATTAGAATTTTTTAAAAAAATAATTGAATTTCAAAGAAGAAATTTATTATTTTTAAAAATAATTGAATTCTTATGATGAATATTGTTATTTATGAAAATAATTGAATTTTGCAAAGAATTTTTTTTAAATGCCTCAAAATAATTGAATTTTCGAGAATAATTAAAATTTTTTTTATTTATCGACAGAATTGAATTGTTTCGAAGAATTATTTATATAAATAATTGAATTCTCGGGAAGAATTTTATTAAAATCTAAAAGAATAATTGAATTATTTAAAAATAATTGAATTCCTGTGAAAAATTCTAATATTTATGAAAATTCAAATTCTTTCAAATTCTTCCAAAGAATTTGAAAAATAAAGCGTTTATTAAAATAATTGATTACTTCGAGGAATTGAAATTAAATTTTTAAAATTATATTCATTTTTTTAGCAATTCCTGTAAAATTGTACAAAAAATAATTGAAATCCTGCAATGAATTTTATTATTTATGAAAACAATTGAATAGTTGCAAAGAATTTTATTAAAATTTTCAAAAATAATTAAATTATTGCGAAAAATGGTATTAAAATGTTTAAAAAGAATTGAATTTCTGTGAAAAATTTTGTTATTTTTAAAAATAATTGAATTCTTCATAAGAATTTTATAAATATTCTTTTAAATAATTAATTTTTTCGAAATATAACAAATATTATGAAAATTTTATTTTAAATAATTGATTTCTTGTGGAAAACTTTATTTGGGAAAATAATTGAATTTTTCGATTAATTAATTTAAAATAGTATTAAAAATAATTGAAATTTTTCGATGAGTTTTATTATTTATGAAAATAATTGAATTCTTGTGAAGAATTTTATCAAACATTTTTTTAAGAAATTGAATTTCCATGAAAAATTTTATTATTAGTGAAAGTAATTGAATTATTGTAAAGAATAATTCTTCACAATAATTCAATTACAATTTTTCGAAATTTTTCTAAAAATCCTATTCTAAATTAATTGAATTCCTGTGGAAACTTTGTTATTTACGAAAATAATTGAATTTTGGATGAATTTAGTCAATTTTTTTTAAATAATTGAATACTTTTGCGATATTTTATGAAAATAATTGAATATTGAATATTTTTTGAAAATAATTGAATTTCGAATATTTTTTGAAATCAATTGAATCGATTTAAAGAATTTGATTATAATTTTTGAGAATAGTTTTTTTATTTCTATTATTAGCTAATTTAAAGTAGTGTAAATTCTAAAAAAACAGAAATAGTAGCTTTTAGTGACTGAAATCTAAAAAAAGTACCCAAATAGTAGCATAACGTACAAAAAGTAGTAAATAGTAGGTTTTAGGAGATGAGTGCAAAGCCTGTAAATAAGCTATTCGATGCAAGTAAAATTATTTAATGCAAATGAAAATTATTTGATAAAAATAATTATTTAATAATAGATATAAGTAATCGTTTACTACTTGAATCGAATAAATCTTACTTCCCATGCACCATTTTTTATTAAATTACAAAGAACAGTTTTTTTTTTTTTGTGAAAGAAAAAAGTAACGTGAAATTGAAGAAAAGATCAGTTTGAACGAATTGTTCAATTCGTTCAATTTATATGTACCTAAGGGCATTAAAAGAGATGATTTGAAATAAGGTTTCGTTGAATCCGTTATTTTCAAAATCAAGCATTGTGGGAGCGAGATCAAGACTCGAATATAATTTATCGAGGGAAATATAAGACGTGAGATCGGCATTCGTATATATACGTATAAGCACAAACTGAACCCACTGTAACTGGATATCGAGAACAAACACCAGTGTCAGATATTACAGAAATTAAATGTTGCAGCATTAAGACTCCTGAGTAAACGACCTGTTTTCAAATATTTTTATGCACACCAACATCCTTTAAAGTCCCCTCTTTATTAACTCTAGTTACGATAGTTAAATAATTTATATAATTATTCTTCTGAGGTTAAATGAAATATTTTTTTTAGTTATATTTGGAATATTGTTTAGAACCGTTTCCATTGGTAATAATTATTTATAATTTATTTATTATTGCAGGGTGCGGACTCATGCTCTGTTCACACTTTTGGATACTTATTTCAAGGACATACAACTATTTGGCTGCTATTTTTAAAAGTAAGTTAATTAACACTTAATTCTTTAAAAAAAGCTACTAATTGTACTATTATTTTAACCGAGATTTTAAATACTAATCTATTTTGTCAGTAAATTAATTCTATGAGTAACTATAAACTTACGAAAATTGGACCATGAAAATCCATTTATATTAAATGTCAAACTTTCTAGATTTAAAGTCTGATTATAAATAATTAGAATTACGAATATTGACAAATATTTTGAGATTCAATATGGAGTCGCAACTCTCCACCTGCGAACGCCAAGGTCACCGCTAGATGGCAGTTCAGTTCCTTCTTGGAATTTTCACTGACATCTGCTGGTGACCTTGGCGTTCTCAAGTGGAGCAACTAAACCACCATTTTATCCCTCGAAACATTTGTTACAATTAAAAAATGTTATCGTGAGAATAATTTAATTTTTCCTTCAGTAAAAACTTTGATCGAATTTTTAATTTCCTATTAAAATAAGATCACAAATTGTTAAGTAAATAAATAAAATTAATTATTATTATTATTATTGCTAGATCCAAAGAAATACGATAAATATAATACTTTGAAGTAAAATACTTAAAAGCTGTGGTTACTGTATAGTGATAAAAAAAATTCAACCTAATTGGAGTACAATAAAATGCATAATATTATATATAATTATGCAAAGTACAGAAGAAAAATTGTCATAAAAATGGCAATTTAATTGTTTTCGATAGGTGAGAATGATAAAAGGATAGAATTTATTTTCAACACACATTAAATAGTGTCCTCTAACGCTTTGTAATCGGTTTCCTAGTCAATAAACTTGACGGTTTAGAGTTTTCTGTCCGGATAGAAACCAGTGTTCTCAGGCTCGATGTGAATATTTATATTTTCACTAAAGTTACCAATCGTACAACTATTGCATTCGCAAAATTGTTGCATTTATCTTCCTACAAAAATATGTAAATTATCTTTTAAATATAATATACATAGGAAAAGTGGCTCACTCATTATCAAATTGTGAACTTGTAACACAACTTCCAATAAAGATTTTCTTGGAATTATGATTATTTTTTTCCGAATAAAAATCTCCTCAATTCTAAAATATGTGATTACTATCATATATAATTACAAATTACGCATTTATAGTGTAAAATTGTATTTTGGAATTTTTATTCTTGTAAGATTTTTTAAATCTGAAGCAGTTAAAATTTTTACTGATTTGAATCAGTGATTGCTTCTTTGCTATAAAATCGGTTCAAAATTTTATAAAAAATATTTTATAACAAATTTTATAAAAAATATTTTATAACAAATTTTATAAAAAATATTTTATAATAAATTTTCTGAAAATATTAAAAAAAAATATTATAATACGAACATTGAAAAAAAAATCATAAAACAAACTTTATAGAATGAAATAAATTTTTATAACTGTTACAATTAATGAAATTCTTCTTTTATTATTTTTTTTATTTCCTTTTTTATTTTCTTCTTTTATTTTTTGTTGTATAAATTATTATTCTTTTATTTATTTTGTTTTTGCTTTTTTTCTTTTCTCGTTTTTTCTTTTTACGCTTTTTCTTACAACATTATTTATTTATTTATTTATTTTTTGCTTTTCTTCGCTTTCTTTTTAAATTTATTCTTTCTTCGTTATTTATTTTTCATTTTATTCCTTTTCTCTTGTTTCCTTTTTGTCATAATTAGAATCAATTTGAAGTGATTATTTCAGGGACATTAAATCTTTTTTTCTAGAGGCAAGTAAAAATTTTTTTTCTAGACTTTGACAAATGGCTGACAGTCAAGTGAAAGGAACTTGAATCGCAACACAATGCTTAACTTTTAAGAAAGCGATCGATTATAAACGATCTCGGGCACAAATTAATGTTGTAATTTTTTTTTTCATCATCATTTCAATCAAATTAAAGTCACTTTATTAGGTAACGGTTTTACGTCTACACTTGTCCTTTAATTCTTAAAAATAACAATCAAACATAAAATCATATTTTATCTCCTTGGTTGTCAATTTTATATTATTTCTTTATTCAACAACTAATTTTATGTCTTGTTTATAAATTTCAATCAAACAAAATTGTATTAAAATTTAATTTTTAATAAATTTTACATTTTTTTATTCAAATTCAATTTTATTCATTGACAATTTAATTTAATTTTATTGAAATTCAATTTTATTGGAAAAATTCAATTCAGTTTTATTCAAATAATTCAATTTTATTTTATTCAAATAATTCCATTCAATTTTATCAAAATTTTATATTATTCAAATAATTCAATGTAGTTCTATACAAATTAAAATTTATTTTAATTAGTTTAATTTTATTTAATCTGAATTCAATTTTATTCAAATAATTCAATTACATTTTAGCCAAATGAAGTTTTATTAAATCAATTCAATTTTATTACAATTAATTCAACTTTATTTTATCTAAATTAAATTTTATTCAAATAATTCAATTAAATTTTACCTAAACAAAGTTTTATTCAATTCAATTCAATCTTATTAAAACTAAGATTTATTCAAATAATTAAATTTAATTAAATAAAAATTTAAATTCAGTTAAATCAATTCAATTTCATTTTATCTAAATTCAATTTTATTCCAATGAATTTAATTTTATTTTATCCAAATTCAATTTTATTCAAATAATTCAACTCGATTTTATCTAAAAATATTTTATTTAATTAATTCAATTTAGTTCTATACAAGTTAAACTTTGTTCAAATAATTCAATTCAAATTTATCCAAATAGTTTTATTCAAATAATTCAATTCAATTTTATACAAATCCATTTAATTTTTTTCGAAAATTTAATTCAATTTTATCTAAATCAAGTTTCATTTAAATAATTCAATTTAGTTCTATACAAGTTTAACTTTGTTCAATTCAATTTTAATTTATCCAAATTCAATTTTATTCAAATATTTAAATTCAATTTTATTCAAATAATTCAATTCAATTTTATTTTAACAATTCAATTCGATTTTATTCAAATAATTCAATTTAGTTCTATACAAATTAAAATTTAATTAAATTAGTTGCAATTTATTTTATCTAAATTCAATTTTATTAAAATAATTCAAATAAAATTTATCCAAATAGAGTTTTATTTAAATAATTCAATTTTATTTTATCTAAATTCAATTCTATTTCAAACAATTCAATTTTATTATATTAAAATTCAATTTTATTAAAATAATTCAATTAAATTTTATCTAAATAAATTTTTATTCCAATCAATTCAATTTTATTTTATCAAAATTCAATTTTATTCAAATAATTCAATTAAATTTTATGTAAATAAAGTTTTATTCAGTTAATTCAGTTTAGTTCTATACAAACTTTGTTCAAATAATTCAATTCAATTTTATCTAAATTAAGTTTTATTCAAATAATTCAATGTAGTTCTATACAAGTTAAACTTTGTTAAATTTAATTTAATTCTATTCAAATTAAATATTATTCAAATCAATTCAATTTTACTTGATCTAAAATTCAATTCAATGTTATCGAAATTTATATTAAGTAATTGAATTCAAACTGCACAGAAAAAAATTTTTCCCATAAACAGCTATAAATTTCACTGTATTAGCAAAAATTTTAGTTGTTTCATTGAAAACATTCCCCAATGTAGGAAAATCTATCACTACTCCAAAGTAAAATTTTTCTTTCTCGTAAAATTTAAAATCAATGATATAAATATTCCTACATTGAGAAAAAACAGGAAATTGATTTTAAATTTGATACAATACTCTCGAGGCGCATACAAAATATTTATTTGATTTAATCGATAATTTTTGCGAATGAAGTAAGAGTCGATAAATAAACCGGTCTCTATAAAGTATAAATATATATATATATACAACTTCAGGTGAACTAAATATATATCTCCTCCACAATATCGGCTCGTTTGGTCTAGAAACTTCTCTTTTTGATTAATTTGTTCTTCCGCAGATCAAAAAGAAAAAAGAAAAAAAACTTCCCTCAGAAAAAATGTTTCAAACGTGAGAAATTTCTTTCAATTCGATCGATTTTCAGAAATGAAATATTTTTCCCCAAGTGCACAAAGATAAAACTCGAATGAAAGTTAGAATTACGTACAATATAAATCTCACACCAATATATATAAATGTATATAGAGAGAGGCATGGCGCTTGTCCGCGCGGCACATCTTAACCCTAGTAGAAATTTGTCATAGTATCTTTAAGGGCACTGGACAGTTCCACTGGAAAATTTCGAGGCACTTTACAGTTAAACTGGCTAAAAACTATAAAGTGATGTCACGCTAATTTCTTCAAGTTATTGTCCAGTCAAATTTTACAGTTTCTGATCATCAGTCCTGTAGAAAAACTATACAAAATAATTCACTTGGAAATGTCAAAACTTTCTTTATATTGACGTTACGTATTAAACACGTACAAATTTGAAAATATAACGTTAAATTTTTTTGTCAACAAATTAAATAAATTAAAATTTTACGAAACTATATTTTTACTGTTGGTGTATCTATTGTTCCGTATAATAAATGATTTATAATAAATTATCTGTAAAATTATTTTTAAATAACTACATAATTAAAAAAAAATATAAAAATTACTGATTCTTGAACACATGTCATTTTTTTACATTAAACAACATTCACTTTTTCCTTTAATTAAGCACAACACTGAAATAAATATTATTATTTTATCACACTACAAACTTATAAGTAAACCCTAATATGAAGAATTAATTCAGTTCAAACGAAAAATATCTAGCGGTTTCGGGGAGCGAACTCGGGTCACACTGGGACGAAATACCTAAACGCACGCTTTACGCATCACGGCCGTTCTAGTCGATGGACGATTCCGGAAAAATAAGAACCATACTCTACCGGCAGGTAAAGCAGTTCCCTTTTTCATCTTTTCTAGCTCAACTGGCGAATTACTGGACAGCTACTGCATAACACTCTAAAGTTGAACTTATTGATTATTACTGTATAGAAGTTCTGTCTGTCCAGTTATTCTCATGGTACTGTCTAGGCGTTCCGTGAAATTATGTTTCAAAGTTTGTCGTGGCGTTAGCGCTACCGTCAGTCCAGCAACTGAACAGTGTTGTGTAGACATTTTCCATAAATACATCAGAGTATACACTGAAAGAAATAATTCGCGGGTGTAACTAGAATTATGTCTATTTTTTCCGTAAGGAATTAGTAATAAATTGTTACTGTCTACTGTCATTAATTATAGACAGTTCTGTTATTCAGATCGGAGAGCTATACATATGTCAACGTCAATTCATCAATGTAAAACATAACCTCACTTTATTGGACCAATTCTAACTTTTTGTATGTAACAGGTTTGTTAAATTAATATTTATACATATAATAAGAGTATATAATCTTGAAAAGAAATTGTCTTCTGAATTTAAAAAATTAGTTATTTTAATTAACTCAATTAATTGAAGCGAATTTTAAAAAAAATTTTTTTTTCTAAAGGAATTTCCATTAAAAATAAATTTTGATTGAAAAGAAATTTTTATTATTAAATCAAAATTTTAATATTAAATAATTTAAAAAATTTGTTATTTAGTTGTCAACAGTAAAATAAAAGAACAAAATTAAAATTATAAAAACTATAAACTGTAAAACCAAAAGATTTATTTTATAGAAAATATTTCGAAAATGTCAATACACAACTGTTTAGTTACTGAAACTGGCGGTAGCGCTAACGCCACGACAAACTTTGGAACATCATTTCTCGGAACGCCTCGACAGTGCCATGAAAATAACTGTACAGGACTTCTATGCAGTAATAATCAAGTTCAACTTTATATTTTCTTTAACAGTGTTATGCAGTAGCTGTCTAGTAATTCGCCAGTTAAGCTAGATTAAACTTCCATGACTAAAACTGTACAGTAACTTGAATAAATCTAGTCATGCCACGACAAATTTCTACTAGGGAACGTCGAATTAATGATTCCAGTCGGTATAAAATAACCCTTGTACATATATAAAACCCGTTATACTTCGGGAAACTGTTACTGCCAGTTATACAAATAGAGAGGTGTGTATATGTATATGTGTGATTTATAAAGAATCGACAGAATCAACATTCATCATATTATTTCCTTTCGGAGAGAATATATATAGAGAAGAGGAAAAAATTTGTTCCATCTCTCGCTTTGAATCTTTACTCGATTAAATGAGGGGAAAAATCTATTACAATATAGAAGAGTCGGACAAACATATTTGTAAATTCTTCTCATCATATTCTCATTCAATTGCAAAGTGACATTTATCGATGACGAGATAAGCACACTTGACACTTTATGCACTTTGAATATTAAGTTTCTTGGGTTCAAATCGTCTATAACTTGAATGCAAGTCATTCGGGTATTCAACTAGGGAGAGAAAAATTTTTATTTCTAGCGAAAATTAAAAAAAGAATTTCAAAAAGGCTCTATTTTACTTTTTGATAAACTAAACATTTTTTTACAAGCTTTTTTCTAGTCTTTTTATTTTTCACTGTTTTTTTCTACACGGAGAAAAATAAAAAGTAACTTTTACTACTTTTATAGTAAAACACTTCTGGTAACTTTTACTACTTTTGAAGTAAATTTTGCTACGTTCGAAGTAAATTTTACTAATTTTTACAAATATTTTCTTTGAACGTAGTAAAATTTACTTCGAACGTAGCTTCAAATTTTAATCACTTTAGAATATTAAAACTTAAATTTAATTGTCGCAAAATGGGGTAATTAGAAACACTGGGGTAATATGTAAGAAGACTTTAAATTTTGATTCAAGATGTTTATTATTCACGTTTTTAATGTTCGATCTTCGTGAATCAAATATTTACGAAAACTATCTATAACTGTCTACAAAGAACGGACAGTAAAAGCGTAGATAATAAACAACCTGAATAAAAATTTAAAATCCTGTTACTTATTACCCCACTGTTACTAATTGACCCATTTAAGGTAAATTAAATTTAAAATCAGTAATTCAAACTATAATATCGTATCTTCAAATTTTTAGTTTCAATTTTGAATTTCAAATCAAAAAGAATACCGAGATTAAAATTTATTTACTAAAAAAATTGTACATAGCTTTCCACATAAGAACTATTTTCGTAATATAAAATACTACATTTGAATTTTAGTAATTAAAACTACAGTTATAATTCCTAGTCATTAAAACTGTAATTTTACATTTTAGGAACTAAAAATATAGGTAGCAATGATTGCGTTAGTATCTGTAGTTTTAAATTTTAGAATTTAAAAATATAGTTGTAATTTTTAGTAATTAAAAATTAAAACTGAACATTTTAATTTTAATAATAAGAAATATAGTTTATAATTGAAAAATAGTTTAAAATTTTAATAATTAAAAATACCATAGAAACAAAATTTAGTCATTAAAACTATGGCACTAAATAATTAAAATATTAGCAACAGAAAATTCAGTTTCAAATATTAGCAATTAAATTTATAATTTTAAAGCAATTTTTTTGAATGTTGGTAATTAAAACTGCAGTTTTAAATTTTAGAAATTAAAACTCTATAGTTCAAAATTTTAATAATTAAAACTATAGTTTAAAATTTTAGTAATTAAAATTCTAGCTGTAAATTTTAGTACCTAATTGAAACTAGTTTCAAATATTAGTAATTAAAGCCATAGTTTTAAATATTAACAATTAAAACTAGAACTTAAAATTTTCCTTTTTACAAATAACAATATTTTTAATTAGTGAAATTATTTTTAAAAAATTACTTATTAGAAAAACAATTATTTTTAATTGGTAAAACGAGCCAAAAAATTTAACTACTGGAAATTTTATTAATTTGTGAAATTAGTAAAAAACACTAATTAGTTTCGAAACTAAACTAATAAATAATAAATAATACTAAATAATAACAAATAAACTAAATTTATATTTATTAGTAAAAACTATTTATTATTTTTAGTAATTAAAATTGTAGCTTTAACTCTCTAAGTTTTAGTTACTAAAAATATAGTTTAAATTGTTAGTAATAAGTACCTAATTTAAACTGTAGTTTTAAATTTTAGTAATAAAATCTGTAGCTTTAAGTTTTAGTAATTAAAATTTTTAAATCATAGTTTTAAATATTAACAATTGAAACTAGAACTTTAAATTTCACTTTTTACCAATTACAATGTTTTTATTCTTTTTGATTAGTAAAATTTAGTTCAAAAATTTTACAAATTAAAATAATTTTAATGAGTAGGGGAATGTAGTCAAGGTTGGCCTACTGTCTAGGTAGGCCACTCGCGTTTTTTTGTCAAGTTCACTAGCGCCACCTACGCGCATTTTTGTCGAAGCTTGTCTTAGTGAAACCTAACTTTTTGTTCAATTACATTTTCGGAAAATCGAAAATTGTGTTTTCTGTGACGTCGGTACAAAAAAAGCTCAAAAAAAGTTTTGTGCATAATGTGAAAAACCATTAATAAAAGATAAAAAACAAATTGAATCGTCAAGGCAAGTATGCAGAAAATTTGTGGGACTCATGGTTGAAAGGAAAACAAAGTAAAAAATCGAATCCCGAAACGTATTTCTTTATGGTTACAACAATTCGGTAATGTTACTTACTGTCAAGGTCGGCCACTATGTGTTTAAAATGCGCAAAGTTGAGGACGAGCTACTTCATTTGCAAAAACTGCAATTCTGTATAACTCATAATATAATTGATCATCTTATTAATATTTTTATTTAATTTTATTAATATTTTAGTTCAAAACTTTTTTTTATTTATATTTATTTTTTTATATTGTTTATTGTTATTATTTTGTTATTTCATTAAGTTACAAACTGTAAACAATAAAGAATCAATTTTCCGTAACTCCAAACATGTTATTTTATTTTTTAACGATTAATGCCCTTTGAATTTTAAACATGGCCGACCTTGACTGTAATGGCCAACCTGGACTACAATTTTTTTTTTTTTTAAATCTTTATAACTTTTTCATTTTTAAACCTGTCAATTTACTTTGTACAGAAAAAATGTTCCTATTAAACAGGACTTTCCAACCATATACTTCAATTGTCCAAATTCATTTTTAAAAAAAAGTTATAAACAAAAGTCAAAAAGGTGGCCGACCTAGACTATGTTCCCCTACAATTACTAATTAAAAATGACTAATTTACGAATTAAAATACTTTTAATTAGTAAAATAAATAACGAAATTTTAATAATATTAGAATATTTTTAATGACTAAAATTTAAAAAAAAAATGTTGCTTATTAAAACAACAATTAGTTGAAATAATTAAAATTACTAAAGAAATTTTACTAATCAAAATATTTGTAATTAGTAAAATTGTCAAAGAATTTCACTAATTTAACCAATAATTACTTTTGATTTCAGTAAATAGTGTTGCAGTTTCTTTCAAATTTTATAAAATAAAAGAAACCATGATTTAAAATTCTAGTAATTGTAACTATGCTAATTTTTAATTAATTCAAACTACCGTTGTTCAAAATTAACTATACCATATAAAGACTATAAATTTTATATAACGCAGAAAATGATATAATTTTATAATTGACTAAAATTTAGAATTGAAATTAACATTTCAAAATAAAATTCCCAACAACATAATTTAAAATCGAAAGTTTTTTTCAGTTTAGATAATTTTTTTTTCATTTTATCAAGAATAATTTCTTTTTTCTAATTAATACAAGTCCTTAGATAATCGTAACTTTAATCAAGTCGAACTTCTTATTACACATTCCGCGTATTATGTTAATTACTCTGGTTTTTTCACGCCATCGCGATCCGCCTTTTGCTTCTTTTAACGATCGTTTAATTGGTTGGACTTGAACATAAGAATTGAATACGTTTAAAGTTCTTGTAGTTAAGTAAATGCGATTTGATAATCAATGGCGTTTTATTTATTTAGTTTCTTATTTATATTTTTTCTTGTTTGTTCACTTATTTGTTGACTTATTTATTTACTTATTTATTTACTCATTTATTTACTTATTCATTTATTAAGTTACTTATTAATTTATTTACTTATTTATTTATTAAGTTACTTATTAATTTATTTACTTATTTATTTATTTACTCATTTATTTATTTATTTACTTATATAATTATTAATTTATTTATTTGGTAAAAAAATCCAACAGGGAATTTTTTATTTTAACTATTTTTATTCAACTTTTTTTATTTACTTATTCATTTATTTATTCATTTAGTAAACAATTCAGCATGAAATTTTTCTTTTTAAATGTAATATTTTTTTAACTATTCTATGCATTCTATTGAATTTTTTTTAATTAATAATTTTTTTTTAATTAATAATTATTATTGTTTAAGTTAAAAATATTATTTCACTTCAACGCCTGGCTATATATTTAATCTTTCTCTACGGTTATATATATATTTTATTGAACTTGTTCTTATACTTTGGTGTTTCATCATTTTCTTCGGTAGAGTATTTTTCTTTCCTTTTTCTACTTTTCTTTTTACCCGGAACTCTTTTAACTTTTTACGTCAAGCCAATGATGCAATCATTTCTATTGCTTCTTTCAATTTTTCAAGTTCATTCACACGATTTTTTTTTCAAATTCATTTATCTAGCTTTGTCAAAAGTTGAAATTTATTCATTTTAATTTTCATGATTATTTCTAATTTATTATTATTATTCGCTATTATTTATTATTATTTACTATTATTTATAATTATTTACTATTGTTTTCTATTATTTATACTATTCTTTACTATTATTTTGTATTATTTATTATTATTTACTATTCTTTACTATTATTTGCTATTATTTTCTATTATTTATACTATTCTTTACTGTTTTTTACTAATATTTTACTAATATTTTATATTAAATAAAACTTATATCTTTTTAAAATATACTGAAAAGAATTTTTGGGTTCAAACACAATTTCTTTGATTCAAGTAAATATTTATTTGATAATAGACATGTATTCGGTTATTTTAATCAAATAAATCTTTTTTTAAATGTAAAAAATACTAAATCCAAAAAAATCTTTAAATTAAAAATTAAAAAAATACAGCACTTATTAATTAAATAATTAATTAAATTACCATTTAAGTAGGCAAAAATTAATTAAATTCAAAACCACAAATTTAATCATTTTTTCTTTAAAAATTACTCATTTATATTAATTTTATCAGCATTATTTTCAATTTTATTGATTTAAAAAATTTCTCATCTTCTAAAAATTCACATCAAACATAAATCCTTCATATAAATAATTTTCTAATTGTTTTCTGTTGTACATTAATTCTTGCGACTTTCATGGAGAAATTGCATCGGCAATAATTATTTTATTTTCCAAGTTTATAGTCAGTATAAATGAGGATATGCTTTATCTGTCAGGAAATGCGTCATTTCTTTCAAATATATACCTTCTTCGTCAACGTGTCGGTGCGTGTTTTTTTTTTCTTTTCTCAAATTAGAAGGACAAGGAAACTCTCCATTTATTGAGGCTTGGTCATTAGTTCGACAAAAAGAGATAAATCTTCATATAGTTTTAACTTTTAACACAAAACTAACATTTCCATTATAAATACTCTCAAGTATGTAAAATTATTTCTCCTTCAATCGATGATTCATGGTAAATTATAATTTTTATTTCACTTTATTTTCTATTTTTATGTATTTTACTTTAAAATTTGTAATTTATCAAAAAAACAACGAATTTGTTTTTATTGAAAATATTGAAATATATGTATAAAGCGTGTTTATTTTTGTTTACGGTTAGCAATTTTTGAAATTGAATTTTTATTATGAATTTATTTTAATAAATTTAAATTTTCATTTTTAATATTATTTTTATTATATTATAGATTTAGTTTTTTGATGAGTTTCTTTTGAGTAGGTATTATTTATTTTATCAATATAATATTATTTACCAATATTTAGTTTACTTATTTAGAATTTAGTTTTCGTTTTTCGAGAAGACAAATTTTTTTTGATCGCAACTTGGAATTTTCTTCTTCAATTTTTGTTTTTCAAATTATTTTTTGAATATGAAAAATTGATTTACGAACTCATGGAACAAGATGAATTTATGAGTTAGAGAAAAATTTGCAAAAGATTTATAATAATTGTTTTTATCGTACATTACGTCTTCCTGAGTAATAGCTTGTCTGGCAATAATTATCGTAAATTGATATAGTGCTGCATTTCGTAGTGAATATTTTCTTTTGTTTTTTTTCGTGTATTTTCTATTTTTGCTTTTTAATTTTTATTTCCTTTTTTATTTATTTATTTTTTATTCAATTATTTATTTTATTTGTTTTCTATTTTTTCGTTTTTTATTTTTTTTGTATTTTTTTTTGTTTCATCCAAAATTTAATTATTTTCATAAATAATAAAATTCCCACAGGAATTCAATTAATTTACAATAGCATTTACAATACTATTTTAAATTAATTAATCGAAAAATTCAATTATTTTCCCAAATAACAAAATTTTTCACAGAAACTCAATTCTTTTTAAACATTTTAATAAAATTTTTAGCAATAATTCAATTATTTTCATAAATAATTTATTTTGTAACAAATACAAAAGGAGCATTTTTTATTTTTTATTTCTTTTTTATTTTTATTTATTTATTTTCTAACAAATACAAAAAGAGCATTTTATGCATTTTGTTTATTTGTTTTTCTTGTTTATTTATTTCGTAAAATGCACGGGCGTTAAAAGGATACTTTTTTCAAATTTTATTTGTTTATTTTTTGTTTTTTTTTAATTTATTTTTTCCTTTTCGTTTATCTATCGTCGTTTGCGGTCTAAGAGCAAAAAAATAAAGAAAAAGGATGCGTGAGATGCTCGCGAGCGGAATGGAAGAGTGCGCGTGGGAGAATCCTCATTTGCATAGACTCACGCCTAAACTTGTGTATGTAAATTCAAGTTAATTTCAATGCTTGGCTTATTAATAATGGGCGTCCATTCTCTATTTCAACGTCTAATTGTCCGGCATGCTACCTATAATGGTCGCTTCCTTTACGTCTATACTATAATATCAAACGGCGAACAATATAATATATATAATGAAGCAAACGCAACTAATGACTAACCTCCGAGCTAAAAATCGCTTTTGTAACATATGTTCACTTGACATATATATTTATATTAAAATACAAACGTCTCGAATGATCTTATTTCTCTCGTTAGCTTCCACGTATTATCACTTTTGCTATTAATAATAAAAAATTAATTATTAATTAATTATTTAATAATTAATTAATTATTTTATTTATTATTATAAATATAATATATATTTTTTACAGGAATTCAATTAATTTCATAAATACATAATAAAAATCATTGCAGACTTTCAATTATTTTTAATTTTTAATACAATTTTAATGGAATTCCTCGAAAAATGTAATTATTCTTAAAAATTTTATAAAAATTCAGCAAAGAAATTCAATTATTTTAAAAAATTTTACTAAAATTTATTTATTACAATTTAAGTATTATTTTCAATACATTTTTAATTAAATTTTTTTTAAAAAAAATTGAATTATTCTCATAAATAATGAAATTCTTTGCAACAATAAAATTTTTTTCAAAATAATTTTCATAAAATTCTTTGTAGAAATTTAATTAATGTCAAAAATTTGTCAAAATTTAATTATTTTCAATGTCTAATATTTCAATAAAATTTCACAACAGAATTCAATTATTTAAAAAGAAATCTTAATAAAATACGGTCTCAAGAATTCAATTATTTTCAAAAGTATTATAATTCTTTGCAGAAATCCAATTATTATGTTAAAAAATTTACAAAAATTCTCGTCAAGATTTCAATTATCTTCATAAATAATGAAATTATTCTCCGAAATTCAATTATTTTCAAAAAATTTAATAAAATTCTTGTCAAAATTTCAAAAATTTTCCTTATTTTAATAATTTATAATATCTCCTATTTTAATAAAATTTTCCAAAAAAATTCAATTATTTAAACAAAATATTAATAAAAATTTCACAGGAACTCAATTACTTATCAATTTTTTATAAATTTTTTCGCACCAATTCAATTATTTTTAATTTTTAAATAAAGTTTCTCGAAAAAATTCAAATATATGTGGACGTCCGCATGAAAAGGGACCACTTTGTCGGTTCTAGATTCCGAGATATTCGCAATTTACTAATTTTTAAGAAAAATATCGAAATTTTTTTTATCTTTTTTTCTTAATCTACAGGGTCTACCACGTCGATTCATGCAGTTTTTATTAATTTATTGACACTCTAAGTATTTTATTTCGTTGTTAGAAAAAAAAATGAAAAGGGACCACTTTGTCGGAAATCTGTTATTTTTTCATTGTTTCAAAACGAAGGGAGGGAAAAATTCGAAACCTATTGATTTTTAATCTTAAGGGTGTACTAGACTTAAAACAACTCTTATCTGAATAACTTCCCAGAAGAGCCGCAGAAATTCGCGTTACAATTTTTAATTTCGTGTTTTTGGAAAAGGAATTTTTAATTTTTTCTAAGATTTTTTATAATAAAGTCGCTTAAAAAATTTTTTTAGGCTACTTTTCTTTTCTTTGCTTGAAATAACTTTAAAAAATAACACCGAACCTTTAAATTCGTTAAATATTCCACTTTATTAGTTAATAACCGTATTTTTAGAAAAGGGACCACTTTGTCGGAGATCCATTATTTTGTCATTGTTAAAAAATGAGGGGGGGGGGGGAATTCGAAACCTATTGATTTTCAATCTTAAGGGTGTACTAGACTTAAAACAACTATTATCTGAATAACTTCCCAGAAGAACCACAGATATTCATATTACAGTCTTTGATTTCGTTTTTCTCGAAATTACGTATTTGATACTCCAAACTTTAAAATTCTGTAACTCATCGAATTTTTCACCAAAAAGGTTGTAAGACCACTCAAAATTTTCCAAATTTTGTCAGGAATTCGCCCATATAGATAAGTCCAATAGTGCCAAAGTGGTCCCTTTTCATGCGGACGTCCACATATTCAGAAAATTAAAAAAAAATAGTCCTGATAAATGCAAGTATTCCGAAAAATTTGAATAAATTTCTTTTAAAAATTCAATTATTTAAAAAAATGTTGAAAAAATTTCTTTACAAGATCTAGTTAATAAAATTGCAATTTGCATAAAATTTTCCTATATAATTCAATTATTTTCAATACGATTCTTCTTAAAAATTCAATTATTTCCACAAATAATACATTTTTTTATGGGAATTCAATTATTTAAAAAAGTTTGAATAAAATTCTTCACAAGAAATTAATTATTTTCATAATTAATAAAATTTTTCTCGAGAATTCAATTATTTAAAAAAAATTTGAATAAAATTCTTCACAAGAAATTAATTATTTTCATAAATAATAATATTGTTCTCCGCAATTCAATTATTTTCACTAAAAAAAATTATTTACAGGAATTCAATTTTTTTAAGAAAGTTTTTAATGAAATTCATTGCAAGAATTCAATTAATTTTATAAATAAAAAAATTTTATCGCAGAATTTCAATTATTTTTAATACAATTTTCACCAAATTTTTCAAAAAATGAAATTATTCTTAAAAATTTTATTAAAATTTGTCAAGAAAATTAAATTATTTAAAAATTTTATTGATAAAATTCTTTACGAAAATTCAATTTGAAGAAACATTTAATTTTTTAATAAAATATTTATTTTTGTAGTTAAATAATTGAATTCTCGTAGAATTTTCTAATAAATATTGATTTAAATATGAATTTCAGTTAAAATTTTGGATTATAATTGAAAATTGAAAGCATTTTAACGTGGATTTTTAGAAATAATTGAATTTTCAAAAGGTTTCAAATTAAAATCTTTGAAAATTTGAACTTTTCATACTTTTAATTAAGAATTCTGTAGAATTAATTTTTTTTCAAAAAGTTTAATGGAATTCTTTTTTAATTATTTAAAGTTTTTAATTTCTAATATATTTAATTGAGGAATGTCAGAATAATCGAAATTTCGTAAAATTAAATTGTAAACAAATAAATTTGAAAATTCTCAAAGAACTTTTTCAAAAATTATTTTTAAAAAATTGACCCAAAGAAGAATTTTAGTTGAATATTCTAGAAATGAATAATCGTTATGATGACAATAATTTTTTAAGAAGTTATAGTCACAAAGTAGCAAGTTTTAATTATTATAAAACATGAAGAAACGAATCTTCACGTTTTATAATAATATTCTTATAAGTTATTGAATTTCAAATTTTTGAAAATTTTAATTTCTATATGAAAAAATAATAATGATTAAATATTTATTTAAAAATGAAGTTATTGATATTTTCGAATAATTTTCGTATTAAAAACCTGGAAAAATTCTGTTTTTTAACCTGGAAAACCTGGTAAAGTCAGGGAATTTGAAAAGAGCAAAAGCGTGGCAACCCTGATTATAAAGTAAAATTTTCGAAATATGTAATAAATTTCAACCGATTATTTTCAAAATAATTTTAATCTTTTTTGTCACAATTTTCATTCTTGTGAATATACTTTCAATCATCAAACCATATAATTTTATGTGCAACGATTCTTATCTTAAAAACAATATATAAATTATGAATAAAATACTTTCGCGATAGAAATTTTCCATAAATAATGATAGGTTTCAGGACACGAATACAATTGAAAAATATGGAAACGAATTCTTCCTTTTATATTGTTTCGTGCGTATATAAAAAAGAAGGAAGAAAAAAATTTGTCTCTGTATACATTTCTTATTGTATAGGGACTTATTTTATAGACCAACTTTCTTGATTTACATTTCAACAAAATGGAAATCGATTTTTTTTTACCTTTACATTTTGAACGCGCAAGTGTATTAGATCGTGAATTCGACATGCAAGAAATAAAGAGAATGAGAGGTTTTCTATTTTATCGAGGTAAACTATTTATTGGCGATTCGTCGTTGAGACAAGTCGAATGGAAGATTCACGTGTTGCAGGTCGTCGACAAACGCGCTGGCCCGAATCCATATATACACAGTATGGCATTAGCGTTTCTCTTGTTTTCGTTTTCTTATATCGGAGACATCATACGGAAGCGATTTTACATAAAACTTTACCAAGTATACATTATGGGTGTGTTTTTTTCTTGATATTAAATTTTTTTTAGAATTATTATTATTATTTTTACTTCAAAAAACGTTTCTTTCAAGTTTTTATCTTTATTTAACTTAATAATATTATTTATTAGTTATTTATTATATTCTTCAAAATTATTTTCATCATTTCAATTCAATTATTATTTTTAAGAATTTTTCACTAAAATTTTTCTACAATTTTTCTTTAAATCAATTAATTTTCAAAAAAAGTTCTTTTACAATTTCTCAAAATCCATTTATTTACAATATTAAATTTTACAAATTTCAATTATTCGTAAATTCTTCAATTAAATAATTAGAAAATAAAAAATTCAATTAATATAAAAAAATTCAATTACACTTTTTCAAAAAAGGTAATTTTAAAATTCAATTATTTCTAAAAATTCACGCTATATTGCTTTTAATATTCAATTATTATCTAAAATATTAACTGAAATTAATTTTTAAAGCAATTTTTATTAAAAAATTCTACTGGAATTCAATTATTTAAATAAAAAAAATAATTTATTGTACCTATATTTGAATATTTATTAAAATAGAATTCTCATAAAGAATTTTATTAAAAAAAATTTCAAATAA
Organism: Leptopilina heterotoma; assembly: GCF_015476425.1. Lineage (NCBI taxonomy): Eukaryota > Metazoa > Arthropoda > Insecta > Hymenoptera > Figitidae > Leptopilina > Leptopilina heterotoma. Next base: position 171,295 of record NW_025110953.1, on the reverse strand, counting down.
TTGTATTCGTTTGACGTATTTTAATAAATTTTTAAATAATAATTACATTTATCGAGGAATTCGATTGAAATTTTATTTAAAATAATTAAAAATCTGCGATGAGTTTTACTATTCATGAAAATAATTAAATTCCTAAAAAGAATTTCATTATTTAGAAAAATAATTGAATCCCTGTAAAAATATTATTATTTATAAAATTAATTGAATTATTAAATTTGAAAGAAGTTAACAATTTTCCCGAATCAATCTACACAAATAAATTAAATATCTTAAATAAATCTCTTCAATTAATTGAATTATATTGCAAAGAAATTTAAAAAATTTTGTAAATAATTGAATTTCTGTGAAATTTTTATTATATTTTATGAAAATAATAGATATTGAAAATCATTAAATTGAGGAAAATTTTTGAAAACAATTGAAATTTTGCCAAGAATTTTATTAAAATTTTATGAAATTTCAAATTTTGAATGAATTTCTTCGAAAAATGTGATTATTCTTAAAAATTTTATTAAAATTCGTCGAATAAATTTAGTTATTTAAAAATTTGAAGATAAAATTCTTTATGAGAATTTAATTTTAAGAAACATTCAATTATTCAAATAAATTATTTATTTTTGTATTTAAATTTTAAATAATTGAATTCTCGTAAAATTTTCTAATAAAAAATTATTTAAAAATTATTTTCAGTTAAAATTTTAGATAATAATTGAATATTAAAAGCATTCTAGCATGAATTTCAGAAATAATTGAATTTCGAAAATGTTTCCTATTAAATTCGTTGAAAATTTGAACTTTTCATACTTTAAACTAACAATTCTGCAGAATTAATTTTTTTGAAAAAGTTTAATTCGATTTTTTAAAAATTATTTGAAGTTAGAAATAACACATTTTTAATTAAAAAAATTTCCGAATAATCGAAATTTGATAAAATTGAATTGTAACCAAATGGATTTGAAAATTCTCAAAGATTCTTTTTAAAAAATTATTAAAAATAATTGGTTTAAAGAAGAATTTTAATTAAAAACACTAAAAAAATTTAATTTTGAAGTATAATTACATATGATTACAGAAATTTAAATATATTAAAACATTTTTAAAAATTCTAGTCAAAAATTGAATTATTTTTATCAATAATAAAATTCTTTGAAATTTCAAAAATTTAAATAAAATTCTTGGCAAAATTTCCAATATTTTCAAGAATTTGTCTCTACTCTGTGATTTTCAAAATCTACTATTTTAATAAAATTTTCGAAAAGAATTCAATTATTTAAAGAAAAAATTTAATAAAATTCTACGCAATTATTTTCATAATTAAAAAAAATTTCTCAGGAATTGAATTATTCACAAATTTTTTATAAATTTCTTCGCAAGAATTCAATTATTTTCATGAATAATAAAATTATTTATAGGAATTGAATTATTTTCATAAATAATAATAATAGTCTCAGAATTTAAATTATTTTTAATGCAACTTTAATCGAATTCTTCGAAAAATGTAATTAATTAAAAATTTTTTTTTACATTCGTCAAAAGAATTCAATTATTTAAAATGAAGATTTTTTCTGGGAATAAATTTTTAGAAATAATTTAATTTTAAAAAGGCTTCAAATTAAAATCGTTGAAAATTTGAAATTTTTCATACTTTTAACTGACAATTCTGTAGAATTAATTTTTTTTTGAAAAAGTTCAATATTGAATTTTTTAAAAATTATTTGAAGTTTTTATTTTCTAATATATTTAATATTAAAGAATTACCGAATAATCGAAATTTCGTAAAATTCAATTGTAAACGAATGGATTTGAAAATTCTCCAAAAACTTTGTCAAAAAATATTTAAAATAATTGATTTTAAGAAGAATTTTAGTTAAAAATTGTAGAAAATAATAATTGAATTGAGATGATGAAAATAATTTTGAAGAAGTTCCAGTAACAATATTCTTATAATACAAAATAATTATTTTATCACTCAGTCGTTTTATAATACAAGGAAGAAAATTTTTACCTTGAACAACTACAATTTTCACTGCATTAGCGAAATTTTTAGTTGTTTTAATAAATACTTTCGCTATTCTAGAGAAATTTATCGCTGTTTCAGGAGAAATTTTTTTTTCTGTGTAATATTCTTTTGTTGAATTTCAAAGCGGTTTGAATTTGAAATTTTTTGAATAAAAAATTAAATATTTATTTAAAAAAGAAGTTGTTAATTTTTTATTTATTTATTTATTTACAATGTTTTCGAATTATTTTGACAATTAAATAAATTTGTAAATAAATGTAATGTAGTATTTTTTTGAGTATCTAATAATTTTTAGAGTGAATCAGAATATTCTTTAGGGTCAGAGAAAAAGTCAAAGTTTTGCCTGGAAATCAGGGAAAAGTAAAATTAAATTTTTGTGGCAACCCTAAGTATATTTTATAATTTAATCCATTAGGTCATATATTGATTCTATAGAATAATTCTATAGTAAAATTCTATTGATTTTTTTTTATTGCGAATTATTAAATTAATGAAACAAATTGCAAAATAATAATTGCGTAAAGAAAGAACTCTCGTTATTATAAATAAAAAACGTTTCTAGAATTTCTAATTGTTGTAGGTGGCTTCTTTAATATTTATGACATAAGTTTTCGAATGTTGAATTAGAAAAAGTTATAAAACGAGACCAAGTTATTCCATATAGGTACTGAAGTGAGCCACTTTTCAAAAGTTGCTTTCTCGTCTTCAACTGTCCAAGAAGTGTATATTCATATATATGTGTTCCTTTCTTGGGAAGACAGATAGCAAAGTACGAAGCACCTGCATTACCTTCAAGATAAAGTTGCTCGTGTTTTAACTTATCCTACTCGCTCGTAAGTCAATTTTTCCACTCTAGTCTCTAGTCAATTATATGCTTTTTTCTATAAGTCTACTTCTATTTAAACTTTTTTTTTTATACCTCTGCTTTTATGTATGCTTCACTTAAAAAGTAAACCTTACTTTTCACTCCACTAAAATACAACCATTTTTGATTTTTTTTAAAAATTAAAATAAGATTTTAAATTGTAAAATTGACCCTAAAAACAGGCAATTAATCATTTGGATCTTAGAATGTAAACGACTTTAGACTTTGTTGCTTCTGCGTAAATTCTTTATCCAACTTTTGATTGCTTGAAAAAGTAGCCAAGTCACCGTTAATTATTATTGTTGACGACGAAGAGACATTAATAGCGGGTGGTCTACTCGCATAACGATAAGATTTTGATTCCCTTTTTAGAAATCAAGTTCATCCAACTCAAAAGCAAAACACGTCGTTATGCATATCAATTTCCGAAAAGCCATTAGCACATGATAAATATGCAACAAAAAAAGAGAGAGAGAAGGCTTGCGCTTACTCATCAAACCTAAATTTCACGGTGATAATTAAACAGACAGAATTTGAAAGAATCAACCTCTTTAAATAACAGTTATTGTTTGTAGTCAGCAAATATAGAAATTTCTCTCTGGAAATATTTTATCAATGAAACTATACTGTCGCACACTTGACACTATTTATCTATTACTACTTCTAATTAACGCATAACGCAATAACTTACGGAACTGTTTTCACCTACAGAAAAACCTCGATAAAAGTCCTCGAGGACTTTTCATCATTCATCAACACTTTACATCATGAAATTCATCAACTACTTTCGACTTTCGATAAATTGAAAATCAAGGGCCAAAAATTCAAATTATCGGAAAAATTTTAATTCGATAAATTTTTTATTAATAAAAATTTATCGAATTAAGAAACAAAATTATTCCAAACCAAAGCTCTAACTAAATTGAAAAGTTCCAATTTGTCGAAAGTTTGATTATCGAGAGTTGACTGTATAGAAAATCGCATGAGTGGAATCATTATGAGAAAGCACTTTATCGTGGGTAATTACACGCTTGGCACTGCAAGCAAAGAACGGGAGAGAGAGAGAACAATGAGAAACTTCACATACATCTTCATTCCTATCACTATAACGATGAAATAAGACATCACAGTCAGAAAAGAATTTTGTTTAAATCAAATAGTCTATTTTGTTGCATAAACCTTACTTTTAGGTTATTCTACGCATAAAGTTTGTTTAAATAAATATTTCTTTGATTTAAATCATCAATTGGTTCATTTTAATAAATTTTAAAGAAAGAAAATTCGAAGAAAGAATTTGGTTATCTGAAGCAAATTTTTAGTTTTAGACCAAAAATTTGCATTTTAAACGTTTGAAACTTTATAGGGAAATTAATGTAACCCAATGGATTTATCACCTACGTCAGATTATTTTTGCAGACTTCGAACTTATCTAATAAAACCTACAATTTACTACTTTTTATATACGTTATGCTACTATTTGGGTAATTTTTTTTAGATTTCAGCCACTAAAAGCTACTCTTTCTGTTTTTTTTTTTTTTTTTTTTTTTTGAGAATTTCCACTACTTTAAATTTGCTAATACTAGAAATAAAAAACCTATTCTCAAAAATTATAATCAAATCCTTTAAAACGATAGGAGAATTATTTACAAAAAATTGTCGGAATTCAATTATTTTCAATATACAGTATTTTCAGAAAATTTTGCAAAAGAATTCAATTATTTAAAAATAAAATTGATAAAATTCAATTATTTTCATAAATAAAAAAATTTCCACAGGAATTCAATTAATTTAGAATAGTATTTTCGAAAAAATCAATTATTAAACTAAATTTTTATACAATTTTTCACAATAATTCAATTACTTTAACTATATAATAACATTTTTCATGAAAATTCAATTATTTAAAAAAAAATTTAATAAAATTCTGCGCAAGATTCAATTATTTTCATAAATAATAAAACTCATGGAAAAATTTCAATTATTTTTAATGCTATTTTAAATTAATTAATCAAAAAATTCTATTATTTTCACACATAAAATTTTACACAAGAATTCAATTATTTAAAATAAAATTATTTTCATAATAATATTTATTATATTTCGAAAAAATTAATTATTTAAAGCAAAGTTTATAACATTTTTATGAAGAATTCAAATATTTTCAAAAATAACAAAATTATTCAAAGAAATTCAATTTTTATTAAACATTTCTTTTCAGGGATTCAATTATTTTCATAAATAATAAAATTATTAGCAGCTATTCAATTATTTTCATAAATAATGAAATTAATCACAGGATTTCAATTATTTTTAATACAATTTTACAGGTATTGCTCGAGAAATGATTATTCAATTTCAATTCCTCAAAAGAATCAATTATTTTAAAAAATGTTTTTTTTAAATTCTTTGGAAGAATTCAACTATTTACAAAAATATTGGATTTTTTCATAGGAATTCAATTATTTTAAATTACAATTTTTAATTAAAAAAAAATTAATATTAATTAATTAATTACAATTTTTTTTTAATTAATTTTTTTGAAATAATTCAATTATTATTCTTTTAGAATTTAATAAAATTCTTTCTAAGAATTCAATTATTTACATAAATAATTCTTTGAAAGAAATCAATTATGTCGATAAATAACAAAATTATTCCCAAAAATTCAATTATTTTAAGGCATTTTAATAAAATTCTTTGCAAAATTCAATTATTTTCATAAATAACAATATTCATCACAAGAATTCAATTATTTTTAAAAGCAATAAATTTCTTCTGGAAAATTCAATTATTTAAAAAATTTTTGATAAAGTCGTTCGCAAGAATTCAATTATTTACACAAATAATGAAATGCTTTCTAGGAATTAAATTATTTTCAAAAAATTTAATAAAATATTTAAATAATTTAAATTTAATTAATATTAATTTAAATAAATTTAATAATTTACAATTATTGTCAAGAATTTTAATAGAATTCTTTGTAAAATTTAATTATTTTTAAAAACTTTTCACAATTCATTGATTGTCAATATTTACTATTTTCATAAAATTTCCAAACAAAATTCAATTATTTAAAAATATTTTATAAAAATCTTCGTAACAATTCCATTCTTTTCATGATTATATAAACATTTCTCAGGAATTCAATTATTTTTGTAAATTTTAATAAAATTCTTAGCAACTATTCAATTATTTTCATAAATAACAATATTCATCACAAGAATTCAATAATTATTTTCAAAACTAATAATTTTCTTCTTTGAAATTCAATTATTTAAAAATATTCTAATCTAGTCTGATAAGTAATTAATTTGTTATCTATAGCTATATTGATTTTATTATTTATTTGGTAAGTTAAGTAGTTATTTAATTAATTTTTTATCTCTCACTTTTTCTAAGGATATCAAATTAAGACAAAAAACGAATCAAAACGTTGCTTTGCAACTATTTTGATACAGTTTTTTTTAAGGATATTAAATTGAGACAAAAAACGTATCAAAATAGTTGCGAAGCAAAGTTTTAATGCGTTTTTGTCTCAATTTGATATGCTTAGAAAAACTGTGTCAGCTAGTAAGTTAATTATCCAGGTAGTTAGTCAATCAGTTATTAGTTACTTTTTTATTTATTTATAGTTGGAAAGTGACACTTTGACACTATTTCCAATAATCCCCTGATTCTATCCTTATCGATCAATGATCCATTGTGAACAACCCTTACATATAGTCGCATCAAGTGGAGAGGGTAACACACATCACTTGGGAATTTGTATTCACGAATGTTGCGAGATATTGTCCAAAGTTAGCGTGCATGAGAGACAGGAACTGCAATATAGGAAAACGCCGTATACTCTCGATTGTATACAATGCGTTTATATCTACACTAATGTTGAGGTGATTTCTTTGTGAAAGCACACACCACACACACTGATGTGTATGTACCTTTATATTGCACTCTATCTAACTTTAAATGCATACATTACATGGCATGTGTTTAGGTACTTGTCCACTGTCCATTGTCCCTCGTCGTCGCACACTCGGCATTTACACACAGAATTTCAATGACTTGAGACGTGCAAAATTGACGTCTCCGATACATTAGAGAATTTTTTTTTCCTTTTCGTATTACACACATTCTATATGCAAACCATGTATAATTGTATATTTGATTATATTGGTGTGATTAATTTTTGTAGTTTTAAATGACCTCTTAAATTTTGTATTCATTCCGCTTGTGCAATCTCAAAAATAATCTGAATTAAGTGATAAATCAAAAAATAAACGTTGCGAAGTAAAGTTTTGATTATTTACTCAATTTGATATCCTTATAAAAACTGTGGCGTGAAGGACAAAATAATAATAATAAAAGAAAGGGCTAAGTAGCTAATTAACTAACTGACTAAGGTATGCAAACTAACGAATAAATGACTATACGTAGACACACACTTGGCGTAGGTCGATTGAGAATTTATGAGAGGCGGTGAGGTGTCAAAGAATATTCTTTAACGGGACATTGTTGACGCAACTACATGAAGAGAGTCCTTATTTACCATCGCAACATCCATAACAGTTACGCTTGTCTTACGAACTCGAATATCTGCATTTGGCACAATAGTTTTGCCCACGTATTGTGGAATTGACCTATTGTTTGGATAATTGATACTTCCACCGCAAGGTAACGAACACACCAAAAAAAAAAAAAAAAAAATTCACAAAACTTTTTCTCTTTATAATAATTCCCTTGTCCTCATTCTTTAGAAAAAATTACTTCCTTTTTTTACTTAACAATCGGAAATTTTTTCCAAAGAACCTCTGAATAAAATTTTTCTGTATTTTCTTCTCTACAAATTTGTAGCTTATTATAGTTGCCGATTCTCGCCAATTGTAGTTTTTTAGACGAGGACTGCACTAGAAATACGAAAGCAATGCTGGAAAGTTAATAAGAAAATTGTAGTTTTTCAGAAAACAGTTCCAACATTACCCAAGTAGAAATGTAATACTGGCATAGTACTGATCTTGTACTGACTGCCAGTATTGCAGTACTGACTCCAGTACTAAGTCAGTACTGGGAAAACCCTGGCTGGTAACGCTGTCCAGTACTGATTTTTACCGGCGGTCAGTATAAGCTCCTTATTTAATTATTAAAGCATGGGGAGTAATTTATTGAATACTAATAATTATTATTAGTATTAATTATTATTAATTAATTATTAGAATTCCTTTTATTAAAATAAGTTTTAAAAAAATATTTTTCTTATTTTTTCATTATTTATTTAAATCTTATTTATTTAAATTAATGACTAAATTATTATTATTACTGGTTATTAATTATTTAAACTTATACTTTATGTAACACTGTTAAGAATTATACACAAAACACTTAAAACTAAGACGGAAAAATATCGCACGCACGGGGGACCGAACCCTAGACCTCGAGGACGCAAGTCGAATACACATACCGCATAGCCACGCAAGCTCGGGAGTTATCTCGCATAAACTTCCTTTTGAATTGTGGGACCGATATATACAGTGCTTTAATAATAAATCCACTGCATATTATATTTATTTCAAGAAAAATTATTATACATATATCTTTATATACATTTTATCAAGTCATTATGTAGTAATTAATAGATACATCATAATAATATGGTAAAAATTATTAATATAATTATTTATTTATTATTTATAATCTAATTATTTATTAAAATAATAATAAAAAAAAATTTAATTAAGAAAAATTTTTGTTAAATAAATAAATAAAAATATATATACAGCTTTAAAAAATAAAATTTTTTTTATTATTAATAATACGTAATAATTGTAAAAATAATTAATTAATAATAATTTATTATTATATTATTAAAATATATCTATTAGTTAATAATAAATTAATAAAATGTTTGATATTATTGTTGATGAATAATGTTTTTACAAATCTTTGCAAATATTTTAATTGTTAATAAATCAAACGATGTTTAATGTTTAATTACATTATAACAAATTTTGATTGTTTTTTTAACTCCTTCGCAGTACTGATTTAGTGTTAAGCCAGTTTTCTGCCAGTACTGATTTTAGAACTTTTCTAACTCCGACATAGTACTGATTCGGTTTTGGAGTCAGTATACTCCCAGTACTGATCGGGTTCCGAAAGTCAGTATCGACGGTCAGTACTGAGTCAGTACCATGTCGGTGTTTAACTCCGTCCTAACTCCGGACATTTCTACTTGGGTAGTATAGATAGCTTCATGCAATTGTAATTTTCAGTAAAAGTAATTTAAAGTAATGATGATAGTATAAAAACGAATCAGTATATAAATAGAATTTTTTGCCTTCTCTTCTCACATCGTCTAAAACACGATAATAAATAATGTCACTTTAAAAATAAAGATAGACGCTATACGTGCTGCATTCTGTTTATTGTAAAAGAGAGAGAGAGAGACTATTTTGACGTGTTTTAATGACTGATATCTACTCGTCTGGAATAATAAGCAGACAAATTGTCCAGCAGATTTTTCATGATGTTTTGAATTTTAAAAAACATGGAAATACTTTAGATCACACAAGTCAATAAATTTTTTTTATCCCACATGCACAAAAACGGCGCTTTCTGATAGCAGCCGACAGGGAGGAAAGTCATTCATTTCTTCGACCGTATGAAATTGGCGGCCGTGTTCTCCCAAGGGCAAGAAAATTAGCTGTTCACATGCATTTTTCTTGCCCAAGGGAGAAATCGGCCGCCATTTTCATACAAATCGAACAAGTGAATGACTTTTACTCCCTGTCGTCTGCTATCTGAAATCGCCGCTTTTGTGCATTAGGAATAAAAAATATCGTAAGTAACACGAGAATAAAGGCAGCCAATTTCTTTACGATGATTTTTGTGACACTCGTTCCGGTCTCGGGGCGCCTACGGCGCCCTCGACCTCCACTCGTGTCACAAAAATCACCGTAAAGAAATGGCTGCGTTTCTCCTCTTGTTGCTTAATATACTATTACCAATTATTTTTACAGTACATATTTCATATTTAATTTTTTACTTTTTATCTTTACAATTGAATCGAAAAACATCGTCTGAAACTACAATTAGCAGAAGTGTGTATGAAAGTACAATTTCTCTAAATATACTTTTCTTTGGACTAAAGTCAGAATCAACTGAATTTTCCAAGTATTTTGCATTAAAACTACAATTCAAAAGATATGCAAAACAATTAGCATAAATTACTGATTTATATGAAACTATAATAGTTCCAAACTACCAAATGCCTAAAACTTCTTCCTTTATGAATGGATTTCAATAATTTCAATGACATTAAAAAAATTAATTTTTAAACACTTTTTTCTGAAACTGCAATAAAAAAAAATCTTTTCAAGCAGTTGGAACTAATATGTTTTTCACGAAGGATGAATGAAAATTTTTACAGAACTCAAAAGGGCAAATCTAATCTACTTTATTACCTAATTGTTGATTGTGCTTGCCCACGTTTCACAATAAACAATGAGTACGTTCGCGAGTCAAAGAAAATGAAGGGTCACGTGCGAATCGCGTCTTGTTCGTGTAAATATGCGACGGAAAGTTCAAAAAACAAGAATAAAACAAAACAAAAAAAAATACAATCAAAAAATGCAAAAAAAAAATACTGAAACAGTGCAACAAAAAATAAAAGGCCAATATAGAGCAAAAAATGCAAGACAGTACAAGAATATACTCGAAAATATGAAGAAAATTTTTAAAAAATAAATGAAAATGCAAAAAAAGGTGCAAAAAGAGTAGGTACAGGAGAATATGACAAAAAAAATGTATACGAAATTATAAAAATACAAGAATATTAAAAAATATAAAAATAATAGACAAAAATAGAAAAAAAATACAAAATTCGAAAAAATAGGTATATATATAAACTATCAAAAAAAGGAGACAAAGAAATGGAAAAAAAACTACAAAAAATATTGACAAAAAACGAAAAAAAAGAAAGGTGCAAAAATACAAAAAGAACGAAATGAATATAAAAAGTACAAAAAATACAAGAATATGAAAAAATATAAGAATATTAAAAACTACAAAAAAAAAAAGACGAAAATACGGAAAAAATTCAAAAAGTTGCAAAAAATGAAAAAAAAATTCAGAAAATACAAAAAAAAGTATAAGAATACCAAAAAGTACAAGAATAATTTACAAATATGCTAAAAAAATAAAAGGAATATAGAAAAGTACAAAAAAAGTGAAAGAATACAAAAAAATACAAGAAGAATTTACAGAAATGCTAAAGAGTACAAAAAGTATACAGAAAAGTACAAAAAAAATACAAGAATGCCAAAAAAAACAAGAAGAATTTACAAAAATGCTTCAAAAAATACAAAAAAGTGCAAAAAATGAAAAAAGAATACAGAAAAGTACAAAAAAGTGAAAGAATAAAAAAAAAAATACAAGAAGAATTTACAAAAATGCTAAAGAGTACAAGAAGGTGCAAAAAATGCAAAAAGAATAATACGAAAATACCAAAAAAAGGTACAAGAATAACAAAAAAAATAAGAAGAATAACAAAAAAAATAAGAAGAATAAATAAAAATACGGATAAAATACTAAAAGGTGCGCAAAAACTACAAAAAGGTACAGAATACAGAAAAGTGCAAAAATACAAAAAGAATTTACAAAAATGTTAAAAAATATAGAATATAGAATATAGAATATAGAATATATAATGAATATAGAATATAGAATATAGAATATAGAATATAGAAAAGTGCAAAAATACCAAAAAATACAAGAAGTATTTACAAAAATTCTAAAAAATACAAAAAGGTCTATAAAATGAAAAAAGAATACAGAAAAATACAGAAAAAGTGCAAGAATACCAAAAAATACAAGAAAAATTTACAAAAATGCTAAAGAATACTAAAAGGTGCAAAAAAAGCAAAAGAATACAGAAAAGTACAAAAAAGTGCAAAAATTCAAAAAAAATACATGAAGAATTTACAAAAATGCCAAAATTTATAAAAAGGTCCAAAAAATGCAAAAGAACACAGAAAAGTACAAAAAAGTACAAAAATTAAAAAAAGTACAAGAAGAATTTACAAAAATGCTAAAAAATAGAGAAAGGTGCAAAAAATGCAAATAGAATACAGAAAAATACCCAAAAAGTACAAAAATACCAAAAATGACAAGAAGAGAAAACAAAAAAAAACAATAAAATACAAAGGGGTGCAAGAAATACAAATAGAAATACACAAGCAGGACAAAATACAAGACTACAAAAAAGAAAACAACCAAATAATTTAAATAAAAATAAACAACATTAAAAAAATTGGAAAAACAGATCCACGAGCAAAAGGCGGCAAAAGTTTTGCTCAACGCGTAAATATGTTAATGTAAGAAAGTCGTGCTCATGGCTTAAGGACGTTAAATTATGCGAAACGTCGAAAGTGACGAGATTAGTTAACAAAACGCGTACCGATGCTGAGAAGCATCGTCATTTTTCCCCTCTCGATTTACACGAGTATTTACACGAGTCGACGAAATTCATTTATTTTATTTTTTTTTCTTCTTTTTTTTCATTACTCGTAACAGTGAAAAACATATTGCCTGGTCTTTTAAAGATTGCCGCGAACACCGCAGAGAAAGTGCCATTGAACTTTTTCGAAAGTTTACGTATGTTATTGATAACATATTTGTTATTGGGAATTTCTTTCGAAAGAATTTCTGTATTTTCTATTTAAAAAAATTTTTTTTTTTGAAAAAAACCTATTTTTCTTTTGAAAGAAAAAAATACTTTTTTTAATATACTTGTTTTATTTTGTTATTATTTTCTGTATTTTTTATTTGTTCTATTTTTTTTAATATAGATGAGTGTTTAGAAAAATAAATTCAATTTTTGTATTTTTACGTCGTATATTATAGATTTTATTTTGTTTTATTAAATTCTGTACTCTATTCTTTTCTATTCTTTGCTATTCTTTTCAATTTTTTTCTATTCTTTTCTATTCTTTGCTATTCTTTTCTATTTTTTTCTATTCTTTGCTATTCTTTTCAATTTTTTTCTATTTTTTCCTATTCTTTTCTATTCTTTCCTATTCTTTTCTATTATTTTCTATTCTTTCCTATTCTTTTCTATTTTTTTCTATTTTTTTCTATTCTTTGCTATTCTTTTCAATTTTTTTCTATTTTTTCCTATTCTTTTCTATTCTTTTCTATTATTTTCTATTCTTTCCTATTCTTTTCAATTTTTTTCTATTCTTTCCTATTCTTTTCTATTCTTTCCTATTATTTTCTATTATTTTCTATTCTTTCCTATTCTTTTCTATTCTTTGCTATTCTTTTCAATTTTTTTCTATTCTTTCCTATTCTTTTCTATTATTTTCTATTATTTGCTATTCTTTTCTATTCTTTGCTATTCTTTTCAATTTTTTTCTATTCTTTCCTATTCTTTTCTAATCCTATTCTTTTCTATTTTTTTCTATTCTTTTCTATTCTTTGCTATTCTTTTCAATTTTTTCTATTCTTTCCTATTCTTTTCTAATCCTATTCTTTTCCATTTTTTTCTATTCTTTGCTATTCTTTTCAATTTTTTTCTATTCTTTCCTATTCTTTTCTATTATTTTCTATTGTTTCCTATTCCTTTCTATTCTTTTCTATTCTTTTCTATTCTTTTCTATTTCTTTCTATTCTTTTCTATTCTCTTCTATTCTCTTCTATTCTATAAATTTGTAAAATATTCTTTTCTGTTAATTTTATTCTTTTCCATTCTTTTGTTCTTTTCTATTATCTAGTACTTTTCCTATTTTTTTAAATTCTTTCTATTACATTCTATTCAATTTATATTACATGCACTCTAAAAAAAATTTATTTGATTCAAATAAACGATTTCTTGTCTATTATCAAAAAAATATTTACTTGAACAAAATAATTTTTATTTAACTCAATAAAATTATATTCGAACCAATTATCTCAATATTTGAAGCAAATACCATTTAATTGATTTAAATTCTCGAATAAATTTAATATTTAATAAAAATATATTTTATTACCAACCAAAATTGATTTGATTTGAGCAAATATTTATTTAACAATAGACAAGAAATCGGTTATTCGAAACAAATAAATTTTTTTTCAGTATGCGTAGGTACTAATTATTTACTAATAATTAATATATACTAAATATTTATTTAGAGACTTGTTTATTTTTATTAAAAGCTCTTGCTTTAAATAAAAATAAACTTTAAATAATTTAAATAAATAAAATAATAATTAGTTATTTTGCAAAGAAAAAGAAGAAAAAAAAAAAACAAAGAGAAAATATTAATAAAAAAAAAAACATAATGGAAATAATTTCCTGTTTGGGATGGAGAGGAAAAAAACTCGTAAACTACTAGAAAAAAAATTTCTTTAAAATAAATCACAAGAGAAGATTCAGTATCGACTGTAATCCACCTTCCTGTTTTCAAGATGAAAAGAAACCGAAAAGTGGGAAAGGTCAGTGTGTCGACGAGATGCGCATAATCGACACTGATGGTGCCATTTTTGCCTCTTATATTGAATTCACAATATAAGGAATCCTACTTTCCTAAATTATATAAAAATCGCTGCAAAAAGAAGAAAAAAAACGACACAATAATTTTTAAAAAAAGCATCATCATCATCATCATCGTCTAAAAATAGATTTCCTATTCATTCTCTTTTTTTCCAAAATGACCTTTACAAGAATCATCTACATTACAAATTAGTAACAATAAATTTTTAAAAAATGATTCTACGCAAATTGGAAAACGAAATTCTACAAAATATGTTTTCTTTAATAAGTGTATAATTAAGGGGAATAAAATTATTTGATTCAAATGATGGTATATTTGGATGAATATTTATTTACATTCAAATGAAAATTAAGGAAATATTCATTCGGATTTTTGGACAAATTAATATTTATTTGTATTATAATAAAAGTTATTATACAAATATTTATTAATTATTAATATTTAATATTCAATAAATTATTAATAAATTCAATATTTATTTTAAAAAAATTTTGATTTTAATTAAATAAAAATTATACGCAAATCTTGACTTTGAAAAAGAGCTTTGTTAATTAATTTAATTAAATAATTCCGACTAATTGTTAGTAATTTTCCACTAAAACTTGAAGTAAAAAATGTAATTCTTCTTTATGAAGTAATAACATTTTAAACTAAAAATTAACACAAATTTTTATCAATTTAAATTTATGGACGATTTTTTACTAATTAAAATTTAGAAGGAAATATTTATTTGTATTTTTGTCAAACAATTACAAAAAAATTTTACATACAGTTAATTTTAAAAGATTTTTTGTGTACTTTTCAATTCCAAAAATTTTTAAAAAAAAAGTTTCTTCAACAATAGGTTTTCAACAAAATAAAAGAAAAAGAGTTTAAAATAATTATTTTTTTTATTTTTCCTAAAGTATATTATTGTTCCCTTTTTAATTTTTACAATATTTAATTAGAGAAAATCTCAGCTTAATAGTAAAAATTATTTTAAAAAATAATGAAAAAAGATACAGTTTTTATAAAAATTAAAAAATAAGATTTATTTTTCAAAAGAGATTAAATTTTTCTTTAAAAATAGATTTTTAGCAATGAAAAGTACACAAAAGATGCTTTCAAATTCATTGTATAAAAATGAAAATTTAAAATCCTTCAATTCTTATAGGAATTATATCAATTTGAATATAACAATGTCCCTTAAATAGCATATCTTTAGATCTCCAATTTAAATTTTTCATGAGTCTGTAACGTTTTTAAAAACAAAAAAACAGGAAAAAAATTTTTCTCAAGTTACAATCATTTCTAATTTTTGTGAGTGAGTTGAGTTTTTAAGAAATTATTATTTAATAACTGTTACGTAAAAGACAAATGGTAGAAAATAAGCATGAATTTGAAACTACAATAAAATAAATCGTAGCATTATTTTTGTGTTTTTAGTTTCTAAAAACGTTGCGGACTTCAGTATCATATTTTTTCGACAATTTTTCTTTTAATAGAAGAACTAGCAACAATTCGCACGGATAACTTCTTACTATCTTTTTTAAATAAAATTAGCAATTTTAAAAATAATAGAAATTAAAAATTTCAATTATTTTCAAAAAATTTTTTAATTTCATTTATTTTCAATATTTACTATTTTAATAAAATTTCCCAAAAAGAATTCAATTATTTAAAAAAGAATTTAATAAAATTGTATGCAAACATTTAATTATTTTCATAAATAATAAAATTTTTTCAAGGAATTCAATTATCATTTTCATAAAAAATAATTTAAAATTCTAGAAAATAATTATTACTTTTAAATATAATTGAATTATTGTGACGAATATTGTTCTTTTTGAAAATAATTGAACTTTGAAAAGAATTTTATTAAAATAATTGAATTTTCGGGAGTAATTTTCTTATTTATCGACATAATTGAATTCTTTCGAAAAATTATTTGTATAAATAATTAAATTCTTAGAAAAAATTTTATTCAATTTAAAAAAATAATTGAATTGTTTCAAAAAAATTTAATTAAAATTGTATTTAAAACAATTAATTTCTTTCGAATAATTTTATTAAATTTTTGAAAATAATTATATTCAATCCTTCCAAAAAATATTTAAAAAAAACATTTTTTTAAATAAATGATTTTTTCGAGGAATTGAAATAAAGTTAATTAAGTTTTTTTTCTAAGTTTTTAAGAATAATTACATTTTTTGAGCAATTCCTGTAAAATTGTATTAAAAATAATTGAAATCCTGTTATGAATTTTATTATTTATTAAAATAATTGAATAGTTGCTAGGAATTTTATTATAATTCTCAAAAATAATTGAATTACAGAGAAGAATTTTATTATTTTTGCAATTAATTGAATTCTTAATAAGAATTTTATGAACATTGTTTTAAATAATTAATTTTTTCGAAATATAATAAATATTATGAATATTTTATTTGTTTAAATAATTGAATTCTTGTGGAAAACTTTATTTGTGAAAATAACTGAATTTTTCGATTATTAATTTAAAATAGTAATAAAAATAATTGACATTCTTCGATGAGTTTTATTATTTATGAAAATAATTAAATTCATGCTTAGAATTAATTCAAAAAATTTTTTTAAAAATGGAATTTTCATGAAAAATTTTATCATTAGTGAAAGTAATTGAATTACTGTAAAAAATAAATTTTATAAAATTTTTTAAATAAATGATTTTTTCGAAATTTTTTTGAAAAATTAGCGAATTAAAAGTAGTGGAAATTCTCTAAAAAAAAAATATTATTTATATTCTTTGTTCAAAAATATTTCAGAATTAATTGAATTTTTAAAGAGTTGCGTTTACAATTTTCACAAATAGTTAAACTTGAAAATGTTTTAATTTGAAATTTTTTTAAATTTCAATATTTGAATTAATTAATTAAATAATAAAAATTTCACAGGAATTCTATTGTTTACAAATTTTTTTTAATAAATTTCTTCGCAATAATTCAATTATTTTCATCAAGAATAACATTTTTTACCAGGAATTTAATTATTTTCATAAATCATAATATTCTTCTTAGGAATTTATATATTTTTAAAAACTTTAATGAATTTCTTCCCAAAAATTCAATTATTTTCATAAATAATAAAATTCTTGTCGGGAATTCAATTATTTTAATAAATTTCTTCCCAAGAATTCAATTATTTTCATAAGTAAAAAAATTTTTCTTAAGAAATTATATATTTTGAAAAACTTTAATAAATTTCTACCCAAGATTTTAATTATTTTCATAAATAATAAAATTCTTGTCAGGAATTTAATTATTTTTTAGAAATTTTAATAAATTTCTTTCCAAGAATTAAATTATTTTCATAAATCATAAAATTCTTCTTAGGAATTATTATTATATTATTATATATTATTATTATTTTTAGAAATAATTGAATTTTCAAAAAGATTTCAAATCTTTAAAATTTTTTTGAATTTTTCCTACTTTTTCAAATAAATTTTTCAAAAATGATTAAAAATAATTAATTGAAAGAAGAATTTTAGTTTAAAATTTTTAATAAAACATAAATGTTTTATAACAGTTTTTTTAAAATTGTTTAATTTAAAAATAGTTTGAATTTCAATGTTTTTGAATAATTTTAATTCCTACGAAAAAATAATAATGATTAAATATTTATTTAAAAAAGAAGCAATAGAACATTTTTCTGAGTAATAATTTTTAAACTGAATGAGAATATTTTTTGAAGTCAAGGATGAGAAGTAAGAATTTTTTCTTTAGTTCAAGGCAGAGTGAGGGAAAAACAAAATTAAATTTTGTTTGTCAACAAAAAATGTAGTTTTAAAAATCTGGAAAAATTCCGTTTTTTAATTTGGAAAACCTGGAAAAGTCATCAGGGAATTTGAAATGAGAAAAAGCTTGGCAACCCTACTGACTATCAAGTTAACACTGATATTGTTACATCATATACCATTGATTAGACAATAGCATCAGTTTATATTTAAAAAGCACATCAAGAATAATATATGTAACATATGAACATCAGGGACAAGGATCGTTTTCATTTTGATTTGTGCACGCAGGAGATTGCAATACCACGCCTTTCAGCGTCAATAAAAGTGAAGCCATACGATGTACATATACACACCTACAAATACACACAAGAATATCAAACGACATATATGTAATAACAAGCATCCGGTATAATATTGTAACGAATGAATTTTCAGGTCAAGAAAAACTCAAAGACATTTTATTCCTCTAATCAAAGTGCGGCGAACATATATATACGATATAAATAAATTGCAATTCTCACGATAGTCACGATGACATTATTTCCACTCTGAAAACTGGAAAGTCTTCCGTTGACTAGTCAACAATCTTGATTACGCATTCCATGATCTCGCAATAATATATATATATATATAGTAGAACCTGACTTCAAAGAATACAATAGCGCATACACACATATAGTATCATATTCGATTCTTAATTCAGAAAAGCAGTTTAAGGTCAATAATCGGATTTCAAATATATAATACAAGCGTGAGAAAACGCACAAATATATTTATAATGATGGAAAAATTGTCTATCTCCTTTTTTTCGTCCACTCAACGCTTTTTACGGTATTAAATGCATTATTTCTTTCCAAGAAAATTTATTCAGCGATTTTATATTAATATATATACTTCATATGTTTATGTACAACGGATAAATGACTTTTACAGTTTTATATTGTGTACATATTAGAACATTATAATTAAATTAGACGTCCTTCTCTTTCTCTCATTTCTTGAAAAATATTAATAATGGGAAGGGTGGGAAATATTCTCACGTATAAATTTCACCTAAATTGTAATGCATCATTTTTCTCTCCCTCTGTATACATATTCTATTTATATGTATGTATAATATATATAAATTATATATATCGTATGGTAGTATAGTATTCTATACTATACTGCACTATTACTATACAATATATATAAAATAAGACACTTTCCGCATTTTTTTATTATTATTTATATGTACACATAATTTTCTAGCCGCCTATGTGTATAATTAAATAGTAATGTTATAAAACAAGATAATTTTATTGTCGAGTCGGAATAGATTTAAAATTTATATTTATAACTGAAAGAAATATAACTCAAAGTCGCTTCAGATATTTATGATGCATTGTTTTCAACTATCTCCCGTTTTTTTTCACTCTAATTTTACCCTTTAAAATTTAAATAAACGTAAATTCCGGTAAATTCCTAAAAGTTTGCAATTGTTTTTTTTTGTGAGTGTTCTCTTTTAGAAACACTTGCTTTCTATGTAAATGTGCATTTTCTTCCATTCTAATTCACTGTAATAATTACCGTATTCCATTTACTCACTGATGTTTATATTATAAGTAGGGGAACATAGTCTAGGTCGGCCACCTTTTTGACTTTTGTTTATAACTTTTTTTTAAAAATGAATTTGGACAATTGAAGAATATGGTTGGAAAGTCCTGTTTAATAGGAACATTTTTTCTGTACAAAGTAAATTGACAGGTTTAAAAATGAAAAAGTTATAAAGATTTAAAAAAAAAAAAATTTGTAGTCCAGGTTGGCCATTACAGTCAAGGTCGGCCATGTTTAAAATTCAAAGGGCATTAATCGTTAAAAAATAAAATAACATGTTTGGAGTTACGGAAAATTGATTCTTTATTGTTTACAGTTTGTAACTTAATGAAATAACAAAATAATAAAAATAAACAATATAAAAAAATAAATATAAATAAAAAAAATTTTTGCACTAAAATATTAATAAAATTAAATAAAAATATTAATAAGATGATCAATTATATTATGAGTTATACAGAATTGCAGTTTTTGCCAATGAAGTAGCTCGTCCACATCTTTGCGCATTTTAAACACATAGTGGCCGACCTTGACAGTAAGTAACATTACCGAATTGTTGTAACCATAAAGAAATACGTTTCGGGATTCGATTTTTTACTTTGTTTTCCTCTCAACCATGAGTCCCACAAATTTTCTGCATACTTGCCTTGACGATTCAATTTGTTTTTTATCTTTTATTAATGGTTTTTCACATTATGCACAAAACTTTTTTTGAGCTTTTTTTGTACCGACGTCACAGAAAACACAATTTTCGATTTTCCGAAAATGTAATTGAACAAAAAGTTAGGTTTCACTAAGACAAGCTTCGACAAAAATGCGCGTAGGTGGCGCTAGTGAACTTGACAAAAAAACGCGAGTGGCCTACCTAGACAGTAGACCAACCTTGACTACATTCCCCTATACTGATTTTTAAGAGTTTCTTTTTTTAAAGAAGAAAAATTAACGAAAAAGAAATGGAAAATATTACCAAATATTCTTCCAAAAAAATAAGTATTTACATTTTTTGGGTTTTTTTTTAAGGAAAAATTAATAAAGAAAAAAATGAAAACTAATAATTATAATACGCTTTGAAAAAAATTTATTTGAAACAATTTCATTTTGGTTTAAACAAACAAATAAATGACAATATAATGTTGTACAGTTAATCAAATATTTGTTTTGTTCAACTAAAAATTTACTTTACGCTGAAAAAAAATTTATTTCATTCAAATAATCAATTACTTGACTATTATCAATTAAATATTCACTTGAATCAAATATTTTTATTTGAGTCAATTAAATGGTCAATTTATATTTGCTTCAAATTCTGAAATTTTTGATTTAAATACAATTTAGTTGACTTAAATAAAAATTACTTGATTCAAATCAAATTTAGTTGACTCAAATAAAAATTATTTGATTCAAATAGAATTTAAGTGACTCACATAAAAATTATTTGATTCAAATCAAATTTAGTTGACTCAAATAAAAATTATTTTATTCAAATCAAATTTAGTTGACTCAAACAAAAATTATTTGATTCAAATACAATTCAGTTGAGTCAAATAAAAATTATTTGATTCAAGTAAATATTTATTTGATAATACACAAATAATCGGTTATTTGAATCAAATAAATTTTTCTTAAGTGCAGATGAAAAAAGTCGTTTTTAAAATACAAAATTTATTAAAATTTACCAAATGTTTTATTAAATTAAACAAATATTTATTTGCGATAAAGAAACTTTATTTAGAATAGTTTAAAAATATGATTTATACAACAAAATAAAGTATTTTCTTCAAACAATTTTTTTCTGATTGTAAAACCAGAGGAAAAATTTATTTAAACCAAATATAATTTATTTCAGTTAAATAAAAGTATATTTGTCTCAAAACCTGATAAAGTATTTATTTATTTTAAATAAAAATTTTATTCCATACAAATACAATTTTTATTTGAACCAAAAAAAAAATTTAATTTGAAACAAATAAAAAGTCTTGTTGGCTCTGAGTCAAATATCTCTTTTTCCTAAGTGTGATAATTTAATTCATTTATAGAATATAAATAAACAAATAAATATAATTATAATAATAATTGTCTATTTATCAAATAAAAATCAAAATATCAAATAATTTCCATTTAAATCAAATAATTTTTATTTAAATCATATAAATTGCATTTGAACCCATAATTTAAGTATTTCAAGCAAATACCATTTAATTGATTTAAATAAAAATTATTTGATTCAAGTGAATATTTATTTGATAATAAGCAAGTAATCAGTCGATTGAATCAAATAATTTTTTTTCCCTGTTCTAATATAATAATTAATAAAAATATTGTCAATTTATTAATAATTATAAGGACCATTGAATAAAACTAAATTATCAATAATTATCGTATAACTAGTTAATTTAACTGAAGAAATCACTAATTGAATCTAATTTAAAAAAGTAGATCGATTTTAAAAAAAACAATTGTAACTAAAACTGTTAATTTATTTTTAATTTGTTTATTTAAAAGCAAACAGTAATCATCTAAATTGAATGTTTTCATAAAGTTCTGAACGACATTTATTTTTTCCTTTTTCAAATTCAAATTTTATTACAATAATATTGCATCACGTGACAAAAGAAAAAAAAATTTATAAACTTTACGTGGGTGAAATTCACAACGTTCATGATTCAACTATTGTAAGAAAAAAATATTTTTTACGCGCAAAAAACAATATTATTTTTGTTTATAAATTTTTATTTTTTGATTTATAAAAGAATGATGAAAGACAAAAATAGTTTTTACGCAGAAAATGTTTTTATAGTTTAAAAAAATTTTACTGACTTCTGAAAAAATTATAAAAAAAATTTGTTATGCGCAGAAAACAATATTTTTTGTTTTAAAAATTTTTATATTTTGACTTCTGAAAAAATTAAAGAAGAAAAAATATTCTTTATGCAAAAAACAATATTTTATTCAATGTCAATTATTGTTTTTTTTTCGACTTTTAAAAAAATTAATGAAAAAAATATTTTTTATGCAAAAAACAATATTTTTTGTTTCAAACCTTTTTATTTTTTGATTTCTTAAAAAAATTATTTATGAAAAATATTGTTTTTATACAGAAAACAATATTTTTTGTTTCAAACGTTTTTATTTTTTGATTTCAGAAAAAAATTATTTATAAAAAATATTGTTTTTATATAGAAAACAATATTTTTTGTTTACAAATTTTGATTTTTTGATTTGTGGAAGAATTGAAAGAAGAAAATAGTTTTTACGCATGGAACAATATTTTTTATTTACAAATTTTTAGTTTTTGAATTTTTGACAAAGAAACATTGTAGCAAAAAGTTTTTTCAGTCAAAAATTGTAATCGAAAAATATTTTTTCCTTTCACATCGTTAATTATATATGCGTTGTAAACTTCACCGTTGTAAAATGTCAAATTATTTAACTTTGTTCTTCCATTTTGTTGCAGTCAGTAATTTTTAAAAGTACTGAAGAAAAAATTTCGTTCTTTCAAACTTTTAGAACTTATATAGATCATTGAATACCATATTCAATAGTTTGTTACCATAACAAACTATTCTATTATCTGAATTAGAAAATTTTCTTCACTACTTCATTTTTCTAATAAATTAGATAGAATTTAACAGTCGAAAAATATTTTCAAACAAAATGAAGACAGTAGAAATGAAAGTCAAACCTAACACAATGATTATTGTGAATGAATTATTGTAATGAACCTAACACAATGGTAAGTGAGTAAATTTAAACCATGCGCAATGGTACCTGGGTAAATTTGAGCCATACGCAATGGTACCTGGGTAAATTTGAACCATACGCACTGGTACTCGAGTAAACCTAAACCACATACTATGGTATCCAAATAAATTTAAACCACAAGCAATGATATCCAAATAAATTTAAACCACACACAATTTTTCTTTTCCAAGTTCGTTCAATGCAAAAACTAAAAATATCCAAATAGACTTTGGATATTTAAAAAAACGAAAACTTGAAGTTAAGTTTAAAAAACAGATTTTACAAAACAATTTCAAAAACTCACCTCGTTCCACGCGAACCCCATCAGGTGCGCGTTGTCCTGAAGGATTCATATAACGAGAAAAAAATTCTGAGTTCCTGATTATCAACACTATTAACACACATTCATTTTTAAAATTAAAGAATAACAGAAATAAGAGTTTGAAAAACTTTGACTTGAACGAATATGACCGAGAAAACGACAAAAGCCGCGTAAACAAACGGAGTGTGCGCACTCGACCAACGTCTAGAACAGACTAAAGAAGCTGGCCTTCTACCTTCTCTAACTACCTGCAGGCAACACCTTCCCTTGAGCATGCTCTTCGAGCCACGCACTCGTTTGTCTCGAATTAATGAAGCAATGCTTCCTAACCACCTCTTAAGATTACGAGTCCTTCTTCTTCCTAGTGAACAAACATTCCTAGACGAGGAAGTCATTGAGCTGAACATGCAGACGCATTACCACGATTGAGAATCGTGTCACTAAATATTGTCATTTCAATGGTAGCGCTATTTTCAACTACCATACTCATTGTATGGTACAGTTGTCGTCGCATTGTTTTGTCTGCTATTACAATTTTTATCAACTGGCAATTTTTTTTTCTTTTTTCTCTTTTGACTTTCCTATTCTTTTCTTTTTTTTCTCTTCTTTATCTATTTTTCTCTTTTTCCCCTCTTATTTTCTACTTTACCTATTTTTCCCTTTTTTCCTCCTTTTTACCTTCATTTCTTTTTTCTCTTCTTTTCGCTGAACGTTATCTTTAAATATCCGTAATTATCATTAATTATAAAAGTGTTGTAACATTCATTGTAAGGACGCTTAATTTTAACCATCGTTTATATAACTACCATTAACTTGATTTCTATCATTAATTATACAGCAACCAAAGGACTTCAACTAACCATTCTTAACTTATTGGAACTGTTATACCATTGTTTATAACAACCATTGGTTACAACTTCGATTGATTATAACTATAGGAATATACTTATAGACCCACTGGTTATAACTTCCGTTAGTTATAATAACCATTAGTTAAAAGTACGGTTGGTTATAACACGGATTAGTTTTAATTTGCTTTAAATTAACTGCGGATAGCTATAACTACACAAATTATTATCAAATAAAATAAAAACACGGTTAGTTATAGTTTCGGTTATTTATTTCTTAGAATAATTAAAACCACGGTTATAACAACGATTGGTTACAATTAATAGTATTTATAACCATATAAGTTATGAAAATTATTGGTTATAACTTCGGTTAATTAAAACCAATAGTTATAACTATACAGATAATTATAACAACCATTAGTTATAACTATATAGTTATAACTAATGGTTATTGAAACTAACCATATAATGGTAAGTTACAATAACCATTACAGGGTTGCCACGCTTTTTTAAAATTCTTTTCAAATTCCCTGACTTTTCCATGTTTTTCAGGTTAAAAAACAGAATTTTTCCAAGTTTTTAAAATGAAAATTATTCGAAAATATCAATAACTTCATTTTTAAATAAATATTTAACAATTATTATTTTTTCATATAGAAATTAAAATTTTCAAAAATTTGAAATTCAATAACTTATATTAATTAAAACTTGCTACTTTGTGACTATAACTTCTTCGAAAATTATTGTCATCATTATTCATTTCTAGAATTTTCAACTAAAATCTTCTTTAGGTCAATTTTTTTTAAAAATAATTTCGATTATTCTGACATTCCTCAATTAAATATATTAGAAATTCAAATCTAAAATAATTTTAAAAAAATTCCATTAAACTTATTGAAAAAAATTAATTCTACAGAATTCTTTAATTAAAATTATGAAAAGTTCAAATTTTCAAAGATTTTAATTTGAAACCTTTTGAAAATTCAATTATTTCTAAAAATCCACGCTATTTAGCTTTCAATTTTCAATTATAATCTAAAATTTTAACTAAAATTCATTTTTAAATCAATATTTATTAGAAAATTCTACGAGAATTCAATTATTTAACTACAAAAATAAATATTATATTAAATAATTAAATGTTTGTTAAAATTGAATTTTCATAAAGAATTTTATCAACAAAATTTTTAAATAATTTAATTCTCCTGACTAAATTTAATAAAATTTTTAAGAATAATTTCATTTTTCAAAAAATTTGATGAAAATTGTATTAAAAATAATTGAAATTCTGCCAGGAATTTTATTATAATTTTTGAAAATAATTTAATTTCGAGGAGGAATTTTTTTTTTATAAAGATAATTGAAATTTTGAGGAGAATTTTTCTAAATTTTTGAACATAATTGGATTTCTAAAAATGATTAGATACTCAAAAAAAAAACATTCATTTAAAATTAAATTCATTTAAAACATTTCATTTACTTACGAATTTCTTTAATTGTAAAATTGTTCAAAAACATCAATAAATTCTTTTTTTAATAAAAAGAATTAATAAAACTAAATGAAATTGAACATAAATAAGAAAAAAATTATAAAAATTTTAATTTCCATAAAATTTAAAAAAAATTAAATTATTTACAAAAAATTTGAAAAAATTCGTTGCAGAAATTCCATTATTTTTGCAAGTAATAAAATTTTTCACATGAATTTAATTATTTAAAAAATGCAACAATTCAATTATTTTCATAAATAATAAAATTCTTCACAGGATTCCAATTATTTAACAAAATTTAATAAAATTTATTGCAAGAATTCAATTAATAAAATTAATAAAATAAAATTAATATAATAAATTAATAATTAATAATAAATTACTTAATAACATAATAAAATTAATAAAATTATTCACAAGATTTCAATTATTTTTAATACAATTTTAAATAAATTCCTCAAAAAATATAATTATTTAAAAAAATTTTGCATGAATTCAAGTACATTTCACAAGTAATAATTCTTCGCTGAAATTCTATTATTTTCAAAATCTACTATTTTAATAAAAAATCTCAAAAGAATTCAATTATTTAAAACAAACGTAATAAAATTCGTTGCCGGAATTCAATTATTTTCATAAATAATAAAATTTTGTACAGGATTTCAATTAATTAAAAAAAAAATTAATTCGTTGCAGGAAAAATTTTTGAGAATAATTTCATTTTTCGAGAAATTTGATGAAAATTGTACTAAAAATAATTGAAATTCTGACAAGAATTTATTTTATTATAATTTTTGAAAATAATTGAATTTCAAAGAGGAATTTTATTTTTTATAAAGATAATGGAAATTTTGACAAGAATTTTTGTAAATTTTTTAACATAATTGGATTTCTGCGAAAAATTATAATACTTTTGAATGTAATTGAATTCTTGAGACGATTTTTATTAAGATTTCTTTTTTAATAATTGAATTGTTTTGTGAAAATTTATTGAAATAGTAGACATTGAAAATAATTGAATTTTGGCAAATTTTTGAAATTAATTAAATTTCTACAAAGAATTTTATGAAAATTATTTTAAAAAAATTTTTATTGTTACAAACAATTTCATTATTTATGAAAATAATTCAATTTTTTGAAGAAATTTAATAAAAATGTATTGAAAATAACACTTAAATTGTAATAAATAAATTTTAGTAAAATTTTTTTAAAATAATTGAATTTCTTTGCTGAATTTGAATAAAATTTTTAAGAATAATTACATTTTTCGAGGAATTCTATTAAAATTGTATTAAAAATTAAAAATAATTGAAAGTCTGCGATGAGTTTTACTATGTATTTATGAAAATAATTAAATCCCTGTAAAAAATGTTATTATTTTTGAAAATCATTGAATAATAATTTATGAAAATAATTTGTAATAAAGGGCATTTATAATAATTATTATAATAACCATTTGTTATAACCATTTATTATAACAGTCGTTGTTTATAACTTCGGCTACTTATAACCGAAGTTATAATACGAAACCAACCATTGGTTAAAAACACTGTTGGTTATAACTTAGGGCATTTTTAACCATTAGTTATTAAAAGTAAAGAAAAGTATTGTTATTGTTATTGTTAATTAAGAAAAGTATTGTTTATTACTTTGCTTAGTTAGATAGCCTATTAATTATAACTACGGATAATTATAACAACAATTGGTTAAAACTTGGGTTGATTATAACTTTATAACCAAAGATGTTTATAATCATTAGTTATAAAGACCATTGCTTACGACTAGTTTGATATAACAACTATTATTAGTTAATTAAAACTTCAATTGATTATAACTAAGGTTATACATAACCAATAGTAATAAAAATCAGGGATTTTAATTTCGTTTAATTATAACAATCATTTGTTATAATTTGGGTTAGTTACAACTTCGATAGTTATAATTTGAGTTAGTTATAACTTCGATGGTTATAACTGAAGTTAGTTATAACTTCGATGGTTATAACTGAGGTTAGTTATAACTCCCATGGTTTCAATAACAATTAGTTAAAACTTTAATTGGTTATAATAATCATTAGTAAAAAGGTTTGTTGGTTTTAATAACCATTAGTTTTAATTTTGCTGGTTTATAACTTCGGTTTGTTTTATTGACCATTTTAGTTATGTAACTATATATATACAGTTATAGTATTAAAAAAAACTATAATTAAGGTTATCATAACAACCAAGGTAGATGTAGAGATTGAAGTAGAAGAAGAAAAGAAAAAAAAAGAAAAAAATTTTTTTTAATATCATATTGATACAATCAGGAAAGAAACGTGACAACACAATGCAATTAAATTAGTGATTAGAATGAAACGCTAATGGCGCACTCATCGGGTTAAACATTAATTGCATTTTAATGAAGTTATTGACTCACGGTCTGCGTTCGGGTCACCAGAAGCTCACGTAAATGTAACGCTTTAACAACAATACCGTAACAACTCAAATCTACGTGTTATTACTTTTCTAACGGTTATTTTCAGTTCTCTTTCGAGTCTATAAAGCTAACGTGCGATATCGCACACATATCTTACGTGTATTCATATAAACGCGTAAAAATAAAAAAAATCTCTAAATGTTCATTTTCTACATTAAATATTTGACCTCCTTCAGATAAACTCTTCTCATTTCAAAAGTATATATCTTAACCAGAAGTTCCTATTGACTCTTGACTCTCTCGATTCCATATTTGAAATGAAAGTTCAATATTTATTTCTTTCCAATTATTGCCAGGTTCATTTTTTAAATTAAAAAAAAGTATACACTTAATGGACAATTAACAAATTGTCCATTAAAAATAGGAGGCAAAAAAGTTGGAAAAAAATTTGACTATATTGTAATTTAATTAATTAACTTGAAAATATAAAAGTTCAACGAACTAATGATATTCATTTCGGGCGATGTATTTATATGAACGATGATGACAAGGAGCGTATTCGGTAGCCAAAAAGATGCGCATTAAAAGTTTTTATTGCTTTTCGATATCACCGGTTTTTTTTTCAAGTATTAAGATGAAGCACCGCGACGCATCGATTTCCTTTGGCTTTTAAGTGTGAAACACGAACCACAATTCTTTTTCATGTTAAATTTTATTATACCGGAAAGCCAGCAGCTTTGCATTTCATTTATTTTTATGGATTTGTTTCTCTATAAATATATATGCCAAAATAAAACACCTAAAATTCCCTCCTATTGTAAATCCTATACCTGAGGAATCGAAAAAAAATTGAAGCCTTTTTTTGACAGACAATGTTTTTAAAAAAAGATCAATTTTTTTAAATTCATTTTCCAGGGTAAACAATTTAATCAGAATTTCATTTTTAATTTTATACTTGAAATAAAATTCTGTATGGATCAATTTAAATGAATAAAATTATTAATTTATATTAATTAAATTTAAATTTTATTAATTAATTATATTAAATATTAAAAATTATTTGACACAATTAAAAAAAATTTGAATTTTGATAAAAAAAAATATTTATTTGACAAGTCAAAGTAAAGAATTACTTGAATTAAATAAATTATTTTCAGTGTAAAACTTAATTATTTGTCAACAAGGTGGAAAAAATCGCAAACTGTTAGAAGAGCATCGCTATAACAATCGGAAAAAAATTTCCCAAGCGTCGGGAATTGAACCCTCGTGCCTTAAATACCTCGTGCCATTTTACGATGCCCTAACCACCTGAGCCAAGTTCAAACGCAAAAATTTTATTCTCAACCATAAAATTTTTATTCCTCTTTAAAAATTCTCCTATAATTTAATACCAAAAGAAAATTTAAATCCAAACAGAAATCTCCAGTTCTGTCATAATTTTTTTTTTCCAAAAGTAAAATTTTCATTTATACGAGAATACAAAAAGAATCTTTCAGATTAAACAGCAAATCGCATATTCACCGGCGAAATAAATAATAAACCGAGGAAAAGATCTATTGTCTCAAATAAAGAAAATAACCCATCCATATCAGAATTTCGAAGAAAAAAAAGGAATATATATAGTAAATATAAAAAAAGACTCGTGTCTTACTCACAGTTTCATCTTCCCTGGACCGCAGCTTCCGCACAAGGTTCTTCAGCTTCTCGATCTCTCTGCTCTTGCTGCGTATCTCATCCATCTGTAATATGCACGTGTGTGGCGAATTTAGATTTTTTTTTCACATCATCAGGATTAACATCGCATTCTGAAATTCTCGGACTCTTAAAGGTCACTGAGAAGATTATAACCAATGAAAATATGTGGAATTATGTTTCCTGCCTTTTGTAAAGCTCATAAGCGTGGAAATCGGTCTTAAGACCTTCAAAGAGACGCCACAAGCGACTTTTTGACGTGAATATTTCATGACTTTAAGATCTCTTAAAGAAATTTTATGTATTCTTATCATTGTCAAAAGAAAAGAAACATAATGTTGGTAATTTATATTTATCTTTCTTTTATAATCCTTCTTTTTTTTGTTATGTATTATATAATATTATAATTAATATTTAAATATTAATATTAATATTACATAATATACACATTATACGACAATATAATTATTATATTAATAATTAATAATATATTAAAATCAATAATATTAATATATTATTAATATTATTAATATTATTATCAATTACTCTTACATTAACTATATTTAATTCTTGCTTCAATGAACTGAATAAAAAAAAAATATATCATAAATATTAATATTAAAATATTATAATTTATATAAATTTATGTAAATAGTTTATAAATATATATAAGTTACATACTTATAAATATAAGTTCACAACGTTTATGATGGAAGGTTAAAAAAAATTTTTATTTTTCAGAAGGAAAATAATAAATTTTTTTACTTCAAATTTTTTTTATCTACACTGAGAGAAATGGATAGTCAGATTTTGATGTTAAAAAGATGATGTTACACGATACTATCATTATGCTACTGCCAACCATCACAGATGCTAAAAAAAATATAGTTATGCTACCCCGTACTACCAAGATGTTACTCCTGATGATATTGATGGTAACGGTGACTATCTAGATAGCTGTCTGTATACGTAGCATTAAAGATGGTCACCCTAACCACAATTATGTTACCCACTACTATAAATTTCTCTCCGTGTAAATGGTGGATCAAAAACCTTTAAAAAAATTATTTAAAGTTAAAAACTTTTAAAAAGTTTACAAAAATTTGCTTTGAAAAATATTTTTTCTTTTAAATCGTTGATTATAAAAGCTTTGAAATTCACCAAAGTTAATGCTTAATTTATTTTACTAATATTATTATTATTACTTTTAAAATCTTTATTTTTTTGTTTTTAATTATTAGTAAAAATTTTAGAAATAAAAAAGTGATAATATAACAATAATAAAAATTATAATTTTAATAACATTTTCTCTAATGTTGAACAATAATAATAATTTGCATTATCTTTCTTTTGTTTATTTATTTTTATTTATTTACTATTAAAAAAATTTGAAACATTATAACGTCAAAAATTTATAGAAATTTAAAGAAACAAAATATTGTTGATATAATAATAAATATTATTATTAAAAATTTTTATTATCCTTATCAATTTTCAATATCTTTATTTGTTATAATTATAATAATAACTTTAAGAATAGTGCTAGTAATTAAAAATAGGAAAAAATTAATAATTAACAAAAATTATTATAACCATAAAAAAAACAATAATGAAAAAATTTAAAAACAAAAACAAAATTGTCCTACAGTTGTAAACATTGAATTGATTAAATGAAAGAAACTTTTTTTTTATTTAAATATTTTTAAAAATTACTCTACAAAAAAGAAAAATAATTAAAATTAAATATTTTCTTAGTTAAAAATTAATTTTTTCAATATAAAAAATAATTTTTTGTATAAAAAATACAAGAAGAAAAAAAATATCGTTTGTTATAATATGACAAATAAATGTGTAAATAATTTAAATTGTATAATAAATAAATTTTATAATAAATTTATAATAAATAAATTTTCATGCAGACAAATTGAGAAGAGAAATAATTAAAAATTGGTAGTAATTGAAAAATAATAATAATAACTTTTTTTCAATGAAAAGAAGAACGAATTTGTGGAGAAGGGACGCGAAGGGATCAGGTGGAGGTCGATGGCTTCGATCGAAATTCAATGGTTCTTTTTAAGGGTGTGTGTGCGTCTGACCAAGATCTCTTGCTCCACTTTTATACAGTGGACGATCGGTATGGAAGCAGGCGAAAGGCTCTCTCTCATTTCGCGTGCAACTTCCAAGAAAATCATGGCAAACTGCCGACAAACGCGCGCGGGAAAAGTCTGAATGATTATACCTGTCTCTGCGATTTGTCTCTCTTTCTCCTTCTCTCTTCCTTACTCTCTTCCTCTCTTTGCTTTCAAAAAAAAAAAAAAAAAGAAACAAAAATTGTAAGCTTTCATGATTTTTAAGAAAAAATCTTAGCGACAGTCAAAATAAAATATTTTTCATTTTATTTAGTGAATTTAGAAAAATATTTAGGGGCATTTGAACCATTATTACGTCACAGTTTGTGCAAAGCATGTGTTCTAAAACTTTCACGTCAAAAAAATTCAAATGTCCTTAAACAAAATGAATTTCGTTCATTTGAACGTTAAGAATATTAG
This sequence comes from Leptopilina heterotoma, assembly GCF_015476425.1. Classification (NCBI taxonomy): domain Eukaryota; kingdom Metazoa; phylum Arthropoda; class Insecta; order Hymenoptera; family Figitidae; genus Leptopilina; species Leptopilina heterotoma. Next base: position 138,469 of record NW_025110953.1, on the reverse strand, counting down.
GCAAATTATTTTTCGGAAATTCTTCAATTTATTAAATGTACATTAAAAAATAAAAACCTGAAATAATTTTAAAAAATTTCGATGAAGCATTTTGAAAAAATTAAAGTATGAAAAATTCAGATTTTTAAAGGTTTTAATTTGAAACATTTAAAAAATTCAATTATTTCTAAAAATTGCAATTATCAGTAACTTCTCCAAAAATTTAATTATTATCTAAAAATTTTAAAAGATTATTTTTTTATCAATTTTTATTAGAAAATTCTACAAGAATTGAATTATTTAAATACAAACAGATAATATATTGAATAATTGGATGTTTCTTAATATTCAATTCTTATACATAATTTTGTCAACAAATTTTTAAACAATTGAATTCTTTCGACGAATTTTCATAATATTTTAAAGAATAATTACGTTTTTCGAGCAATTCGATTAAAATTGTATAAAAATAATTGAAGTTCTGATATGAGTTTTATTATTTATAAAAATAATTGAATTATTGCGAAGAATTTTATAGAAAAGTTTCAAACCGTTTTTTGTTTATTTTTGCTGTTTCAGTTGTTTGGATTTAATTTATTTTTCTATCTGTTTTTTTTTTAAATTTATGCACATTCTATTTTTAATAATTAAATTCCCGTGAAATTTTCATTATTTTAAAAAGTAATTGAATATTCTCGTATAACTTTGTCAAAATTGTTTTTAAATAATTGAATTCTTTTGTGAAATTTTATTAAGAGAATATAGATCTAGGTACAAATTATTTAATTAAGAAATTCAATTATTTTTACAAGTAATAAAATTTTTCACCTGAATTCAATTATTTGAAAAATGCAATAAAATTTGTTGTAAGAATTCAATTATTCTCATAAATAATAAAATTCTTCACAGGATTTCAATTATTTAAAAAAATTTAATAAAATTCATTGCAAGAATTAAATTATTCTCCTAAATAAGAAAATTCTTCACAGAATATTAATTATTTTTAATAAAATTTTAAATAAATTCCTCGAAAAATGTAATTATTTAAAAAAATTTTTGCATGAATTCAATTCTATTTCACAAAATTTCATTCTTCGCTGAAATTCAAATATTTTCAAAATCCACTATTTTAATAAAAGATCTCATAAGAATTCAATTATTTTAAAAAAATGTTATAAAATTCGTTACCGGAATTCAATTATTTTCATAAATAATAAAATTTTGTACGATTTCAATTAATTAAAAAACAAATTTCTTTATTCGTTTCAGGAATTTAATTATTTTCATAAATAATGATAATAATAAATAATTTCAAAAATTTTATTAAAATTCTTCGAAAGTATTCAATTATCAATTATTTTTAAAAAATTCAATTATTATCTAAAATTTTAATTGAAATTAATTTTTAAATCAATTTTTAGTAGAAAATTCTACAAGAATTCAATTATTTCAATACAAAAATAAATAATTTATTGAATATATGAATTTTTCTCAAAATTGAATTCTCATAAAGAACTTTATCAACATAATTGATTTTTTTTCCACGAAGTTTAATAAAATTTTCAAGAATAATTACATTTTTCGAGGAATTCGATTAAAATTGTATTTAAAAATAATTGAAATAAATAAATAAAAAACATAATTGAAAATTCAATTATTCAATTATTTATATTAAAATAATTGAATCTCTGTAAAACATTTTATTATTTGTGAAAATAATTGAAATATTGCAAAGAAATTTATAAAAAAAAATTTTAAATAGTTGAATTCCAGTGAAATTTTTATTATTTATAAAAATAATTTAACGTTTGCTTAGAATTTTATCAACATTTTTTAAAAATAATTGTTTTTGAATTATTACAATTTCTTATTCTTGTAGAATTATTGGTAAAGGGCTTTTCATGTCCGTTTATATACTTTTAAATAAATTAAAATAGTGCATAATGAAAATAATTGAATTGAGGAAAATTTTTGAAAGTAATTGAAATTCTGTCAAGAATTTTATTAAAATTTTTGAAAATAATTGAATTTTTGGAGAAGAATTTTAGTAATTATAAAGAGAATTGAAATGTTGACGAGAATTTTTTTTTTAATTTTTGAACATAATTGAATTTTTGCGAAGAATTTTATTACTTTTGAAAAAAATTGAATTTCTACAATTGTTTCTAACTTCTCAAAAATTCCAAAAACTTTAATAAAAATCCCTGACTTTTCCCTGAATTCTCTGATTTCTCTATAACCTGAGGCAATCCTGATTAAGTTATTTAAGAAAAAATTATTATTAGAAATAGAAAAAATTGAAGGTTTTGTATCAAATTCGTGGTAATTTTTTTATTTTAATAATTAATTTATCCTAAAATCACCCATGAATAAGATATATATTTTTAGAAATGTTTTCAAATATAATTACGCATTTAATCACTTTCACTAGCCCTGAAATTTCTCACACAATTATTTCTTGTATAAAATCAATTCAAAATTGATGTCTAGATAATATCGAAACGTTTTAGCAAAACACATACCGATTGTCCGATATTGTACCTTTGGAATCCGAGATTCGTTTTCTTCGAAACCTCATCATTATAATCCTACAGAAATAATTTTTTTCTTTTGGAATAAATTATTTGCAAGAAAAAAAAACAATATAAATATATATATATATATATAAATGCAATAATTATATATTTATAAAAAGAGAAAGAAAAGAGGAGAAAGCATCGCGATTAAGATATAATATACATTAAAACGTGAATATTTCCGATTACTTTGTTGCCATCTCGCACATAAATTACCGCATTTTCGCGCGAATAGTTATCTCGAATGTATATGTAAACACCTCTGATGACGCCTCTCATGAACACGATTCAATCGATGAAACAATAATAGGAAATCAAAGAATTAAATAAAAAGTAAAGAAAAAAGAAAGAAAATGTGCAATAATGTGTATTTCCTCATTCACAAATGCATGTGATGATGATGATGATAATAATTATACGTGGGAAATGGTTCTTGTGAGCGCGCAGTTTTTAGAAACTTGACACATCAGTGAAATTCTGTTACGTTTTTCTTTTTACAAGGCAGGAAGAGCGCTCCAAGAAAAGTGTGCCAATTTTTATGTCAAGGTAATAATGTGTACATAAATCTGAGAAACAAAGAAAGTTTTCTCGAGTTAGGCTCGGTGTATATATATGTATCAACATGTCGGGAAAGCAAATTTCTATAATGCTTTTCTAATAAATAAAACTATTTTCATTTAGGATCTTAAGAAATATTTGCCCTCAATTAAGAGAACAGTATATTTTTTCCCCGCAACTTTCTTTGGGTGAATTAAATGTTTATTTACTGTTCAATGATCTCGTTAATTGAGATAAAATACATGAGAGAAGTAGTCATTCTTCCGCTTTAGATATTTTTGAAAACAGTATAGCAGAACCAACGCGAAACTTTTATTTTCAAATATCAATTATTTCAAAAATTTCAATAAAATTCTTCGCAAGAATTCAATTATTTTTAATACAACTGCAATAAGAGTATTGGAAAGAATTTAATTGTTAACAACAATTTTCACAACATTAAAAAAATTCTTCGCAAAAATTTTATTATTTTCTAAACTTTTAATAAAATTCTTCGCAAGAGTTAAATTATTTTTAATACAACTGCAATGAAAGTCTTCAAAATAATTTAAATGTTTACAAAAATTTTGGTAATTTTTTTCGAAACAATTTAATTCACTTCGAAGATTTTAATAAAATTCTATATAGAAAAATTCAATGAAAAAATTCAATATTTTAGATTCAAAATTATGAAAGTTAAAAAAATTATACTATTTTTGAATAAAAAATGTTACTCTTAATATAGTGAAAAAAGTATTAGACAAAAATGATCGATAACATATTTGACTATCAAGCAAATATTTCTTTGTACTCTCTAAATTAAGTTAGTAAAAATATTTACTACTTTAAGTTAGTCACTGACTTTTTGCTTTTGAATTAGTAAGTTTAACTAATAAATCAGTAGATATTACTATTTACTAGCAACAATTCTAACTTCCTACTGACTTTTTTAAAATAAAATTAGCAATTTTAAAAATAATAGAATTTAAAAATTTTCTAATTTAAATTTTTGTTGAAAACACTAAAAAAATTCAATTTTACAGAAATTACAAATAATTGCAGAAATTCAATTATTAAAAAAAATAAAATTCTTATAAACTTAAATTATGTTTAAAATTCGAAAAAAATTATAGTAAAAATCCCAATTATCTTTATAAATAACAAAATTTTGCTTCAAAATTCAATTATTTTCATAAACGTCAAAAAAATTCTTGTCCTAATTTCAATTATTTTCAATATCTACTCTTTTAATAAAATTTCCCGAAACGAATTCAATTATTTAAAAGAAATTTTAATAAAACTGTATGTTATAACATTTAATTATTTTCATAAATAATAAAAATTTCTTACAAATTCAATTATTTAAAAAAAAAAAATAAAATTCTTCTTATAAAATTGAACTATGTTTAAAATTTGAAAAAAATTCCCTTAAAAATCCCAATTATCTTTATAAATAACAAAATTCTTCTCCAAAGTTCAATTATTTTCATAAATGTCAAAAAAATTCTTGTCCTAATTTCAATTATTATCAAAAAATTTTCAAATTTCAATTATTTACAAAAAAATGTCTAATTTCAATGATTTTCAATATCTAAGATTTTAATAAAATTTCCCAAAACGAATTCAATTATTTAAAAACAATTTTAATAAAATGGTATGTTAACATTTAATTATTTTCATAAATATATAAAAATTTCTCACGAATTCAATTATTTTCAAAAAAAATAAAATTCTTCTTATAAAATTGAATTATGTTCAGAATTCGAAAAAAATTCTCGTAAAAATCATAATTATCTTTATATATAACAAAATTCTTCTCTAAAATTCAATTATTTTCATAAATGTCAAAGAAAATTTTTTCCTAATTTCAATTATTTTCAAAAAATTTTCAAATTTCAATTGCGTTTACAAAAAATGTTTAATTTCAATGATTTTCAATATCTAAGATTTTAATAAAATTTCCCAAAACGAATTCAATTATTTAAAAAAAAAAAAAATTAAGAAAATAGTATGAAAATATTTAATTATTTTCATAAATAATAACAATTTCAAAAATAATACAAAATAAATAAATTTTCTATTTTATAATCAGTTGTTTAACAATTTTCTAATTTTGTTTAGAAGTAAAGAACAAAAATCTGCATAATTTCAATTTGACAAAACATAATATTTAACAAAATTTTAGTCTTTTCATGAAAAAAAGTGTAAAAAATTCAGATGATTTCTATTTGTCAATACAATTTTAAATTAATTATAAAATAAAAATACTAACTTACTAATTTACTAACTTTTTGCTTTTGAATTAGTAAGTTTTACTAATAAATTAGTAGAAATTACTATTTATTAGCAAAATTTACTAATTCAAAAGCAAAAATTCAGTTTTCTAATTTCAATTACTAAACATTAATTTTTACTAATTTAAATTTGGAGAAAATCAAATAATTTTTATCCAAGATAATTATATAAATTGTATTTGCTCAAATTCTGAAATTATTGACTGGCATACAATTTATTTGATTCAAATAAATATTTATTTAAATCAAACAATTTTATTTTCAGTGTAATAATAGTAATAATAATAGATTTATTAATTTATATATTCTTTTTTATTAGTAGAATTTAAATAAATATTATAATTACTAATAATAGTAGGGAACATTAGTCAATTGTCTAATGTTCCCTAAACATTGCTTTGAGCTACTTTCATAATTTAAAGCTACTTAGAGAAACTACAATTTTTTGCAAAAACCTATAATTATTTGATGCTATCATTAATTACAAAATTTGCTTGATGCTATAATTGAATGAGACTAGCATTATGACTTGATTCCGCTTAATTACTTCAAGTCTCTCCAAACTGAACCTTCTCTTAATTGTATTTAAAAGTTCATTAACTTTATTTAATTTTTAAATTGAATATATAACGTTAAAAATAATATTAATTTATTTTAATAATGCTAATATTATTAAAATAAATAAATAGTACTATAATATTATTATTATTAATAATAATAATAATAATAATTAATAATAATAATAATAATAATAATAATAATAATAAAAATAATAATAATCTCTTAATTTTAATTAGAGACAAGTCGTTCACTAATTAAAAAATTTATTTGATTCAAATAAACGATTTCTTTTCTATTATCAAATAAATATTTGCTTGAATCAAATAAGTTTTATTTGAGTCAATTAAATGGAATTAACTTCAAATTCTGAAATTATTGGTTCAAATAGAATTTATTTGACTTAAATAAAATTTAGTTGATTCAAGTAAATATTTATTTGATTCAAGTAAATATATTCACTTCAATCAAATAAATATTTACATGAATCAACTAAATTTTATTTAAGTCAAATAAATTCAATTTGAACCAATAATTTGAAGTAAATTCCATTTAATTGACTAAAATAAAAATTATTTTATATTATAATTTTATAAATAAAATTTATTATTTAGGGTAGGGTGGGGCATTACTATTCGCGGGGCGCAACTATTCTTTGTCCTGGAGAGAAAACTATTCAGCCGATTAAAGTTTTTTTTACACTGTATACTTGTCATGTGAAATAAACATTGTATGCCACATTTGAGCTTCTGGCGCCATCTATCATAGGCGTTAGGTACCCAAATGTGATTTTGATATACTCGCTTACTTGTTTTCACTCATTCAGTCTGCCATTGTAAATAGTGATATACGGTCGGAAAAATTATCGGAAAAATTATTTCTAAAGTCAAATTTAGTGCTGAACACGAATATCATAATAGATTTGTGATATTCTATTGTTCAAAAATTTTACAAGTGTTTTTTCAAAAAATGAGCGGATGGGGCGTAACTATTCTTCCACTGATGACAGCGAAAACTACAAAACAGTGTATTTTTTTTTATTCTCCTTGTTTCTAGGTTAGAATGGTATGAAATTGTCAGAAAAAAACCAGAAAAAATCCTCCAATTAACAAATTATTTTTTATATTTTTTTAGTATTATATCATTAATAGCTGCAAGAATAGTTACGCCCCTCGTTTTTTTCGACATCAAAAAAAATTTTTTTTCGTAAAATCGCTGTAGTTCGGAACAGAATCGAGTTACAGCAAAATGATACATGGCAAAATTGTAGCTAAGAAGTCAAGCTTTCAAACGGTTCTACTCATTTTTTTATTTTTTTTTAAATACATTTTCTAGACTCAAAAATCCAAAAAAGAATAGTAATGCCCCACCCTACCCTATATAAATAAAATATATATTTAAATTAAATAAATATATTTACTCATTCAAGTAAATATTTATTTGATTAAACTGAATATATTTACTTGAATCAAATAAATATTTACTTGAATCAACTAAATTTTATTTAAGTCAAATAAATTCAATTTGAACCAATAATTTAAAGTAAATTCGATTTAATTGACTTAAATAAAAATTACTTGATTCAAGTAAATATTTATTTGATAACAGTCAAGAAATCGGTTATTTTAAATCAAATAATTTACTTTTATTATATCCAATAAATAACAGATTTATATAAAGAATTAAAATTTTTGTAAACTACATTTAAAATTGCCTTTAAAAAAATACTTCAAGTTTTCAAGAAAATATTTCTTGTATAAATTTTTTTCCTTCTAATAATTTTTCACCCTTTCATACGTGAACAAGAATTCGCCTTGTTTTACGCATCAAGGTCGTTCGTTCATATATTTGTATATATATATATATATATATAAATCGAACGAGATACTAGATAATAATTTGTAAGTGTGGGAGATTAATTTAATATTATATTTGCAAGTAGGTATTTTCAAATGCAATGTAATAACCAGTAAATAGATTGTTACAAGCGCTCGAATCTCTCTATCTCTCTATATATAGGAAACCTAAGCGCCATGCCACATTGTTTTGCAAAAGATTTCAGACTACATAAATTGTCCTTAATGGATACAAATATTTTTCAACTCGACGTCATATTGTTTAGTTTCTTTAAAAAAAATCCCCAATTCAATTTAGTTTGCTGTATATCAGTAAGTATTTATGACTATTAGCGGCGATAAAAGTTCGATAAATTACACACGAAATTTATTGCATCAATTCTTTAATAGATTTTGATGCGAAAAAAATTCATGAAAATGGTTTACTTTATATTATAAAATGGATACAAATTTATGGGTTTGAAATTGAATATCAATATACTATATATACATATACCTACAAATATTAAAATTTGCATATAATATATATTTATATAAATATAAATTTATTTATAACTTTTTTTATTACACATAGATAATCCATAATTTTATAGAAAATATGTTTTTGTATTTACAAAAAAATTACCGGATATGAAACAAATAGATTTTTACTATTTTTGAAGCCTTTTTTTGAAGAGAAAAACATTGTTGCATTGAATTTTTATAAAATTTAAAAAATATTGAATCCCTGTATTGAATCCCTGAATTCTTGCGAAAAATGTTATTAAAATTTTTGAAAATAATAAATAATAATAATAATTAATTAGGTAATTAGATAATTCAATTTTTTTTCACTTTGACTCGGAAATAATTCAAAGAAATTTTATTAAAATTGATTGCAAATAAGTTTAATTGTTGAATTTTATTAACAATTTAAAAAAAAATTTCAATTCTTTCAGGAGAATTTCTTTATTCATTAAAAATTTTATAAAAAATTCAATTCTTTTGAAAAATGTTATTAAAATTGTATCGAAAATAATTGAATTCATCTGATAAATCTTATTATTTAAAAAAATAATTCTATTTTTGAGAAGAATTTTATCAAAATTTTTAAAAATAAATGAATTTTTTCAAGAAATTTAATTAAAATTATGTTGAAGATAATTGAATATCAAAGAAGAATTTTTTTATTATAAAAAAACATTATTCTAGCTAAGAATTTTAGGGTTTATTTATAAAAATAATTGAATCGTTTAGAAGAACTTTTAGAGTATTTGAATTCGTTTGAGAAATTTTTTTAAAATTGCATTGAAATAATTTAATTTTCCCAAAGGATTTTATTAAAATTTTTAAGAATAATTCAATTCTATTGGTAAATTTTCTTAAGCTATTGTATTTTAAATAATTGAATTTCTTCGAAGAACATTTATTATTAATTGAATTCTTTGAAAGAATTTTAATAAAGTGTTCTTTCAAGAAATTTAATTAAAAATTAAAATTGTATTGAACATAATTGAATTTCTGAGAAGAATTTTTTTATTTATAAAAAATAATTAATTCTTGCGAAGAATTTTACTATTTATAAAAATAATTGAAATGTTTAGAAAAATTTTATTAACATTTTTAAAAATATTATAAGAATTTTTTTTGAGAAAGTTTCAATAATTAAATTCTTCCAAAGAATTGAATTAAAATTTTTAAAAATAATTGATTTCTTTTGGGAAATTTTATTAAAATTGTATTGAAAATAATTGTATTCTTTCAAAGAATATTATTATTAATGAAAATAATTGAATCCTTTGAAAGAATTTTATTAAATTGTTAAAAAAATAATTCAATTCTTTTGAGAAATTTAATTAAAATTGTATTGAAATAATTGAATTCATCCAAAGAATTTGATAATCATTTTTAAAAATAATTGTATTCGTTCAAAGAATATTATTATTAATGAAAATAATTGAATTCTTTCAAAGAATATTATTTATTATTAATGAAAATAATTAAATTCTTTGGAAGAATTTTATTAAAATTTTTAAAAATAATTCAATTCTTTTGACAAATTTTTTATTAGAATTATTGTATTAAAAAAAAATTGAATTTCTTCAAAAAAATACTGTTGTTAGATTGAAAATGCTAGAAATTACCATGGTTATTCTATTTTTTATATGGAAATTTATTTGTTTATTTTTCAGTCTAATTTCAAATTACAATTTTTTAAAATAAAAAATATAAAAAAAATTATTATAAAATTGTAATTTGAAATTAGAAAAAATTTTTTTTCATTCGGCAATTTTTTTATGAATACAAAAACATATTTTCTAAAAAATTGCGAATAGATTTTAAAGTCTATCAATTTTTAAGAAAAATAAAAGTTCAATAAGGGTGAAAATATTTTCTAACCATTGAATTCCTCTTTAAAAATTACAATAAAAATAATTTTAATGGAAGGATTTAAATCATTTTCTTAATGTAGTTGAAAATGTAGTCGAACCCTCCCCTTATAATAAATAAAAAATTGATTATAAAATTTCAAGTGAAACTAAAGATTATTGTCCCGAATATTTGTTAAATAAATAAATTATTTTTATAGGCATTGTTATTATTATTAATCCTATTATTATTAGGTATCATTATTATTACTTTTATTTCTATCATTCCCTTTTTTTTCTATCACGTCCCATCGCGCCGTAATTTTTTTCTTATGTCACAATTGCAAATAGAAACACGAATAGGCCGCAATTTCTCAAGAATTTTCCAAATGAAATTGCCTTTGATTATTTTTGCATTATTTGGTCACGGTGATATTACCATGGAGAATAATCCTTGAAGTGAATTGAGAGTGTTTTGCGACCGTCTCTCCACCCCAAGTTATTCTATATGTATATTCATTACCTCTCTAGCAGCTATAGTAGGTACATATATATATGAGTTTAAAGTAGTATATATATACACAAGAAAAGCAAAAACAAAACAAAAGGAAAAAAAAGAAAGGAGTATAAAAGAGACTCTCGTCGGTTGAGAAGATATCTTCGCGAGAGATGTAATACTATCAATAATAATGCAACCTGCATTGCAGACCGCGCATTGGGGTCGGTCGTTCGTTCCTCAGTACCCACGCTGCCGAGAAACTCGTTTGACTGCCGCCCAAATTCACACGCTCAACCAAGAGTAAATCTACGACAAAAGTTGCAATTTCATCGAGAACGAGATTTTTTTTTTTTGTCATAACATAAACATTTATATCCTCTATTATCAAAGAGAAAAAAAAGAAAAAAAAGACATACAAACAAATCGAAATGGGTCAGAAAAAAATTTTTGTCTCTCTTTAGTAGCACAATTAGAAAGTAACTCGTAAATAAATGTTTTGCATCAAGGCCAGTCATCTTTGTTACTTTCTGCTATGTGAAAAAAGACAATTTGTCAATAAAGACAATATTATAAATATTATAATAAAAATATACAATAGTAATAATAAATATTATAAAATTATTCTTTTCAATAAAAGAGAAAATCTCTTTTGAAAATAATACCCAATAACTTTATTAAAATTTTTTAACAACAATTGAATTTTTGCTAAGAATTTGATCCAAATTTTTGAAAATAATTGAATTCTTTTGAAAAATTTTATTAAAAATTTAAAATTCTAAATCTGAAATTTTTATTTACATAATAATAAACTTAAATTTATTACGTGTAAGTGCCCCTTTTTTTTAGAGAGAAAAACCCAAAAAATATTTAAGTATTCTAGTTAAATATAAAATATAAACAACAATAAATTATGAATATAAAATGTGAAATAACCAATAATTTAATAGTAAATGCAGAGTTGCTACAAAATTTTAATTTTCCTTTTCCCTGAATTCCAGACAAAATTTTCACTTTTTCTCTGTCCTGAAGAATATTTTTTTCGCTCCAAAAATTATTAGATACTCAAAAAAATGTTCTATTACATTTTCGAAATCAATTTTTATTAGAAAATTCTACGAGAACTTAATTATTTAAATACAAAAAGATATAATTTATTAAAAAATAGAATGTTTCTTAAAATTGGATTTATATTATACATAATTTTATCAACAAACATTTAAATATGTAATTGAAGCGTTGGGTGCAAGAAGGGCGCATAACAAAAAACGACGAACGGAGATATTTCAAGTTAAAGTTTTAATCTTTAATTATTCAAAAACTGTAAATGCAAATTAAAAAAACTTTTTTTTATGCAATTGGGCATTTATTCAGCTATCAATTTCAAGTGTTAACTTGACTGTAAGTTGTGACTAACTATTAAAAAACAATTTTTTTCATAACCTATTCATACGCCCTTTTTGCACCCAGACATTTAATCAGTAAAATTTTTACTTCAAACTAAAAATAACTTTAATTTTAACATATTTTTCTCTATATTTTTTGAATTTTTTATTTTTAAACATATATTTAAGGCTTAAATCATTTTTAATTTAAAAAAAAAAATTTTTTTGCATGAAAATTTTTAAAAATATTTTTTTAGTTTTTATATGATAAAAAATTTATTATTAATTATTGAGAAAAACAATACCCATTTATATAATCTAACAAAACAAATAAACTTTATTAATCGAATTAATTTTTATGAACAAATAACAATTTTTTAAAGCTTAAGCTTTTCTTGTCAATATTCCTCGGACACGTTAGAGTCTTGAGAATGATCGGAATCATCTTCTTCAACAATATTTTGAATTTTTTTAGGTGGTCTACCACGAGGTTTGCGAGAAACTTCTTGATTGAGAGAAGAATTTCCTTCCTGGATCAGGACACGTTTTAGCCATTCGGCATTTTCTTTTTTCATATAAGGAGTTAAAGACAAAACGTCAGTTCTTTTGGCATCTTTGACCCCTGAAGGTTTTACCAGCTGCAGACTTAGTTTTAGTTTATCTTTTGGTAATTTGTTTTTTTCAAAAGTAAACTTGCAATCAGTTGAAGTATAACTTTTTGAGCTCGTTATCGTTCCATGCGAATCGTACGACAGTTTTACATATTGTTGAATCGAGAACCGCGTCTTTGTAGTTTTTGATGTGGGAACTTTTGAAATGAATTTTTGTAAACCACTTGACCAATCTTCAATAAGGGAGCTTGCATTGATCACGTTGAATGGGCTTGGATTCTTCCTTGCTGATGACATTACATGAAAATATTCATCCACATTTTCGACAGTTTCATGATTTTTCAATATTTTGCTGTATTTTCCAAAGTTCCTATCACATTGATTGTAGGAATGTCCTCGCACTGGAAATATGTGTTCAATGATGATGTTCAAACTGCTTGCCAACCATGTGCAGAACATAACGACATTTATATTTTTATTTTGCCCTCCGCAGGAATCTGAGTAAAATACAATTTTTTTGATGGTAGGAAAATCCTCTAGTTTTTTTTTAATAAAATGATAAAGGAAAGAGCAGACAGTGTTTGAATCTTTCTTTGCTTCTGTTTCTAAAAAGCAATAAAATGAACTTGATCCATCGTTATGGCAGTGAACGTTGAAATTATAAAGCCACAACAATCTTTTGTAGAACTGCGAAGTAACGTTCAGTTTCGGCAGTGGCAAATTTTGAGCATAATCAAACTCGATTATCAGTACATCTTTGGCAAGATCATTTTTTAAGTCATCTAAATATTTCTTTTTTTCAAAATTGTAGACTCTGGTTTTTTCCTGGTGAATTAAATATTGATGCTTGCAAGGATCTTCAGCATTAACTTTCAATTTAATTTTGCATTCTGTGCAAAAATCGCACACATCTGTCCTTGGTTGTCGAAATGAATAGATACTGTTTTCTCGAAAATATCTGTGATAGGTGTTGTAACTCATCTCCAAAGTAGATTTTTTCTGATTAAAATAATACTCTTTAAAGGAAATGTAAAGCTTTTGTACGTTCAAGTCGGGATTTTCAAAATATTTTCTGTTATTGGCTCGTCCATAATGTGAATTTTCGCTTGGAAATGTAGCCCAATGTTCTTGAATCATAGCGTAAACATCTTCAGATATTTTATTAGGTCTGTTGTCATGTTTACCTCTTCCATCTTTAATTTCTTCACCTTTAAAAGCGATTTATAAATTATCATTTTTATTTATTATTATTTTTTTATTACTTATAAATATAATAAATCAATTTTTTTCGATTTTTGGAAGTCGTATATAAAAGGTAAAAGAAAAACACATATATACGTCTTCCAAAAATAGAAAAAATTAATTTATTAAATAATTGTGCAAAAATTTACTAAATATTTATGTATAAATTTATTTTTTATTTATTAGCTACTTATAAATATATTGAATTAAAAAGAAAAGTAAAGCTTTTTTATTAAAACGAATTAAAACACTCTTAATCGTACCGGTCAATTTAAATCGTTGAACTGTTCTTAAACGCTTTTCTGATATCTGCAATATCGACAGTAATAGTTTTCTGCATACTGGAATTTTTAAACTTTGTACAGTCAAAAAATATTTCCATTGGTTTTCTCGCCTTATTTTATCATTTCCAACACTCTCTGTAAGTTTAACAAATTTTTCAAGACATGACATTAAAAATATATCTTGTCGTTCTTTTTCTTCGAAATTGTGAAAGTAATCGAACAGTTGATTTTGGTCATTTATTTCTATTTTCGCAGCACATTTCTTTGAGCAACATACACTTGTTGGACTAAATACTTTCCCCGGTTGGAAATTACCATTTGTTGCTTCATAACCCTCACCAGTGGCTCTATTTTTTTTTCGAACATTTCTTTTCCACTTTTTTTGATTTTTTACTCTTTTTTTACCGTTATTGGATTCCAAATTACAAACAGAATCATCTGTACTTTCAGAATCACTTGTATTTATGTATTCTGTAGTGTCTGACATTTTGTAACCTTATTTTAACTATAAATATCCTGCTATGGATTGTCAATTTTCAATTGTTTTTAAATTTTACTTTAATTAAAAAATATTTAAAGCTACGCAATCGAGTAACATACGCAAAGATAATTATTTCTAGCTTCGTCAAAAAGCCTCCTAACGAAATGAATTTTTGGTAATATAAACTAGAGGGTATTATTATCATTCTCATTCAATAATATCAAAACGGGCGTTATCCGCCTAACGCCCTTCTTGCACCCAACGCTTCAATTGAATTCTTTCAATGAATTTTGATAACATTTTTAAGAATATTCACATTTTTTGAGGAATTCGATTTAAATTTTAAATTATATTAAAAATAATTGAAATTCTATTGCAATGAGTTTTATTATTTAATATTCATGTAGAACTTTGTTAAAATTGTCTTTAAATAGTTGAATTCTTTTGGGAAATTTTATTAAAATACATAGAAGAATATTGAAAATCAAAGAATTAAGAAAAATTTTTGAAAATAAATTTCATTACTTTTGAAAAAAAATTAAATTCTTGTGATGAATTTTGTTATTTATGAAAATAATTTACTTCCTCGAAATGATTTTATTATTTATGAAAATAATTAAATCCCTGAAAAGAATTTTTAAATTTATGAAAATATAATTGAATTACTGTAAAGAATTCACTGCAAAATTTTAAAACATTTGATTTTTTCGAAAAAAATGCAAATTCTATTTTAAATAATTCAATTCATGAGATATTTATCATTTTTTGGAAAATAATTGAATGTTTGTTTAGAATATTATAAAAAATTTTGTTTCATAATTGGATTCTTTTGGGAAATTTTATTAAAATACATAGAAGAATATTGAAAATCAAAGAATTGAGAACAATTTTTGAAAATAATTGAAATTTTGCCATGAATTTTATTAAAATTTTGTCCTCCTTTTTGTTACTCCGAATGATTTTATTATTTATGAAAATAATTAAATCCCTGAAAAGAATTTTCAAAATTTATAAAAATAATTGAATTCCTGTGCAATTTTTATTTTTTCCGAATGTTTGTGTAGTATATTATAAAATTTTTTGTTTAATAATTGAATTCTTTTGGGAAATTTTATTAAAATTTTAGAAAATAATTGAATTCTTGTGATGAATACTATTATTTTAAAAAAATAATTGAATTTTGCAATGAATTCTATTAGAATTTCTGAAAATAATTGAATTTTGCAATGAATTCTATTAAAATTTCTGAAAATAATTGAATTTTGCAATGAATTCTATTAAAATTTCTGAAAATAATTGAATTTTTTGAAGAATTTTATTATTTAAAAAGATAATAATTGAAATTTTGACGAGAACTTTAAAAAAAAATTAATTCTACAGAATTATTAGTTAAAAAGTATGAAAAATTCAGATTTTCAAAGATTTTAATTTAAAACATTTTCAAAATTCAATTTTTTCTAAAAATTCATTCATGAAAATTCCTGAATATAATTTAATTTCGACGAAGAATTTTGCTATTTATAAAGATAATTGAATTGTTGACGACAATTTTTTTTAGATTTTTTGAAAATAATTGAATTTTTGTGATGAATATTTTTATTTTTGAAAATAATTGAATTTTACCATGAATTTCATAAAGATTCCTGAAAATAATTGAATTCTTGTGATGAATACTCTTATTTTCAAAAATAATTGAATTTTGCAATGAATTTTATTAAAATTCCTGAAAGTAATTGAATTTTGTCGAAGAATTTGCTATTCATTTATAAAGATAATTAAAATGTTGACGACAATTTTTTTTTTTTTTTTTTGATTTTTGAAAATAATAGAATTTTTGCGAAGAAATTTATTATTTTTGATAATAATAGAATTATTGTGATGAATATTATTATTTATGAAAATAATTGAATTTTACAATGAATTTTATAAAAATTCCTGAATATAATAATTGAATTTCGCGGCGAAGTATTTTTATATTTATATAATAAAGATAATTGAAATGTTGACGAGAATTTTTTTAAAAATATTTTGAAAATAATTGAATTTTTGGAAAGAATTTTAATATTTATCAAGATATAGTTGAGTTCTTTCAAAGAATTGCGTTAAAATTTTTAAAATTGTAACTAATTTCAACAGAATTGAAATTAAAATTTTCAAAAAAATACTTCATTATTTAATGATTTAAATAAGTAACAACTTTAAGGAAGTTCTTCAATAGAATTAAGTTATTTAAAATAATTTATTGTCAGAAATAGAAAAAATTTCAGGTTTTTTTTAGAATTCTTGTCAATTTTATAGTTTATGAGAGAAACAAAGACAAAAATTCAGATTTTTCTTATAAAATCTAAACATTTATTTTTTTCAATTCTTTTAATAAGAATCTCTGACTTTTCCCTGAATTCCCTGACCTATGTCAACCTTGAAATATATTAATAAAAAAAATTCAAAATATTATTAAATTTTTAATAAAATTACAAATATGTAATATAATAATTATTAATTAATAATACAGCAAGTAATACAAAAAAGGAATTTTTCAACAATTCTAAATATTACGCAACTATAAATAATTGTTTCCTCTGGAAAAAAGAGATTCTTCTCTTTTATTGAAAAGAATAATATCGTGACGTGGCGTAATTTTTTTTTTTTTTCTATAATATACTAAATAAACATTTATACACAATTTTAGAGTTCAAGTTTATGAAGAACGATTCAAGAAGAAGACTAAAGAAGAATGAAAAAAAAACCGAATGATAGAGCATGCAACGAGCGTGTGAACGTCATCTATTATTATTGTTGCCTTCGAAAGCATGTAGAGAATTTTTTTTTTCTTCTTTTCTCTCTTTTCAGCAACAGCAACAGCAGCAGTGTGATTATCTGCTCTCAATCGCCACCTTCAATCCTCCCAGGAGAAGTTCCCTTCTTTTCTATTTCCCTCAGATTTCAATATATCCCAACCGCATAAAGTTCCCAAGAAGACGAACTTGGAGAACGCGCAATAGAGATAAGTTGAATTTACCGTATAACTCCTGCGGTATCCCGTGTAGAAATTGCCCTACTAGGGCCATAGTAAGGAATGAAACGCCGCGCCCGATCAGGGCCAGATCGGGGCGACAAGAAAATGTGGATTTCCTGATCAGGGCCACATCGGGCGCGGCGTTTCATTCCCTAATAGGTCGGCCCTATCCGGCCCTGATCAGGGCCCCAGCGAAATTTCTACACGGGATAACGAGTGCAAAATAGAATATATAGACAAAGAAAGTGAAGTTAGAGGAAGATTAGAATGTGTGTGTGTATACATACAACAATAAAAGAAAGGAAACACGAGATGATAATAATAAACATTAAACAATTATAAAAAGAAGGAAACAAAATGAAAACCATTTTCAAAACTAATGAAAATTATTTCATCAAAAAGTCAACTTTATCACAAAATCGAGAAATTCGGATCCAATTGTCTTTGATTTTTTTAATTAACTGTATCAATTTTATTATTAATGAAAATAATTGAATTATTGCGAAGGAATATTTATAAAAAATTTCTAAATAATACAATTTCTGTGAAATTTTTACTATTCATGAAAATAATTAAATGTTTGCGTAGAATTTAATTAACATTTTTTACATAATTGAATGCTTTTGGAAAACATGAAAATAGTAGATATTGAAAATAATTGAATTGAGGAAAATTTTTTAAAATAATTGAAATTTTCCTAAGAATTTTATTAAAATTGTTCTAAGTAATTAAATAACGGAGAAGAATTTTATTAGGTATTCATAAAGATAAATGAAACTTTAACGAGAATTTTTTAACTTTGGAATATAATTGAATTACAGCGAAGAATTTTATAATTTTCAAAAATAATGAATTTTAAAAATTAAATTTTTTCCAGTACTTTTAATAAAAATCCCTGACTTTTCCCTAAATTCCCTGACCAACTTTTCCCTGAATTCCCTGACCTATGTCAACCCTGTTTATAAATACTTAATGAAAAAAGGCGTTAAATAGAAAAAAATTACCGTTAAGGCTGGAAACTAACGTTAACTATGGAAAACGTCAATTAATTAAATGTATAAATGTTTGAAAAAACGGTGAATTAAACAATCATTCTTTAAAATCTGCGGCAAGAGGTTAATTAAAACTACCATACAAACTGTGAATTGTGACTTGAATTTCAAAACTATGAAACAGTCGGTAAGATAAAGTTAAATAAAAAATAATTATGAAACCGTGAAAACAACAAAAACAGCTGTTACAGGGTTCCCACAA
Organism: Leptopilina heterotoma; assembly: GCF_015476425.1. NCBI lineage: Eukaryota > Metazoa > Arthropoda > Insecta > Hymenoptera > Figitidae > Leptopilina > Leptopilina heterotoma. The sequence goes on along the minus strand of NW_025110953.1, from coordinate 119,552 downwards.
ATATTTAATTTTCTTTTTCCCTGATTTCCAGACAAAATTTTCACTTTTTCCCTGACCCTGAAGAATATTCTGATTCACTCTAAAAATTATTAAATACTCAAAATTCTATTACATTTATTTACAAATTTCGTTAATTGTAAAATTATTCGAAAACACCAATAACTTCATTTTTAAATAAATATTTAATTATTATTATTGTTCGATAGGAATTAAGATTTCAAAAAATTTTTAATTCAAACCTATTGAAATTAAAAACTTATTAAAAATTGTTATAAAACATGAAGAAATCGATCATTCCGAGTCTTCGACTCGGAGTGATTGATATCTTCATGTCTTATAATAATTTAAATTAACTTTTATTAGAAAATTCTACAAAAATTCAATTATTTAAATTCAAAATAAAATATTTTATTGAATAATTGAATGTTTGTTAAAATTAAATTCTCATAAAGAATTTTATCAACAAATTTTTAAATAATTGAATTCCTTCGTTGAAGGAAGTTTTTTTTATAAAATTAATTAAATTATTGCGAAAAATTTTATAAAAAAAAAGTTTCAAACAATTGACTTTTTTCGAAAATATTTTTGCAAATTCTATTTTTAATAATAAAATTCCTGTGAAATTTTTATTTTTTTTTTGAAAATAATTGAATGTTTGTGTAGAATATTTTAAAAATTTCTGTTTCATAATTGAATTCTTTTGGAAAATTTTATAAAAATAGTAGAATATTGAAAATCAGTGAACTAAGAAAAATTGTTGAAAATAATTGAAATTTTGACATGAATTTTATTAAAATTTTTGAAAATAATCGAATTCTTGTGATGAATACTCTTATTTTCAAAAATAATTGAATTTTGCAATGAATTTTATTAAAATTCCTGAAAATAATTGAATTTTGTCGAAGAATTTGCTATTCATTTATAAAGATAATTGAAATGTTAACATTTTTTTTAGATTTTTTAAGAATAATTGAATATCTGTGAAGAATTATATTAATTTTGAAAATAATTCAATTCTTGTGATAAATATTGTTATTTATGAAAATAATTGAATGATTGCGTAGAATTTTATTAACATTTTTTTAAATAATTGAATTTCAGCGAAGAATATTGCTTTTTATAAAGATAATTAGAATTATGACGAGAATTTTTTTTAGTTTTTGAAAATAATTGAATTTCTGAAAAGAATTTTATTACTCTTGAAAATAATTTTATTCTCGTGATTAATATTGTCATTTATGAAAATAATTAAATTTTTCAAAGAATTTTATTAAAGTTCTTGAAAACAATTGAATTTCTGCGATGAGTTTTATTATTTATGAAAATAATTGAATCCATGTAAAAAAAATTTGTTTATGAAAATAATTGAATTATTGAGAAGAAATTTATAAAAAATTGTAAATATAATTGAATTACTGTGAAATTTTTAATATTTATAAAAATACTTGAAATTTTGACGAGATATTTAAAAAAATTTGGAATAGTGTTCTATTCATTTAAACTTGAAATTTTGTAAAATTTAAAATTAAAACCTTTTGAAGTTGATCTATTTATGAAAATTGTCAACGCAATTCTTGTAAAGTTCAATTAATTTAGATATATTTAAATAAAATTATTCATTAAATAATTTATTTATTTTTTGATAATAGTTGTTCAAGATTTAAATTATTTAAAATGAAATTATTGTCAGAAATAGAAAAAATTGAAGGTTTTGTATTAGAATTCGTAGTAATTTTATAGTTTATGAAGTAAACAAGAAAGACACCAGAATGCCGAATTTTCTTATGAATTCTAAAAATTTAATTTTTTCCACTACTCTTAATTAAAATCTCTAACTTTTCCCTGAATTCCTTGACCTGTGGCAACCCTGTTCCACATGAAAATTTTTTTCTATATATATGACAAAAATACTATCTTCGGAAATATTGAAAGAATGTTTGCCAAATTATTGCAGAAACTGCGAAAAATCAAAAAGGAGCATTTCATTTTTTTTCTCCTAATTTACTTAGAGTGGGGAGGATGAAAAAGAAAAGAAGAATTTAAGATGGCAAATTAGAGCGAGCTCACGAAAAATCTTAAAATTAGTGTGGGAAGATATTTTGCGTGGCATGCGGCAAGCATATTTTTTTTTCTCTTTGCTCCAGGTAGTGAAATTATTGTCCGAAAATAATGCACAAGTGAATGTAAAGGATTTTGGACGAAAAATTTTCATTTAAAGTCAGACTCATGCCCTCGGGTCGAATTTTTAATAACTGCCTTTACTGTACGGGTTTCTCTCCTGTGGGAGTATTGCGTGCCAAAGGCAACTAACCACACCCCCTTCAGGGCACACGTTCACAGTCATATAGTGCTCCAGATTGCATTCGCACGAGATCAACGACAGCGATCATTTCTCTTTCAAGGATCTATCTATATACGATCCCTAAACTTCTCCAAGGGTAAATGCTCTTTCAAAAATGCAATCTCATTCTTCCCATGTATTAATATTTTTTAAATGCATATCCACTGAATCAGCCATAGGAAATATTTTGAATTTCTAACATTATGATTCATAATCTTTATTAGTTTATTTTTTTTTGGTTCGTTAGTTCATTCTTTTAGCAGGGTTGCCACAGGTCAGATAAATCTAAAAGTCAAGGATTTTTATTAGAAGTACTGGAAAAAATTAATTATAAAAAAAATTCAGAATTTTTGTGTCTTTTTGTTTGCCTTATAAACTGAGAAACTACCAAGAATTCTAAAATCTAAATTTCTAAATTTTTTCTATTCCTGACAATAATTTATTTTAAATAACTTAATTCTTCAAAAATTGCCATAAAGTTATTACTTATAAATTATTTAATTATTTTTTTCAAAAATTTTAATTTCAATTCTATTTGAAAATTGAAATTACTTACTATTTTAAAAATTTTAACTCAAATCTTTGAAAGAATTTAACTATCTTAATAAATATTAAAATTCTTTTTAAAAATTCAATTATTTTCCAAAATTTTTTTTAAAAATTCTCTTCAACATTTCAGTTATCTTTATAAATAGTAAAATTCTTCACCGAAATTCAATTATATTCAAGAATTTTTATAAAATTCATTGCAAAATTCAATTATTTTTATAAATAACAATATTCATCACAAGAATTCAATTATTTTTAAAACTAGTAAAATTATTTGCAGAAAATCAATTATTTTCAAAAAATCTAAAAAAAAAATATTCGTCAACATTTCAATTATATCTTTATAAATAGCAAAATTCTTAGACAAAATTCAATTATTTTGAGGAATTTTAATAAAATACATTGCAAAATTCAATTATTTTTATAAATAACAATATTCATCACAAGAATTCAATTATTTTCAAAATTAATAAAATTCTTCGCCGAAATTCAATTATATTCAGGAATATTTATAAAATTCATTGTAAAATTCAATTATTTTCCAAAATAACAATATTCATCTCAAGAATTCAATTATTTTCAAAATTAATAAAATTCTTCGCCGAAATTCAATTATATTCAGGAATCTTTATAATATTCATTGTCAAATTCAATTATTTTCAAAATTAATAAAATAATTCGCAAAAATTAAATTATTTTCAAAAAATCAAAAAAAAAATTATCGTCAACATTTCAATTATCTTTATAAATATCAAAATTCTTTGTCGAAATAAAATTATATTCAGGAATTTTTAGAAAAAATTGAATTTTGAAAAGGTTTCAAATTAAAATCTTGGAAAATCTGAATTTTTCATACTTTTCAACTAATAATACTGTAGAATTTAATTTTTTTTAAAAAAGTTCTCGTCAAAATTTCAATTATTATCTTTTAAAATAATAAAATTCTTCTAAGAAATTCAATTGTTTTTAAAAATTTCAATTATTTTTAGAAATAATTAAATTCTTCTCCAAAATTCAATTATTTTCAAATATTTTAATAAAATTCTTTGCAAAATTTCAATTATTTTCAAAAATTTTCCTCAATTCACTGATTTTTAATAGATATCTACTATGCTAATAAAATTTTCCAAAAGAATTCAATTATTTAAAAAAAAAATTATTAAAATTCTACACAAACCTTTAATTATTTTCAAAAAATAATAATTTCGCAGGAATTTCATTATTTACAATTTTTTTTCTAAATTTCTTGGCAATCATTCAATTATTTTCATAAATAATAAAATCTTTACAGGGATTCAATTATTTTAGAAAATAATAAAATTCTTATTAGGATTTCAATTATTTAAAAATTTATTGATAAAATTCTTTATGAGAATTTAATTTTAAGAAACATCCAATAATTCAATAAATTGTTTTTTTTTTGTTTTTAAATAATTGAATTCTAGTAGAATTTTCTCATAAACATTGATTTAAAAATGTATTTCAATTAAAACTTTAAATTATAATTGAATTTTAAACGCTTATTCTAGAGTAAATTTGTCGAAATAATTGAATTTTGAAAAGGTTTCAGATTAAAATCTTTGAAAATTTGAATTTTTACATACTTTTAACTGACAACTCTGTGGAATTATTTTTTTTTGATAAATTTCAATAGCAGATTTTTTTTACATTGGTTTAAGTTTTTATTTTCTAAAATATATTTAATTGAAGAATTTACGAATAATGGAAATTTCGTAAAATTGAATATTGTAAACAAATGGATTTGAAAATTGTCAAAGAACTTTTTCGAAAATTATTAAAAATAATTGATTTTAAGAAGAATTTTAGTTAAAAATTCTTGAAAATAATAATTAAATTTATAATGATTTTATCACTCGGTCATCTTTAATTATTGTAAAACATGCAGAAATCGATGACTCCGAGTCGAAGACTCGGAGTTAACGATATCTTCATGTTTTATAATTATGAAAAATTGAATTTATAGTTTTAAGAAAATGTTCATTTATTTGACTCGGACTGGTTATATTTTTGTCAGTTGGTCCGTAAATAATCCGTAATTTTTCATTTTTGGTCCGTAAAGTCTGAATTTTTAAATACTTTCACTGGTTCGAGCCCTGAACTAAACTAACTTTCGTATCGGATGTTTTGACGGATCCTTCCTCAACAAATAAATTAAGTTAAAAATATTTTCCCAATATTGCATTATGAACAAGGATTTTAAGAAGGTAGTTAAAAATTCGCGCGCATGGAACAAAAAGGTCCACTAAAGATTATCAGTAAGCTCTTTAAAAAAAACATTGTTGAGGGCATTTATATTCGCGCAACTTCTCAATTTCATTCTGATTTAAGTGCATTGCTTTTTGAGGACATCTTATGATTATATATATATACTTTTTCTCTCTCTAGATAAAAATTTGTACATACTCAACGATGTCTTGAGCAATGTCTATAAATATCGTTCATATATATATATATATATATATATATATATATATATATATATATATATATATATATATATATATATATATATATATATATATATATATATATATATATATATATATATATATATATATATATGTATATATAAAATATAATCCGAGAGAGGTGAGCGCAATACTTTGAAGGAGAAAGAGAATGAGAGATATAGAATCAAAAGTGTTTTCAACGCGACGAATAGTGCATTCATTTATTTTGCGGACATAATGTGTCACCCGTGCCCGTTACGAAAGGAAAGTGCGGGCATTCACGGTTTATATATACAAGAACAACAAAAAATAAAATAAAAACAACAACAACACAAATACGATATCGTTATTGCTGTATAAATTGTCAAGAACTTGGTATGTATACAATATAAATATGTATGTACACCTAAGCTCATGAAAAATATAGAAAATTCTTGCGCTCCAGTTAACTTTTAATTTATCATAATAAGAAAAGTAAAAAGAAGAGAAAAAAACAAGCGAGAAATTATGAAACAGTATCATTAGGAACAAGTACCGAATATTTAGATTCATTTTAACGAAATTACGGATATTGTTTATGTAGCTACAATTAAATATATTTACAATTATAGTTGCAGTATTGTAGTTGCAATTAATTTTATAGTCACAATTAATTATAGCTTGACCATTAACTAAAGTTACACTTACAAGCTATAATTATAGCTTAATAATTAATCAAAGTTACTAATAATTACTACAAATTACATTAATTAAAATTAAAACGTTGCATTGCTACTAATTGAATGCTCTTTTTGGTCTCAATTCGAGATCCTCGAAAAATTGTGAGCTACAATTGAAAGTTATTATTACCTGTAGGCGAAAATACTAATAAAAGCCACAATTTATTATATTTATTATAAACTTTAGTTACCTTTTGATACTAAAATTTAAAGTTACTATTTTCTTTTCGCAATTACTAATAACAAGTACAATTAATTTTAATTGTCATAAATTTCAGTCTCATTACTCTTCGAAACTCGTACGAAATTCAAAGTTATACTATTAACTGCAGGCAGTATGATAAAAGCTACAATTAATTTCAATAAAAAGCTCTAAATAATATCAAAACTTCAAGGATCACAGTAAACTTTTTAGTGCCCTTTTTCATCTTTTTTTCCCTTTCACACGGATTACCGATAAAAATATAATCAATCGAAGTCAAATAAGATTCAATTATCAAAAAAATTAATTCTACACAATTATTGTTATGCTAAAAGTAAGAAAAATTCAAAATTTCAAAGATTTTAATTTGAAACCTTTTTAAAATTCAATTATTTCTAAAAGCTCATGCTTTAATATTTTTAATATTTTAATTATTATCTAAAACTTTAACTGAAATTCATTTTTAAATAAATTTTTAGTAGAAAATTCTACGAGAATTCAATTATTTGAATATAAAAATAAATAATTGAATTTTTTCTAAAATTGAATTCTCATAAAGAATTTTATCAAATTATTTTTAAATAATTGAATTATTTCGACGAATTATAATAAAATTTTTTGAAAATAATTAGATTTTTCGAGAAATTCGATTAAAATTATATTAAAAATAATTGAAATTCTTTTCGATAAGTTTTATTATTTATAAAAATAATTGAATTTCTAAAAAGTATTTTATTATTTATGAGAATAATTGAATTTATGTGAAAAATTTGATTACATATTTTTGAAAATAATTGAATTCTCTAGAATTATTTTATCAAATTTATTGAAAATAATTGATTTCCTGATCAGAATTTTGTTATTTATGAACTAATAAAATTCTTGCTTTGAATTTTATTAAAATTTTCGAAAATAATTGAATTCCTAAAAAAGAATTTAATTATTTTATGAAAATACTTGAATACCTAAAAAGAATTTAATTCTTTATGCAAATAATAAAATGATTTATTCAATAATTGAATGTTTCTTAAAATTTAATTCTTATAAAGAATTTTGTAAACAAATTTTTAAATAATTAAATTCTTTTGACAAATTTTGATAAAAATTTTAAAAATAATAACATTTTTCGAGGAATTTTAAAATTGTATTAAAAATAATTTAATTTCTAAAAAGAATATTATTATTTATGTAAATAATTAAATCCCTATAAAAAATATTATTAGTTATAAAATTAATTGAATTATTGTAAAGAAATTTATAAAAAATTTGTAGGTAAATAATAATTTAATTCCTGTAAAATTTTTATTATTTATAAAAAAAATGAAATGTTTGTGTAGAATTTTATTAAAATTTGTTTTAAACAATTGAATTCTTTTGGAATTTTTTTTTTTAAGGGCATTTGAACCTTGATGACGTTACAGTTTGTGCAAAGCATGTGTGACGTCATCAAGGTTCAAATGCCCTTAAATAGTAGATTTTGAAAAACATTGAATTGAGTAAAATTTTTAAAAATAATTGAATTTCGGAAAATTTTATTATTCATAAAGATAATTGAAATTTTTACGAGAATTTTAAAAAATTGTTAAACTAATTGAATGTCTGAGATGAATTTTATTATTTTTGAAATTAATTGAATCTCTGTAAAAAATTGTATTATTTATCAAAATAATTAAATTATTTCGAAAAAATTTATAAAAAATTTGTAAATAATTGAATTGAGAAAAATTTTGGAAAATATTTAAAATTTTGTCAAGAATTTTATTAAAATTTATTGAAAAAAATTCAATTTCGGAGAAGAATTTTATTATTCATAAAAATAATTGAAATTATGACAAGAAATTTTATAAATTTTTTTTTAAATAATTGGATTTATGTGAAGAATTTATAAAAAATTTGTAAACAATTGAATTCCTGTAAAATTTTAATTATTTACAATAATAATTAAATGTTTGCGAATAGAATTTTATTAAAATTTTTTAAAATAATTGAATTTCGGAGAATTATATTATTTATAAAGATAATTGAAATTTTTACGAGAATTTAAAAAAATTTGTAATTAATTGAATTGCGGAATATTGTTTAAAATAATTTGAATTTCGAAGAGGAATTTTATTTTTTATAAAGATAATTGAAATTTTGATGAGAATTTAAAAAAAAATTTTTAACGTTAGTAATTTAATTTCTGCGAAGAATTTTATTACTTTTGAAAATAATTGAATTTCTGCAATCATTTGTAACTTCTCCAAAACTTAATTCTTTTTAGTGTTTTTAACTAAAATTCTTTTGGTATTCTGGAATTTTTCTGAATTTCGAATAACATTTTTGTAATAACTACTTTTGTTTGAAAATTTCAATTTTACTATAACCGAAGTAAAAATCACTAAAAATTATAGTAAATTTTACTTCGGACTTAGTGAAATTTCCTCCAAAAATTGTAAAATTTTCCATTAAATATTGCACCGGATGAAAAAGGGGAAAAAAGTAAAAAGATGGGGTTAGATAAAAAGATGTCCGTTTTCCCTGGGATTTCATTTGTCTAATTATTTTATTCTCTTGTTTTCGTAATTTTTTATTTATTATCCTTGTGCTGTTGTTTATATTCACCATTTAGATAACGGGTTTATTGTATAGAGATGATTTATACAAATATACACCCCCAACAACACTCAAGAATTGTGGGAAGTCATTTAACAGTTATATTTTAGTATTGAAATGACCTCTAAAGTCTTGTCTTGTCAAAGTCCAGTACTTATTTTCTTTTATTTTTTTTTTATATATTTTCCTTTTTCTTCGCTCGCAAATATGATAAGGATTGCAAAAACCGTTATTTATCTAGATGGACGACACCCTTTAAGAATTATATGTGTCAAGAGCATAATTATTTTTTTTTCCTATGACGTGAGTCCTGAATAAAATCTAACAATGTTCATTTATCAATAATGGTTTCACCTTTCAATAATAAATATCTGCCATGAAACATTAGATCGAGAATCATTATTTATTTATACATATATAGTAAAACACTTAATAAGATTCGCCATTTAAGGAAAAACAAAATCTTGTTTCTAACACCCGAATATGGTATTCAGTATATTATATAGGTGCGCAGTAATAATAACCCATCGTTCTAATTTCTATTCAGTAAAATTTCTAAATTACACTCCATTTTCCATTTTGAACCCATTATCCCGATTTATATATGTTGAGTTCATGATTTTTAACAAGAATCATTCTTATAACGATAAGTGAAAGTTACTTGACAATGACATAAAAAAAAAGAAAAGAAAAAAAAACTGCAATCAACTATGAAAACTTTATAATTGAAACGAAAGTCCATTTTTCATAGTGACGCTTCCGTTTGCAATATGTTTGAAGAAAACAAGATTAACTACGCAATAAATGACATTTTCAAAAGCGAAATAAAAAGAAATGAAAAGTTCTCTTTAATAAAAATAAATATTAGTTGTTCTCTAAATTTGGATTATTAGAATTAGTCATTTTAATTAAAGACTCATTTTTTGTTACCTAATTTAGAAGAGCAGAAAATTACAATTTCTATTTTTTTTACAAAAAATTTTACTAAAAATAAAAGTAAAATTTATCATTAAAAATATTTAAACATCTCTATATTAATAAATTAATAATCGCTGTATTCCGGTAATCTGTTTGCAGTTTGAAGTTAAATGTTTGTTTTTGCTTTTTGTTTCCCAATTATTTTGATAATTTTTCTCATTAATGTTTCGAATTTTAAAATTAATAAAATTTAATTCAATGCTTTGAAGATTCAAAAATACCAAAAATTAGTTAAACCAAATTTTTTATCAATTAAGAATATTTTTTTATATTATTTCTTACTTATTTCTTTTCTAATTTTGAATCTGCAAATAATTGAATTCTTACAAAGAAATTTATTCAATTTTTTCAAAATAATTAAATTCCTTGATAAAAAGGAAATTAAAATCTTTAAAAATAAGTTAATTCTTACGAAAAATTTAATTAACATAATATTAAAAATATTAAATTCTTATAAAGAGTTTTATCCAAATTTTTAAAAATAATTGAAATTTTACGAAGAAAGTTATAATTTTTAAATTAAAAAATTCTATTCTTAAATAATTGCATTCTTTATAAAAATTTTATTACATCTAATAAAATTAGTTTAAAATAATTGCAATTATTGAATTCTTTAGAGAAATATTATTAATTATGAAAATAATTGAAATCTTAGTATGAATTTTATCGAAATTGTATTAAAAATAAGAGAATTCTTATAAAGAAATTTACCAAAATTGTTCAAAATAATTTAATTCCTGCAATAAATTTTATTATTTAGGAAAAGAATTTAATTTTTTCAAAAAATTCAATGAAAATTTTTTTTTCTAATATGAATGTTATTAAAATTTTTCAAAATATTGAAATTAAAGTTTTTCGTAAGAATTTTATAAAAATTAATTCAATTCTCATAAATAATTTTATCAACATTTGTTTTAAATAATTGAATTTATGCGAAAAATTTTATTAAAATTTTTTTTAATTAATTAAATTCCAGCGAAAAATTTTATAAAGTATGAAAATAATAGAAATCTTGTTAAGAATTTTATTAAAATTTTCGAAAATAATTGAATTTTTCAAGAGGAATTAAATTAAAATTTTATTGACAATATTTCAATTCTCATAAAGAATTTAATCGGAAGTTTTGAAAATAATTGAATTTTTGAAAAGAATTTTATCAATTTTCTAAAAATAATTGAATTCTTTTGAGATAATTTTATCAAAATTTCTCAAAGTAATTGAATTTCTGCGAAGAATTTTATTGCGGAATTCTTTAAAGTAATAAAATTCCTGCAAAAAATTTTATAAATTTTGAAAATAATTGAAATTTTGCTAAAAATTTTATTAAAATTTTCGAAAATAATTGAATTTTTTAAAGAAATTTAATTAAAATTGTTTTGTCAATTTTTCAATTCTCATAATGAATTTAATGGAAATTTTTCCAAATAATTGAATTTTTGCTAAGAATGTTATCAATTTTTAAAAAATAATTAAATTCTTTTGAGAAATTTTATTAATTATGTGATAATAATTCAATTCTCACAAACAATTTTATCAAAATTTTTCAAAATAATTGAATTTATGTGAAGAATTTTATTTAAATTCTTTTAAATTAATTAAATTCCTGCGAAAAAATTTACAAATTATACGAACATAATTGAAATCCTGCTAAGAATTTTATTAAAATTTTCAAAAATAATTGAATTTTCTCAAGAAATTTAATTAAAATTAAATTAAAAATATTTCTATTTTCATTGAAAATTTTATCAAAATTTTTCCAAAATAATTGAATTTTTGCGAAGTATTTTATCAAATTTTTAAAAATAATTGAATTCTTTTGAGAAATTTTATTAAAATTATATTGAAAATAATTAAACTCCTGGTGAAGAATTTTATTAAAATTTTTGTAAACTATAAATAATTAGTAATTAATTATTAAATAGTTAAAAATTGAATTTTTCAAATTTTGTATCTATTTTGTAAAATTGAAATTAATACCTGTTTGAAAATAAATTTTTTTTTAAAATTATGTATAATAATAATAAATAAAATACCGCGTGATGTGCACAGGCTAGCGTAACATTTGTTAGTTAATAAAATAATATTATAAAAAATTTATCATTAAGTAAATAAGCAAGTTGTTACTTTTTTTTTACTTTTAATTATTCAAAAAAATTAAAATGTAAAAATTCTATTAAAATAATTAACTAAATATATTAGTTTTGAAAGTTATTAGTTCCTGAAGTTATGTTCTATATTTATTTATATTTAATATTTATTCGTTAATTGAATTACGCATTAACGGAAGCACTTACGAATTAAAACTTTTTTTCAATTGTATAGCAAACATATCGATAATAACACTCAATTTTTAAAAATAATTATTAATTTGCGGAAATATTTCCGAATTTTGTAATAAGATTCTTCCGTAATTTCGTTAAAAGTTAAAGTAAATGTAATTAACTTTCAATTGGACATTCGCGCGCGCAAAAAAAGAATAGTCACTTAAAATTTAGTTCACGATTAGTAAAGACGGGAAATGCTTGAATATTCTTAAACGACCTTAGAATACATATATTATAAATAATGAAACATTGACTTACCATTTTAATAGTTTCCGTGCGAAAAATTTTCTGCAAGCCAGCCTGTTCAGCCTCGTGATTTTCATGTTGTACTCGCAACTCTGCTGTTCTCGATTTTTCAGCTTCTGTTGCAATCTGCAAAAAAATGAAAACAATAATTTATAAATAAATAGTTGAACAAAAAGGATGTTTATAAATTTTTTAAATACTTTCACGTAAATTCTTCTGTAACCAAATTTTTGTATTTTTTGTATTATTTAAAAAAATTTTTAATTAAAATTATTAAAGAAACTCCATTATTTAAAAGGAAAATTCAAAGAAATTCTTCAAAATGAATTTAATTAGAATTTTCATGAATTTTAACAAAATTCTCCACGAGAATTCAATTATTTCCCTAAATAATAAAATTCTTCAAAGAAATTCTATTATTATCAAATTTTTTGATAAAATTCTTTGCAACAATTCGCTGATTTTCAATACATTAATTTTAAAATAAAGAAAATATTTAAAAAGAAAAATATATTAAATAAATAAAGAAATAAAAAAGCATGCAACAACTAACTTCAAACTGCGAACAGATTACCGGAAGACAACGATTATTGATATAGAAGATTAGTTGATTTTCTTTTTATTGAATTCTAATATATCGTTGAGTCAAAAAACGCGAGTACAAAAGAAAATTATTTGATTCAAATAACCGATTTTTTGTCTATATTATCAAATAAATATTCACTGAGAAAACAATATATTTGAATCAAACATTCTTTGTTATGCAGCAATTTAATATTTTAGCATTTGGCTAAAATAGTGAAAATTTTCAGAAGTTTGAGGTAAAGATTCCTTTTCCTTGTGGTATATATATATAAATAACCCTAATTTGTCTGAATTGCGATTAATGAAAACAGGAAACATAGTAATTAGTGCAAGACAGAATTGTTTCTTTCAATAGTTGATTTTCCCATGCCCTAGTACACGGTACCAGGGTCACAACAATGGAACGTATAATCGAGTTAATTTATTATCGTCACCAACAAGATAGTAATGCTGAAAACCTGTTGCGGAATCAAACACCATTTGCATGTTACATATTAGTGAATGTGAATAATTATTATCTTATCCGACACTTTTGGAATGCGAAGGATCATAAGAGAGTATATACATATATATAGCCTATTCTCTATATCAAACAGTGTCTGAAAATGCATTCCAGTCGATCAGTCTCTCTGATATAATATGTATATACACTTATATTGTATATATAAACATTCAAAAGCCCGACTATATACAACATAATAATTTCTAACAGATCAACGGCCTTGAAAAATTTTACACAATTTTCAACTTTTTCCTGTATATCACTAAGTATCAGACGTAAATATGTTAATTGTTAAAATAAATTTTCTTCTATCGCTGCGAAAAAAATTTTTAACAATAGTGACATACATTCACTATTAACACTGTTTTCTGTTCATTACACAATAACTTTTAAAGACTTGTTAAACGCACTCCGAAGAATGGTACCTAAGAAGCCTAAAAAGCTTCTTAGGTAACAAGAACGCTCCAAATTGATGACAAAAACCCAAATTTGATAATCGCTTCCAAAAATTGTTAAAAAAAATTGTCATGATCCTTTCCTTGATTTCTCTCACCAATTCTACTTTCTTTGACTTTTCCTTGACTTCCCTGATCGTATATTTTAATTTTAGACTCTTCTTCACAAAACCCCAACTCGATTCATTATTTTATACTAGAAAACTAATTTGCGAATTACAATGTGACGACTGCAGCGATCACTTGATTCAATTGTCACATTCTGTTATAAGTGAACGATAACTATAGGACATCGACAGTATTATATTGAACATCTCAATTTAATGACCCTCGTTAAAATTTAAATTTAAAAAACACATCCTAAAACCGGGCATTTGAACCATTATGACGTCACAGTTAGTGGAAAGCATAATGTTCTAAAACTATGACGTAATAATGGTTCAAATGCCCTTAAGGGCAAGTCAGAGTGGAACCGAATAAACCGATCATTGTAGCTCAGCTTAATAATCGCATCCGACTTTGACACCCCCTTAATTACTATACATACGTTTAGTATTATAATAATTAAAAGAGTGTCAAGTTTTATGTTTAATAAATTATAAAAATTAGCATTTTTGTTCCCCTTTTTTACCTGAAATTCGAGTACGAAAGTACATAAACTCGAAATTAGTGAAGCGTCTTGCTAAAAAAAATAGCAATTCGCCGCACATAATGCCACGGTGTAAAAAGGATTTATAACATAACCGTCAACGTTATGCGACAACCGTAAACCGTTACCAACATTCATGAATGCGAGTGCTCGCGGAAAGAATAAGAAAGTCGGCGGTATGATTGGACGAGTATAGTTTCATAAGTTTTTAAGAAGAAAAAAAAGTACATTTCCAATGAAGAAGTCGCTTCATCAATGCGTATATATCCCGATGTGAAAATATCGAAATGACCAAATAGAGGAAGTCGCAAAAGAAATGCCTAGATAATAGCGCTCGTTTACCAGTTTTGTCATAAAAGAAATAAAACTAGATGTATTCTTGTGTGTGTTTTGTGTATTTTGTGTGTGGTCAAAACCACGCCTGCGTGTGGTCTTTCAGCTCTACTCTCGCCGACAAATAATAATCACACCAAAGGCGTCCGTTACCGACACATGTATAAATTTAGAAAACGTAAAATAAATTTTTATTTCAATTAACGTAGGGATTTTTTTCTTTTGGATTTTAATTAGATTTGACAGCAACTATCATAACTAAAACGAGGTTTTTACCTTTTTTTCGTTATATTACTTACTGTAACTTAAAAGCATAGAGGAACTGTAATTATTTAATTTAATTAATCACCTTGTCTTCTCTAGTTTCTATCCAGTTTCTATCTAGTTCCACTCATTGTTGTTTGTTATCTAGTAGTTTTTATCTAGTTTTCGATCTAGTTTAAATAATTTTTTTCAGATTATAGGACAAAAAATCCAATCTAAAAAATCTGAATCGAAAAATCCAAGAAACAAGTCCAAAGTACAAAAAAATCCAAAATAAAAAAATTCAAAATAAATCAAAGCGTTCTAAATAAATAATGAAACACGTGAAAAAGCCACGTTTTTACTTATTACGCTATAATATCGGAATTTAAAATGTTAATGTTAAAATCGCAGGATTTTTACTATTTTTCCGGATACATTTTTTTCAGTTTCATTCTACCTGCATTATTTTTAATTCAGTAATTAATTAATTAACTAAAAAAATTTTAAACTAGATAGAAATTAGATAAAAAGTACCTTAAAATAAAAAAAAAAACTATTTAAAACTAGCTAGAAGCTATTTGATATAAACTGTCATTAACTATCATTGAATAGAAAAACTGCTTTTTTAAACATTTAATAGGGTAAGTGTACCAATTGCCGAGGGTGTTCCATTTGTCGATGTTACCATGGTAATAACCAAAAAATATTGTCTAAAATGTCTCATTTGTTTGTTTATATAATATTAATATATTTTTTTCACATTTATAACGCATAAAAAAATTAATATTTATTACTTTTTTTGATTTACAATGTGCTACACTGTTTAAATAAAATTCAAAGTTTGTTTACTCGACAACAGGAACCATCCTCGACAATTGGTACGTTTACCCTATGAACTGCAATTAACTAAAATAATATAATTTAAACAAGATTACTGTCAAATAAAAAAATTGTTTTTAAAATTAGAAACTATTTGATACAAACTAACATTAATTATAAAAATTACTTAAACTAGACGTAAACTAGAAACTACCGTAAAATAAACAAAACTATTATTTAAACTAGACAGAAACTAGAGAGAAAATATTTAAAATAATCTATACCATTTAAAACTTGTTGGAAACTATTCGACACTATTACAATCTTAGGGGCCATTCAAGT
Source organism: Leptopilina heterotoma (assembly GCF_015476425.1). Lineage (NCBI taxonomy): Eukaryota > Metazoa > Arthropoda > Insecta > Hymenoptera > Figitidae > Leptopilina > Leptopilina heterotoma. The sequence goes on along the minus strand of NW_025110953.1, from coordinate 103,196 downwards.
ATTACGTAAGCATATTTTTCAGGTTTTTAGACCCCCCCCCCCTCCCCCATGTAATATTTTTTAAATGCATTAGCGCCATTTTTTCTAATGGAAATAAGCAATAGCTAGACCCCCCTCCCCCTTAAATGCTTTAGTAATACTTGAATGGTCCCTTAGAAAATTATTATTTATACTAGATAGAAACTAGATAGAAACTAGAGAGAAACTTGATAGAAACTAGATTAAAACTAGTTAATAAAAACTACCATCAACTAGAAAACCTATTGTTTTAAACTAGAGAAAAATTAAAGACAAAATTGTTGATACCATCAATTCGAAAACTACTATTTAAAATTAGTTACAAACTATTTTATATTATCTAAACTAGTTATAAACTAATTTATAGAAACTCCTATCTACTAACAGACCCTTTTGTTTTTAACTAGATAAAAACTGGTTTTAAGAAACTACTGTAAAATAAAAAAAAATATTACTTAAAACCAGGGAGAGAAACTACTATTAACTAAAAATACTTTTTTTTAAACTAGACAGAAACTAGATACAAACTGTTTGATGGAAACTACAATCAGCTTCAGATACTATTATTTTAACTGAATGAAAATTAGACAAACAATTTTTAACAGACTAAATAGAAACTATATCAGCAATTAAAAAACTTGTTATTTATAAACTAGATATAAACTAGGTGATCGAAATTATTAGCAAGCAAAAAAATATATAAAATTAAACAAAAACTACCCTAACTAAAAAATTATAATTTCAAATAAAAAAAAGAATTTTATACAAACTGAAATTAACTAAATTACTCAAACTAGTACAAAATATTACTCAAACTAGATAGAAACTGGATAAAAACTAGAAAAAAACTCCAAAAAAACTAGTCGATAAAAACTAAAAAAAATTAAATTAACATCATATATTAAAGATCTTATTAATAGAAGCACTATTTATGTTTGTTCAATACATATATATTTTCCCGCTCGTTTACTACTTCATTCGACTATATTCCCCGTGAATAATGATCTCAATAAATTTCCTTTAATTTCTCGATAATACATACTAATTTTGAGGAAAGGAAATATCACTAAATCTCACACCGAATTGAAAGATACAAGGGAAGATAAAAAAGTGTTTGAAAAAACGCCGAAGAAATAGAGACCACACTTGATTATCTGGTATTTCTTTTTTTTTTTCTTTTCTTTTTTTTCGGGGGAAATTTATTACGGACAGAGAACGAGAAGTCATTTATATAAATGTGATTGACAAAAATCGATAAACTATTTCCTGTTTTCTAGATTTCCTTTCTGATTAAAATTCTTTTTAACTATACCGAATAATAGATATATTTTTTTTTGTTTCTAAGTACTGTGTATATATATCTATTATTTAAATTCGAAGACTCAACATTTCAAATTACTCTTCTCTATTTCAATTTTTTTAACTTTATATATTTATTATTTTTTAAATTAATTATTAAAAATGATTTATTTAACATTATATTATTATTTTTTTTTAACATTATATTTATTATAATTATTTTATAATTATTTTTCATTGATAATTATGATTTGAAATCAACAAAAAAAATATTATTTAAACTAGATGAAAACTAGTTTATAGAAGTTACCATCCACTAAAAAACATTTACTATAACTTTGAAAAATTTTATTATTAATTACTATTATAATTATTCTACTATGCTTTTTTATTAAATATAATTTTATAATTTTATTGTGAATAAAATTATAATAATTATTTAACAATAATTAATAACAATGACTTTTTATCTACAAAAAATAATAATTATTGATCATTAAAAAATATATTTAAGCAGAATAATTATTGTTCTTTTTCTGTATTCAATAATGCTTAACATTTTTTTATTGTTTACAAATAAATATATATTATAAAAATAAAATATTTTTAATCATTTATATAGGGGAATGTAGTCAAGGTTGGCCTACTGTCTAGGTAGGCCACTCGCGTTTTTTTGTCAAGTTCACTAGCGCCACCTACGCGCATTTTTGTCGAAGCTTGTCTTAGTGAAACCTAACTTTTTGTTCAATTACATTTTCGGAAAATCGAAAATTGTGTTTTCTGTGACGTCGGTACAAAAAAAGCTCAAAAAAAGTTTTGTGCATAATGTGAAAAACCATTAATAAAAGATAAAAAACAAATTGAATCGTCAAGGCAAGTATGCAGAAAATTTGTGGGACTCATGGTTGAAAGGAAAACAAAGTAAAAAATCGAATCCCGAAACGTATTTCTTTATGGTTACAACAATTCGGTAATGTTACTTACTGTCAAGGTCGGCCACTATGTGTTTAAAATGCGCAAAGTTGAGGACGAGCTACTTCATTTGCAAAAACTGCAATTCTGTATAACTCATAATATAATTGATCATCTTATTAATATTTTTATTTAATTTTATTAATATTTTAGTGCAAAACTTTTTTTTATTTATATTTATTTTTTTATATTGTTTATTGTTATTATTTTGTTATTTCATTAAGTTACAAACTGTAAACAATAAAGAATCAATTTTCCGTAACTCCAAACATGTTATTTTATTTTTTAACGATTAATGCCCTTTGAATTTTAAACATGGCCGACCTTGACTGTAATGGCCAACCTGGACTACAAATTTTTTTTTTTTTAAATCTTTATAACTTTTTCATTTTTAAACCTGTCAATTTACTTTGTACAGAAAAAATGTTCCTATTAAACAGGACTTTCCAACCATATACTTCAATTGTCCAAATTCATTTTTAAAAAAAAGTTATAAACAAAAGTCAAAAAGGTGGCCGACCTAGACTATGTTCCCCTACAAAATATAATAATCGATTTAATATAGAATTAATTAAAAATAAAAAAAATAAATTAACTAGTGTTAACAAATTAAAATTAATAATAATTATTACGAAGTTATAGCTTAACAATAATTATTATTAATAATTACTATTGTAATAATTACTATTATTATATTGTAATAATAATTATTATAATAAATTCTTTTTTATTATTAATAATTTCGTAAATATTATTCTGAAATTTTTTTTTTGTTGGACAAAATCTTCAAATAAAAAAGAAAACCTAAGAAATTTTATTTACCTGCGCAAAAAATTAAAAAACACTGTGATCTTATTTTTATGTCACTGACCTTTAGGAAATTGAAAACACTACTAAAATTTAGTTTTCTTTTCTTTGAATATTTAATTTGCAGTAACTAAAAGATATTGTCATTGAAAACATTATTGACCTCTGCATTGATCTCTAAACACTATTATTTACATTTACCACTTTGACTTATATTTATTGCACGATGAAAGTGTATAGTAAGAGATAAAAATAATTTAAAAAAAAAGAAATAATAAATTCTATCTCTCAGATCAATTATTGTGAAAAATAAATTATCAACACTTTATATGTCGCAAGTGGAGTAGAAATTTGCCTCGAAACGAAATTAATTTTTTTTCTATTTTTGTTGTACTATTTATTTTTACTTTTCTTTCACTATTTTTGATCCTTTTCTATTTTTCATAAATCCTTCAACTTTTCCAAATAAATAAATAATCAATAAATAAAATAGAATAAAAAATACCAAAAATATAAATAAAAAAAATTTTTCAAAAAATTAAAAATAAAACTTACTTGTAATTTTTCCTCGAGCTTCTTATTGGCGGCCCGTAAACTTTGAACTTCAATTTCTAATTTATGAAGGTCAATCGATGAATTTGAATCAATTTTTCTTCGTTTCATTGAAACGCCAGTTGTCAATGAATTTGTTTTCAATTTTTTTATTGTCGTTTCGGCCTCGACTAATCGTTTCTTTAATGCTGAGAGTTCACGACGATGATTCTCGTCTTTTAGAAACTCCACCTTCGAGGAAACAAGAGTGGCCTCTGTCACTGAACGAGAGGGAGATTGAGAGAGCCTGGAAAAAAAAGGAGAACAACATTGCTCGTACAAAACACACGATTGACACTATTGCATAACTAGAACGAGAACGATTAAACTTCGAAACAAAATGGCAATTGTAAATTACTTTTCTCATTAAGTCAATGTAATTAAATCACTGCAAATTATTCAACTGAGTAATTTTTTATGAACTAAAATAAATAGTATTTCCAAAAAAAAAAAAGAAAATTACTCTCGACTATAAAATTTTACATTTATACTAAAATCATTTTACATTTACTAGGTAATTCAATCTACTGATTAAATAACGATTAGAAAAACAAATTAGAAGAACAAAAATAATGAAACATAAATTAAATTTAATAACTGAACTTAAATTTCAATAATTATTTGTTTCTATAACTTATTATTTCAGGGATCACAGTAGTATCTTTTTTCTTTAAAATAGATGAAAACGAGAATTTTTTTTCGCGAAATTAGTTAGCAAAAAGGTGACGTAAAGAAAATTAACTAATTTGTATTTAAATTATTGAATTTTTAATAAATAAATAGAGCTTAAATAGTTTAAAATTTGGATAATTTGGCACTTGAATTGATTAATCTTTAGACTGATAGAAATTTCGATAAATATAAAGTTCCAACGGATTTAATTTAATTTTTTAATTTAAGATTTTAATGAATTAAATTTAAAACCAATTAAAAATTTTAACTTTGTTTTACAGAATAAAAATTAAATAAAAGGTGGCTCAATTGCAATTGATTAGATTTTAATTAGAAAATTCTACGAGAATTGAAATATTTGACTACAAAAAATCAAAAATAAACAATTTACCTATTGAAAAATTGAATGTTTTTTAAAATTTAATTTTTAAGAAGAATTTTATTAAGAACTTTTGAAAATAATTAATTTCTTTTAAGATATTTAATTAAAATTTTATTAAAATTTATTATATTAAAGAATTTTATAACAATTTTTGAAAATAATTGAAAATTTTTTGAAGAATTTTATTAAATATTTTTGAAAATAATTGAATTCTTGAGAAGAATTTAAATAATAATTTATTAATATCATTGAATTCATGCGAAGAATTTTATTACATTTTGGTTAAAAAATTAAAATTTTGCCAAGAATTTTATTAAAATTGTTGACAATAATTTAATTCTTGAGATGAATTTCGTTATATATTTATAAATATAATTGAATTCGTGACGAGATATTCGTTAAAATTTTTAAAAATAATCTAATTTCTGCAAAGTATTTTATTACTTTTCAAAAGAATTGAATTCTTGTGATGAATTTTCATATTTATCAAAATAATTGAATTTCAGAAAAGAATTTTATTAAAATATCTTAAATTTTTATGGAAAGAATTTTGTTATTTATCAAGATAATTGAATTCTTTTGCAAAATAACGTAAAAATTTTTAAAAATAATTTATTTTCTGCCTTGAATTAATAAAGCTATTTATGAAAATAATTGAATTATTGCAACGAATTTTATTATTTTAATGAATAATTTAATGTTTCTTAAAATTGAATTCTTTAGTCAAATTTTAATAAAATTTTTAAGAATAATTGCATTTTTCGAGGAATTTATTTAAAATCGTATTAAAAATATTTGAAATTCTGCGATGAAAATAATTGAATTTCTAAATGAAAATTTTATTATTTATGAAAATAATTGAATGTTTTCGTAGAATTGTATCAAAAAATTTTTTCAGTAATTAAATTATTTGATAAATTTCATGAAAATAATAAATATTGAAAATCATTGAATTGCGAAAAACTTTTGAAAATAATTGAAATTTTGTAAAGAATTTTATTCAAATTTTTGAAAATAAGTGAATTTTTGTCGAAAAATTTTGCTATTTATAAATATGATTGAATTCATGACGAGATATTCGTTAAATTTTTAAATATAATTGAATTTCTTCCAAGAATTTTATTATTTTAAAAATAATTGAATTCTTGTGATGAAGTTTGATATTTATGAAAATACTTGAATTTTGGAAAAGAATTTTATTAAAATTCCTTAAAATAATTGATTTGACAAGAAGAATTTTGTTGTTTATCACAATAATTAAATTCTTTTGTAAAATTACTTAAAAATGATTGAAAATAATTGATTTTCTGCGACGAATTAAATGTTATTCATAAATTATAATAATGAATTATCATAATTCATAATTATAATTATTATTATTATTATTAATAATTATTCATAAATAATTTAATTATTGCAACGAATTTTATGATTTCATTGATTAATTTAATGTTCCTTAAAATTGAATTCTTTCGCCAAGTTTTAATAAAATTTTTAAGAATAATTGACTTTTTTCGAGGAATTTATTTTAAATTGTATTAAAAATATTTGAAATTCTGCGATGAAAATAATTGAATGCCGAAATAAAATTATATTATTTTCGAAAATAATTGAATATTTACGTAGAATTGTATCAAAAAGTTTTTTCAATAATTAAATTTTATGAAAATAGTAAATAGCTATTTAAAATCATTGAATTGCGAAAAACTTTTGAAAATAATTGAAATTTTGCAAAAAATTTTATTAAAAGTTTTTGAAAATAATTTAATTTTTGGCGAAAAATTTTAGTATTTACAAAGATAATTGAATTCATGACAAAATATTCGTTAAAATTTTTGAAAATAATTGAATTTTTGGGATGAATATTGTTATTTATGAAGATAATTAAATTTTGCAAAGAATTTTTATTAAAATTCCTAAAAATAATTGAATTTCTGTGAAGAATTTTGTTATTTATCAGAAGATAATTTTGCATTAAAACTTTTGAAATAATTAAATAATATTAAAAAATCGATTCTTGTTAGAAGTAGACAAAAATTTTGAAGGTTTTGTATTAGAATTTGTGTCAATTTCATAGTTTATGAGGCAAACTAAAAAGACACCAAAATTCAGAATTTTCTTATGAATTCTAAAAACTAAATTTTTTCCAGTAATTTTAATAAAAATCCCTGACTTTTTCCTGATTTCCCTGACCAATTTTAGTTTCCCTGAATTTCCTGACCTGTGGCAACCCTGTGACATATTTTCTTAATATTTTCCTCATTTTTCAAACACTTTATTAAGGACCAATTTTGTTTAAAAAAAAAATGTTTACTATTTACCTGACTTTAAGATCGGATATGATCTGTTGATTTTTCGCAGCTTCCGTGACTCGAGCGTCTCTTATCGCAGTTTCCAGGTCACGTCTCACAAGTTTTGCGGCTTTTCGTTCTTCATGAAGCTCCGATCTGACCGCGGCTAAATCTTCCCTCATCCTTCGTGCACCTTCCTCCAACCACTGTATCGTCTTCCTCAGTCTCGTCACATCATCCACTTTCTCCGTCTTTCGTTTACAACACAATTTTGATCCTGCATCCGGCGGCTTTCTATGAAGACCAGAAACCGCCTTATCTTTCGATAAATTTAAAGCCACATCTTCCTTTTTGTTTGTCTCATCTTCGCCAAGAATCCCATCCGATGACACTGCTGGAGTCACATCACTTCCGCTATTTGGCAACGGCTCCTTTTCAAAATGATCATTTTTGGAATTCTCGGTATTCGAATTTAATAATTCATCGCAATTTTCGTTTTCTGTTTCATTGTCATTATCGTGTGTTGCAGAATCATTATTTTCCTGTTTTTCTTTACGATTTTTAATAATTTTATTTTTCAATTCTTTGCAGAGTGAATTGATGGACGCTGATAGTGGTCTCTTTAACGATCGTCGTTGAATCTCGTCAGCATCGTTAAAGTGAATCCGTCGACTATTTGCGGATAAATCTTCGTGTCGAGGCGTTTTCCTGGGAATCTCCATTTTTGACGATGGTGGATCAATTTGTCGTCTTTTTCTCGTCACGGATTTCGATTCGGTCCGTTCTTGATTGCGACGATTGTCATCCGTCAAGGTCAATGGATCCCCAGTCGTTTCTGAACTCGTGTTCGTCGCGATGACGGTGTCTCCCGCTGATGAATTCATAGTCTCTTCTGTAACATAAATTGAAACAAATTTTTTTCAATACTTTAATTAAAATGATACGAAATAAATTTTTTAAGATAAAATAAATTATTTAAAACTGTTTAAAGTAAATTATTTAAAACCAACAAATAATACAAGCGCGGAATTATTATTATTATTCAAAGCTTTTAAAAAAAATTTTCGCAAGAGTTTCATTATTCTCATAAATAATAATATTTTTTAGAGCAATTCAATTATTTTCAATACAATTTTAATAGAATTTCTCTAAAGAATACAATTATTTTTAAAAATATTAATTAAATTCGATTATTTTCAAGAATACTGATATTAATTCAATTATTTTCGACAATTTTGATGAAATTCTTCTAGAAAAGTCATTATTATCAAAATTTTTAATAAAATTCCTTCAAAAAATTGAATTATTTTCAGAATTCAGATAAAATTCTTCGAAATTATTCAATTATTTTTATGAATTTGTAAAATCCTCCGCAAGAATTCAAATTACTATCATAAATAAGAATATTCTTCGCAAGAATTACAATATTAACATAAATAATCAAATTCTTAAAAGAAATTCAACTATTTTCAATAAAATTTCTCGAAAGAATACAATTATTTTTTAAAATATTATTTAAATTCAATAATTTTCAAGAGTTTTAATAAAAATTCAATTATTTTCAACAATTCTGAAAAAAATTCTTCGAAATAATTCAATTATTTTCAAGAGTTTTAATAAAAATTCAATTATTTTCAACAATTCTGAAAAAAATTCTTCGAAATAATTCAATTATTTTCAAGAGTTTTAATAAAAATTCAATTATTTTCAACAATTCTGAAAAAAATTCTTCGAAACAATTCAATTAGGTATTTTTATAAATTGTAAATTTCTTGACAAGAATTAAATCATTTTTGTAAATAATAAAATTCTTCTAAGAAATTAAATTATTTTCAATACAATTTTAATAAAATTTCTAGGCAAAAATTCAATTATATTCAAAATAATTTTTATAAAATTTCTCTAACAGGTTCAATTATTTTTAAAAATTGTAATAAAATTTTTCTGAACAATTCAATTATTGTTCTCAAAAGTTTTAAATAACATTCTTTGTAAATTTCAATTATCTTCAAAATTTACAATTAAAATTATTTAAAAAAATTACATTATTTTTACGAAATTTAATGAAATTTTTTTTAAAAATGTATTTATTCAGGTACAAAAACTCTAAGAAAATTGTTTAAAAGAATTTAATTTTCTATCAATAATTTTAATACAATTTAATAGGAAATTTATTAATTACAATTCATAATAAACACGATTTTTTTTTAAAAACTTAAAAGAAAATCTTTATAAAATTCAATTACTTTGAAAATTTTCAGTAGAAATTTACTTAAAAAAAACTCCATTATTTCCAAGAAAATTGAAATAAATTTTTCATAACAATTCAATTATTTTAAAAAATCTTAATAAAAATCTTGACAAAAATTAAATTATTTCCAATACAATACAATACAAATACTTTACAAGAATTCAATGATTTTCAGTACATCAACAATTTAATAATTTCTGAAAATAATCGAATTCTTCAATAGAATTTTATTAAAACTTTTTAAAATAATTGAATCCCTGCGAAAATTTCATTATTTTTAAAAATAATTGAATTCTTAAATTGGATTTTATTAAAAGTTTGTTGAATAATTGAACTCCTGTGAAAAATTCAATTATTTTTTTTAAATAATTGAATTTTCTCAGAGAATTTTTATACAAGATTTTTAAAAATAATTGAAATTTTCGAAGAAATAAATTAAAATTGTATTGAAAATAAAGTGAAATCCTGATAAAAATTTTATTATTTATATAAAAATAATTGAATTTTTTTTACGAAGATTTTCATTATTTATAAATTGACTAAAGAATTTTATCACAATTATTGAAAATAATTGAATTCTACATAAAATTCAATTATTTTCAAATTTTTTTATAAATACTTTACAAGAATTCAATGATTTTCAGTACATTAATTTTTACATTTTAAACATTTAAAATAAAAAATTATTTAAAAAGTTAGGAAACAAAAAAGCAAACAACAACTAATTTCATAATGCGAACAGATTACCGGAATACAACGATTATTAATATAGATTTAAATATAGATTTAAATTTTTGTTGAAAACACTACAAAAAATTCAATTTTGGGAGAAATTACAAATAATTGCAGTAATTCAATTATTTAAAAAAAAAATTCTTTTTATAAAATTCAACTATGTTCAAAATTTGAAAAAAATTCTCTTAAAAATTCCAATTATCTTTATAAATAACAAAATTCTTCTCCAAAGTTCAATTATTTTCATAAATTTCAAAAAAATTCTTGTCATAATTTCAATTATTTTCAAAAATTCTTCTAATTTCAATGATTTTCAATATCTAAGATTTTAATAAAATTTCCCAAAACGAATTCAATTATTTAAAAAAAATTTTAATAAAATTGTATGCAAACATTTAATTATTTTCATAAATAACAAAAATTTTACAGGAATTCAATTATTTTCATAAATAATAAAATTTTTTTAAGGAATTCAATTTTCACAAAAAATAATTTAAAATTCTAGAAAATAATAATTGAATTAAAATAATGAAAATAATTTTGATGAAGTTACAGTAAAATAAAATTCTTATAATAAAAAATAATGATTTTATCTCTCGGTCATCTTTAATTATTAGAAAACATGAAGAAATCGATCACTCCGAGTCTTCGACTCGGAGCAATCGATATCTTCATGTTTTATAACAAATATTTTATAAGTTGTTTAATTTAAAAAAGATTTAAATTTGAAATTTTTGAATGTCTTAAATCATGTGAAAAATCCTGTTCCAAAAATAAAATTAAAAATATGAATTGTGCAAAAATTTTTCTTCTTTTTCTAAAACAAAATAATAATTTTGTTTAAAAAATCGTGATTCATAAACAAAAATAATGCAAAATAAATAAATTTTCTATTTCTTATTCACAGTTGTTTAACAATTTTCTAATTTTGTTTAGAAGTAAAGAACAAAAATCTGCATAATTTAAATTTGACAAAACATAATATTTAACAAAATTTTAGTCTTTTAATGAAAAGAAATGAAAAAAATTCTGATTATTTCTATTTGTCATTACAATTTTAAATTAATTATAAAATAAAAATAATTATAATAATATAATATACAAATCTAAACATAACAAAAAACAAAAATATACACAAAACACAACTTCAGAGTGTGAGGGACAGAAAAAGTGAATGAATGAAAGAATTATTATAGTTAATTTTAAATTATTTTAAATAAAATGAAGCACAAACATAATCTCACAGGAAATGTATTTCTATCACAAAATCAGGAATATTCACGCCTAAAAATTAATGTATTCGACTAGAGAAACTTAAAAAAATAAACATTTGACTTGAGAGTAAAGCACGACTGTTGTCTTTGGAAAAAGACGATGTATTTTAATTATCAACAATTAACGAGAGGACAAAATAATGTCAGAAATGCTTTAGCGCAGAATGTGAACTACTTCCGTCAAAATAGACAAGCCATATAGCAAACGTGAAACGTGCCAGTTATGAAAATACGTGGGAAAGTGGTCACGCTTATGACTTTAACGAATTCTTTAAGATCATAAGATTCTTCCCTTGCATAACACACACACAAGCAATGTGGTCTTTAGTTTCGCTAACGAAAAATTTCAAATACCATTTTTTTTTAATTATATAAAACAAAATTAAATAAAAATAAATATTCCTCGAAATTATTATCTATTTTTATTTTTTATAAAATTACGAGTAAAATTATAGTTGTAAAAATTAGAGAACAATTTAAAATATTAAAAAATAAATTTTTGAGATAGAAAATACAGAAATTAATTTAGAATAAAGAAAAAATAATACAAAGAAAGAAATTTAACGAATTATATAATGCGAATAAAGTGAGTTGAAAAAAATGAGTGTACTAATTATTAGGATTAAATTTATATACAAATAATGCACGCTGGAGTACAAAAAAAAATTATGAATAATATGTTGAATAGAAGTTGATACAAAGAATTTAGGTAAAATAAAAAAGGCAATTACGAAACGGTACATTGGCTACATGCACGAGGTTAATTTCAACTTAGCCGGATGAATGGAGCTCGTCAGGCAAACGAGCACATTCGACCTCACAAAAGATTCTAGACATAGATCATTCAATAAAATTCTACACAAGAGTGTTTCAAACACGTCGGTTACCTTTTGGCAGAAAAAAAGAACGAGAAGAGAAAAAAAACCCATTACATAATATTCTTTCCCTTTTTCACGATTCAAAATATTTTCAATTATCATAATTTATTTAGAAGCTTAATAAACAATTTTAATTTAAAAAAAAAATTAAAATATTTGAAAGCTTTATAAACAATTTTAATTTTAAAAAAATTAAAATATTAAAAAACAAAATATGAAAAAAATATAAAAAATAAGAACATAAAATAAAAAATAAAATGAAAAATAAAAAAGCTAATTTGTATTTTTTAATTCATTTCATCTTTTAAAATAATAAAATTAAATAATTCATTTAAAAACTTAACAAAATTTTAGTCTACTTTTATTTATTATTATTTATTCTTTTTTTTATATTTTACTTTAAAAATTGAAATTTTTAAAGTAAAATATAAAAAAAGAATAAATAATAATAAATAAATATATGTAAATAATAACAAAAAATAAAAATAAAAATAGAACTGTTAATTAAAAACATTTTAAAATCTTAACTCAAAAAAAGATTTTGCCTATTATGAAATAAATATTTTTCTTGAATGAAATAATTTTTATTTAAGTCAATTAAATGGTATTTGTTTCAAAAACTGAAATTTCTGATTCTAATAAAATGTTCTTTGATTTATATAAAAATTATTTAATTCAAGTAAATATTTATTTGATAATAGACAATTAATCGGTTTCTCGATTCAAATAAATTTTCTTCCAGAGTAAAAATCGTTAAATATTTAAAATTTATTTTAAATTAAAAAGATGAAAATAATGAAAACAATGAATTTAAATAATTTAAACAATTTGCTTTCATTATTTTATTTTTTTTTTAATTTAAAATTTTTAAATATTTAACATTTTAAATTTAATTTAATATTTCTGAATTTAAAAGCAGACGAATAATATTTTTGGAATTTTTCCAAAAGCGAGAAGTGAAGAATAAAAATTTCACTTCAAAATAAAATAAAAAAAAAAAGTCTAACAAATGGTGATTTTTATTCTTTGTTTTAACTGCGTGAATTTATATTGAGCAGCTGTGCGAAAAGCTTTTTAATTTTTTTTTTTCTACTTTTTCTCTCCTTTTTTTGACGTTTATTTTTATATTTGACAAAAAGGGAAAAAAGGAAGAAAGAAAATGAAATTAGAGCGGGGTTTTTTTTCTCTCCATTTAGTTCCCCATATCAAAAGAACAACTATTGACCCGGATTGCGGAAGGAAAATATTTTTTTTCGCCCATTGTCAAAATGTCGCGAAAAATAAATAAAAGGAAGAATTTGTATTCAGAAACTAGGTGGGTGCGACCCAGACTTTGCGACATTAAGCTATTCATAGCCACGGCCCAGAGGCCGCGCCTCTGGTTCCCTCAACCAGAAAAACACTTTTCAATCAAGTTGAATATTGTATGACCCTTTTAATTTTCACATTAAACGATCGATATTTGTTTATTTTAATTATTTTCAATATAAAATCATCGATTTCGATAAAAATTAATATAAGAAAATAAATATCGAACTTATTGAAAGAAGAAAAAAAAAGAGTAAAAAATTTTGCGCAAAACTTTTTTTTTGCTAATTATATCAGAATTTTTTTCTTTTTTAATGCTTTGAATATTTAAATTAATGAAATTCTAATTTAATGCTTTAAAGATTAAAAAATTAATTAAACAAAAATTGTTTACAATTAAACATTTTTCTTTTAATATTATTTCTTATTTATTGCTTTTATAATTTTGAATCTCAAGTAATCTTGCGAAAAATGTCATTCGAATCTTGAAAAATAAGTCAATTAATTCTTATGAGAAATATAATTAAAATAATATTTATAATATGTAAATTCTTAAAAAGAACTTTATTAAAATTTTTGTAAATAATTGAATGTCTGCGAAGAATATTATAATTAACTTTTTTTTTTTAAATAATTGAATTCTTTCGAGAAGTGTTATTATAATTATAAATTATGCAAAATATGAAATCTTGGTAAGAATTTTATTAAAATCGTATTAAAAATATGTAAATTCTTATAAACAATTTTACCAAAATTTTTCAAAATAATTGAATTTCTGCGAAGAACTTTATTATTTAGGAAAAGAATTAAATTTCTTTAAAGTACTACATGGAATTTTTTTCTTATAAAGAATTTTTTTTAATTTTTCAAAATATTTATAGAATTTAATTATTTTAAGGACTTTTATTAAATTTTTTGAAAGTAATTTAATTTTTTAATGAATTATGTAAAAACGTTTAAAAATAATTCAATTCTTTCCCATGAATTTCAATTACAATTGTATAGAAAATAATTTCATTCTGATAAAGAATTTTATCAAAATTTTTTTTAATAAAATTTTTGAGAAGAATATTGTAATTAAAATGAATAAATTCCTCAGAAGAATTTTATTAATTATAGAAATAATTCAATTTTCATAAAGAATTTTATCAAAATTTTACAAAGTAATTGAATTTCTGCTAAGAATTTTATTAAAATTAAATAAAATTTTAAATAAAATTATAAAATAATTAAATTCCTGCAAAACATTTTATAAAATTATGAAAATAATTAAAATCTTGCTAAGAATTTTATTAAATTTTCGAATTTAATTTCGAATTTTCTAAAAAATAATTCAAATCTTTTCATGAATTTAATTAAAATTGTATTGAAAATAATTGAATTCTGATAAACAATTTTATCAAAAATTTTGAAAATAATTAAATTTTTTTGAAGAATTTAATTAAAATTATATTGAAAGTAAATAAATTGTTATAAAGAGTAGCATAACAAATTTTTAAAATGATTGAATTCTTTCAAAGAATTTCGTAAAAATCGTAATGAAAATAATTGAATCTTTGAGAAGAATTTAATTTAAAATTGTATTATATTAAAAAGAATTGAATTCCTGGGAAGTATGTTATTAAATGAAAGTAATTGAATTTTTTTTAAACTTTTGAAAATAAATAGATTTTTTCGAAGAATTTAAATAAAATTGTAGGTATAGAAAATAATTTAATTCTGATAAAGAATTTTTTCAAAATTATTTTCAATCAAATTTTTGCGAAGAATTTTATTTAAAATGAATAAATTCCTCCGAAGAATTTTATTAATTATAAAAATAATTTAATTTTCATAAAGAATTTTATCAAAATTTTACAAAGAAATTGAATTTCTGCTAAGAATTTTATTAAAATGAAATACAATTTTAAATAAAATTAAAAAATAATTAAATTCCTGAGAAAAATTGTATAAATTATGAAAATAATTAAAATCTTGCTAAGAATTTTATTATATTTTCGAAAGTAAATTAATTTTTTCGAGAAATTTATAATTAAAATTATATTGAAAATATTTAAATTCTTATAAAAAAAAAGGTTTTCAAAATAATTGAATGCCTAAAAAGAATTTTATCAAATTTTTTGAAAATAATTGTATTTTTTGGAGAATTGCGAAAAATATTAGAAAAATAATTCAAATTTCATTAAAATAGTATTGAAAATAAAAAATTTTTTCAATTTGCATATTAATAAATGAATTATTGAAAGAACCTTTTATTTCAATAAGTTTGCAAAATAAAGAAAATAATAAATAATAAATAAATTTTACAAAACTTTTCCTCCCTAATTAACATAAATAGAAATTGCCACATTAATTAAAAAATTTTTATAATCAACTATTAACTAAAAATTAAAAATGAAATTAAAAATTCATTTCACAAATTCCATTTTTTTTCTTTTTAACTTCTTACGAATGAAAATTGCAAAATAAAAAGACTATTAATCGATTATAATTAAAATTCAACGATAATTACAAATTAAACTGAATTTCCTTTTTTTCCCTTGATTTTGTGAAAGTGAACATATATTATATTATATAAATTCATTAAAGAGGATAAATTGAAAAAAATTTACAGTGCGAATTCTTGAAGGATAAATATTATTGAAATATCTTTTATATATGTATATGTTATATGTTTCGTAAAAGTACAATGGAGATAGAATCATAAGTAATGAATTTACTGATAAGATTTCTGACTTTATATACTTTTAAGTGGCGGATTTAATCTTGATAAAGAATCTGGTTATATGTTTTACAATGATTGGAAATTATACATATTTTGAACGGGGGCTGCAAATCAAAGTGTCGAGTTTTCTTGTCGTGCAAACTAAAATAATAATGAGTTGTTATTATTTATTTCTCACACATATTTATATTTATATACATGTGTGTTTCGAATAAATACTAAAAAATAGTAACAATATAGTGGCAATTAATTTTCCATGTATACACAACATAATAACGCTTTTAATACAAATGTTTTATATCCGCGATATTGTCTTTTATCCTCTGAATTATTGTGCCAAGTTATCTTGTAATTGTTGTGTCATTTTTTTTTTTAATTATAAAAATTGCAAAAGGTCCATAAATAGAAATTTGCACACATATTATTTAAAAATACTATTTTTTATTATTTTCTTTATTCTTTCTTCATGATTTATTCATTAAATTGAATAGGTATTCAATTTTCTCAATTGAATAGTTGTTGAAATTTTTCTATTTTTTAATTATTTAATTAATTGTATATCTAATTGTTACGAGATGTTTTGTTTACTATTATTCTTATGCAAATTATAAATATTTTTTATTTTTAAAAATCAAATTCAATTTTTTAATAATTTAAGATTCAAAATTTAAAACAATGCTTATTAACTAATAAATTAATATTTACTATTTTCAAACATTTTAATAAACATCTTTCCAAAAATTCAATTATAGATTCAAAAATTTTGATAGAATTCTTCGAAGGAAATCAATTAATTCGAAAAATAATAAAATTCTTCGAAGAAATTCAATTATCTTTTACCAATAAATTGAAATATTGTCAAAAGTTTTTACAAAATTCTTTGAGAGAATTCAATTATTTTCAAAAATTTTGATATAATTCTGCATAAGAATTCAATTTTAATCAGATTTCTGTAAAGAATTTGATTATTTTTAAAAGTTTTAATAAAATTCTTCGAAACAATTCAATTATTTTCAAAAATAATAAAATTTTTCCGAGGAATCCAATTCTTTTCAATCATAAAATACAATTTTAATTAAATTCCACGAAAGAATTGAAATATTTTCAAAAATTTTTTACAAAATTCTTCAAAAGAATTCAATTATTTACAAAAATTTTGATAAAATTCTTCGCAGGAAATTACTTGGTTTCAATAGAATTTAAATCAAATTTTAAAAAAATGTATGTATATTTAAAAATTTTTTAATTATATTCTTCAATAGAATAATATTTAATTTTAATAAAATTTCTCCAAAGAATTCAATTATTTTTAGGGGGGAGGTTCAAAGAAAAGTGTTACATATTTTTTGAATCCCTCTCTAATATTATTATACTATTGTTATATCATTATTATTTTTATTATTATGTAGGTATTATTATTATTATTATTATTATTATTATTATTATTATTATTATTATTATTATTATTATTATTATTATTATTATTATTATTAAAGTATTATTGTTAATTATTAATATTAATTATATTATTATATACCTAATTGTAAAAATATACCGTCAATTTTTTATTTTAATATCAACTAGAAAAAAAAGACTTTCAAACCAATGAAGAAAATTGGTCAAGTACATTTTAAAAAGCGTGGGTTCACGTGGGTCGTTTTATGAAAAGGAAAACAATGATTGACTGATGTCTACTTTAAGACTTTACTCTTTCTTTCTCTTTCCCTCTTTCTTTCTTTCTTTCTTTCTTTCTTTCTTTCTTTCTTTCTTTCTTTTCCTCTCTGATAATTTTTTATGCATCCTCAAAACTATCACATGATTGACATTTACCATTAGGATGTCAAATATTCAAGTTTGTGACATCTTCTTCCGGTGAAATTCAAATTATTTGGAAATATTATTTTAAAATTCAGAAACAAAGTAAACTCAAAATGCATTAAGAAATCTACATTTTCTAGAATTTTTAACTAAAATTCTACTTTAAATCAATTATTTTTAATAATTTTTGAAAAAGTTCTTTGAGAATTTTCAAATCCATTTGTTTACAATTCCATTCTACAGAAATTTCAATTATTCGCAAATTCTTCAATAAAAATATTATATTAGAAAATAAAAACTTTAAACAATTTAAAAAAAATCTACTACACTTTTTCAAAAAAATTAATTCTACAAAATTGTTGATTAAAAGATTGAAAAATTCAAATTTTAAAGATTTTAATTTGAGAGCTTTTCAAAATTCAATTATATATCTAAAAAAAAAATATTAACTGAAATTCAATTACAAATCAAGTGTTATTAGAAAATTCTACGAGAATTTAATTATTTAAATACAAAATTAAATAATTTATTGAATAATTGAATGTTTCTTAAAATTGAATTCCAATAAAAAATTGAATCAACAAATTTTAAAATAATTGAATTCTTTTGACAAATTTTAATAAGATTTTTAAGAATAATAACATTTTTCGAGGAATTCGATTAAAATTGTATTAAAAGTAATTAAAATTCTGAGATGAGTTTTATTAATTATAAAAATAATTGAATTATTCCAAAAAAATTTAGAGAAAATTTTGTAAATAATTGAATTTCGGAGAACAATTTTTATTGTTTATAAAGATAGTTGACAGTTTAAAGAGAATTTTTAAAAATTTTTGAACATAATTGAATGTCTGTGCAAAATTTTATTGCTTTGAAAATAATTGAATTGAAACGAAAAATTGTATTACAATTATTGAAAATAATTGAATTCTCATACAGATTTTATTACCAACTATTTTTTAATAAGAATAATAATTAAATTCGTGGGCAGAATTTTATTATTTTTGACAATAATTTAATTCTTTCAAGGAATTTAATAAAAATTGTATTATGTTGAAAAAAATTGAATTCCTGTGAAGAATTTTATTATTTATGAAAATAATTAAATTCTTGCAAAGAATTTTACTATTTATAAGAATTGTTTAGAAGGCTTTTGAAATTTTTGAAAATAATTAAATTCTCTCGAAATTCATAAAATTCTTCAAAAAATTTCAATTATATTTGTAAATAATAAAATTCATCAGAAAAATTCAATTATTTTTATAAATATAGTAAAATTCTTTGCAAGAATTCAAATATTTTCAATGCAATTTTAATGAAATTTCACAACACAAACCAATTTTTTTCAACAATTTGTAATAAAATTTTTTGAAAGAATTCAATTATTTTCAAAAATAATAAAATTCTTTACAGGAATTTAATTTTTTTTCATCATAATACGATTCTAATTAAATTCCTTGAAAGAATTGAATTATTTTCAAAAATTTTTACAAAATTTATGAAAACAATTCAATTACTTTTAAAAATTTTGATAAAATACCTATAAAAAAAAATTTTTGAAAATAATTAAATTCTTTGAAGGAAGATAATTAAAATTGTACTGAAATTAATTGAATTCTTCTCAAGAATTTAAAAAAAAAAATTGAAAACAATTGATTTTTTCAATTATTTTATTAAAATTTTGAAAAATAATTGAATTCTATAAAGAAATTTTATTGAAATTGTTTTGAATATATTTTAATGCTTCGAAGAATATTAAAATTCTTTTGAGGAATTCTATTTAAATTCCTGTGAAGAATTTTATCATTTATGAAAATAATTAAATTTATGAAAATAATTAAATTCTTGCAAAGAATTTTACTATTTATAAGAATTGTTTAGAAGGCTTTTCAAATTTTTGAAAATAATTAAATTCTCTCGAAAAATTTTAGTAAAATTTTTTTCAAATAATTGAATCCTTTCTTAAAATTTTATTAAAATTGCATTGAGAATAATTTATTGAATTCCTGTAAAAGTATAGGAAAATATTGGAATTATTATAAAGAAATTTATAAAAAAAATTTGGTAAATAATTAAATAGTAAATATTGAAAATCATCGAATTGAGGGAAATTTTTCAAAATAATTGGACCAAGAAATTTTATTACTTTTGAAAATAATATAATTCAATTTCTGCAATCATTTGTAAATTTTGCAAAATCCAATTGTTCTTATTGCATTTTTAACTAAAATTCTTCTATAAATTCATTATTTTTAATAACTAATTAAATATACCTATATTAAAAAAATTTACTGATTTCCGAAAAATTTTAATTATTATAATTTTTGCAAAAACTAAGTTCTTTAAAATTTCTAATTATAAATCCATTCAAAATTGAAATTTTACCAGATTTTAAATTTAAACCTTTTGAAGTTCATCTATTTACGAAAATTGTAAACGCAACTTTTTTAAAATTCAATTAATTTTGAAATATTTAAGTAAAATTATTCATTAGATTATTTACAAGTAAACAATATAAATAAATTATATCACAAAAAATATAAATACATTATATTATATACACAGTAGAATAACAATAATTTGAATGGAAATGTAATTTATCAGAAAATTCATTGAGATTCACATCGTAAAATGAATTCGATGCTAATTCTATAATCTTCGATCTGAAAACGCCTCTAAAGTGGTCATTGATATCATTACTGAATTTAGAAGTGACATTCTCTTTCGTATATAAAAATAGTAACCGAGCGAGAAACATTTTCTATAGACTATTTTATCCGCAACATATACAAAACGTAAACTACAACTCGTGAAAATTGACATTTTGAAATGTAAAGTGAAAATAACAAATTTTTCCTCAATATTCATGAAAAAAAGAAGAAAGAAATAATTCATAATTACCAAAGTTTTCACTCTCAATGTTAATTGTAAACTTTCGAATATTTTCTCTTTCAATGTCGTGATCTATAATTGCAAGTTCCAACTATCGCTATAATGGAATTTTATTACTTTTCGTGCGATATCAGTAAATATCCCATGAATTTCATGTGAAATTTTTCCATAATATAAAAATGAAAAATATTTTGTTTAAAAAAAACAAGGTGTACATAATTAGAGCGAGAAATTGTTTTTTATAGTTTAGTTTCTTTTTTTTCTTGATGTTTTTATTTTTTTTTTTCTTCATTGAAACTCTAATTTAACTTTATGGATGACATTAAAATAATGCATTTCGTGACTTGGAAAATTTTCATTGAATTCGTAATCTACGTGTGTAAAAATAACTCTGATAATTAACCTAATCATTACGTAGGAGTGTTTTTTATTAGTTCAAGTAATACTTTCATTAAAACGAAATTTCCGTATTCACACCAGTTTTTCTTTATGTATATAGATTGGCGAGTATTAAAGTGCAGAAAAGTATTTTTTTTTATCCAATCGATACATTCGCTTATCGATTATATATTTCTTCTATACTATTTTATTCTTATTTTTATTTTTATTTTTATAATTACGTTATTTCTTTACACTACCTAATTTGCTGTTTTATATAGTAACAAAACAATACAAATATTAAATTATTTAAAATAATTTATAATTTTAATTCATTTTAATAATTAAAATCTATTTATTTAAATCACAGATAATAATAATTATTATTATTTAGTTGTTATTTGCTTTTTTGGTTCCTAACTTATTTCATAATTTTCCTTAATAAATATTTGGAATTTTATAACTACTGTATTAAAAAACAATTAATTCTTCGGAAAAACTTCTTTAAAACTTTTAAAAATAATTAAATTCCTTCAAAGAATGAAAAAAACTTTTTTTTTTAAATAATCAGATTCTTCCAAAGAATTTAATTAAAATTGTATTAAAACGAATTGAATTCTTATAAATATATTGTATCAGAATTTTTAAAAATAGAATTATTTGAAGAATTTCTTGGAAGAACTTTATTATTTTTGAAAATAATTGAATTCTTTCGGAGAACTTTATGAATATTTTTGAAAATAAATAGATTTTTCCGAAGAAATTTACTAAAACTTTTGAAAATAATTAAATTTATTAATGAAATTACATTAAAATTCAATTGTATAGAAAATAATTAAATTGTCATAAAGAATTATATCAAAATTTTTGAAAATAATTGAATTATTCCGAAGAATTTTATTAAATCTTTTCTAAATAATTGAATTCTTTTGTGAAATTTATTTAAATTTTTAAAAATAATAAATAAATTTAATTCATAAATTTTTAAAAATACTTTAAAATATCTAAATTCCTGCGAAAAATTTTATTATTTATGAAAAGAATTCAATTCTCATCAATATTTTTAACAAAAGTTTTCAAAATATTCAAATTACTGAGAAGAATTTTATTAAAATTCTTTAAAATAATTTAATGTTTGCAAGAAATTGTATAAATTATGAAAATAATTTAAATCTTTTTAAGGATTGTATTAAAATTTACGAAAATAATTGAATTTTTCGAGGAATTTAATTAAAATTGTATATATAGAAAATATTCCAATTCTCATAAAGACTTAAACATTTCTCTAAATATTTGAATTCTTGGCAAGAATTTTATCAAATTAAAAAAATAATTGCGAATTCTTTTAAGAAATTTTATTGAAAATAATTGAATTTTTACGAAAAATATTATAAATAATTTTTTTTTAAATAATTGAATTTTTTTAGAATTTTTATTAATTATGAAAATAATTGATGTCTTACTAAGAATGTTATTACAATTCTATTAAAAGTAAGTGAATTCTTATGAAGAATTATTTATCAAAATTTTTCAATATAATTGAATTTCTGAGATTAATTTTATTATTTATGAAAATAATTGAAAACTTATCAAGAATTTTATTAAAATTTTTGAAAATAATTGAATTTTTTCGACTAATTTTATTAAAATTTTTTAAAATACTTAAATTCCTACAAAAATTGTAGAAAATAATTGAATCTTTGAGAAGAATTTAATCTAAAAATATAATTGAATTGAATCGAAAATTGTTCAAAAATTGAAGTTGATATTTGAAAATAAAAAATTTTGTAATTAAAATAATAATTATAAGAATAACAATAACTATTAATTATTATTATTATTATAAATAAATCATTGAGGTAAACGATAATTATTATTACTATCAATAATATTAATAATAAATATAATTATATAAATAAATATTAATAATATTAATTAATATAATAATTAATAATAATAATAATAATAATAATAACCATCAATTGTTATGGTTATTAAATTATTAAATTAAAACAAGTTTCTCGACTAAATTATATATCCGTTGAAAATTACTTGTCATTTGCAAAATAAATATTTAGATCCAAAAATTAAGCATTTCCTTAAAATATGTTGAAATTATATGAACTTTGTTAATTGGGTCAAACTAATTAACAGCTTACGAAGTTTAATTATTATTTTAATTATAATAAAATATAAACGTTCGCTTGGTTTCATTCAATTATTTCATTCATCGATAGTTATTTTAAGTTTTAATTTTTATAGATTAATCTATAATAATTAAATTATACCCAAATTATAATTAATATTTTGAAAGGGCTACAATAATTTAAAAAATAATAATAATTAAAAAAGAACAATTAAAATAAAAATAATATCATAATAACAACAATAATAAAAATAATAATTTTAATATCATTCTCTCTAGTGTTGAATAATAATAATAATAATAATAATAATAATAATAATAATAATAATAATAATAATAATAATAATAATAATAATAATAATAATAATAAAAATAATAATTAATAAAAATAATAACTAATAACAACAATAATAAAAATAATAATTAATATTAATAAACTAACAGTAATAATTTCGATTTCATTACGTTAAATCTTGCACATTTATTAATTACCTACGTTAAATTAATAACTGCCAATTATTGCATCAAGGTTAACATTAAAACTACATGTTGGGAAGGAATAATAAACTTGAGTGGGGGGGCGGGGGTGGGAACCTGAGTAATTGAATAATGTCAATGTTAACTCACCAATTTTGCAAGAAGTACTCAGCTGATCTGTCGGCATCGTGGTAAAATTAGTTGAGGCACTGTTTTCTTTTTTTTTTTCTTTTTAATTGTATAAATTTTTCTTCTTCTAATTTAAAACGATATTCCGACAGGCAATCCTCCTCGTGAGAGACACCGTCACAAACTAAACTCTTGTTGCTTCGTTTCACGCACGATCGTGATCTCCGCCCACGTTTGCAAATAATCCACATTCATAATATATCCCCCGGGATATGCTCATTGCTCAATCACACACAGCAGGAAGCCTCTTGTGAATTTCCTCAATCTATCCTTTCCTCCTCCTCCATCTCTTCCTTCTCTTCCTTCTCTTCATCTTTTTCCTCTTTGCATTCTGCCATTCCCGCAAGTTCAAAGTTTATGTTAATTAGAGAACTTGTCTCTCGGAAATACATATTTTCAGCTTCCGGGTATTCATTAATTTTCTGCAAATTGAAATTATAAATTAAATATTAAATATATTATTAATTGAACAAGAGTAACGAGATCAGAAAAGAAGGGAAATAATATTTGCATATACAATTTAACATTGCTTTTCGATTGTTTATAAATCTTCCATTTTTCCTGTCAATAAATTTTTTATTTTTAGATCAGTATTTTTTTTATTTTTATTTTGACCTAGTATTTAGTCGAGGATTTTGTTTTTATCTCTATTTCACGTTTCTATTGGTAAATTTAATAATTTTTATATATTTCTCAATTTTTTTTTTTTATTTTTTGACTTGATTGATGTTTGACTTGAATAAGTGAGAAAAATTGAACAGAACAAAAAATTTTAAATCTACATTTTTTAAATCAAATTTTCATAACCTATATAATAAAAATCAATAAGAATGAAAATTGATTTGGAGACAGAAATAATAAATTTCATTTGTTTCCGTTTTACTGTCCTGCGTCGGTAGCGACACTGACTTATACCACTGAATTGAATAAAAATTGGTAACAATTTATAACTTTGAATTCTCAATGGCCTTTTTTTCATTATTAATTTTTATCCCCTTGGTACGATTTCTAGATGAAGTTTTCTCAATTTATACTAAAATGAAATTGATAACATGGTCATTTTACGATATTATAAAAAAAAGAAAAAAAAACATTTTTAATATATTAATTCTAAGAATTATTTATTATTTTAATTAATTATTATTATTTAATTTATTATTAAGCAAATTTCATATATTTTTAATTTCAAATATCGACTTTAATGTTCTGATTTCAGATTTAAAATTTTTAAAAATTCACTTATCAACTAATTAATTATTATTTATTATTTTCTAAAATATTAATAAAAATCTTTGAAACAAATTGAATTATTTAAAAAAATTTTAATAAAATTCTTCGGAAGGATAAAATTATTTTCAAAAATAATATAATTCTTAACAGAAATTTAATTGTTTCTAATAAAATTTTATTAAAATTTCTCAAAATTTAATAATTTTCAAAAAAATTAGAAAAAATTCTTATAATTAGAATTTAATTCTTTTCAATACAATAAAGTTTTAATTAAATTCCTCCAAATCAATTTTTTTCAAAAGTTTTATTAATTTAAAACCGTTCGATAGAATTAAATTATTTTCAAAAATTATGATAAAATTCTTCTCAAGAATTCAATTATTTTCAAAAATAACATAATTCTTAACAGAAATTTAATTATTTCGAATACAATTTTATTAAAATTTCTCAAAATTCAATAATTTTTAAAAAATTTGAAAAAATTCCTAATTATAGAATTCAATTCTTTTCAATATAATAAAATTTTAATTAAATTCCTCCAAGGAAATAAATTTTTTTTAAAAGTTTTATTAATTTAAAATCCTTCGATAGAATTAAATTATTTTAAAAAATTTTGATAGAATTGAATTCAATTATTTTATAAAAATTTTGATAGTTTTTGCAAGAATTTAATTAGTTTCATAAATAATAATAAAATTCTTCGGAGGAATTCAATTATATATTACAAAATTTAAATAATATTTCAAAAACATATCTTCATTGATTTCAATTATTTTTAAAAAAATTTAATAAATTTCTGAAAAGAATTCAAATTATTTTCAAAATTTTTGACAACATTTGTTTATTAGAATTCAATTCAATTATAATTAGTACATTTTTACTGGAATTTCTCGAAAAAATGTAATTAATTTTAACAATTTTTGCAAAAATTTAATTATTATTATAAATAGTAGAATTCCTCAAAAAAATCAAATAATTTAAGTATACAATTTTAATTAATTTCTTTGAAAGAATTTAATTATTTTCAAAACTTTTTTTGAAGAATTTTATCATAATTTCTAAAAGTAATTGAATCTTTCCCACGGATTTCGTAAAAAAATTTTGAAAATAATTCAATTCTTTTGCGGAATTTAATTAAAATTGTATTACATTGAAAAAAATTGAAGTACTGGAAAGAATTTTATAAATTATAATTTATGAAAATAATTGAATATATTATAAAAAATTTTGTAAATAACTGAATTGCTTCGAAGAATTTTTACTAAAAATTTTTTGAAAATAATTCAATTCTTTCAAGGAATTTAATTAAAATTCTATTATGTTGAAAGAATTGAATTCCTGTGTAGAATTTTGTTATTTATGAAAATAATTAAAATGTTCTTGAGAAGAATTTTCACTATTTTTAAAAATAATTGAATTCTTTCGAAGCATTTATTAAAATTTTAGAAAATAATTGAATTCTTTGGGAAAATTTTATTATAAAATTTTTTTAAATAATTGAATCCTTTCGTGAAGTTTTATTAAAATTGCATTCAAAATAATTGAATTCCTGCAAAGAATTTTGCTTTTTATAAAAGTAATTAAATTCTTCTGATGAATTTTATTATTTATAGAAATAATTGAAATATTTTGAAGAGTTTTATTAAATTTGTTTATAAAAAATTTTTTAAAAAAATTTTACTTAAACTTTGAAAAATAATTGAATTTTTGCAAAGAATTTTTAGAAATAATTGAACGGTTTCGGAAAATTTTACTATAACTTTTGAAAATAATTAAATTCATTGGAAGAAAGTTAATTAAAATTGAATTGTATTGAAAAGAATTTAATTCCTATAAAGAATTTTAAAAAAAGATTTTTAAATAATTGTATTTCACGCAAAGAATTTTATCTTAAAATTTATTAAATAAATTGAATATTGTTTTGAATTGTAATAATTATAATTTTTATAATAGGTATTATTTTTTGAATTTAAAAAAAGAAGGAAAAATATTCTAAAGTTGTATTCTAATTAATTAATCATAATTTTTTTTAAATAATTATTAGAATTATAAACGATAAAATCTAAATTCCTATTCTAATTCTAATTAATTGGAAATCCATTGTCAAATGAATTTTCCACCTTTTAGATAGAAATAGAAATTATAATCAAATTGTCGTAGTTAATAAAATGACGGATTAATAAAACCGATATTAAATCTGAGTAATGAGTTTCAAATAAAATTATAATATCCAATTATAATTATAATTATAAAAAAGAAAGAATAAGACTCTAAATTTATAATATTCTAATTAATTGAGCGTAACTGAATTTTCAACCTTTTAATTGAAAATTAGAATCATATTGTTGAAGTTAAAGAGACGAAAGTTAAATTAGCAAAAACCGGTACTAAATCAAAGTACATATTAAGTTTCAAATAATTAAAATATTCAATTACTATTTTACAAAAAGAAAAAAAGAAAAAAAGAAAAAAAGACGAAAATTTTCAATTAACAGAAATCGGAGGAAAAAAATGTGCGTAAAGGACACCAAGTGAAATTCTTGAAACTAGGTAACTCTCCCTGGTGAAATCAGTGGGAGTCAAAGTACGCCCTCCTTCACCCCTATCGATCGACGCCTGTGCAGAAACTACCCCTATACAGCAGCCAACCGGAAACAATCGCCATTCATCTAGAACGTGGCATAAACGCGTGTGCTGCGTGTCATCGATTCCCGAGATAAAACTCATCTATTCGAGAATTATAAAAAAAAAATTTACTCAATTACGTTGAAAAAGAAGAGAGAAAAAAAATTCCAAGTTACTTAGAAGGTGAAAAATCCCATTTTCCCTCTTTTCTAAAAAAATTATTTTTAATTTCAAATGTGAATGCTCGTTTATCAAGAGGTCATTGTCCATGAGAGACAATGAGTGGCATGGTGTTCTATTTACCTTTCTCAAGCTCTTTTCTTCGTCTCTCTCTCACTCTCTCTCTCTCTTTCATCCCCATAATACAGTGTGTTATTGGTTTTTCGTGGTGCACAGATACTTTAGTACGTGACCGTGGATCGATGTGCATGTAGAATCGGTTCCTGACAGTGATAACACGAGGTCGATGCGGTTCATTTCTGCAAAAAGAAAAAAAAACGTAAAGTAAACGGGTGTTTTAAAAGATTTTTCTTCCAATTTCTAAAAATAGAAACAAATCCAAGTCACAAGAAAAATTAGAAGAAAACTTCGACAATCCCTAAATTACGGTGAATTATTTTTTATCACAAATTTTCGAGTGAGAATCATTTCAGTATTAATTGTTATTCAATTAATTCCCAAATATTCACAATATACAATTTAATTAAATTGGAGAAAAAATTGTAATTACTCCTGAAAAGGAATTATATTTTCATACGGAATGAAAGTGAGTAGCAAATTTTATCAAAGTATTTTACGATTCAAAAAAAAAAATCTAAACGCAAAAAATTGCAAATAAATTGTGAATTACAAATTTCAAAATAAATTATAAAAGAAACAAGCAATTTTATTTTCAATTATAAATTTTTAAATAATTTCATAATCAAAATTTAAAAATTTGACTTATTAAGTACAAAATTAATTATTATTGTTTATATTTTCAAAAATTTTAATATGATTTTTCGCGAGAATTCAATTATTTTTGTATAAATAATAACATTCTTCGGAAGAATTCAATTATTTTTATAAATAGTACAATATTTTGCAAAAATTCAATTATTTTTAACAAAATTTTAATAAAATTCCACAAAAGAATTCAATTATTTTCTACAATTTTAATAAATCCTTCTAAACAATTCAATTATTTTTATAAATAGTAAAATTCTTTGCAGGAAATCAATTATTTTCAATAAAATTTCGCGAAAGAATTAAATTTTCTTCTTAATTCGTTATAAAATTTTTCGAAAGAACTCAATTATTTTCTAAAATTTTAATAAATCCTTCGAAACAATTCAATTGTTTTGATAAATAGTAAAATCTTTGCACAAATTCAATTATTTTCAAAACAATTTTAATTAAATTCCTCAGTAGAATTCAATTTTTAAAAAAAATTTTAATGCATTTCGAATAAATTCAATTATTTTCAAAAATCTTAATAAATCCTTCGAAACAATTCAATTATTTCTATAAATAGTAAAATTCTTCGCAAGAATTCAATTATTTTTTATAAATAACGAAATTCTTCTGAGGCATTCAATTATTTTCAATACAATTTTAATAAAATTTCTCGAAAGAATTCAAATATTTCCATAAAATTTAATTTGTTTCTAAACTTCTAATAAATTTATGAAAGCAATTCAATTATTTTTATAAATAGTAAAATTTTTTGCAGAAATTCAATTGTTTTCAAAACAATTTTAATAGAATTCCTCTAAAGAATCGAATTATTTTTAAAATTTTTATCGAGATCCATGGAAAAAATTCAATTACTTTTAGAAATTTTGCTAAAATTCTTTAAAAAAAAGTTTTGAAAATAATTAAATTCTCTCAAAGAAATTAATTAAAATTATATACTAAAATTATTTGATTTTTTCGAGAAATTCTATTATTTATAATAGGTAATAATTAAATTTTTGCAAAAAATTGTTAAAAATAATTAAATTGTTACAAGAAACTCGATTAAAAATGTATTAAGTATAATTGAATTGGAATAAAAAAATGTTATCAAAATTTTTGAAAATAATTTAATTCTATCAAAGGATTTTAAATTAATAAAACTTTTGAAAAAAATCGATTTCCATGGAGGAATTAAATTAAAATTTTATTGTATTGAAAAGAATTGAATTCTAATTAAGAATTTTTTCAAATTATTTTGAAAATTATTGAAAATTATTGAATTTTTAGAAATTTTAATAAAAATTGTATTGGAAATAATTAAATTTCTGTTAAGAATTTTGTTATTTTCGAAAATGATTTAATTCCTGCGAAAAATTTTATTTAAATTTTCTAAAATGATTCAGTTTAAACATTTTTTATTAAAATTATTAAAGAAACTCCATTATTTTAAAAAAATGCAAAGAAATTATTCTAAAAAAAATTTAATTAGGATTTTTAAAAATTTTAATAAAATTCTTCCCGAGAATTCAATTATTTTCACAAAATAAAAAAATTCTTCGAAGGAATTCAATTATTCTCTTTAAATTTTTTGATAAGATTCTTTCCAAAAATTGAAAATATGTAAAAAGAAATTTTTTTTTTAAAAGTTAGGAAATAAAAAAGCTATTAAAAACTAACTTCGATTTGCGAATAGATTACCGGAATACAACGATTATTATTAATATAGATATTTATATTAAAAATTAAAATCGGAAATTAGAAATTCAAATAATGATAAATAAATCAATATTAATTGTTTTAAACAATTTGCAAATAAATTGTAAATTGTAAGTTTCAAATTTCAAAACAAATTATAATAGAAAAAGAAGAATGGTAAAAGACAAAAATTAATATATTAATTATAAGAATTAAAATCGGACGATTAGAAATTCAAATACTGACAATATTATAAAAAGCAATAGAAAAAAGAAAGTCTTTTTAATATAAGAAAAACATTTTTTTTCTCTAAGCTTCCCTGAAAAAAAAAGATTCTGTCTCGTCGGACTTGTTCCACTTGAATAAGGACACGTGAATTGCGTGTGGCATTTGTACGAATGCCGTCTCGCGATTAGATAACATATAGAATAAAAGTGGGTGATGGTGAGTGGAGTTAGAAAAGAGAGAGAGAGAGAGAAACAAAATTGAAGGCAATGATGTAAAAAAGAGAGAGACAAGTCAAGAACAGGAATTGGTAGTGGAAACAGAAAACGAGATTTTCCGACAAACTCCTCAGTCATCGTATAAAATTACACGCGACATTTTATTAGCGTTACTCGCAAAATATTTTCTTTTAAATTCTTTTTTTCAAATTTAAATCTCCAACACTACAATTAAACTCAACAGTATTAAAATAAAAATAGTTTCTGAAATATTGAAAAATTATATAATTTTTCAATATTTCAGAAACCGGTTTTATTTTCTTCCTTTGCTCTTTTCAATTTAATTGTGATTTCATTTTCTTCCTCTTTTCAATATTATGATTTCGTTCCATTTTTCTTTCTCCAAAGACTTCATCTCTCAACGAGTTTTTTTCTATTTCTTTAATAAAGATCAATTTTCCTTTTCTCTCTTTTCAGATAATCGAGAAATTGAGGGAAATTATGAGGTAAATCTGGACCCGATAAAGTGGTGCATTAAAATTATAAATGCAAAATTAGTGATTCAATTAATGGGATCTATTTCGAAAGTAGTGCACACAAAATAAAGTATCTTTAAGTAGTTGCAATTAGTGTCTAATTAGTCATCCAATCAATGTCGATGCCTGAGAGGAGAGTTTCGCTGACATCGAGTGCAAACCAGTACTTTAATAACTGAGTGAAGAGGAACATAATTCACGGCACGAAAATTATCACAGCAAATATTCCATTTTCTCTCTAATTTCACAGAAAAAAAAAAGAAAATGAAGAATAAAATCAAGTTTCTCTTGGAAAAATTCCGTTCATTGTGAACGAGAAGGAAAAAGAAACCAAACTCAGGGAACAGAGACAATTTTTCCCCTATTTGCAAAATTAAAGACGAAATTACGAAAAAAAAATTTCAAAGACATCAGGAAACAAAGAAAATTGAGGGGGAAAAAATTTGAATTCAAGAAAAAAATTGAATTGAAATAATTTCGATAATAATGGAAGATAGACAAACGAATTCGGTTGTTGGGGAAAATGAAACGAAATCACCATCGCCGGGACCGACAGTAACGAATACATTAAATACAATGCAACCACCAATTCTCACCGTGACATCTGGTCGTATTTTACGTTCGCCAAGCCACGAAAGTGTGACAACCGATTTATCCTTGTTTAGTGTATCTTCAATAGCGAGTGACGCCAAATGTGGTAATAGACTGGTCACCTTTAAGTCATACAGCGATGTGCAACTTTCAGCCAGAGACCCTTCGCCAAATCCGGACTCTCGTCAAATCCAGGGCAACAGGTGAGTCCTCGATTTTCTGAAAAATCATCAAAAATTAATTCTTTATTCCCATTTTTCCACTTTATGATGTATTTTAATATCTACCCCCCCCCCCAAGAAGTAAAATTAAACGTTAAAGTAAAATTACAATCAAATCAAAAAAAAATCAAATTTATATCAAAAACTATTCAAAAGAAAAATATTAATTAATATATTAAAAAATATACCTAAAAAATATTACCTAAAAATATTTAAAAATTCTGTATTAAAAACAAAATTTTTTAAAATAGGTATTTAAAAAATTTGTATTAAAAACAAAAATTAATAAAATATTTAAAAAATTTGTATTAAAAACAAAGATTTTAATAATATTTTGAAAATTTGGATTAAAAACAAAAATTAATAAAATATTTTTAAAAATTTGTATTATAAACAAAAATTAAAAAAATTTCTATTAAAAAATATTTGAAACGATGGAGTAAATATATTTTAATCATTGTCCGAATGTTTTCTTTCGTTTACCTTGTTTTATTTGAAAAATTTATATTAAAAGGAAATATGTCAAAAATTTATAATGAAAAAAATATTTCAAAAATTTGCATAGAAACAAAGTTAAATTAAAAATAGCTACAAATTAAAAAAATTGTAATCATCTTCTTCTTTAATAATAAAATTTTATTTATTTACAGTAAATTTAGTTGTTTTAACTTTATTTTAATGAAAAAAAAACAGTTTGAATCAAATTTCTAAATATATAACATTTCGTAGAAAAAAATTTTCCAAATTAATGAGATTTATTGAATCTTTTCCGGCTCGGTTTATAAATAATCGCATTAGTTAAGAATGTCTTTACACTGAAAATCGATTCAATGTATTCTTCCACTGTGCAACCGACCTTCAACTGACCAAGAAATTTTTTTCCCTCTTAATAATTTAATAGTTTTCTAAAAATATCAGAAATTACGTAAATTGCATAATAAAGAAATAAACACTTTTATATTTAACTTTTAATGTTTATTTCAGATTTTTACTATTATTTTACTCTAATTTTTATTTTACTTTACTTTTGTTTTTTGATCTTAATATAACGTTTATTTTAATTTTACGTTCCTTTTTTTACTAAAAAAATTACGAACTTTCAAATGGACGAAATATTTTTTCAACGTAAATAATTTTAAAAATTACTGGATTTAGAATAAAAATCAAAAATGTAAATTAAACAAATTGAAAATTTATAAATTACTAGCAAAATTAAGAACATAATTAATTATTACTGTTTATTATTTTCAAAAAATTTAATAACATTATTCGCAAGATTTCAATTATTTTTATAAATGATTAAATTATTCGGAATAATTCAATTACTTTTAGAAATAGTTAAATTCTTTGAGAAATTTAATTATTTTCAATGCAATTTTAATAAAATTTCACAAAAAGATTCAACAGTTTTTCGAAATTTTTAATAAAATTTTTCGAAAGAATTCAATTATTTTCAAAAATTCTAATAAATCCTTCGAAACGATTCAATTATTTTTATAAATAGGAAAATTCTTCCCAAGAATTAAATTATTTTTGTAAATAATAAAATTCTATTCAGAAATTCAATTATTTTTATAAATAATAAAATTCTTATCAGAAATTTAATTATTTCCAATGCAATTTTAATAAAATTTCACGAAAGGATTCAATTATTTTCAAAAAATTTTCAAAATCCTTCGAAATGATTCAATTATTTTTATAAATAGGAAAATTTTTCCCAAGAATTAAATTATTTTTATAAATAATAAAATTCTATTCAGAAATTTAATTATTTTTATAAATAATAAAATTCTTATCAGAAATTTAATTATTTTTATAAATAATAAAATTCAATATTCAAATTTTCAATTATAATTATTAGCAGACACGATAATTGTAAAATGTTGAAAAAAATTCTGTTTAATACAATTATTTTCAAAATTTTCAATTAAAATTATTAAAAAAGTACATTATTTTCAAAAAATTCAAAGAAATTTTTTAAAAGAATTTAATTAGAATTTTCAAAATCTTTTTAACAAAATTCTTCGTAAGAATTCGATTATTTTCACAAATTATAAAATTCTTCAAAGCAATTCAATTATTTTCAAATTTCTTAATAAAATTCTTTGCAAAAATTGAATGATTTTCAATAAATTAATTTAAAAATTGAAAACATTTAAAAAGAAAAAATATAGAAAAAGATTTTTTAAAAACGACTCAATATAATGATAATAAGATTTGAATTTGAAAAATAAAAAAAATTTCGTTTCATTTGAACGTTGAAAACATTGAAAATATATAATTTCTTCTAATTAATAGGATATTTTTATCTAATTATACTGTCATTTATTTTATTCACATTAATTAATTTTTATTTTTTGTCTTTATTTACTTAGGTACTTATTTACTTAATTAAATTTAAATCATAGTCCACTTTACTGTTTAGATATTTGCTCTAAAATAATATTGAATCATCAATATCAATAAGGAATTAATTTAGAGAACAATTGCTGATGAGAATCAAGACAAATAATTTCAGGAACTCAAGAGCAAATTACTTAAACAAAGTATTAGTGGAACTTAATTCATCTTGATTGAAACTTTAGTAAAACTGCTTTTGTACAAGAGGAATTTCTAATTTACATAAAATTCACTTTACCGAATCGAATAATTCTCAGAACATTCTTTTCTCCAAAGAAAACTATTTATAGTTTTAGAAAACTATTTTCTCATTTTCATTTCTATTTTGTTAAAAATTTACGTAAATTCAGAGAGAAAACTACTTATTCAGTTTCGCAAAAAATTTTTTTCTTTCTCATTTTTATTTTCAAAAGAAATGAAAGACGACGACTTAGTTCTGGAAAACTTTTTTCTTTTTCATCTCTATTTTGAAAAATTTAGAAAATTCAAAAAGATAACTATTCAGTTATGCAAAATTTTTTTCTCTTTTTCATAAATTTATAAAACTTCAAAGAAATTTCTATTTTCATAAATTTTCTAAAATTCAGAAAGAAGATTTTTTTTCTTTTTCATAAATTCATAAAACTCAAAAGAAAAACTTGCAAAACATTTTTTTCCATTTCTATTTTCCATAAATTTTCGAAAATTCAGAAAGAAGACTTTTTTCTCTTTTTCATTTTTACTTTGAAAAATTTAGAAAACTCGAAAAGAAAACTATTCAGTTTTGTAAATTTTCTTTCTCTTTTTCATTTAAATTTTTATAACTTTAGAAAACTCAAAAAGAAAACTATTCAGTCTTGCAAAATTTTCCTTTCCATTTCTATTTTGATAAATTTACAAAAATTCATAAAGAAAACGATTTAGTTCTGGAAAACTCTTTTCTTTTTCTCATCTCTATTTTGATAAATTTAGAAAATCCAAAAAGAAAATTTTTTCATCTCTATTTTCATAAATTTAGAAAACTTAAAACCCCCTTGTTTCATTTCTATTTAGATAAATGAAAAAAATTCAAAAAGTAAAAAAAAATGATTAAAATAATAAAAATAAAAAAATGAAAATAGCAATGAATAATAAATTTTCATAAATTACTATATAAATTATGGTTTAGAATTTAAATGAGAAAAATGACTTGTCTTTAGGCCAGCGGACATACCGGAAAGTATATGGTTCGAGGAGGAAACGGATTTGATTCGTAGTTGTGGTGCTCTATCGTCGGCATTGGGCCTGCAGAAAAGTTTCAGTACAAGCGATGTATCACAGCTTCCTAGTCCGGAGGCGTATGGACCGCGTGGATTGAGATCAGCAGTTTCAGCTCACGCTCTTGACTTTGCACACAGAAATAATCTTATTCTCGAGCACGCGGGACTTGATCATGCCTCGAGGTCCTGCAGTACTTGGGTTGCAGTCGGTGACGTTGCCAGTACCTCTCAATTACCAAGTCCTCACGGTGGTTGTGAACAACCACCACTTACTGCACCTCATCCACCGACAATTCCATTCACTGCTGCCGATCTCGTTAGATCTGTAAACAAAAAAGTCCGTCAAAATTACATTCGTCGACGGTAAGTGTGCAAAATTTGCAATTTCATTTCACAGTCAAATAATAATAATAATAATTGTAAAAGTTGAATATTCTTTTCCTTGAAAAATAATTTTAAATTAAATTTATAATTTAAAGACAATAATTATTAATAAACTAACAAATGTTACGCACGCGGAACGTGATATTCAATTTATTATTATTATTATGCAAATTACAAAATTTTTTATTTTCAAATTTAAATTTGTGAATAATTTCATAACTAAAATTTTAAAAATTCACTTTTTTAATTTTTTGAATAAATTCATAATTAAAATTTAAAAAATTCACTTATTAACGGGGTTGCCACGAAAATTTAATTTCGTTTTTCCCTGATTTCCAAACAAAATTTTCACTTTTTCCCTGACCCGAAAAGAAAATTCTGATTCACTCTAAAAATGATCAGGTGCCGAGAAAAATATTCCAATACATTTATTTACAAATTTGTTTAATTGTAAAATTATTCGAATACATTAACAACTTCTTTTTTAAATAAATATTTAATCATTATTATTTTTCCATAGAAATTAAAATTCTTCAAAAGATTCAAATTCAAACATTTTTGAAATTCAACAATTTATAAGAATATTATTAAAAAACATGAAGAAATCGACCACTCCGAGTCGAAGACTCGGATACAATTATTTTTAAAAATATTAATTAAATTCAATTATTTTCAAAAATTCTGAAAAAATTCTTCGAATCAATTCAATTATTTTTATAAATTGTAAAATATTTATTAGCAATAATTTAATGTTTTTTATGACATGAATTTTAAAATTGAAAATATTTAAAAAGAAAAATTATTAAAAAAGTTAAGAAACAAAATATCGCAAAGAAAACAATCACAATTACTTATATGAAAATAATTAATCTATGAATCGCTCTAGTTGTTGCAACTTGGCTTTAGAATATTAAAAATTGTTTTTACATATATACAAGCGATTCGAATTGAATAGAGGCAATTTTTTTGTTTCTAATTAAAAAAAAATAATATTTACCCATGTCAAATGGTGCGAATTTCGGTATTTTTGTTTTCCTTTTTTTTCGGTGAGATCACAATATCAGTTTACAATAGACAATTTGATTGAAGAGTCGTAGTTCAGAATTTCCAATTTGCGTTTTTTATTATTTCTCCTTTTGTTTCTTTCGATGGCACTGATTCGATAACAGAGAAATACTGTCTCTGAAATAAAATAATAAAATAGTCAACGAAGGAAGAAATAACGAGAAATTCAATTTAGAAAAACGAGAGAAAAAAAATTCTTTTGCGATAAAGAAAATAAAATTTTCCCAAAAGAATAATCGCAATAGTCGCAAAAAGAATAATTTCAATGAGAAAATAAGAAAAAATAATAAAAATGCAATTCTTCCTCTATGAAAAAGTAAAATAAGAATAATAATAATAAATGAAACAGTTTTATAAAAAAAGAACTAATAAATAAAGTAAATAAGGTAAATAAAAAAGATTAAAGTAATTTAAGGGGATTTGAACCTTGATGACGTCACAGTTTGTGCAAAGCATTAGTTTTAAATCTGTGACGTCATCATGGTTCAAATGCCCTTAATAAGACGTGAAATAAAAATCAATAATTTTCATACAATAATTTTTTATATTTTATTTTTATTAGATAATAATTTTCGTATTCCTTCATTCATTCTGTCCGGAGTTAGTTTTTGTGTTTGCTTTTATTTTCTTCTCTATAAAAAACTCTGTTTGACAAATAGAAATTGTACAAGTGCAGATATTTTTTTCTTTATTTATATAAAAAAGTTATATTACTAATTATTGAAGAATTATGACTAAACAATGAAAAATATACCCTTTTTTAAATTTTCTATTTCAAAATACTAATTTTGTTCAAAAAATTTATAAACATCTTTTGAAAAATAAAAACAATTTGCATAATTTCTATTTCTTAATCGCGCTACTTTTAATTTTTGTACATAAATTCTCAGTTTTTTTTAAAGAAAATAATTTACACCATTTCTATTTATCAATTACAATTTTTTATCAAACTTCCAAGTATTTTCTAAAAATAAAAGACAAAGTTTTTTATAAAATCGATTCATCAATTACAAGTTTTAATGGAAAATAAAACTGACAATATCAAAAGATTTTTATAAAATAAAGAAAAAAAATTGTCTTAATTGTATTTGTCAATCATTGTTTTTTTCTTACAAAACTTTAAGTTTCCTATGGAAAAAAGTCTATAAATTCTATTTTTTAATCACAACTTTTAAAGGAATTATAATTTATTTTTTAGAAATTAATGGAAAAAATTTACATAATTTCTATTTCATAATCACAATTTTTATACAAAATATTATGTTCCTTATTTTTTTTCTTATTAAAAAAGAATAAAATTGGACCATTTTTAATTCTAAATTTATTTATTTATTTGAAATATTTGAAATATTTTAATTTAAATTACAATATTTTTAAGAAAACTTCTTGTCTTTCTTTATAAATAAATAAAAAAAAATTAACAAAGTTACTATTTCTTTATTACAATTATTTTAATAAATCTCAAGTATTTTTAGAAATAAAGGAAAATTTTTTTACAAATTCGTCAATTATTCGTTTTTTAAATTCATTTTCTTCGCTTTTTCGCGACGGGTTTCGAAATGAAAAAGAGAAATTATGCAGCTTTTTTTACCTTATTTAAAAAAAAAATTATAATTTTGTAATAATATAAAAATTTTAATTGACAAATCAAAACTATGACATTTATTTTAAATGAAAAACCAAACGTTTTGTTAAAAAATTTTGTTTGTCAAATCAAAATAATGCAGGATTTTTTTTTATTTTTAAAAAAAATTCGAAAATCATTTAACAAAATTTCAAGTATTTTTCTTTTAAGTTCAAAAATTTGTGTAAATTATTTTTTAATCACGGTTTTTAAAAAAATTTTGATTATTTAGAAATAAAGGGAAAAATTTGCAAAATTTTTAATGTAATATTCACATGTGAATATCAAATAGAAATATGCGAATTTTTTCAAATAATAATTTTTTGCTTAATTCATTTAAATAATTTCTATTTTAATTATTTTTAAAAATTTACGTTCCTGAAGTTGTCGTCGACGCTCAGCATCAAAAACTAATTTTTCTTATTTTTAGTGATAAAATTCTAACTAATTTCACTTCTGTCATTTAAGTAAGAAGGAAAAACTTTTGAGTACTTTTTTAATTTTAAATCTTGGAAAAAAGGGAGTCATTTTTTTGTTTTTGTGAAAAAAATATTTTTCGATGCTCAGCCTCGACGCCAACGTCAAGGACCTAAAAATTTAATAATAAAAATAAAATTATTAACATAATAATTTTTTTTTTTTGATTCAATAGATTGTTAACGACTTACCGAGCACTGGAGCGCTTATCCCAGAGTGAATTCAATCTCGATAGACTGGAAGCTGCAGCATCGGCGGCTCAAATAGCACCTGGAGCAACTCTCGTTGTACCTGGAGCTCCTGTGGTCGCGGTCGGACGAAAGAGTAAGGATCATGCCCTGACGGTCAAGGACGTCGAGAGGGAAAGAGGAAAACAACTCTCCAAGTACGAGAGAAATATGATGATCTTCAATTGGCTTCACACCCTCGACGACACGGTTGAAGAAAGCCTTCAGTAAAAGTTACTAAAAAAATTTTCCATTCCTTTAATTTTTTTTGTTCCTATTTTTTTCTAGAAATTTTCTAATAATTATACCATAATAATTCTATAATTACCATAAATGCCATGCGATACAATCGTCGAAGTGGAAACGTATTGTCCTTTTATCCAACTCTCGCCAAATGAAAATGCGAATTTTTCCTCATCAAACATCAGAGTGGAAATTTTCACAATTGCGAAAAGCTGAAATAAAAACAAACGGAAATTAGAAAATAAGGAAGTGAGAGAAAAATTTAATAGTAAAGAGAAAGAAAAAGTAGAAAATAAAAGTTATTAGTAAGCGGTGTTTGCGATTCTTAAATTTAAACTTTAAACGCAGACAATAAAACAACAGGAAATAGTTTTGAAAAAAAGTAACTTAGATAATAACTCGCCACACTTTAGAAAAAAAAAATGCTTTTTACACGCAAAATATTTAAATCACTTTCTTTTGAATAAAAGTTTTTACAACTCGAATTTAAAATTTATAAAGACAGAAATTTGCAAGAAACGTCCCACTTCAAACGACTTACGATCGCTTTCTCTGTGATAAATAAAACAAACGATCATCTTAATTAATTGTTAAGTTGCATTAAGGACAAAGTGACACATAAGTCAACAATTACTCGAATAATTAAAAATTACCAAATTGGTTTTTAATTAACAATATTACAATTTATTAAAAATTAATATCTTAAAATCTAATTTTTATATGAAATCATAAAATCAAGAAAATAAAATTACAAATCGAAATCAATTTTCAATTATTCAGTAAAAGTGTCACAGATCCTTAAGAAAAAAGTATTATTATTTCAGTATAAATGTCTGACTAATAACTTATATATCAATTATTTATTTAATTTCACCATTTTTATAAATATATATTTGAAGATATATAATGAAACGAAATATGTAAAAAGTTGCATTATCATAAATATAAAAAAGAAAAATCATCGCAGGAATGTTATACCTATTATGCATTATTAAATTAACAATATTTTTAAATTATTTTTTACGGAATTATTCATCGTTAAAAAGGGAAATATAATATATTATTAATTAATCATTTTTGAATCATAGAAATTGTGACAATGATTAATCAAATAAATTTTAAGCGTTAAATTAGACTTAGCGGTCATAATTATAATAATTTTATATCTAGTCAAACATTAGATAATGAAACATTATCAGGCATTTTGAATAGTCTTCATTTAATTAATAATACTAATAATAGAAAAAAATTAAACGATTATACGACTATTGACAAAAAAAAACAATAATATGTCATTTAAAAAAAGAATTATTAATAAAATAGTGAAAAATATACGTCCGTTAAAATAAAATCAGATTTAATTTACGTATCAAATTTTTTAAAATTAGAATTAAATCAATAATTAGTTCTTATTTTCAAAAAGAAAATACATACCCATTTCGACTTTTCTCAAAATTCGTTTCCAACGAAATTCGAAATTAGCTTCATCACAAAATTATATTTGTTTTTAAAAAAAAGACATCAACACTGCCTGAATATAAAAAATCTGTAACAAACAAAATAAACAGAAAATAATCAGCAAATGTCCGAAAATATAAAACTCAGAATTTACCTGTAATGACAAATGAATCCAACGAAAAAATTTTCGATTTAAACATTGTCCTTATTTCCATATTTATTGTAATGATCATATCCAAATATTGTTGTAAGCTAAAATGTTATTTAAAAAAAAACAAGTAAACGAAAAAAAAAATGTTTTCAGTACACAATAATGAAAGTCAAATATCAATACTGTTAATATTCATCACTAAAAGTATTTAAAACAAAAATTATAATATAATTAAATTTTCATTTTGCGCACACATTTAAATATCGAAAAAGAAAAATATCAAATTTCGTCAATCATGGTGCTTTTTAAAGACTTTAATTGTAAAAATTCATTGAATTATTTAAAAGAAAAAAAAACACTAAGAATTAAAAATAATATCTAATATTGTAAATTTAAAATAGATTCGTTTCAATTAATATTTATTTGCAAAATTGTAATTTTGAATTATATTAAATAATGAATCAATAATATGATCCTAAAGTTCAAAACGTTCAATCGAATGAAAATTTGTTTCTTCTGCAAATTAAATTTGTGTCACTGTCAAAAAAATTAATTATAGTTTAGAAATGAAAAATTTAAGTTTTCAAATTTTAACTTTAATTTTTCAAATTTAATTTCCTGAATTTATTTTTTATTAATTTTATTCTTTTAATTTTATTCTATCAATTTTATTTCATTCATAAAAAATATTTCGTTCGTTTGAACGTTCAAAACTTGTGATCACATTAATAATTAATTGATAATTAATAAAATATTATAATATTTTATTGTAAAAATTTATATATTATAAATAAATATTATATTATAATATTAATAAAATTATATTATTAATAATTAATAATTTTATATGTTCCCAAAAGTTTCGAAAGTTCAAAAAATATTTTTTTCGAACCATATTTTTTTTTCTTTTTGTATTTTTTTATACAAAACATTATTTATTGCAAAAAATAATTCTTAACTAAGTAAATATTTAATTTTTGTTATTTTTTTATGTTTGTAGTCATTTTTAAAAATATTTAAATAAAAAAAAGAATATTGTTCATTTGAAAGTTAAAAATTTTAGGACATTTTAATTTTTTAAATTTCTTTCATTATTGTTTTATAAATGTAACAATTTTTGTTAATTATTACTTTTCTCCTATTTTTTTATTACTATCACTATTCTTAAAGTTATTGTCATTATTTTTATTATTATTTATTTTAATATAATTATTATTAGTATTTTTGGTATTATTATTATTATTATTATTATTATTATTATTATTATTTTAATTATAATTAATTTAAATTTACCTTAGTATAATTATTTAAATAATAAAAATAATAATAACAATAATAACAATTTTTTAATAGAATGCTCAATATTTGTAAATCAATCCGATTCGTTTTTAATAAATTCGATTCTTCCAAAAATATAAGTTGAAAAATAATTATTTTTGAAAATATAGTGTAGCGAACAATTATTTTGTGAAAATAATTATTTATATAAATTTAGCTTAGTTTTAAGGAGATAATAGTTAATAATTTCAGAGCGAATGAAATGTTACATAAATATAAACCTGAGCCAGTAAAAAATAATCCATTAAATAAACCAAAACGCCTTAAAAGTAAAAGTTTTCTTTTTATAAGAGCGTTCGATATATATTGACATACTTTAATAAACAAAATAAAAAAACGTAATAGCAATATTCAGAAAAATTCAACAATTCTCTTTCTCTCTTTCTCCATCTATAGAAAAACAATTAATATTTTTACAATCATTATTATTTAATACAATGAATTTTAAATATTGAAATAATTGAATATTAAAATATTGTAACAATTAAATACTAAAATATTTAAATATTTAAATCATTAAATAAAAATAATTAAATGAATTGAATTAAATGAAAAAAAATTATGTCAAATGTACGAACACCCTTGAAAATTAAAAAAAAAGTTAATCAAGTTTTATAGAAAATGCACCTTAAGAATCAGAAATAAAAATCCTAATAATTCAAAAATTGTAAAACTAAAGAAAAAATATTAAAAGAGAATAAAAAACGAAAGATTCTTCGTAAAAGAAATTTTAGAAAAATAAATTCGTTCAATTTCATTGTTACTCGCACTGGCCTATCCATATTACATGTGTTCGAATGAGAGCCTTAAATGTAAAACAAAAATATTAAATGTTCATAAAGTCATGTAATGAAAGAAAAATAACTAAAATTTATTCCACCAACTTTCACCCCTTCATATTATTAAAAAGTAAAACGATTTATCAATCATCACGACTTTATTATTTTTTTTCTCTTTTTTTTCCATAGTAATCCTAATAAAAACAATATAAAATTATTATATTGCTATTTAATACTATTTAATTAATAATAAACTGTACAAATTAAAGTCGATGATTATCAACAAACTGACACTCAAATTACATTTAAAAAAGGAAAAACATACTCAACGAGTAAATTTTTTCTTTTTAACCCATTTATAAAAATTCAAACGCTCACCTTGCATTCAAAACGCGAGTGCAAATTAAAGAAACTCCTTTCTTTGCATAGAAAAAAAAATCCTTTGGAAATAGTAAAAAAAAAATTCAATTTTTTTGTCTCTAATCCGAATCGGAAGCAGAACTTGCGTCAGATTCAAACTCAGTGACACTGATTGTAAACTGATATTCTTGATCGCATCCCAAATAGGCGTCACTCATGAAATATAATGTATATGAATATTGTCCGGCAGCGGGAGCAACAAAATCCAATTTCACTTTTGCCTTTTGCTGTAACGTCAATCTCTTGATGGACAATAGAGAATTTGATTTTGGTTCACCAATCACCACCCACCATCCCT
This sequence comes from Leptopilina heterotoma, assembly GCF_015476425.1. NCBI lineage: Eukaryota > Metazoa > Arthropoda > Insecta > Hymenoptera > Figitidae > Leptopilina > Leptopilina heterotoma. The sequence continues at coordinate 58,714 of NW_025110953.1, read as the reverse complement.
CCTCGCGTTTCTGTGGGAAAAACGGTGCGATAACAGGTCCAACGACTTCATCCTCACGCTCCAATTGTACAGTGACATTGACAGTTCTTCCGCTTCTCAATCGATCCTTGTCATGAATATCGTACGACATGTCAATATTTGGATAGCGATTACAGAATTTCGCCACATCGGTCATTTGTGAATCGTTCAATTGTAACAAACGATTACGTGTATTATCCTCTAGTTCCATGATGTCGAAGACAGTTTCAACTTCACGTTCAGTACAACGTTTTATTATTTCCGGAGTGAAATGTGGTAGTTGTTTCAAATACGAGTCCTTCGACCACATCGCTTGGGTGACCATTTGTGCCAATTCCATAGCGGCGACTGCGGGTGCTAACCATCCTGACGAACTCAATACATCGACACAAGCCTGAATTAATCGTAGAGCCTTTCCTAAGACGAATTCCGTGTCCTTTTGCAATTCCGGTCCAAGTTGAATACGCGACAAATGCGCCTGAAGCAAAAGTAAAGCCTTCACGTGTGGATTCGCCATTCTCTCCGATTGCGATGGTGCGTGTGGCAAACGAGCCGCCAGACTCCTCAGAAGATTCTCCTCCCGTTGTCGAACCGGCACCGCCTCGTATTCAGCGGCAGCGGAAATAATTTCCAAAAGACTGCGAATTTTCGTCTTACTCGTCAGGGACGAACTGAACAGTTCAATAGTCGCGTAATTAATATAATAGTAGGCGGCAATCATTCCCAAATTCAATGGAATCGTGTCGACCTCATCCTCCACCGAGACACATTTCGCTTGCTCCAAATCGCCAAGTGTACTCTCCACCAACTCCGAAAGATAGTCCGACAAATGTCTATGTGTCACTCCCTGCAAACCGTAATAATTCGGATTCTGCGTCAATCTCCTGTAGAGGAACGTCCAAGTGAGATAATCGACCGCATCCTGTTTATTCTCAATAGTTTTCGTCACAATCTCCGCATTGAAGTGATCATGAAGTCTGTGATTCAAGTGACTTTCGACCGGTAGCGGTTCATTCAGGAACTTCTTAAAGAAATCTTTCTTCGAATTCTGACAAAGTAAAACACATTTCGCGTCATGATCCCAAGACTCAGGTCTATTTGCCCTTCCGACCATTTGCAAAACGTCTGTAATTGGATAATCCTCATAAGCATGTGTCCTTCCGTTATAACACTGGGTGTCCATGATAACAACCAAATGCGCGCTGATCGACAAACCCCAGCACAAATCCCTTGTGACGACAGCGACCTGAATCGCCTCGGTAGCAAAAAGTTGTTCCACAAGATGCCGATCATCAGCCGACAGTCCCTCGTGCAAATAAGCAACTCCCTGCGATAGTGTCTCCTTCAGCGTCTTATCCGACATCCGATCCAAAAATGGCTTTATATCCGCTTCTTCGGCGTGGAAAAATCTCGCCGGCTGTCCCTCGGCTGCCGTGAAAGTCAGAAGATCAATAGCCGTCAAACGTGCCTGTCGTCGAGTTGGTACGAAAATAATAGCCGGCTTCTGTGGCGCATGTCGTAGAATTGCGTTATAAACCGGTTTTGCCATCGCCGCCAATCTCGAAGCATTATGCGTGATATTAATCCCCTGAACGTGTAGCTCCAAAGGAATCGGACGAACCGACGGATGGAAATTAAAAGTCGCCGCAGCTGGTGCAGCCAACCACTGTGCAGCGTCCCTTGCATCAGCCAACGAAGCCGACAACGCAATCATCCTCGCCGGACTGTCCAGTTGACTCGAAATATACCTCGCCCTTGAGCAAGCAACTTCCAAAATCGGTCCCTCCTCACCCCCGATCAACTGCAATTCATCCACAATAAACAAATGAATATTCTGCACATTCTTCCTCTGTTTCCACCTGCGCGACAACACATCCCACTTTTCAGCCGTTGTAATCACAATCTGTCCTTTTGCAATCAATTTCAAATCCGTCCCCGTCTCACCCGTCAACAAAACAACCTTCTTCCCCAAACCGTGATTAAACTTTTCCAACCAATCGGCGTAAATCAATTCAGCCAACGGCTCCTGACTCACAATATAAACACACCGTCCGTGCTCATTTTTCGTCAACAATCGAAATATGGCAATCTCCGCAATTGTCGTCTTACCCGATCCAGTTGGCGCTCCAATAAACACATTATCGTCCGAATTATAAACAGCGTTGAACACCTGCGTTTGAATTGGATTGAACTGATCAAACGATCGATAGGGACTCGCGTAAAGAGCTTCAAAATCACGATTCCGCAGAGCAGTGATCGGCAATGGTTGCAAATCCAAAAGTTCCGTTGGTGGTAAATTCTTCTCCGGGAGAATCAAGTGTCGAAAACTGACCGGCAATTGCGTCTCGGCGCCGATCCACCTATCGGAAACGACCCGCAAAAAGTACTGCGGTGGCAGAGGTTCGAAAACAGGAACAAAGAATTTAATCAAATGCTCATCGTTCGAGTACTTTGATTTTAATAAAAAGTACTCATGATGTAGAATAACCTCCGAATCGACGTCCTCGACCAAAATCCAAAAAGCCTCCGAAGCGCCATGTATCTTCTCGTCCCATTGAAAGTCCGGTGTGATCGTCAATTCGACTCTGAGTGTCGATCTCGTAATCGGTTGAATGTGAGTCGAGAGTTCGAGTTTTGGAAATTGATGAATATACTTGTGAATAGTCTTTCCTAACTTAGGAACTCGGATCAATTCCCCAATTTCATTAGGTCCGAGGTCATACAATCTTTCCCAGGGAAAATTTTTCTTTTCTATCTTTCGGACAATTTCCTCAGGCATCTTGCGAAATTGTCGTAAAGGTGACATCGATTGCCACATTCGTCTGTCGATCATCTTGCACAGAGTTAGACATTTATCGGCCAGTGCCGCCCAACCGCGGAATAGAACAATTTCGTAAATTGCTCTCATTAATCGAGCAGCGGATTGTGTGACATAAATCATGTCGGACATTAATGCGAAACCTTCTAATTTCAACTGGGAAATGTAGGCCTGAAGGAGTACATTCACCTTTGCGCTCGGTTCCTCAATACTCTCCTTAACTGGAACCGGAACTCTTTCCATTAGTTTCTGCAACTCCAGCTTCTCCTCCTCACGAACGTTGATATTGCGAAACTCCCCAGACAATGAAAATACACGAAAGAGTTCGATTTCGCTCAAGGTGCGTTTTAGTAGTTGATTATAAGTCAACATCGTATCGTGAGTACAGTAATAGTGAGAGGCAATTCTCCCCAACTCGGAAGCTTGGAAATTACCCGATTTTCTATCGTACTTGATCAAACCACTTCGATCCAGAGACATTGCGGCGGAGTGAATAAGATCAGCGCGATGTAATTCCAAATATGGATCTTCCTTCAGTTTATCGTGACCGATTCCGTAGAGCGATGGACTTCTCAGCATTCTTATATAAAGATACGTGTAGCCTACCCAAGTGACGGCGTCCCTGATATTCTGAATCGTTCCCAGGACAATTTCAGCATTCAACATATCTGACATTTTGCTGACAAGTTGCGATTCAATCGGCAATTGTTGATTCAACAACGAGAGGTAATACTGCAGTTCACTGTGATTTGTTATCAAGATACCTTCTCCTTTCGTGTCGTATTGCGGACGACCGGCACGGCCCAACATTTGAAGAACGTCCAGAGCTCCAAGTTCGACCCATCGTCCCTTCTCGGGATTATAAACCTGCGTTCCCTTAATAATAACCGTATGCGCCGGTAAATTCACACCCCAGGCCAAAGTTGCAGTCGACACCAAAACTTGAATATGCTTATCAGCGAATAAATCCTCGACCAACGTACGATCAACCCTCGTCATTCCTGCGTGATGAATAGCGAATCCATAGGGCAGCAGATCCTTAAGTTCGTGATTCTTCACCTGCTCGGCTTCCGTTCGTAAAACTTCCATCGACGCCGAACCCTCTCTCAGAAACTGTCCCAGAGTATCCTTCTCGAGACACATATCCCTAATCGCTCTCGCCGTCTTTCCCGTCTCTTTCCTCGAATGAACGAAAATCAGAACTTGATTCCTTCCCGCGTGCTCCATCGTCTTCTCATAAACAATCTCGTTCATCACCTGGAATCTCTTCAAAGCCTTCTTCTCCGTCACGCCAATATATTGCTGCTCGAGAGCAACTGGTCGGAAACTGTTATCAAAATAAAACAAACCAGTCTCGGGCTTAATGCGCAAAAACGTCGCCACGTCCTGATAATTCGGCAGAGTTGCCGACAGTCCAACGAGACGGACATCCTCCTGTGTTGTCTGTATATTTCTAATCGTCCTCGCGACAAGTGCCTCCAAAATCGGTCCACGTTCATCGTGCAACAGATGAATTTCGTCAATGATTATCAATCGAACGAGTGATGTAAACGTTTTTTCACCTCCTTTACGCGTTATTATATCCCATTTCTCAGGTGTGCATACAATCACCTGCGTAGCGGCAATTTGTTCCCTCGTCAATTGATGATCGCCAGTCAATTCGGAAACAGTGAGATTGTACGATTCGAGACGCTTGCCAAAATTACCAACCATTTCCTGTACCAATGAGCGCATTGGCGCCACGTAAATAATCTTGAATTCATCGACATTTATTGATCCATCGGCGTTTATATGTTTGCCAATTTCCCTCATCATAGTTAGCAATGCAACGTTTGTCTTACCAGCGCCAGTGGGAGCACACAAAAGAAGATTCTCATCACTTTCCAATGCCGTGTGTTGCAATCGACTTTGAATTCGATTCAGTGTTTTGAAACCATCAAATGCTGGTTGCACATATTTTGGTAGTTGATCAACTGGAACGAGTTTTTCATTTTCACCGAATGGTTTTGGTTTCAGGGCCGGTACGTGAACTTCCTCGTATCTGCAAATAAAATACGTTTTATTAGTTCTCTTGTAATAATATTCTAATATTTATTATTAATTATACTGTTACGCGCGCGGAATGTCGCGTAATTTATTATTATTAGGCAAATTACAAAATTTTTTATTATCAAATATAAATTTTTGAATAATTTCATAATCAAAATTTAAAAAATTCACATATTAAGTACATTATTAATGTTTATATTTTCAAAAATTTGAATACAATTTCCTCGGAAGAATTTAATTATTTTTATTAATAATAACATTCTTCGGAAGAATTCAGCTATTTTTATAAATTAAATAATAAAATTTTTTGCAAACATTCAATTAGTATCAATAAATTTTAATAAATTCTTCGAAACAATTCAATTGTTTTTTAAAATAGTAAAATCATAGCAAAAATTCAATTATTATCAATAAAATTTCACGAAAAAATTCAATTTTTTTATTGATTCGTTATAAAATTTTCCAAGGAAATTCAATTATTTTCAAAAATTTCAATAAAATTCTTCATAAATATTCAATTATTTTCAATATATACAATCTTAACTAAATTTCTGCAAAGAATTTAATTCATCCAAACAATTATATTATTTTTTAAAAATTTTAATAAAAATCTTTGCAAGATTTCAATTATTTTCATAAATAATAAAATTTTTATAGAATTTTTCCTAAAAATTCAATTATCTTCATAAAAATTAAAATTGTTTAGAAGATTTGTATTAATTTCTTAAATAATAAAATTCTTCGCAAGAATTCAATTATCATAAAAAATAATATTCTTTGGGAGATTTCTATTATTTTTATAAATAATAAAATTCTTCGGAGAATTTCAATTATTTTCAAAAATTTGAAGCAAATGCTTGTCAAAAAATCAATTTTTTCATAAATAATTAAATTCTCTGGAGGATTTCAATTATTTTCAAAAATTTGAAACAAATTCTTGTCAAGAATTCAATTTTTTTCATAAATAATTGAATTCTTTACAGAATTTCAATTATTTTCAAAAATTTGATATAAATTCTTGTCAAGAAATCCTTTCGAACTAAAATTCATCGCAAAAATTATTTTGAAAAGTTGAAAAAATTTTTTGTTTAATTCAATTATTTTCAAACTTTTTAATTGAAATTTTTCAAAAAACTACATTATTTAAAAAAACAGAATGAAATTCTTCAAAAGAATTAAACTATATTTACAAAAATTCTAATAAAAACCTTTAATAGAATCTATTGTTTAAAAGAATTTAATTATTTTCTAAAAATTTTAATAAAATTCAGTAATTAAATGTTTAATATTAATTATTAAGAAACACAATTATTTTAAAAGCGTAAAAGAAATTGTTCATAAAATTAAATTACTTTCAAAATTTTCAATTAAAATTGTCAAAGAAACTCCATTATTTAAAAAAAATCCAAAGAAATTCTTCAAAAGAATTTAATTAGGATTTTTAAAAATTTTAATAAAATTTTTCTCTAGAATTCGATTATTTTCATGAATAATAAAATTCTGCGAAGGTATTCAATTATTCTCAAATTTTTTGACAAAATTCTTTGCAAGAATTCAATGATTTTTTATACATTAATTTTAAAATTGAAAATATTTGAAAAGAAAAATTATTAAAAAAAGTTAGGAAACAAAAAAAGCAAGTATTTGTGATGTGATCCTATTTATGTAAATAAAATATTTTATGAAACCTACCCTTTTCGTTGTTTACGGAAACTACCGTCAGGTAACTGACAGCGTTTATTAGCCATGAAATGACTGCCCTGGGTGAAAATTAAATCCTCCAAATCGATAATATTACGTGAGCCTTGAACTTGACCTCCTGGTCCTCCCGTGTCCTCGTTTTCTTCCCTTCTTTTTCGTTGTGCTCGTGCCTCCATTGTTTCGTCATTGTCCTCATCTCCCTTGCCTGCGTTGTCTAGTTGTCGCAAAATTTTCAAAAGAGCAGGATCGTCATTCATTTTATTTCGAATTTCTTGCCTCTCTGATTCCGACTGCGATGACGCCAACATTGTACAATAAGCAACTGGAATTTATAAAAAAAAAATTTATAAAATATTTAATTCTATAACCCTTCCAAAATTAAATTATTTTCTACAATTTTTAACTAAACTTTATTTCCAAATCAATGATTTTTAATTTTTCTTTCAATTATGTTATTATTTTTTGTACGTATTTGAATTTTCGGAAATATGTAATTGAAATTATTGAAAATAATTGAATTTTAAAAAATTACAAGGAAAAAATTCTATAAGTATTACTTTTTACAAAAATATTTTAATATAATTTTTAGAAGCTAATTTTCATTAATTTTCATATTTATAAATTTACACTTGAAGATTTTTCATTGAAATTTTTGAGAATTCAATTATTTTCCAAATTTACAATTAGAACTCCTCAAAAGTTGATTTTCAAAAATTGTATTTAAGTACTTGGAAAAATCAATTATTTTCAGTTAAATTTTTATAAAACTTCAATTATTGAAAAATCTTTTAATTGTATATTTCAAAAGTTTAATTAGACAAATCAATCAAAAATAATTTTTGAAAGATTTGTCTATAAAAATCGAAATAAATTGCATTTTATACCAAAAATGTGGTTTTTGTGGCAAAACTTGGAAGAAAGTCGAAAAAGTCGCAATTTTTGAAAATAAGTTGAAAAAAGTCGCATTTTTTGAAAATAGTCGAAAAAGTCATAATATCCAAGATCTGTAGAGATATAAAAATAAAATAAAGATTTTAGTAAAGAAACTCACTCATGTGCCTGTGTTTCTTCAATTGTTTGATAAAGTCAAAACAGTCGTAACCCAAAGAAAGTACAAGTTGATTTTCACATTCACGATCGTCTCCTGCGTCTTTAAGAATTTCCAAAACCTCGGCAGTCTTTGCCTGCGAGACTAACGCCTCGTTGTATATTCTGTTCAATCGCCTTTGCAACCAATAAGCATCTATATCGCAAGGATTTAAGGACTTTTCTTTTTTCAATTCTTCCACGCCGCCCAACTGTAAATCAAAGATAATTTCTTCATAAAGTTCTTATTTCAAAAAAGAATTCAAATTAAATAATTTAATTCAACTTATTTTAATTACGTGAAAATTTCATGTAATTTTCGCTTGTTCGTGAGCGTGTAGTTATGCTAGTCAATTTAATAAACGAATTAATTAAAATTATTATCTATTGCAAAAAAAATCGACATATTTTTTAATATCTTACATTTTCGGCATGAATAAGACGATCGTCATTGGCTTCCTCTCCTTCCTCTCCCTCCTCATCGCCTTCCTGCACCTCTCCATAAACATCCTCATCATCCTCCTCGCTTCCCTCTTCAAACTGAACATTAATTCCATTCTCCAAATTATCATCATTAGTTTGCATTTTTTCATCACTGCCAAAATCAGTGATCTTCTTTCCAAGATTCACGAGAAGGGCAAATCTCTCTTCGGCTAAATTTCCCAAGTATGATTCTGTCTCACGTTTCTTCTCCTTCTCCTTGAGACGATCATTCTTCAAGACAGCCAACACTTCGTCAGCGGCGCCGCACAATATATCACGCGGTTGATCGCCAATTGCTTCTTGAATAAAACTCAATAAAACTTCGTACGTCTGTCGTGTTTCCTGTGTTTTGGGACGATATATAATGCCAACCATTTGATCCATATTATCGGAAAGCAAAGTTACACCTTTCATACGAGTAAAATCGTACTGTGCTTCATCACGTTTCTGACGTCTGCAAAAATATTTATTTATTGAAAATAGATTTCTTTTTCCATGTAAATATCTATTTCTGTACAGGATTGCCACAAAAGTTTAATTTTGTTTTTCCCTGACTTCCAGACACAATTTTGACTTTTTCCCTGATCATAAAGAATATTCCAATACACTCTAAAAATTTATTTATGAATTTCTCTAATTGTAAAATTATTCGAAAACATCAAACGTTTTATTTAAAATGAATATTTAATCATTATTATTTTTTCATTAGAATTAAAATTTTCAAAAATTTCAAATTCTAATAAACCTTTCGAAATTCAATAACTTATAATATTTAAAGATGACTCAGTGATAAAATCATTATTTTATACTATAATATCTTCAAAATTATTTTCATCATTTCAATTCAATTATTATTTTCTAGAATTTTTAACTAAATCTCTTCTTTAAATCAATTATTTTTAATAATTTTTGAAAAAGTTAAAAAAAAGAAAAGAAAAACTTTTAAATAGTTCCTGGAGAATTTTCAAATCCATTTGTTTACAATTCAGTATACGAAATTTTGATTGTTTGGAATTTCTCAATTGAATAATTTTAAAAAAAACTTCAACAAATTCAAGAAAAATTCAATTAAAAAAAATTCAGATTTTCAAATATTTTAATTTAAAAACTTTTAAAAATTCAATTATTTCTAAAAATTCTCGCCATAATGCTTTTAATATTCAAATATTATCTAAAATTTTAACTGAAATTCATTTTTAAATCGATTTTTATTAGAAAATTCTAGCAGAATTCAAGTATTTAAATACAAAAATAAATAATTTATTCAATAAACTAAATTTTTCTCAAAATTGAATTCTCATGAAGAATTTTATCAAAAAATTTTTAAATAATTGAATTTCTTCGACGAATTTTAATAAAATTTGTTAGATTAATTACTTTTTTCAAAGAATTCGATTAAAATTGTATTAAAAATAATTGAAATTCTGCGATGAGATTTATTATTTATGAAAACAATTGAATTATTACTAAGGAATTTTAAAAAAAAATTTAAATAATTGAATTCTTTTAGAAAATTTTATTAATATTGAAAATAATTGAATTGAGGAAGATTTTTGAAAATAATTGAAATTTTGTCAAGAATTTTATTGAAATTTTTGAAAATAACTGGAATCTTTCATAATTTTAATACTTTTTATAAATAATTGAATCCTTTCGTGAAACATTATTGAAAACAATTGAATTGAGAAGAAATTTATTATTTATAAAAATTATTGTATTCTTGCGGAGAATTTTATTAAAAATTTTGAAAATAATTGAATTCTTGAGAAAAATTTTATTATTTTTAAAAACAATTGAATCTTTGCGAAGAATTTCTTAAAATCTTTGAGAATAATTAAACTGTTTCCAAAAATTTTAGTAATTACTTGAATGCTTTCGTTATTTTAATAATTTTTTTAAAATAATTTAATCCTCTCTAGAAATTTTGTTGAAATCGTATTGAAAATAATTTAACTCTTCAGAAAATGTTTATTATTTATAAAAATATTTGAATTCCTGCGAAGAATTTTATTATTTTATAAGTTTTAAAAATAATTAAATTGTTTCCAAGAATTTTATTAAAAGTTTAGAAAATAATTTAATTCCTGCGAAGCATTTATTAGAATTTTAGAAATTTATTGAATTCTTGAGAAAAATTTTATTATTTAGCAAAATAATTGAATTCATAAAAAGTATTTTATTATTTATAAAAATAACTGAATCCCTGTAGAAAATGTTATTATTTATGAAAATAATTGAAATTTTGCCAAGAATTTTATTAAAATTTTTGTAAATATTTGAATTTTGGAGATGAATTTTATTATTTATAAAAACAATTGAAATTTTGACGTGAATTTTTTTAAATTTTTGAGCATAATTGAATTTCTGCGAAGAATTTTCTTACTTTTAAAAATAATTGAATTTTCCCAATTATTTTAACTTCTCCGAAATTCAATTTTTAAAAGTGTTTTAAACTAAAATTCTCTATAAATCCATTATTTTTAATAATTATTAAGTATAATTATATATTAAAAAATTTAACTAATTTCAGAAGAATTTGAATTATTAAAATTTTTCAAAAATTGTAAACGCAATTTTTCCAGTACTTTTAATAAAAATCCCTGATTTTGCCCTGACCTGTGGCAACTCTGCTGTAATTTGAGAGAAATAAAATATAAAAAAATAAATTTAATAACTATAACTCGTTAATTTGTTAATGGCTGTTTTCGGCATTCACCCAGGGTTAACCCCGAGTTAACAATTATCCAATCATCAACAACATTCTGTTGGATCTAACCAATCACCGTTAACCGGGAGTTAACCCGGGGCGAGTGCCGAAAACGGCCAATAAAGATAATAAAATATACTAACTTGACTTTTCTTTCCTCTGCTTTTCCCGGTCTCGTGCGTTGTGCCCTATCGCCCATTCTGGATCCCTCCAGTTTGCCCACAAGGGACATAACTTCACCTGTCGCTTCATCACGGCTACGTCTTTCAATCAAGCGGACGTCAGCTTGTAAGACAAGATTCGAATTCTACAAAAATATTAAATTTACATTCATTATGTTCTAATTTGTAAGTTTCAATCATACTAAACATGAAATTCGTCATCAAATACAAGAATACAAGAGTAACAATGACGAACAGACTGCCGAAAACCCCGAAAATTATGCCAAGTAAAAATCAGTTACACCAACTAAATTTACTTCAAAACATTAAAACCTCATCAAATAACTCGAAAAAGTATTAATTAAATTAGGAAGAATAAAATTTTTGTTGTTTATAACAATATTATAAGTTTTGTTTTCGACAACCTAACCTAAAAAGTAAACGTACATGCAACGAAATTAGACACGTAATTACATATGTAATTTAACAAAAAAATAAGAGAATGATCAAAATTTATGTACATAGAGGATAATAGAGTCGATTGAAGATCAAATAGATGATAAAATATCGATAAATAATAGATAATTACCGCTTTATACTCGTACTGAAGCTGTCTCGCTGCTTGGTCCGCCATGTTTGCTTGCCAACTGCAGTTGAACGGGAGGAACGTTGCGAACTTGAGGCGGTTTCAAATTCCACGTTCCAATTTTCCAGGAACAAAAATTTGAACGATTTGAACCTAAGTGAACAAAATTAAATACTAAAATACAAATAATTGGTTTTAAAATACAATTTATCAACTATTCTATTTATTTCCTTGAAACGCTTAAAAGTTACAATCTAGTAAATCTAACCTGAATTGTCAATCAGTTTTATAAAAAAAGTTCCTTAAAGTAGGCAACCACACTCGCGCAGTTATAAAATAGGCGGGAAAGTTCAACTAAATTTAAATATTTGTTTAAATAAATTAAAACTAAGCGTAATGAAGTAAATAAATAATTAAATGGTTCAACGTAATTTTTTTTAGAAAATTTATTTTTATAAAACATTTAATACAGTAAAAATACACTAATTATGAATAGACAAATACGCACTAATCTCAAAAATACTTTATACTTTTTTCTTCTTTTTCTTTTATAAAATTCGATTAGAAATTAATGACACTAATAAAATTAATAAACTAATAAAACTTAATGATGATGCTCCAGAACATTTTTCGGCGTCAGTCATCAAACTTTTATAAGCCTTCACTGATTGTACCTCAGAAATTGAAGATTCAAAACCAACAGTTGAATCTTTGAAAAGTAAATCTTTCGTTCCATTAAAACTCTTGTAAATATACATTGGAGTGTGCACATTCGAACTCAGCCAGGTGTTTAATTTCAAGAGAACTGTTGCCATATTTGAGCGTTCAGTTTTCGAAATATCCTTTCTTGACACTATCTACAAATTTAGGATAGAAAAAAAAGGATTATTAACAAATTATTTAAAGAAATAATTAAATTAATTTTATTAATTAAAACTTTGGTGAACTTCAAATTATTGATTGAACTTCATTATTATAATCAACGATTTAGAAAAAAAAACATTTTTCTATTCAAATTTTTATATATTTTTGTATAAAAAAATATTTTTCATAATTTTTTGATCAATAATTTGAAAAAAAAATGTTATACAAAACAAAATATTGCTTTTTTTAAATTATTTCTCTTTGAATCATTTATCATAAACGTCGTGAACTTCACTGACGTTAATTAAATTAATTTTATAAACTGAAATTAAAAAATAAAATTATTAGTTAAAAATTTAAATTTCTTAGTTTAATTTTAGTTTAGTTATATAGTTCAGTTAAAAAATATTATTTACCTCACTGTCGATAGTGACAGACCACGCACAATTTGTATCGACATCAAATCCAGTATGAATTGCAAGAGATCCATTTTTACACAAAATTCGATATTCATGTTGATTTAAAAATGCAGTAGAATCTAAAGAAATAAATAATAATCGTTGTTTCGAAGTATTTTAATAAAAAGTTTGGAACAAAATTTTAATTCATTCAATTAATTAAAATTCTACTGAAATTAATTGAATTTTTTTAAAGAACTTTATTAGAATTTTTGAAAATTTAATTATTTTAAGGAATTTTATTAAATTTTTTTTTAATAGGTAATTAAATTCTATCAAGAACTTTTATTAAAATTTTGTATTAAAAATAATTTAATTGCTCCGAAGAAATTTTTAACTTATGAAAATAATTAAATTCCTCCGAAGAGTTTTATTAAAATATTTCAAAATAATTGAATTGTTTCAAAACAATTTCATTAGAATTTTTTAAAATAATTTTTTTCAAGAATTTGATTAAGAAAGTATTTAAAATAATTAAATTCTAATAAATAAATTTCATCAAAATTTTTGTAAATAATTGAATTAATTGGAGATATTTTATTAAAATTGTACTGAAAGTAATTGAATTCCAGCACTTTATTATTTAGAAAACTAATAAAATAAAAAAAGTTAAAATTTGTAAAAATACAAATTCAATTATTTCAAAGAAAATTTAATTAATTAAAATAACACTGAAAATAATTGAAATCCTCCGAAGAATTTTATTGTTTATGAAAAAAATTGAATTTTTGTAAAAAATTTTACTGAAATTTTTGAAAATAATCTAATTGCTTCAAAGTATATTTGAAATTAATTAAATTCTTTCAAAGAATTTAGTAAAAAAATTTTAAAAATAATTAAATTTATTCTTTCAGGGAATTAATATTCAAATTCCTCCGAAGAATTATAATTATGATTAAAAAATAAAATTCACGAAAATGTTTTAATTCTTTAAAAAAAAAATACTTCAGATTTCGTTAAAAAATTATAATAAAAAACAGAAATTATGCAAAATTTATAATAATCTAGAATTCTTGCAAAGAATTTTATTAAAATTTCTGAAAACAAAATTGTTTCAAAGAATTATATTAATATTTTTGAAAAAGTATTAAATAATAATAATTTATTCATTAATTTACTAATAATAAATCAAATACCGAGTTTCGCGCGTATAATTTGCAAGTTAATAAATAATATGTGAATAATAATAAATAAATAAATAATAAATAGTAATAAATAAATAATAGTTAAATAATAATAAATAATTGGAAATTACTAACCAACAATTTTTTTATCATTATTTAAAATTAACTGAATAAAAAAAATATTTAATAAAAATTATATTACTATTTTAATTTAATTTATCTTGATAAATTACCATTCAAATTTTTTGGCTTAACAAAAGCAATATCAGCAACTCCATGCTCGAGACATCGAAATGCTCCATTATCGCGGAAAAATGGATTTTCATCGTTTGCCTGGCAATTATTTTCCGGGCATAGAGCGCATAATGCGCCAACGTCGGCGCTTGTTTTCTTTTGCAATGTTGAATGATCAATATCACGAACTCCGGGTACGCAAGCTTTGCTGAAAATGTCTGAAGCAATTTTTTTAAAATCACAAGTTTCATTATCTTCGTGAACCTTATTGGCACGCGTAATATTGAGGAATGTCATCCAAGAAATTCCGCCGTACTCCGGAAAACAGGCTTTTTTCCCTTTAAGATCGTGGAGATTTTGAAAATTCGGTGATGATGAATCTTTAATCATTGCCAATACAACATTGCTCTTTTCGTTGTCATTGTCAGCGTAAAGTACAGTTGAAAGACCGAATAATCTGAAAAATATTTCAGTTAATATTCATTTTTCGCGAATAATTCGCAAATTATTCATTTTTTGCAAATAATTCGCAAATAATTAATATTCGTAAGTTATTAATTTTTTGCAAATTATTAATATTCTTCGGAAGATTTCGGTTATTTTTATGAATAATAAAATCTTTTGCAAAAATTCAATTATTTTCAACAAAATTTTAATAAATCCTTGGAAACAATTCAATTGTTTTTTAAAATAATTCAATTATTATCAATAAAATTTCACGAAAGAATTCAATTTTTTTCTTAATTCGTTATAAAATTTTCCAAAACAATTCAATTATTTTCTAAAGTTTTAATAAAGTTCTTCCTGAATATTCAATTATTTTCAATACAATCTTAACTAAATTCCTACAAAGAAATTAAATTCTTAATTCGTTATAAAATTTTTCGAAGAATTTCAATTATGTTCGAAAAATTTAATAAACTTCTTCCTAAAAATTCAATTATCTTCATAAAAAGTAAAATTCTTTTGAAGATTTAAATTATTTTCTTTAATAATAAAATTTTTTCGAAGGATTTCAATTATTTTCAAAAATTTTAATAAAATTCTTTACAAGAATTCAATTATCATCATAAAAAATAAAATCTTTGAAAGATTTCAATTATTTTCATTAAATAAAATTCTTCGGAGGATTTCAATTATTTTCAAAAATTTCAAACATTCTTGTCAAGAAATCCTTTCGAAGTAAAATTCATCGCAAAAATTATTTTGAAAATTATTTTAAAAAGTTGAAAAAACTTTATTTAATTCAATTATTTTCAAAATTTTCAATTGAAATTATTTAAAATTTAAAAAACTACCTACATTATTTTAAAAAAACACAAAGAAATTTTTCAAAAGAATGTCATAATAATTTAATAATTTAAAATTTTTCTCGAGAATTCGATTATTTTCATAAATAATAAAATTCTGCGATAAAGAATCTAATTATTTTCAAATTTTTTGATAACATTCTTCGTAGAAATTAAATGATTTTTGATACGTTAATTTTAAAATTGAAAATATTTGAAAAGAAAAATTATTAAAAGAGTTGGGAAACAAAAAAGCAAACGACAACTAACTTCAAACTGCGAACAGATTACAGGAATATAACGATTATTAATATCGAAGATAGAAAATTATAAATTAATTAGTTACGACTCGAAATAAAAGGACAAAAGTACTTTTTTCCTAATTATTCAATTTATACTCACTTTCTAGCGACATAACCGTAATTTGAATCAATTGATGTGAGATCGCTCCTCTTTTGATTGATACTCCGTAAGCATTCGAAGGTAGAAATTTCCTTTACGCAAACAATTTTCGGAGTTATTCCAAGAGCTTCGCTTTCTTTAGCAACCCATTGACACTTTGTATTCTCCAATTCACTTGTCGTGCACCATTTTATTTCTTTACCGCATACGGGATTCTTTGGACGTTCCAATGGTCCCCCATTGTTTTCAAAATACGAATCAATTGTTATTGGTTTTGGATATAAAACATAATGCTTTTCATTTCCTAATATAATTTTCCTCAATGCTTCAGTCCAATCACTTGTCGAAGATTTCAACCATTCTCCCAATTTATTTGGCAATTCGAATCTGAGATCTCTAAAATTTAAAAGCAAAACACAATTTTAAGAAATTTTTCAGTTTTTGAAAAAATGACGGAAAAAATACGATTTTGATTTTTTTGTCTCGATAAAAATGGGTTAAAATTAAGATTTATTGGGAATTTGAATTAATTTATTTTTTTTGTATCGTTGAAAATAAATTAAAATTCAGATGCATTGGGAATTTAATTTTTATTTAAAACTTACTCCCTTGTTACGATAACGTCCCAAGATCGTGTGATCCAAGTACATGGATTTTGTATATTTAGAGGCATCATGGTTTCATTAGGGCACAACATTTGAAACATTGGTACTTTCGATACAAATCTATCCTGAAATAGTAAATAGCAAATAAAATTTATTTCTTTTTGAATAAAACTAAAAAATTCAAATTATTATCATTTCAAAAGTTTGACAATTAATTTGTAAATGGAGTAATTAGTGTTTTAGAGAAATTAATTCCACTAGAATTTTGACAATAACAGGATTTTCATACGGAAATTTTCATACGAAAATTTTAATTCCTGGTGGACAAAAAACAAAAAATTAGTATTCAAATATTTATTGAACAAAAATTAACAATTTTATTTAGAAATTCTGAAAAAATGAGATGTTTAAAAATTGTAATTAAATTTTTTTGAAAATAGTTGAATTCTCGAAAATAATTTTAAAAATTAAATTCTCGAACTTTTTGATAATAATTGATTTAAAAAAGAATTTCATTTAAAATTTTAGAAAATATTTCAAGAATTGAAAGAATTACAGTTTTAATTTTTAGAAATAATAAAATATTAAAAGGTTTTAGATTGAAAGTATTTAGAAACTTTAATTCCTGAAGGACAAACAAGCAATAATAAGTAGATACATATTCAAATATTTAATGAACAAAAAATAAAATTTAAACAATTTCATTTAGAAATTCTGAAAAAAAAGGTTTTTAAAAAATCATAAATATAATTTTTTTAAAATAGTTGAATTCTCGAAATTAATTTTAAAAAATTGCAAAAATATGAAATTTTCTCAAATTTTATTAATTTTTGTTTAATAAATATTTGAATAGATACTTATTGTTTATTTATTTGTCCTTCCGGAATTAAAATTTTTAAATAATTTCAATCTGAAACTTTTTCCAATTTTCTCACTTAATAAAATTATTTTTGAAAACATTATTGAATTTTTTGAAGAATTGTATAACTATAAATTTGGAAATTTTAATTTTTACAAAAACATTTGTATTTTAATGATGCAATTCTCTTTAAATTTTAATAAGAATTGATTTAAAAAAGAATTTCAGTTAAAATTTTGAAAAATAATTGAAAATGAAAAGCGTTATGACGCAAGAATTTTAAGAAATAATTAAATTTTAAAGGGTTTTTAAATTGAAATCTATTTAACATTTTAATCGCTGTAAAAGAATAAATTAATATTATTTTCCTTTAAAATGTATTAAATTTTTGAATAATTTTATTAAAAAAATCTAAAAAATAATTGACTTTTGGAAAAATTGCTGTTGTAATTTTAAGAAATAATTAAATAAGTTTTGGCAAATTTCATTGAAATAAAAATGTATATTTGAAAGAATTTAATTTTATTACTTTTAAAAATTGTTTTGAAATATAATCATATTTTTGAAGAACTTTTCGAAAAATGTTATTATTTTAAAAGATTAAAAGATTATTTAAAAGAACACTTACGGAAAATTCTCGAACGTGGTTGAGTGCTACATAAGCGATCTGTGCTTTTCGATCTTTCAAACAATTCAACGCACCAAAATGTCCATATTCGTACATATCATTATATGTACAGTTTGGTACATCATCACATTTGGCGCATAATTGTGGATAACGTCTTTCTATAAAATTAAAAGTACTGTTAGAAATTAATCACTTTTAGAACATTTTTCAACTAAACTTAATAAATAATTTTAATTAATTTCCCTTTAAATTAGTTCATTAGTGTACTCATAATTAATTTTCTCATAAATTACATATTTAATTAATTTACTTGTAAATTAGTCAAGAAATTTACTTGCAAAATTAAAATTTTTCTTTAATAATTTTAGTAATTACTAAATTAATTAATCAGTCTAAATTTAATCATGTTAATTAATTAACTTACTTAATTCATTATCAAGAGTTTTGTTAGAGACCCAAAGTCCTGGCCGACAACTGTCTCCAAAAAAGTTTTTAAAATTAATAAGCTCATTTTCATAATCGGGTAAATCCTGATTACAATCTTTTTTATAAATCTGTCTCTCAAAATGTTTTAAAACTTTTTCATTTAACGCTTGTGACTCAGAAAATCCAGGGTGACATAAACCACTACCCATCATTGATTGGAAATTACTTTCCGCATTATATATTCCCACCAAAGCAACCATTTGAGTTTGAAACGGATCTGAAAACAATTTTTTTTAAGTTCATTTTCTATAATAATAATTAAAAAAATTAAAATAATGTAGAAGAAAATAAACTAGATTATTTATACCATCTTTTTTTTGATGATGTCGTAGTTCATAGAGAATACTAATTCCTTTTGGATAAAATTCATGAGCCAGGAATAATTCATCGCCAGTAAAAACGCCAAAATCGACTTCGTTGTTCATTAATTTCATTGTACAATCAACGCCATCCGAGACACTTACACATTTTACTTCACTGTCTCCTCGTTTCAAATTTTCGCACAACACTGGACTAATAGACGGTGGTTGACAAATCCGATCTGTAAAAAAATTTAATTTTCATTTTTAAATTTACGTTTAAAGATTTTTCATTAAAATTTTTGATAATTCAAATATTTTGAAAATTTGCAATAAAAATTCTTGAAAAGTTAATTTTCAAAAATTGTAGTAAAATACTTGAAAAAAATCAATTATTTTCAAATTAAATTTTTGAAAATTTCAATTATTCAAAATCTTTTTAATTGTATATTTCGAAAATTTAAATAGAAAAATCATTCAAAAATAATTTTTGAAAGATTTGTTTACAGTTATTTTTCGCACTATTAAAATTGAAATGATTTACATTTTTAATACTAAAAAATATGATTTTTTGTTGCAATATTTGGAAGAAAAGTCGAAAAAGTCGCAATTTTTGAAAATAAGTCGAAAAAATCTCAATTTTCTAAATTTCCCTGACAAAACATTCTTTTTCCTGACATTTTCCTGACTTTACTGACATGTAATCACCCTGATAAATTATTAATTAATTAATCAATTTAATTAATTATTAATTAATTAATTAAAATAACTGAATTTTAAGTTTCATTTTTTTATAGTACGAAAAAAAGAGATTTGAAGAAAATGATAACGAAAAATAGTAAAATAAAATATTTAAGGTGAGAAATAAATTTTTTTTCCATAAAAATTCTATTAATAATTCTTCTGTATTTGATGATCTTGAAAAATACCACAGGTGAGTAGGGCGTCGCCTTGGTTTCAAGATAATCAAACCTTATCGCTTTGAGACCGATTACATTGAATCTCGAATGACGGCAGCATATAAAATTATATAAAAATACAAAATAAAACGCGTAAAAAAAATTATTCAATCAATATATTATTTTCTGTCACCTCATCATAATTAATTTACCAGCACTGTCGAATATTTTCTTCTTATAGAATAATTTATAAGAAAGCAAATAAAAGAAAATTGACAAAAGCTTTCAAACAAAAATTCAATAATAAAATAATTAGTCAAACAATGGAAAAAAATTATTTTTCAAAATAAAATTAAATGACAATACGAGACCAAAAAGTTATATTCGATTATTTAATTAAATAATTAATAATCAATTCGATTATTTGATTGTTAATTTGATAACTAATTCTATTATTTGATAATTAATTTTATTGTTTGATAATTAAATTAATAATTATATTTAATTACATAATTACAATTATAATTGTCTTTAAGGGAATTTTAAGCACCTATTTGTTTTTTAATTTGAAAAATGAAAAAGTAATTAGATTTTATGTATAGTTATTTTATCATTTTCCCGCGATTTCAATTATAATTTATTTATTGAATAAAAACGAAAATAATCAAAATCCAATAATAGCATTTTCTCACTGAACGAAAAATTATGTCAAAGTAAATAAGTTACATAAAAAGATAACAGTAGCGTTAAAAAATGGCCTCTAGAAATAAAAATTAAAAAACGATCTTTTGTCATAAAAATCAGTTTTTGCTATTTTCTACATTAAATCTGAAAATTTAATTAATTTTCAGTGCCATCAATAATAAAAAAAAATGTTATCTCTTAATATAGAAATATTTCTCTTGAATTTCTCTTGAAATAAAAATTAAAAAACGAACTTTTATCATAAAAATCAGTATTTTTGATATTTTCTGCGGTAAATCTGAAAATTTAATTTATTTTCAATGTCATCAATAATATAAAAAATGTTATCTCTTAATGTTCTTTTAAAAAATGTTCTTTCAAAATAGGTATTTGAAAATACTTCTTTTTTTTGCAGTAAAATGTGAAAATAAGTATGAAAATTATAGATAATAATTATTATCTAATAATTAAATTCTTTTGGTAAATTTTATTAATATTGAAAATAATTGAATTGAGGAAAATTTTTGAAAATAATTGAATTCTTTCATTATTTTAATAATTTTCATAAGTAATTGAATCCTTTCGTGAAATATTATTGAAAATAAATTAATTCTTTGAAAAGAAATTTCTTATATTATTTATAAAAATAATTGAATTCTTGAAAAGAATTTTATTATTTTTAAAAATAATTCAATTTTTGCGAAGAATTTCTTTAAATTTTTGAGAATATATAATTTAACTATTTCCAAGAATTTTATCAAAATTTTAGAAATTATTAATTGAATTGTTTCGTTATTTTAATAATTTTTATAAATAATTTAGTTCTCTCGTGAAAAAAACAGTTTGCTCTTTTTTCTATTTTCTGCGGTAAATCTGAAAATTTAATTTATGTTCAATAATAAAAAAAATGTTATCTCTTATAATTCTCTTAAAAAATGTTATTTTAAAATTAAAAATTCTTTATTTCTTTTCTAATTTTGCAGTAAAATGTGAAAATAAGTAGGAAGCTTATCCTTAAATTGCCAAAATTAAACTCCTTTTTGCAATAAATATAATTATCAAATTATCACAACTACTTATATAAAATGGATTCAAAAGAGATAAGAAAAATCAGTGATAAAACTTACATTCAGTTCGCGCTGACACCAAAGATCCCCAAACAAGAGTTACCAAAATAAAATTCCACATTTTAATGAGAATATGAAAATCCTTTCTTCTTTTTCCGATTTCTCAAAAAATGTCACACTAAATCCAAAATTTCATGCGAGGTGAAATGAATTATAAACTTCTGTTGATGATGAGACTTTTTTTCATTTCTAAAGATCCTCCACGGACTTGTTCACTTCTGATAATGAGTTCGATGTCGCGCTCACACCCTAGAGTACACACCGTGCGCTGATGATTCACCTATACATTCATATAGATAAATAAAGGTTTTTTTTAATCTATTATTTGTTCCCTCCACCTTAGTCCCATATCCGGTCTTTAATGTCAACATATGAAATTTTATTTTATATATATATATAAAAAAGACACTTGTACATTTGTATGTGCTTTAGTGAATTTCTGGAAATTCCCCCTAAATGATTCAAAATCAATAAACAGAACTTCAAACAATTTCCCCCTTATAAACTATATTTAAATTTCGACTTTATATCGTAAATTGTATTTGCGTACAATTCAAACAAAATTAGGAAAAATTGATTTTACACGTCAATTCTAATTTCAATTTAGGTATTTTTGTTTATATTCGAAAAATGTCGAAATAATGTTCTTTTATGGAAAAAATAGAATTTTCAGCTTTATTCAAAATTTAAAAAAAAACCCAATTATTTAAAGTTACATAAAGTATTTTTAGATGTTTCTTGATGAAATTTGCTCATACTGAAAACAAAAAAATTTAAATACCGTAAGCGAAACGTGTTCATAATTTCTAAAAAAAAAGTTTTGTTTTCATAGAAAAAATATTCTGAATGTTTCAAATTTGAAACATTCCATTATTTTCAAATAATGAATTCTATTTTTATATTGAAGGTGAAGAAACTATTTTTTTTTCATCAGAGAAATAGTAAAATAAAAATATTTCAATTTTTACAAATTAGGAAAAAATATTTTCTTTTGGTATTAATTTTTTCTTAATTTTAATTAAGAATTAGATTTTTCTAAACTTTTTAAAAAATACTTTGGTTTTACATTTAATATACTAAGAGAAAGAAAATATTTTTAGTTTTTAAAAAATATGTAACTGAATTTTAGGAGTCAATATTCTTCTCGGAACTTAATTCTTTTCATTTTTATACAAAAAAATAGTATAAAAGAATCACTCAAGAGGGAACAATTCCTTATGCTGCATTTTTTTTTACAGACAAAGAGTGGAATAAATTTTCGAAATTTACACATATAAAGGAAACATGTACCGTAAGTGTAACTAATTCGAAACAAAAATTACCATCATGTACTGTGTTCCTTTATTTGTTTAATTGCTCTGTCTAGTTATTCTTATCATAAATAATATAATAATAGAATAATAATAATATAATAATAATAATAATAATAATAATAATAATTTTTTAATAAAAATTTTATTAAAAAAAATTCCCTAAGCAAAAAAAAAAAAAAAAATAATAATAGAAAAAATAAGTTCGCTAAAATGACACAAAAATAAATAAAAGATTTAGAAATGAAAGATTTGTTTCTAAAAATTATTGTCATTTAAAAGTTAAAACTGTACTGATTCATCCGATGAACTCAGAAAACTGTCATCATATTCTGTAAGAAAATCGACAAGATAACATTCCTTAATAGCTTTTGGTTCAAGTAAATATAAAGTTCAATTTTGTCATCAATTTTCAGCATAAAAGGAGTTTTATCTCAAAACAAAAGATCATTGATAGTTATCGTGATAAAAAAAACTGTTAGCAAAAACAACATAAAAATTGAAAAACCAGTAAAAATGTTGAATGACTATTTTTGAGTTGACTATATTTTTTAAAATACTAGCAATTAAAAATGACGAATATGACATTAAATGAAATTATTATTACACTGAAAAAAAATTTATTTGATTCAAATAACTGATTACTTGACTATTATCAATTAAATATTTAATTGAATCAATTAATATTTATTGGAGTCAATTAAATGGTTTAGTTCATATTTGCTTTAAATACTGAAATTATTGGTTCAAAAATACCATTTAATTGACTCCAATAAGTATTATTTGATTCAAGTAAATATTTAATTGATAATAGTCAATTAATCGAATTAAATAAATTATTTTTCAGTGTAGTATCATTAAAATTATTACTATATGTACTTATTTACTACTTAAAAGTGAAAAGGATTTAACTTTTCCTTCTGGCAATAATTTGCGAAAATTACGTAACAAATGCTATTTAAACAAAAATAATTACCGTCTTATTAAACTTTATCTCCAAATACGGCCTCATATTGAATATATATCAATCTCAACTTTGGATCGTGTTTTCGAAGATAATCTCTTGCAAAATGCATCCACTTCATTTGTTTCGCCGGGTTCCTTTTTTTCATTGTCTACAGATTCAATGCAAATTTTTTTCTCTTTTTCCTTCGATAAATTCGGGCCTCTTTCTGAAATAATATAAATAATAAATAAATAAATTTAAAAAAAAAGAAAAATAAAAATTACAAAATTGATACCTTTCAAAAATAAAATCGTAAATTAAAATATATTTACTTCTTTTCTCTTTAGAAAATTATATAATTTAATATTTGGAAAATTAGAAAATAACAAAAATGAATTAAACAACATTGTTTTGAATTAAAAATTTAATTAAATTTCTTCATTGAATTAAATTTTTAATTTAAAACAATTTTGCTTAAATTGTACTGAAAAAAATTCAAAATGTTCGATTAAATAATTTTATTGAAATTTTTTAAAATAATTGAATCGAATTGAATTTTTTCGAGGAATTTAATTAAAATTATATTGAAAATAATTAAATTCTTCTATAGAATGAATTATATTTTATAAAAATAATTGAATTTTTTCAAGGAATTTTATTAAAATTTGTGAAAATAATTGCATTTCATTAAGAAATTTTATTGAAATAATTGTATTAAAAGTAATTGAATTCTTGTCAGGAATTTTATTACAATTTTTAAAAATAATTAAAATCTTTTTAGTAATTTTATTAAAATTTTTTTGATGAGTTAAGTTAAAATTGTAGTAAAAATAATTGTATTAAAGTTTTAAAAATAATTATAATCTTTCTAGTAATTTTATTAAAGTTCTCTTGAAGAGTCAAGTTAAAATTGTAGTAAAAATAATAATTGAATTCTTATAAAGAATTGTATAAAATTCTTCAAAATAATTCAACTCTTTTGAAAAATTTTATTAAAAGTTCATTGAAAATAATTGAATTCTTATAAAAAAGTTAATCAAAATTTTTTAAAATACAAATTGAATTTTTTCGAGGAATTTAATTTAAATTTTATTAAAAATAATTAAATTCTTCTATATAGAGAATTAAAAAAAAATTTGAAAATAATTAAATTCTTTCGAAGAATTTTATTTATAAAAATAATTGAATTTTTTCGAGGAATTTTATTGAAATTTATAAAAATAATTGAATTCTATTAAGAAATTTCATTGAAATTGTATTAAAAGTAATTGAATTCTTGTCAACAATTTATGAAAATTTTTGAAAATAATTAAAATCTTTCTTGCAATTTTTTTAAAATTCTTTTCAGGAGTTAAATTAAAATTGTAGTAAAAATAATTAAATTCTTCTCTAGAGAATTTTATCAAAATTCTTAAAAATAATTCAACTCTTTTGAGAAATTTTAATAAAATTGTATTCAAAATAATTGAGATAGTATAAAAAAATTTATCACAAATTTTTTAAATAATTTAATTTGTTTTACAAATTTGATTAAAATGGCATTGGAAATAAATTAATTCTTGTAGAGAATTTTTAGAAATTGTTGAAAAAAATTAAATTCAAGGATTTTTATTGAATTTTATAAAAATAATTGAATTCCATCAGGAAATTTGATTAAAATTGTATTCAAAAATAAATTATTAAATTATTAATAAATTAAATTAAATTAAATTATTAAAAAAATAATTAAATTCTTCTTAAGAATTGTATCAAAATTCTTAAAAATATTAAATAATTGAATTCTTTCGATGAATTTCAGTTAAATTTTATTTTTAAAAAATAGAATTGTTTCGATAAATTTTAATAACATTTGTTAAAATAATTTAATTGTTTCAAAGAAAATTAAAATTCTTTCGAGGAATGTAGTTACAATTAAAATTTAATATATGTAATTGAATTCTTGCCACGAATTTCATAAAAAAAATAAATTTAAAATAATGCAATTCTTTTGACGAATTTTATTTAAATTGTATTTAAAAATAATTGAATTCAATAATTATAAATATAAATTTCAAGAAAAAAATTCTTTTCAATTGAGAAAATAAATATTTAAAAAAATTTAATAAAAAGAAACTTACTCATTTTATTGTCAGTACACTTAAAAATGATGTTACATCTATGGATTCATTTGGATTTTGGTCTTTTTTTCTGCGTCTACATCTTTTACTAGGAACTTCCTCAGCACCTGCAAAATAAGTAATTTGTCAATTAAAATTTACAAATTATTAATACAATTATTGTTAATTATTAATTTATGAAAATTGATTTGAACTTAATATGTGAGGAAAGATATCCATAGGTTGAGGTTATTTTTATAAACCGTTAAATTATGTTAAAAAATAA
Source organism: Leptopilina heterotoma (assembly GCF_015476425.1). Classification (NCBI taxonomy): domain Eukaryota; kingdom Metazoa; phylum Arthropoda; class Insecta; order Hymenoptera; family Figitidae; genus Leptopilina; species Leptopilina heterotoma. Next base: position 32,509 of record NW_025110953.1, on the reverse strand, counting down.
TTTGCAGTTTCCATAAATTGTCTGAAGAGGTCCATCGTCGATGGACTAAAAGTTTCACTTTTTTGGTTGTTGAATAAATGTGAATTGAATTTTTAAAAAACAATAAACATCTTTCACTTAAATTTACAAATATAACAATTATTTAAAAAATTATATTTTAATGAATTTAAAACAAATTAATAATAAAAAATAAAAAATATTTGAGTGAACAATTAGAATTTTTAAATTTGCCCGCGTTAATATAGCGATAAACGGTCATGCGCGAAAATTGTCGTCTGCTATAAAACAAAACAAAACAAAAGTTTATTTTGACAGTCTAATTAAAAACAAGATAAAAATAATGAAATACCTAATGATTGATTACTACTGACCCTTGTGGCTATCAAAAAAAGCCTTCTATTCGCTTCGCAATATGTAATTCAATTGTTTTGGTTTCATTTGTTTTTTTTTGTAATTGACAGTAATTGACGTGAATTTTACAAGTGACGATTTCAATGCTTCATTGCAATTAAGCACATGATATAAATAATCTCCTCAGGTAAATATCGCTGAATTAAAGAAATAAAAATGAAGGCCGTTAATTTAATTTCAACAAGAAACTGCTTTAAGACGATAATTCGAAATCGGTGAGTATTTACCTGACATAACCTATAAATTATAAAACATTACCGCTATGATTACGCAGGCTTCGTACTCTTCTAAATCAACTAATTACTGCTTTTTTATAATTAGCTACTATTTGGATACTTTTTCTAGATTTGGGACACTAAAAGCTACTTTTTCTCAAGCGAATTAAATTCTTTCAAATCTTTTAATTGTTTTGGAAAATTTCCACAAAATTTTTCAAACTAATTTACTTATTTTCAAAAATTTAATAAACTTCAAAGCGAGAATTCTAATAATATGAATATAATAAAAATTTCAATGTAATTCAATTGTGTGAAATACAATTTTCAAGAAATTTTTTCGAAAAAAATCAATTATTTAAATATTTTAATAAAATTCTTAGTAAAAATTAATTATTTTCTAAAATTTTGACAAAATTTGTTTATAATAGTTAAATTATAATTTACATAAATAATAAAATTCATCGCAAAGAAATTCAATTATTTTTAATCTAATTTTAAATAAGTTATTCGAAATATTTGAATTATTCTTTTAAATTTTTATAAAATGAAAAAAAGAATTCAATTATTTTTACAAATTATAAAATTTCCCCCAGGAATTCAATTATTAAAAAAAAATAATAAAATTCGTTGTAGGAATTAAATTATTCTTATGAATAATAAAATTCGTTGCGGGAATTCAATTATTTTTATAAATAATAAAATTCGTTGCTAGAATTCAATTATTTTTATAAATAATAAAATTCTTTATAGAATTTGAATTATTTTGAAAACAGTTTGAAAATGAATTTCTCGAAAAATGTTATTTGTTTTCTTAAGTTTTATTAATATTATTCGAAAGAAATGAATTATTTTCAAAAATTTTAAAAAAATTTTTTTTTAGTACCTATTCAATTTTAAGAAACAAAACATTTTTGATAGAAATCAGGAAAATGTCAGAGAAATACAGAATGAAATTTTCATGAATTTTGTGAATCGTCTAAAATAAGTTTTTGTTGTCGCCAAATTTAATTTTTCGATAGTAGCTACTTTTTTACTACTTTTTTCAGCCTTAATGCTACTTTTTGATACTTTTTTTCAAGCTACTTTTTTAAAACAAATTATTGAGTGCGAAGCTTGTGATTATGATCGCTATAATGGAGCAAAAAGAGACAAGAAGAGTTTATAAAAAACTTTTAATACTTGTATTAATATAAATTAATGAATATTGATCAATTGCAGATCAACGGAACCAACGAGAGCAATGGAGGCAGTTGTAAAAGCAAAATCGCCAACAATTGACATTGAAGATGTTTCGAGATTTTCGCAAATAAGCGAGACGTGGTGGAACATCTCAGGTGAAATGAAACCACTTCATGCATTAAATCCACTAAGGATACAATTTATTCGCGATGGATTAGCGAATATTGGACACGAGGCACAAGATCCCTGTCAGCCCCTGGAGGGAATTTCAATTATAGAAGTTGGTTGTGGTGGTGGAATTTTGTCGGAACCCTTGGCTCGTATCGGAGCTAATATGACTGGAATAGATCCATCCGTTGAATTAATTAAATGTGCAAAAAAACACGCTGCATTGGATTCTTCATTATCAAAGCGTTTAAATTATATTCAAACATCTGTCGAGGAATTGGCTCAATCGAATAGCAAAAAGTATGACGCTGTCGTGGCTTCCGAAGTTTTGGAACACGTTGCCGATCAAGAAACATTTTTAAAAGTGGGTCTTAATATTTTATTTAACTATATCGGAGTTGCCACACAAATTTTATTTTGTTTTTCCCTGATTTACAGACAAGATTTTCACTTTTTCCCTGACCCTAAAGAATATTCTGATTCACTCTCAAAATTATTAGATACTAAAAAAAAATCTAATACATTTATTTGCCTAAATTTCTTTAAATGTAAAATTATTCGAAAACATCAATAACTTACTTTTTAAATAAATATTTAAAAATTATTATATTTTTCCATAGGAATTATGATTATCCAAAATTTCAAATTCAAACCTTTTTAAAATTCAACAACTTTTAAGAATATTATTATGAAACATGAAGATATCGATAACTCCGAGTCTTCGACTCGGAGTGATCACTATCTTCATGTTTTATAATAATTAATGATGACCAAGTAATAAAATCATTATTTTATATTATAAGAATATTTTTACAGTAACTTCTTCAAAATTACTTTCATCACTTCAATTCAATTATTATTTTCTAGAATTTTCAACTAAAATTCTACTTGAAAAAGTTCTTTGAGAATTTTCAAATCCATTTGTTTAAAATTCAATAAATTTAAAAAAATTTTCGATTATTCGAAAATCCTTCAATTAAATTTATTAGAAAATAAAAACTTTAAATAATTTTAAAAAAGAATTCAATTAAACTTTTTCAAAAAAATTAATTCTACAGAATGGTTAGTGAAAAGTATGAAAAATTCAAATTTTCAAAGATTTTAAATTCAAACCTTTACAAAATTCAATTATTCCTAAAAATTCAGGCTATAATGCTTTTATATCTAATTATTATCTAAAATTTTAACTGATATTAATCTTTAAATCATTTTTTATTAGAAAATTCTACGAGAATTTAATTATTTAAAAACAAAAATAAACAATTTATTGAATAATAAATTTTTACCCGTTACCATTTTGAATAAATAAATAAATAAATAATTGAATATTTCTTAAAATTGAATTCTCCTAAAGAATGTTTTCAACAATTTTTTAAATAATCGAATTCTTTTGACGAATTTTAATAAAAATTTTAAGAATGTTTACATTTTCGAGGAATTAGATTAAAATATGTAATATGTAAATAATTGAATTCTTTTGGAAAATTTTATTAACATTGAAAATAATTGAATTAAGGAAAATTTTTGAAAATAATTTAAATGATGTCAAGAATTTTATTAAAATGTTTGAAAATAATTGAATTCTTTCATAATTTTAATAATTTTCATAAATAATTGAATCCGTTCGTGAAATATTATTGTTTCTAAAAATAATTAAATCTTTGCGAAGAATTTCTTTAAACTTTTAAGAATAATTGAACTGTTTCCAAGAATTTTATTAAAATTTTAGAAAGTAATTGCATTCTTCCATAATTTTCATAATTTTCATAAATAATTGAATCCTTTCGTAAAGTATTATTGAAATTAATTGAATTCTTGGGAAAAATTTTATTAAAATTTTAGAAATTTAGTGAATTCATGAGAAGAATTTTATTGTTTTTAATAATTGAATCTTTGCGAAGAATTTCTTTAAATGTTTGTGAATAATTCAACTGTTTCCAAGAATTTTATTAAAATTTTATAAAATGATTGAATTATTTCATTATTATGACAATTTTTATAAATAATTGAATCCTTTTCTGATATTCTATTGAAATTGTATTGAAAATAATTGAATTCTTGAGAAGAAATTTATTAGGATTTATAAAAATAATTAAATTCCTGCGAAGAATTTTATTAGAATTTTAGAAATTTATTGAATTTTTGAGGAGAATTCTATTATTTAACAAAATAATTGAATTCATAAAAAGAATTTTATTATTGATTTATTAAAATGATTGAAATCCTGTAAAAAATGTTATTCTTTGTGAAAATAATTGAATTCTTGCGAAGAAATTTATAAAAAATTTGTAAATAATTGAAATCTAATGAAATTTATTGTATTTATGAAAATAATTGAATGTTTGCGTAGAAGTTTATTAAATTTTTTTTTATAATTGAATTCTTTTGGAAAAAAGATTGAATTTCGGAGAAGAATTTTATTATTTATAAAGATAATTGAAATTTTGACAAAATTCTTCTAAATGTTTGAACATAATTGAATTTCTGCGAAGAATTTTTTATTCTCCAAAATTAAATTTTTTTAGCCTTTTTAACTAAAATTCTTCTATAAATCCATTATTTTTAATAACTAATTAAATTTACAATATTAAAGAATTTAACTTATTTCAGAAGAAATAATTAAATTATTAAATTTTGAAAGAAATTATTAAATTTGTTAAAAAATCTAAGATCTTTAAATTTTCTAATTAAATTTATTAAAAAGTCTAATTGTATAAAGTTTCAAATTAAAACCTTTTAAAGTTCATTTATTTATGAAAATTGTAAACGCGACTCTTAGAATTCAATTAATTTTGAAATATTTAGGTAAAATAATTCATTAAATAATTTCTAAGTAATACTTTAATGAAGTTATTGAAGAATTAAGTTATTTAAAAAGAAGTTATTGTCAGCAATAGAAAAAATTGAAGGTTTTGTGTTAGAATTTGCGGTAATTTCATAGTTTATGAAGTGAACAAAACAGACACCAAAATTCAGAATTTTCTTTTGAATTCTAAAAATTTAATTTTTTCCAGTACTTTTAATAAAAATCCCTGACTTTTCTCTTATTTTCCAGACCTGTGGCAACCCTGTATATTATAATAATACAGGAATTTAATTTATATTTGAATTCCACTAAAAGTATGTCCTGAAAATATTTTGTACTTTTTTCAGTACTGCACAGATTTGTTAAGACCTGGTGGTTCAATTTTTCTAACAACGATGAATAAGACTTTTCCGTCTTGGCTGGGAGGAATAATTGCAGCGGAATATATTTTGAAACTGGTACCAATCGGAACTCACGATTGGAATAAATTTATTTCACCAAGGGAGACACGACGATTACTTGAAAAGTGTAAGTTTCTATCTAATTATTTATATCCAAATCAAAATTAATCAAATTTCAAAAATATAAATTAAATATCTAATTTTTAAAAATTGGCTCGTTTATTAAATTTTTGACTCAAATTATTGTCTATGATTAAAATTTTCAGACAACTGTCGAACTAAATTGGTTCACGGAATGGTGTATAATCCATTAAAAAATGAATGGTACTGGTCGTCATTGACTCCGATAAATTATGCGATTCATGCCATTAAGAAAGTGGAATAGTTTCTCGTTACAATATAAAGTGTTGTAAATAATTTTGTAAACATTTACAAGTTTACTATAAGAGATTCTTTAAGAAACACACAATTATGCTTAAGAGCAAATTTTCTAGTTTTCATAATTGATAATAAAGTTTTCTTTAACAATAATTAACAGCATTTATATTTCAAATTTTGTTTTTAATAGATTTTTACTATTTTGCGAATAATATGTATTTTAGGAAAATTTTAATTCAATTTTAAATTATTTACTGTTTTTATTAAATTCTTTTTCATATTAATTCAAAAGGAAATTGAAACGGAGAAAATTATAAACTATCGGATTTGTCATAAACACAAGATTAATAAAACAATTATTCTCATGAAATATTTGAATAAATATTAATTTTTGTTCACAATGCAAAATTCATTATAAGATATCTTAAAATCTGGTTAGTAATTTTTTTTAAAGTCAGTTTACAATTCGAGATAATACAAACGTGTATATTTTGCAAAAAATAATTGGTGAATATTAAATACATTGACGTTATTATTTTGTCGTTAGAATTTAAAGTAAATTACTAGTTTGAGCAAGAAAAATGAAGATCTCTTTTTTAAATTCAACAAGAAAGTGTATTACAACTATAATTCGCAAAGGGTTAGTGTTATAATGATTAAAAAAAAATATTTAAAAATATGTCCTTAAAAGTTGTCGTCGAAGCTACGATATATTATTATAGTTGTAAATCTATAATACTTAGTTTAAATTTTTTGATAGATATTACGTTTCGAAAAAAATTGGATTTAATTTATTATTTAAATTTTCAAATTTTTTTCTTAAATACATTTTTTTATTATTAAAAACATTACGTTAGTTAAGTTTAAAAGACATTTTTTTTAATTTAACAAGGAATTGCATTACAACTACAACTCGTAAAGGGTTAGTGATAACAATTTTTAAAAGTTAATAAAAGCCTTTATAAATAAATAAATTAAAAATAAAATACTTTCTCTATGTGGAAGGAAAATTCATTAAAATTAATTATTAAAGAAATGTATTTATAACTAACGAATATTAATTTAATCTGGATCAACGAGAGCAGAGAAGACAATAAAAACAGCTGCGAATATAAAAACCCCAACAATTGACATTAAAGATGTTTCCAGATTCTCGCAAGTTAGCGATATTTGGTGGAATACCTTGGGAGAATTAAAAGGACTTTATTCGATGAATAAACTTCGAGTACCATTTGTTAGTGACGGAATAGTGAATAATGGACACAAAATATTTGATCCTTCTCAACCTCTGAAGGGAATTTCGATTATAGATGTGGGTTGTGGTGGTGGAATTCTAACAGAATCTTTAGCTAGGACAGGTGCTAATGTGACAGGGATTGATCCATCAATGGAATTGATAATATGTGCAAAAGAACATGCTTCACTTGATCCTTCTCTATCAAAGAATTTAAATTATATTCAAACTTCAGTTGAGGAATTTGTTCAAACAAATTCAAAAATGTATGACGCTGTTGTTTCTTCCGAAGTTTTGGAACACGTCATGGATCAAGAAATATTTATCAAAGTAAGTCTTATTTATTTTCATAAAATTCTCTCTGCAATATTGAATACACTTATTTTAATTCAAAATTTAGTTAAAATTTTAATCCAAAATTTTTTAAAACACTACGTACTTAATATTTTGTAATTAATTTCTTTTTTTTAACGTAAATTAATTTTAATTACAAATTCATTAAATTACAATTTTTGAAAAAATACGTAATATTTTGAAGATGGTTTCTCTCTTTTAAAAGTAAATTAATTTCAGTGCTGTACAGATTTATTGAGACCTGGTGGAGTAATTTTTTTGACGACAATAAATAAGACTTTTATTTCTTGGTTTTGGGGAATAATTGTAGGGGAATATATTTTCAAATTTGTACCAACCGGAGCTCACGAATGGAATAAATTTATTTCACCAAGAGATACACAAGGATTATTGAAAAAGTGTAAGTTTGTGAGAAAATAGAAGTAGTTTTACTTTGTCTGCTATTAATAATTTCTTTTTTTTTTAGATAATTGTGAAACTAAATTAATTCAAGGAATGGTATATAATCCAATGAAGAATGAATGGAACTGGTCGTCCTGGACTTCCATTTTTTACGCGATTCAAGCGATTAAAAAAGTGGATTAGTAGGTAAAATGAGAATTTACAAGCAGAATAATTTTTTCTTATTTTTTTTCTATAATTTTTTTTCTATTTTTCTTTAAACTGTTTTCTCTTCTAATTAATTTCTATTATTTAGTTTAAAATTTTTTGATTAAATTTTTCTGAAGAATTCAATGGTTCTGTACATACATTAATTTTTAAATCCAAAACATATTTTGGAATGAAAAATTATTTAAAAAGTTAGGAAACAAGAAATCAAACAAAAAATTACGTCAAACTGCGAACAGTTTACTGGAATACAACAATTATTAATATACTAGCAAATGATACGCGCGGAACTTGCTATTCAATTCATTATTATTATGCAAATTTTTTATTAAGATCCTAAAGTTCTGAACGTTCAAATGATCGAAATTTATTTATTTCTTCAGCAAATTAAATTTTTAGTATTAAAATTATTTTGCGTCACTATCAAAAAAATTAATTACTGAGTTTCTAAACGTAAAATTTCAGTTTACAAAATTTTTTTGTGATTAATAATTTATAAAAATATTTTTAATAAAAAAAAGTTTCGTTCATTTGAAAATTCAAAACTTGGGGATAATTTTTTATTTTCAAATATAAAGTTTTGAACAATTCACTTATTTTCATAAAAAATAATACAAATTGTATTATTTTTATAAATTATTAACATTTTTGCAAAAATTCAATTATTTTCAACAATATTATAAAATTTCACGAAAGAATTCAATTTTTTTCTTAATTTGTTATAAAATTTTCCAAAGCAATGCAATTATTTTCTAAAATTTTAATAAATTTTTTGAAACAATTCAACTATTTTTATAAATAGTAAAATTCTTTGCAAAACTGCAATTATTTTTAATACAATTATAATATTTTATGAAAAAATTGAATATTTTTTTAAATTTTAATAATATTTTTCGAAAAAATTCAATTATTTTCTAAAATAAATTAATAAATCCTTTGAAATAATTCAATCATTTTTATGAGTAGTAAAATTCATCTCAAGAATAAAATTATTTTTTATAATATTCTCAGGAATTTAATTATTTTTAATTTAATTTTAATAAACTTCAATAATCAAATATTCAATTATAATTATTAACAGACACGATTATTTTAAAAAGTTAAAATAAATTCTTTGTTTAATTCAATTATTTTCAAAATTTTCAATTACAATTATTGAAACACTAGATTACTTAAAAAAAAACTTACAGAAATTCTTCAAAAGAATTTAATTATTTACAAAAACTCTAATAATATTGTTTAACAGTGTTTAATTTTCTGTCAATAAGTTTAATAAAATTTTAATAGTAATATTACTAATTACACTTACGAACAAGATCGAATGTATTAAATAAATTAAAATTTTTTGAAAGGATTCAATTATTGTAAAAACCTTTTGGTATCTATTCTTCGAAAGAATTTAATTACCTATGTATTTTCTATATTTTAATAAAATCTCTTGAATGAATTAAATAATTTTATAAAATTGTAATAAAATTCTGAGAAGAATTTAATTATTTTCTAAGAATTTTAATTTTTAAATTCTTTTCTTACACAAGTTTTTTTATTATATTAAAAAAATTTCTTTAGTTAAGTTTATAACATTTCTTTTCCTTATTTTGAAAAATAAAAATATTGTTTAATCGTTGATTATAAACATTGTGATTAATTGCGAGCAGCAGATAAATAAAAAATTACTCAGAGGAATATTTGAATTAATAATTATGCATTAAGAATGAAAATTAAGTATTGTTAATTTTTGCTTACACAATATATAATTCGTATGATTAATTACAAGATATAAAAGAATTTGATCAGCAATATTTTTCAGTCTTCTTATAATGTGAGATTATAACGCAATCATTTAGACTTTGCTCGAAAAAAACAAATGTCAAATAATTTTCCTCACCGCTTACATTTTTAAACAATTAAAGTCAGAAGTTAAAGAATACCGAGTTAATAACATTGAAGAACTCTTTTTTAAATTTAACAAGGAATTGCATTACAACTACAATTCGTAAAGGGTTAGTGATACAGTTTTTAAAAAGTTAATGCAAACCTTCATTAATAAATAAATTAAAAATAAGAAATCAATTAAAATTAAGTAATAAATTAATTAAAAATAAGAAATCCTTAAAAATGAATTAATAAATTAATTTATTAATAAACAAGAGTATTTATAAATAAATGAATATTAATTTAATCTAGATTAACGAGAACAGATAAGACAATGAAGACAGCTGTGAATTTAAAAACCCCAACAATCGACATTAACGAAGTTTCCAGATACAAGGAAGTTAGCGATATTTGGTGGAATACCTCGGGAAAAGTAAGAGGACTTCATTCGCTAAATAGAATCCGAGTACCACTTGTTACTGACGCAATAGTGAAGAATGGACACAAAATATCTGATCCTTCTCAACCTCTGAAGGGAATTTCGATCATAGATGTGGGTTGTGGTGGTGGAATTCTAACAGAAGCTTTAGCTCGTACAGGTGCTACTATGACAGGGATTGATCCCTCACTGGAATTGATTATGGTTGCAAAAGAACACGCTTCACTAGATTCTTCTCTATCAAAGAATTTAAATTATATTCAAACTTCAGTTGACGAACTTGTTCAAACAAATACAAAAAAATATGACGCTGTTGTTTCTTCCGAGGTTTTGGAACACGTCATGGATCAAGAAATGTTTATTAAAGTAAGCTCTATTTTTTTTTTTAGAAAAAATTCCTTTTGTAATAATCAACTCAATTATTTTAATTCAAAATTTAATATTAATTCAAAATTTAATTTCAATTTGAAAGCATCTCCCACGAAATATATTAGTTTTGGGTCCCAGTCAATTTTCCTATAAGTTTTTGAATTTATGTTTTCCTTTGGCTGAATGAAAAATTAAAATTCAAAATTTATAAGAAATAAGTCGACTGGGGCCCAAAACTAATTTATTTCCTACGGTTTCCTTTAATTTTAATTTAAAATTTAATTTGTAATTCAAAAATTTTATTTTAATTCAAAATTCAATTATAAATTAAAAATTTAATTTTAATTCAAAATTTAATTTGAATACAAATTTATATTAAATTTACAATTCTTGAAGAAAAGGATTCTTTAAAAATTTTGAAAATTCAAATTAACGAAATTTTTTTCTATTTAAATATTTTTTTTAAATTACTACACAAAATAGAAAAATAATTTAAAACTAAAAATATTTCTATTAGTTAAGAATTAATTTTTTTATGAACAAAAAAATTTTTTTTTTTATAAAAAATACAAATTAAAAGAAGTAATCTTCTATATTAATAATTGTGTTTCGGTAATCTGTTCGCAGATTGAAGTTAGTTGTTATTTGCTTTTTTGTTTCCTAACTTTTTAAATAATTTTTCCTTTCAAAAACATTTAATTATATTGAATTTTATTAAAATTTTTAGAAAATAATTTAATTCTTTCGAAGAATAGATACCTACTATTAAATGTTTTGACAATAATTGAATTTTTTTAAAAAATTCCTTTAATGTATTGAATATAATCCATTTTCTTAATAATTGTAATTAATAATTTTACTATTACAATTTTATCAAAATTATTTATAGAAAAATGAACTCTTTTAAACCATTTTATTCGAGTTTTTGTAAATATAATTATGTAAATCCTTTTGATGAATTTCTTTGTACTTTTTTTAAATAATGTAGTTTTTTGTATAATTTTAATTGAAATTTTTTGAAAATAATTAAATTAAACAAAGAATAAAAAATTTTTTTTTAAATAATCGTGTCTGTTAATAATTATAATGAAACATTTGATTTTTTAAGTTTATTAAAATTTTTTTGAAAATAATTAAAGTTTTTCAAAAAATTTTTTTTATGAAGATAGGTAATTGAATTCTTGCGAAAAATTGTATTAAAACTTTTGAAAATAATTGAAATTCTAAGAAGAATTTTATTATTTAAGAGAATAATTGAAATCTTCATAAGAATTTTATTTTTTATGAAGATAATTGAATTTTTAGGAAGAATTTTATTAAAACTTTTGAAAATAATTGTAATCTTCAGAAGAATTTTATTATTTATAAAAAATAATTTAATTTTTGCGATGAATTTCACTTCCAAAGGATTTCTTGACAAGAATTTTTTTCACATTTTTAAAAATAATTGAAATTCTATACAGAATGCAATTATTTATAAAAAAAAAAATTTATTCTTCATAAGAATTTGTCTCAAATTTTTGAGAATAATTGAAATCCTCCAAAGAATTTTATTGTTAATGAAAATAATGGAAATCTGTCAAAGAACTTTATTTTTTATAAAGATAATTGAATTTTTACGAAGAATTTTATTAAAATTTTTGAAAATAATTGAATTCTTTTGGAAAATTCGATTGATAATAATTGAATTGTTGCAAAGATTTTAATATTTTGAAAATAAAGGATTTATTAAAATTTTGTTAAAAATAATTAAATTTTTGCCAAAAATTTGAATATGTTTAAAAATAACTGAATTCTTCCAAAGAATGTTATTATTTATGAAAATAATTGAATTCTTCGGAAGAATTATAACAAAATCAAAAATTATTAAAAATTTCGAAAAACCGAATTTCTTAAAATTCAACATTTTTCCTTCTTTTTTATGGCATTTAGCTTCATTATTTTTGGGCTCTTAAAAAATACTTTACTTAGTTAATAGTCTCCACCCAAAATTTCGAAAAACTGAATTTCTTAAAATTCAATATTTTTTTTTCTCTTTTATGGCATTTAGCTTCATTATTTTTGTCTAATGTAGCAAATTTCTTACTTTACATACTGATCTTTAAATAAAAAACTTTAATAACTTTTCCTGAAAAGCTTGCTTAAAGATTAAAAATCACTATTTTTTTAGAAAAAAGTTGATCCAAAAAAACGAAAAAAAATTTCAAAATACGTCGTTTTTAAAAATTTTATTGTAGAAATAGGTTGTATTTATCTGAAAAAGTTAGCTAAGGATAGTTTTGCATTCATTTTACAAAAAATAAAAAATTTGCATTTTTTTGATTTTTCAAATTTTTTGGAAAAATGTCTTAACTTTCGTTCAAGTTAATATTTTTTAATCGGATAAGGCTATGATTTTAAGTTACGTTAATACCTAATAGACTGCCAAATTTCACTTTAATTGGTTAAACCGTTTTCAATTGATGCGCGAACAAAGTTTTGCATACAGATAGACAGACAGAAATTTTTTTTTTTACATTTTTCGAATTCTAATGTCTCAAAACGAAAAAATATATAAAAATTTTTAATTTTGGAGCAACGTACAGACAGAAGTCTGATTTTATTAATATAGATAAATGGAAGAGGTCCTTCCGCGCGTAACATTTCCTAGTTAAAAATATCGTCCTTCATTTGAAAGTTCGAAACTAGGAGCATAAAAAATGTAACATTTTGATGTTAATTTTTTTCTTTTAATAGTAAATTAATTTCAGTACTGTACAGAATTATTGAGACCTGGTGGAGTAATCATTTTGACGACAATAAATAAGACTTTCATTTCTTGGTTCTGGGGAATAATTGTAGCCGAATATATTTTAAAATTTATACCAAAAGGAACTCACGATTGGAATAAATTTATTTCACCAAGTGATACACAAGGATTATTGAAAAAGTGTAAGTTTGTGAATAATTAGAAGTAGTTTCACTGTGTCTACTAATAATAATTTTTTTTAGATAATTGCGAAACTACGTCACTTCAAGGAATGGTTTATAATCCATTGAAGAATGTGTGGAACTGGTCGTCATGGACTTCCATTTTTTACGCGATTCAAGCGATTAAAAAAGTGGATTAGTATAGGTATAACAAGAATTTACAAGCAGAAGAATTTATCTATTTTTCTTTAAACTATTTTTTCTTCTTAATAATTTCTATTATTTGGTTTCAATAAATAACAAAATTTACTTTAACAAAGTTACAATAGATACTCATCGTTTTGTACTTTTTAGATTTAATAAAAAATATTACAGAGGTCACAGTTTGTTACCTATTCACTTTTCTGGGTGTATTTACGATAAGCCCAACTCTCGGATTTACGTGCAACTCCGTATGGGTCAAAATTCAAAATGGCGGATCCAATCTGGCGGACATATACTGTTCTACGCCATTTCTCAATTTAGTTCGATACCTAATTTTGAATTAATTATAATTCTTATTCATTCTTGTTTGATTGAAAATTGTATTAAAATAAATATAATAATAATAACTTTTAGAAATTCTAACAAATAAACATTCGAACTATTTATAATTCTAAAAAATTCTAAAAACTTTTAGCTATTCGAACAAATAAACATTTACACTTTTAGAAATTGTAACAGATAAACATTCGAACTTTTTATAATTCTAACAAATAAGTACTCGAACTTTTAGCTATTCGAACAAACAAACATTTACACTTTTAGAAATTATAACATATATATAAACATATTCGAACCTTTAGAAATTCTAAGAAATAAACATTCGAACTTTTTATAATTTTAACAAAGAAACATCCAAACTTTTGGAAATTAAAACATATTTTAATTAAATTAAAACGAATAAATTAAAATTAATTAAATTAAAACATATAAATAAATTCATCTGTTAGAAATTAGAATGCACTTTTTCATTATAATAATAATTATAATTATACATTTATAATTATTAATGAAGAAGTGCATTATACCCAGTGAACACCAAAAAAGTGTGTTCCATAAATGTTATAGATATGGAACAAATCTGTAACAGTTATAAAACAGTTTTTTGGTGTTCACTGAGCGATATCTAACACATGAATTAAAAAATAAATATAAGAACGAAAAGAAATGCCTAACGTATATATATTAAATATAAATAATTGTACTTATAAAGTACATAACTTTTTTTTTATCCAAAGACGTGCATTTTTAAATTTGTGTCAATTATCGGTTTAAAAGCAATTATGTATACATAATTGCTTTTAGTAAACAGAAGGACTTTGAATCAAAAATAAAATATTCTCTCCATTTTTCAATAGAAAAACGAATAATAAACTACCATTTTTGAAATAGGAGGAGTTTCAAACTCATTTATATTTGCCAAAAGTCTTTATTTTCAATTTTGCTATTAAACTTATTTATTGTCGAGATTTACAAAAAAATTCAAACTCTTCCTACCTATAAAAACAAAAAAAAAAAATACTCCCATTCTCCTTTTTAAAAAATTGTGAGAATATTTAATTATTTAAAAATATAGCATTCAGTCTTATTATCTTGAAGAATTAAAACTTTTAGAAAATATAAATGAGATTGAAACTCCCCCTATTTCAAGAATCCTATTTTCTTATTTGTTTCTACATTGAAAAATTGCGAGAATATTTAATTTTTCAAAATAAATCACTTAGTCTCAACCCCTAAATAGAAAATAAAGACTTTTGCCCAATAAAAATGAGATTGAAACTCCTCACAGTAAATCGTGGGGTGTTAAAATAACACAAAAATAGATTAAAATAATCTGCAACAGTTTAATCCCTCTAGTACTAAATTAACACCAGAAAGGATTAAAATATTTCGTTTTGGTGTTATTATTGACTAAAAATGAAATTTTACTATAAATCAAACATCAAGTCAACGATTTGTCAAAATTTGACGAATTTAGCTTCACCAGGGACAATAGTTAGTTAGCAACTAACTTACTAATCTAACGAGCTAACTAACTTTCTAACTTTCTAACTTACGAACTAAGTAGCTTACTAACTTCCTAACTAACTAACTAACTTACTAACTAACATTCTAACTAACTTACAAACTCACTATCTTACTAATGAACTAACTTACTAACGATTACTAAAAGTTAACTAACAAACGTACAAATTACCTTAGTTACTAACTAATTAACTAGTTAATTTAATTATGATCTAACTTATTAACTAACTAACTAGTAATTTAATAAGTTAGTAAGTTAATAATTAAGTTAGTTAATAAGTGACTTAGTAAGGTAGTTATAGTAAGTAAGTAAGTTAGTAAGATAGTTACACTGAAAAAATGATAATGTCATTTTTGACATACAAGTATGGTTAGGATGTATAGCTGAAACAGCAACACTGTATTGCTGTTCTTAAAATACAGTATTGGTGTTCTTCACATACATATTACTGTCTCTCACATACATATGGCTGTTCTACACTCCGTATGGCTGAAACAGCAATACTGTATGGCAGTTCCGTATCCACCAATATAATATGCGAGTATTGACCATATTTATGGCAGTATCATAAAAATATTTTCCTCAGTGATAGTTACTAACATACTAAGATACTTAGTTAGTAAGATAGAAAGTTACTAACTAGCAAATAATCTTATACAATTCATTACTAACTAACCTACAAACTTAATTACTGATTAACTAATTAACTAAGTTGATAATTAGCAAACTTATTACTAAACTTAGTTACTAACTAACTTACTGTTTAGGTAACTTACTTACTTAACAAACAAGTTAAATTAGTTAAGAACTAACTATTATTTAACTTGTAACTAACTTACTTTTTAACTTACTAATCCATTGACTAATTAACTTACAAACTTAGTTACTAATTAAGTTACTTAAATTAGTTGCTTACTAACGAACTAACTAAGTAACTATCTACCTACTAACCAATTATGGTTAGAAAGCCAAATTTTTTCGGCAAAGTGAAAAAAAATTTTTTTCGCAAATATCATTTAGGTAAGAAAAAAAAAATTTTGAAAAAATTTTGAAAAATGACGTCACAATCCTCGAAATTGCCAAAAAGTGCCCAGAAATGGGTCTAAGATGAGGCCGTTTTTGAAATGCAAAAATGCACTTAACGTACACCCATCTTTAAAGTGCTATAACTTTTTTTCTAATTATCCGATTTGGCTGAGCCTACATTTTTCTGACTCGTTAGGACTTTCTACAAAAAATCTCTTTTGGTGAAAATTCTGTAAACAAATTTTTTAAGGGTTTTTTTTGAAAAATATGTCAAAAATTGGCGTTTTTTCAACCCTTAAATTTTGGGTTCTTTCGAAGCCTTTTTTTGACGCATCGCCATTTTTAAATTGCTATAACTTTTTTTCTAATCATCTGTTTTGACTCAGCCTACGTTTTTCTGACTCGTTAGGACTTTCTGCAAAGAACCCTCTTTGTGCGAATAAAGAAAAAATATTTTTTTTGCCTTTTTTTTTGCAAAACGTGACAAAAATAGGCTGAAAAATTTGTGGATTTTGAGGGGTTTTCGCCAACTTTAAAATGCTCTAACTTTGTCCCTAATTGTCCTTTTTGACTCAGACTACGTTCGCCAGACTCGCTAGGACTTTCTGCAATGATCCCTCCTTGTGCGAATTCTGTAAAATAATTTTTTATTGCTTTTTTTTGCAAAAAACTTTTTTAAAAATCGGTGTTTTTTCAATAGTCAAAATTTAAATTGCTCTAACTTTGTCCCTAATTGTCCCATTCGTCCTATTTTTTGGATTTACACTCCAGGGGAGTATATAAACTCAGACCTATAAGGGCGTCATGAACAAAAAATTTTTTGCATTTTTTTTCATGCTAGACTTGCATACATATTTTTTCTTTTTAATACATTTTTTGGAATTTTTGCTCTAACTTTGTCCCTAATTATCCCATTCGGCTCATTTTTTGCATGTACACTTTTCGTTTGTTTAGAAAGCCAAATTTTTTTCGGCAAAGTGAAAAAAAATTTTTTTCGCAATTTTTTTTTACTTTGAAAAAAATTTTTAAAAAAATTTTTTTTTATACTAAAATTACATCTGGTGAGTCCCAGAGATGCTCCAGTTGAAAGGATTTTAAAAAATATAATTTAGGTAAGAAAAAAAAAAATTTCGAAAAAATTTTGAAAAATGACGTCACAATCCTCGAAATTGCCAAAAAGTGCCCAGAAATGGGTCTAAGATGAGGCCGTTTTTGAAATGCAAAAATGCACTTAACGTACACCCATCTTTAAAGTGCTATAACTTTTTTTCTAATTATCCGATTTGGCTGAGCCTACATTTTTCTGACTCGTTAGGACTTTCTACAAAAAATCTCTTTTGGTGAAAATTCTGTAAACAAATTTTTTAAGGGTTTTTTTTGAAAAATATGTCAAAAATTGGCGTTTTTTCAACCCTTAAATTTTGGGTTCTTTCGAAGCCTTTTTTTGACGCATCGCCATTTTTAAATTGCTATAACTTTTTTTCTAATCATCTGTTTTGACTCAGCCTACGTTTTTCTGACTCGTTAGGACTTTCTGCAAAGAACCCTCTTTGTGCGAATAAAGAAAAAATATTTTTTTTGCCTTTTTTTTTGCAAAACGTGACAAAAATAGGCTGAAAAATTTGTGGATTTTGAGGGGTTTTCGCCAACTTTAAAATGCTCTAACTTTGTCCCTAATTGTCCTTTTTGACTCAGACTACGTTCGCCAGACTCGTTAGGACTTTCTGCAATGATCCCTCCTTGTGCGAATTCTGTAAAATAATTTTTTATTGCTTTTTTTTGCAAAAAACTTTTTTAAAAATCGGTGTTTTTTCAATAGTCAAAATTTAAATTGCTCTAACTTTGTCCCTAATTGTCCCATTCGTCCTATTTTTTGGATTTACACTCCAGGGGAGTATATAAACTCAGACCTATAAGGGCGTCATGAACAAAAAATTTTTTGCATTTTTTTTCATGCTAGACTTGCATACATATTTTTTCTTTTTAATACATTTTTTGGAATTTTTGCTCTAACTTTGTCCCTAATTATCCCATTCGGCTCATTTTTTGCATGTACACTTTTCGTTTGTTTAGAAAGCCAAATTTTTTTCGGCAAAGTGAAAAAAAATTTTTTTCGCAATTTTTTTTTACTTTGAAAAAAATTTTTAAAAAAATTTTTTTTTATACTAAAATTACATCTGGTGAGTCCCAGAGATGCTCCAGTTGAAAGGATTTTAAAAAATATCATTTAGGTAAGAAAAAAAAAAATTTCGAAAAAATTTTGAAAAATGACGTCACAATCCTCGAAATTGCCAAAAAGTGCCCAGAAATGGGTCTAAGATGAGGCCGTTTTTGAAATGCAAAAATGCACTTAACGTACACCCATCTTTAAAGTGCTATAACTTTTTTTCTAATTATCCGATTTGGCTGAGCCTACATTTTTCTGACTCGTTAGGACTTTCTACAAAAAATCTCTTTTGGTGAAAATTCTGTAAACAAATTTTTTAAGGGTTTTTTTTGAAAAATATGTCAAAAATTGGCGTTTTTTCAACCCTTAAATTTTGGGTTCTTTCGAAGCCTTTTTTTGACGCATCGCCATTTTTAAATTGCTATAACTTTTTTTCTAATCATCTGTTTTGACTCAGCCTACGTTTTTCTGACTCGTTAGGACTTTCTGCAAAGAACCCTCTTTGTGCGAATAAAGAAAAAATATTTTTTTTGCCTTTTTTTTTGCAAAACGTGACAAAAATAGGCTGAAAAATTTGTGGATTTTGAGGGGTTTTCGCCAACTTTAAAATGCTCTAACTTTGTCCCTAATTGTCCTTTTTGACTCAGACTACGTTCGCCAGACTCGCTAGGACTTTCTGCAATGATCCCTCCTTGTGCGAATTCTGTAAAATAATTTTTTATTGCTTTTTTTTGCAAAAAACTTTTTTAAAAATCGGTGTTTTTTCAATAGTCAAAATTTAAATTGCTCTAACTTTGTCCCTAATTGTCCCATTCGTCCTATTTTTTGGATTTACACTCCAGGGGAGTATATAAACTCAGACCTATAAGGGCGTCATGAACAAAAAATTTTTTGCATTTTTTTTCATGCTAGACTTGCATACATATTTTTTCTTTTTAATACATTTTTTGGAATTTTTGCTCTAACTTTGTCCCTAATTATCCCATTCGGCTCATTTTTTGCATGTACACTTTTCGTTTGTTTAGAAAGCCAAATTTTTTTCGGCAAAGTGAAAAAAAATTTTTTTCGCAATTTTTTTTTACTTTGAAAAAAATTTTTAAAAAAATTTTTTTTTATACTAAAATTACATCTGGTGAGTCCCAGAGATGCTCCAGTTGAAAGGATTTTAAAAAATATCATTTAGGTAAGAAAAAAAAAAATTTCGAAAAAATTTTGAAAAATGACGTCACAATCCTCGAAATTGCCAAAAAGTGCCCAGAAATGGGTCTAAGATGAGGCCGTTTTTGAAATGCAAAAATGCACTTAACGTACACCCATCTTTAAAGTGCTATAACTTTTTTTCTAATTATCCGATTTGGCTGAGCCTACATTTTTCTGACTCGTTAGGACTTTCTACAAAAAATCTCTTTTGGTGAAAATTCTGTAAACAAATTTTTTAAGGGTTTTTTTTGAAAAATATGTCAAAAATTGGCGTTTTTTCAACCCTTAAATTTTGGGTTCTTTCGAAGCCTTTTTTTGACGCATCGCCATTTTTAAATTGCTATAACTTTTTTTCTAATCATCTGTTTTGACTCAGCCTACGTTTTTCTGACTCGTTAGGACTTTCTGCAAAGAACCCTCTTTGTGCGAATAAAGAAAAAATATTTTTTTTGCCTTTTTTTTTGCAAAACGTGACAAAAATAGGCTGAAAAATTTGTGGATTTTGAGGGGTTTTCGCCAACTTTAAAATGCTCTAACTTTGTCCCTAATTGTCCTTTTTGACTCAGACTACGTTCGCCAGACTCGTTAGGACTTTCTGCAATGATCCCTCCTTGTGCGAATTCTGTAAAATAATTTTTTATTGCTTTTTTTTGCAAAAAACTTTTTTAAAAATCGGTGTTTTTTCAATAGTCAAAATTTAAATTGCTCTAACTTTGTCCCTAATTGTCCCATTCGTCCTATTTTTTGGATTTACACTCCAGGGGAGTATATAAACTCAGACCTATAAGGGCGTCATGAACAAAAAATTTTTTGCATTTTTTTTCATGCTAGACTTGCATACATATTTTTTCTTTTTAATACATTTTTTGGAATTTTTGCTCTAACTTTGTCCCTAATTATCCCATTCGGCTCATTTTTTGCATGTACACTTTTCGTTTGTTTAGAAAGCCAAATTTTTTTCGGCAAAGTGAAAAAAAATTTTTTTCGCAATTTTTTTTTACTTTGAAAAAAATTTTTAAAAAAATTTTTTTTTATACTAAAATTACATCTGGTGAGTCCCAGAGATGCTCCAGTTGAAAGGATTTTAAAAAATATCATTTAGGTAAGAAAAAAAAAAATTTCGAAAAAATTTTGAAAAATGACGTCACAATCCTCGAAATTGCCAAAAAGTGCCCAGAAATGGGTCTAAGATGAGGCCGTTTTTGAAATGCAAAAATGCACTTAACGTACACCCATCTTTAAAGTGCTATAACTTTTTTTCTAATTATCCGATTTGGCTGAGCCTACATTTTTCTGACTCGTTAGGACTTTCTACAAAAAATCTCTTTTGGTGAAAATTCTGTAAACAAATTTTTTAAGGGTTTTTTTTGAAAAATATGTCAAAAATTGGCGTTTTTTTCAACCCTTAAATTTTGGGTTCTTTCGAAGCCTTTTTTTGACGCATCGCCATTTTTAAATTGCTATAACTTTTTTTCTAATCATCTGTTTTGACTCAGCCTACGTTTTTCTGACTCGTTAGGACTTTCTGCAAAGAACCCTCTTTGTGCGAATAAAGAAAAAATATTTTTTTTGCCTTTTTTTTTGCAAAACGTGACAAAAATAGGCTGAAAAATTTGTGGATTTTGAGGGGTTTTCGCCAACTTTAAAATGCTCTAACTTTGTCCCTAATTGTCCTTTTTGACTCAGACTACGTTCGCCAGACTCGTTAGGACTTTCTGCAATGATCCCTCCTTGTGCGAATTCTGTAAAATAATTTTTTATTGCTTTTTTTTGCAAAAAACTTTTTTAAAAATCGGTGTTTTTTCAATAGTCAAAATTTAAATTGCTCTAACTTTGTCCCTAATTGTCCCATTCGTCCTATTTTTTGGATTTACACTCCAGGGGAGTATATAAACTCAGACCTATAAGGGCGTCATGAACAAAAAATTTTTTGCATTTTTTTTCATGCTAGACTTGCATACATATTTTTTCTTTTTAATACATTTTTTGGAATTTTTGCTCTAACTTTGTCCCTAATTATCCCATTCGGCTCATTTTTTGCATGTACACTTTTCGTTTGTTTAGAAAGCCAAATTTTTTTCGGCAAAGTGAAAAAAAATTTTTTTCGCAATTTTTTTTTACTTTGAAAAAAATTTTTAAAAAAATTTTTTTTTATACTAAAATTACATCTGGTGAGTCCCAGAGATGCTCCAGTTGAAAGGATTTTAAAAAATATCATTTAGGTAAGAAAAAAAAAAATTTCGAAAAAATTTTGAAAAATGACGTCACAATCCTCGAAATTGCCAAAAAGTGCCCAGAAATGGGTCTAAGATGAGGCCGTTTTTGAAATGCAAAAATGCACTTAACGTACACCCATCTTTAAAGTGCTATAACTTTTTTTCTAATTATCCGATTTGGCTGAGCCTACATTTTTCTGACTCGTTAGGACTTTCTACAAAAAATCTCTTTTGGTGAAAATTCTGTAAACAAATTTTTTAAGGGTTTTTTTTGAAAAATATGTCAAAAATTGGCGTTTTTTCAACCCTTAAATTTTGGGTTCTTTCGAAGCCTTTTTTTGACGCATCGCCATTTTTAAATTGCTATAACTTTTTTTCTAATCATCTGTTTTGACTCAGCCTACGTTTTTCTGACTCGTTAGGACTTTCTGCAAAGAACCCTCTTTGTGCGAATAAAGAAAAAATATTTTTTTTGCCTTTTTTTTTGCAAAACGTGACAAAAATAGGCTGAAAAATTTGTGGATTTTGAGGGGTTTTCGCCAACTTTAAAATGCTCTAACTTTGTCCCTAATTGTCCTTTTTGACTCAGACTACGTTCGCCAGACTCGTTAGGACTTTCTGCAATGATCCCTCCTTGTGCGAATTCTGTAAAATAATTTTTTATTGCTTTTTTTTGCAAAAAACTTTTTTAAAAATCGGTGTTTTTTTCAATAGTCAAAATTTAAATTGCTCTAACTTTGTCCCTAATTGTCCCATTCGTCCTATTTTTTGGATTTACACTCCAGGGGAGTATATAAACTCAGACCTATAAGGGCGTCATGAACAAAAAATTTTTTGCATTTTTTTTCATGCTAGACTTGCATACATATTTTTTCTTTTTAATACATTTTTTGGAATTTTTGCTCTAACTTTGTCCCTAATTATCCCATTCGGCTCATTTTTTGCATGTACACTTTTCGTTTGTTTAGAAAGCCAAATTTTTTTCGGCAAAGTGAAAAAAAATTTTTTTCGCAATTTTTTTTTACTTTGAAAAAAATTTTTAAAAAAATTTTTTTTTATACTAAAATTACATCTGGTGAGTCCCAGAGATGCTCCAGTTGAAAGGATTTTAAAAAATATCATTTAGGTAAGAAAAAAAAAAATTTCGAAAAAATTTTGAAAAATGACGTCACAATCCTCGAAATTGCCAAAAAGTGCCCAGAAATGGGTCTAAGATGAGGCCGTTTTTGAAATGCAAAAATGCACTTAACGTACACCCATCTTTAAAGTGCTATAACTTTTTTTCTAATTATCCGATTTGGCTGAGCCTACATTTTTCTGACTCGTTAGGACTTTCTACAAAAAATCTCTTTTGGTGAAAATTCTGTAAACAAATTTTTTAAGGGTTTTTTTTGAAAAATATGTCAAAAATTGGCGTTTTTTCAACCCTTAAATTTTGGGTTCTTTCGAAGCCTTTTTTTGACGCATCGCCATTTTTAAATTGCTATAACTTTTTTTCTAATCATCTGTTTTGACTCAGCCTACGTTTTTCTGACTCGTTAGGACTTTCTGCAAAGAACCCTCTTTGTGCGAATAAAGAAAAAATATTTTTTTTGCCTTTTTTTTTGCAAAACGTGACAAAAATAGGCTGAAAAATTTGTGGATTTTGAGGGGTTTTCGCCAACTTTAAAATGCTCTAACTTTGTCCCTAATTGTCCTTTTTGACTCAGACTACGTTCGCCAGACTCGTTAGGACTTTCTGCAATGATCCCTCCTTGTGCGAATTCTGTAAAATAATTTTTTATTGCTTTTTTTTGCAAAAAACTTTTTTAAAAATCGGTGTTTTTTCAATAGTCAAAATTTAAATTGCTCTAACTTTGTCCCTAATTGTCCCATTCGTCCTATTTTTTGGATTTACACTCCAGGGGAGTATATAAACTCAGACCTATAAGGGCGTCATGAACAAAAAATTTTTTGCATTTTTTTTCATGCTAGACTTGCATACATATTTTTTCTTTTTAATACATTTTTTGGAATTTTTGCTCTAACTTTGTCCCTAATTATCCCATTCGGCTCATTTTTTGCATGTACACTTTTCGTTTGTTTAGAAAGCCAAATTTTTTTCGGCAAAGTGAAAAAAAATTTTTTTCGCAATTTTTTTTTACTTTGAAAAAAATTTTTAAAAAAATTTTTTTTTATACTAAAATTACATCTGGTGAGTCCCAGAGATGCTCCAGTTGAAAGGATTTTAAAAAATATCATTTAGGTAAGAAAAAAAAAAATTTCGAAAAAATTTTGAAAAATGACGTCACAATCCTCGAAATTGCCAAAAAGTGCCCAGAAATGGGTCTAAGATGAGGCCGTTTTTGAAATGCAAAAATGCACTTAACGTACACCCATCTTTAAAGTGCTATAACTTTTTTTCTAATTATCCGATTTGGCTGAGCCTACATTTTTCTGACTCGTTAGGACTTTCTACAAAAAATCTCTTTTGGTGAAAATTCTGTAAACAAATTTTTTAAGGGTTTTTTTTGAAAAATATGTCAAAAATTGGCGTTTTTTCAACCCTTAAATTTTGGGTTCTTTCGAAGCCTTTTTTTGACGCATCGCCATTTTTAAATTGCTATAACTTTTTTTCTAATCATCTGTTTTGACTCAGCCTACGTTTTTCTGACTCGTTAGGACTTTCTGCAAAGAACCCTCTTTGTGCGAATAAAGAAAAAATATTTTTTTTGCCTTTTTTTTTGCAAAACGTGACAAAAATAGGCTGAAAAATTTGTGGATTTTGAGGGGTTTTCGCCAACTTTAAAATGCTCTAACTTTGTCCCTAATTGTCCTTTTTGACTCAGACTACGTTCGCCAGACTCGTTAGGACTTTCTGCAATGATCCCTCCTTGTGCGAATTCTGTAAAATAATTTTTTATTGCTTTTTTTTGCAAAAAACTTTTTTAAAAATCGGTGTTTTTTCAATAGTCAAAATTTAAATTGCTCTAACTTTGTCCCTAATTGTCCCATTCGTCCTATTTTTTGGATTTACACTCCAGGGGAGTATATAAACTCAGACCTATAAGGGCGTCATGAACAAAAAATTTTTTGCATTTTTTTTCATGCTAGACTTGCATACATATTTTTTCTTTTTAATACATTTTTTGGAATTTTTGCTCTAACTTTGTCCCTAATTATCCCATTCGGCTCATTTTTTGCATGTACACTTTTCGTTTGTTTAGAAAGCCAAATTTTTTTCGGCAAAGTGAAAAAAAATTTTTTTCGCAATTTTTTTTTACTTTGAAAAAAATTTTTAAAAAAATTTTTTTTTATACTAAAATTACATCTGGTGAGTCCCAGAGATGCTCCAGTTGAAAGGATTTTAAAAAATATCATTTAGGTAAGAAAAAAAAAAATTTCGAAAAAATTTTGAAAAATGACGTCACAATCCTCGAAATTGCCAAAAAGTGCCCAGAAATGGGTCTAAGATGAGGCCGTTTTTGAAATGCAAAAATGCACTTAACGTACACCCATCTTTAAAGTGCTATAACTTTTTTTCTAATTATCCGATTTGGCTGAGCCTACATTTTTCTGACTCGTTAGGACTTTCTACAAAAAATCTCTTTTGGTGAAAATTCTGTAAACAAATTTTTTAAGGGTTTTTTTTTGAAAAATATGTCAAAAATTGGCGTTTTTTCAACCCTTAAATTTTGGGTTCTTTCGAAGCCTTTTTTTGACGCATCGCCATTTTTAAATTGCTATAACTTTTTTTCTAATCATCTGTTTTGACTCAGCCTACGTTTTTCTGACTCGTTAGGACTTTCTGCAAAGAACCCTCTTTGTGCGAATAAAGAAAAAATATTTTTTTTGCCTTTTTTTTTGCAAAACGTGACAAAAATAGGCTGAAAAATTTGTGGATTTTGAGGGGTTTTCGCCAACTTTAAAATGCTCTAACTTTGTCCCTAATTGTCCTTTTTGACTCAGACTACGTTCGCCAGACTCGTTAGGACTTTCTGCAATGATCCCTCCTTGTGCGAATTCTGTAAAATAATTTTTTATTGCTTTTTTTTGCAAAAAACTTTTTTAAAAATCGGTGTTTTTTCAATAGTCAAAATTTAAATTGCTCTAACTTTGTCCCTAATTGTCCCATTCGTCCTATTTTTTGGATTTACACTCCAGGGGAGTATATAAACTCAGACCTATAAGGGCGTCATGAACAAAAAATTTTTTGCATTTTTTTTCATGCTAGACTTGCATACATATTTTTTCTTTTTAATACATTTTTTGGAATTTTTGCTCTAACTTTGTCCCTAATTATCCCATTCGGCTCATTTTTTGCATGTACACTTTTCGTTTGTTTAGAAAGCCAAATTTTTTTCGGCAAAGTGAAAAAAAATTTTTTTCGCAATTTTTTTTTACTTTGAAAAAAATTTTTAAAAAAATTTTTTTTTATACTAAAATTACATCTGGTGAGTCCCAGAGATGCTCCAGTTGAAAGGATTTTAAAAAATATCATTTAGGTAAGAAAAAAAAAAATTTCGAAAAAATTTTGAAAAATGACGTCACAATCCTCGAAATTGCCAAAAAGTGCCCAGAAATGGGTCTAAGATGAGGCCGTTTTTGAAATGCAAAAATGCACTTAACGTACACCCATCTTTAAAGTGCTATAACTTTTTTTCTAATTATCCGATTTGGCTGAGCCTACATTTTTCTGACTCGTTAGGACTTTCTACAAAAAATCTCTTTTGGTGAAAATTCTGTAAACAAATTTTTTAAGGGTTTTTTTTGAAAAATATGTCAAAAATTGGCGTTTTTTCAACCCTTAAATTTTGGGTTCTTTCGAAGCCTTTTTTTGACGCATCGCCATTTTTAAATTGCTATAACTTTTTTTCTAATCATCTGTTTTGACTCAGCCTACGTTTTTCTGACTCGTTAGGACTTTCTGCAAAGAACCCTCTTTGTGCGAATAAAGAAAAAATATTTTTTTTGCCTTTTTTTTTTGCAAAACGTGACAAAAATAGGCTGAAAAATTTGTGGATTTTGAGGGGTTTTCGCCAACTTTAAAATGCTCTAACTTTGTCCCTAATTGTCCTTTTTGACTCAGACTACGTTCGCCAGACTCGTTAGGACTTTCTGCAATGATCCCTCCTTGTGCGAATTCTGTAAAATAATTTTTTATTGCTTTTTTTTGCAAAAAACTTTTTTAAAAATCGGTGTTTTTTCAATAGTCAAAATTTAAATTGCTCTAACTTTGTCCCTAATTGTCCCATTCGTCCTATTTTTTGGATTTACACTCCAGGGGAGTATATAAACTCAGACCTATAAGGGCGTCATGAACAAAAAATTTTTTGCATTTTTTTTCATGCTAGACTTGCATACATATTTTTTCTTTTTAATACATTTTTTGGAATTTTTGCTCTAACTTTGTCCCTAATTATCCCATTCGGCTCATTTTTTGCATGTACACTTTTCGTTTGTTTAGAAAGCCAAATTTTTTTCGGCAAAGTGAAAAAAAATTTTTTTCGCAATTTTTTTTTACTTTGAAAAAAATTTTTAAAAAAATTTTTTTTTATACTAAAATTACATCTGGTGAGTCCCAGAGATGCTCCAGTTGAAAGGATTTTAAAAAATATCATTTAGGTAAGAAAAAAAAAAATTTCGAAAAAATTTTGAAAAATGACGTCACAATCCTCGAAATTGCCAAAAAGTGCCCAGAAATGGGTCTAAGATGAGGCCGTTTTTGAAATGCAAAAATGCACTTAACGTACACCCATCTTTAAAGTGCTATAACTTTTTTTCTAATTATCCGATTTGGCTGAGCCTACATTTTTCTGACTCGTTAGGACTTTCTACAAAAAATCTCTTTTGGTGAAAATTCTGTAAACAAATTTTTTAAGGGTTTTTTTTGAAAAATATGTCAAAAATTGGCGTTTTTTTCAACCCTTAAATTTTGGGTTCTTTCGAAGCCTTTTTTTGACGCATCGCCATTTTTAAATTGCTATAACTTTTTTTCTAATCATCTGTTTTGACTCAGCCTACGTTTTTCTGACTCGTTAGGACTTTCTGCAAAGAACCCTCTTTGTGCGAATAAAGAAAAAATATTTTTTTTGCCTTTTTTTTTGCAAAACGTGACAAAAATAGGCTGAAAAATTTGTGGATTTTGAGGGGTTTTCGCCAACTTTAAAATGCTCTAACTTTGTCCCTAATTGTCCTTTTTGACTCAGACTACGTTCGCCAGACTCGTTAGGACTTTCTGCAATGATCCCTCCTTGTGCGAATTCTGTAAAATAATTTTTTATTGCTTTTTTTTGCAAAAAACTTTTTTAAAAATCGGTGTTTTTTCAATAGTCAAAATTTAAATTGCTCTAACTTTGTCCCTAATTGTCCCATTCGTCCTATTTTTTGGATTTACACTCCAGGGGAGTATATAAACTCAGACCTATAAGGGCGTCATGAACAAAAAATTTTTTGCATTTTTTTTCATGCTAGACTTGCATACATATTTTTTCTTTTTAATACATTTTTTGGAATTTTTGCTCTAACTTTGTCCCTAATTATCCCATTCGGCTCATTTTTTGCATGTACACTTTTCGTTTGTTTAGAAAGCCAAATTTTTTTCGGCAAAGTGAAAAAAAATTTTTTTCGCAATTTTTTTTTACTTTGAAAAAAATTTTTAAAAAAATTTTTTTTTATACTAAAATTACATCTGGTGAGTCCCAGAGATGCTCCAGTTGAAAGGATTTTAAAAAATATCATTTAGGTAAGAAAAAAAAAAATTTCGAAAAAATTTTGAAAAATGACGTCACAATCCTCGAAATTGCCAAAAAGTGCCCAGAAATGGGTCTAAGATGAGGCCGTTTTTGAAATGCAAAAATGCACTTAACGTACACCCATCTTTAAAGTGCTATAACTTTTTTTCTAATTATCCGATTTGGCTGAGCCTACATTTTTCTGACTCGTTAGGACTTTCTACAAAAAATCTCTTTTGGTGAAAATTCTGTAAACAAATTTTTTAAGGGTTTTTTTTGAAAAATATGTCAAAAATTGGCGTTTTTTCAACCCTTAAATTTTGGGTTCTTTCGAAGCCTTTTTTTGACGCATCGCCATTTTTAAATTGCTATAACTTTTTTTCTAATCATCTGTTTTGACTCAGCCTACGTTTTTCTGACTCGTTAGGACTTTCTGCAAAGAACCCTCTTTGTGCGAATAAAGAAAAAATATTTTTTTTGCCTTTTTTTTTGCAAAACGTGACAAAAATAGGCTGAAAAATTTGTGGATTTTGAGGGGTTTTCGCCAACTTTAAAATGCTCTAACTTTGTCCCTAATTGTCCTTTTTGACTCAGACTACGTTCGCCAGACTCGTTAGGACTTTCTGCAATGATCCCTCCTTGTGCGAATTCTGTAAAATAATTTTTATTGCTTTTTTTTGCAAAAAACTTTTTTAAAAATCGGTGTTTTTTCAATAGTCAAAATTTAAATTGCTCTAACTTTGTCCCTAATTGTCCCATTCGTCCTATTTTTTGGATTTACACTCCAGGGGAGTATATAAACTCAGACCTATAAGGGCGTCATGAACAAAAAATTTTTTGCATTTTTTTTCATGCTAGACTTGCATACATATTTTTTCTTTTTAATACATTTTTTGGAATTTTTGCTCTAACTTTGTCCCTAATTATCCCATTCGGCTCATTTTTTGCATGTACACTTTTCGTTTGTTTAGAAAGCCAAATTTTTTTCGGCAAAGTGAAAAAAAATTTTTTTCGCAATTTTTTTTTACTTTGAAAAAAATTTTTAAAAAAATTTTTTTTATACTAAAATTACATCTGGTGAGTCCCAGAGATGCTCCAGTTGAAAGGATTTTAAAAAATATCATTTAGGTAAGAAAAAAAAAAATTTCGAAAAAATTTTGAAAAATGACGTCACAATCCTCGAAATTGCCAAAAAGTGCCCAGAAATGGGTCTAAGATGAGGCCGTTTTTGAAATGCAAAAATGCACTTAACGTACACCCATCTTTAAAGTGCTATAACTTTTTTTCTAATTATCCGATTTGGCTGAGCCTACATTTTTCTGACTCGTTAGGACTTTCTACAAAAAATCTCTTTTGGTGAAAATTCTGTAAACAAATTTTTTAAGGGTTTTTTTTGAAAAATATGTCAAAAATTGGCGTTTTTTCAACCCTTAAATTTTGGGTTCTTTCGAAGCCTTTTTTTGACGCATCGCCATTTTTAAATTGCTATAACTTTTTTTCTAATCATCTGTTTTGACTCAGCCTACGTTTTTCTGACTCGTTAGGACTTTCTGCAAAGAACCCTCTTTGTGCGAATAAAGAAAAAATATTTTTTTTGCCTTTTTTTTTGCAAAACGTGACAAAAATAGGCTGAAAAATTTGTGGATTTTGAGGGGTTTTCGCCAACTTTAAAATGCTCTAACTTTGTCCCTAATTGTCCTTTTTGACTCAGACTACGTTCGCCAGACTCGTTAGGACTTTCTGCAATGATCCCTCCTTGTGCGAATTCTGTAAAATAATTTTTTATTGCTTTTTTTTGCAAAAAACTTTTTTAAAAATCGGTGTTTTTTCAATAGTCAAAATTTAAATTGCTCTAACTTTGTCCCTAATTGTCCCATTCGTCCTATTTTTTGGATTTACACTCCAGGGGAGTATATAAACTCAGACCTATAAGGGCGTCATGAACAAAAAATTTTTTGCATTTTTTTTCATGCTAGACTTGCATACATATTTTTTCTTTTTAATACATTTTTTGGAATTTTTGCTCTAACTTTGTCCCTAATTATCCCATTCGGCTCATTTTTTGCATGTACACTTTTCGTTTGTTTAGAAAGCCAAATTTTTTTCGGCAAAGTGAAAAAAAATTTTTTTCGCAATTTTTTTTTACTTTGAAAAAAATTTTTAAAAAAATTTTTTTTTATACTAAAATTACATCTGGTGAGTCCCAGAGATGCTCCAGTTGAAAGGATTTTAAAAAATATCATTTAGGTAAGAAAAAAAAAAATTTCGAAAAAATTTTGAAAAATGACGTCACAATCCTCGAAATTGCCAAAAAGTGCCCAGAAATGGGTCTAAGATGAGGCCGTTTTTGAAATGCAAAAATGCACTTAACGTACACCCATCTTTAAAGTGCTATAACTTTTTTTCTAATTATCCGATTTGGCTGAGCCTACATTTTTCTGACTCGTTAGGACTTTCTACAAAAAATCTCTTTTGGTGAAAATTCTGTAAACAAATTTTTTAAGGGTTTTTTTTGAAAAATATGTCAAAAATTGGCGTTTTTTCAACCCTTAAATTTTGGGTTCTTTCGAAGCCTTTTTTTGACGCATCGCCATTTTTAAATTGCTATAACTTTTTTTCTAATCATCTGTTTTGACTCAGCCTACGTTTTTCTGACTCGTTAGGACTTTCTGCAAAGAACCCTCTTTGTGCGAATAAAGAAAAAATATTTTTTTTGCCTTTTTTTTTGCAAAACGTGACAAAAATAGGCTGAAAAATTTGTGGATTTTGAGGGGTTTTCGCCAACTTTAAAATGCTCTAACTTTGTCCCTAATTGTCCTTTTTGACTCAGACTACGTTCGCCAGACTCGTTAGGACTTTCTGCAATGATCCCTCCTTGTGCGAATTCTGTAAAATAATTTTTTATTGCTTTTTTTTTGCAAAAAACTTTTTTAAAAATCGGTGTTTTTTCAATAGTCAAAATTTAAATTGCTCTAACTTTGTCCCTAATTGTCCCATTCGTCCTATTTTTTGGATTTACACTCCAGGGGAGTATATAAACTCAGACCTATAAGGGCGTCATGAACAAAAAATTTTTGCATTTTTTTTCATGCTAGACTTGCATACATATTTTTTCTTTTTAATACATTTTTTGGAATTTTTGCTCTAACTTTGTCCCTAATTATCCCATTCGGCTCATTTTTTGCATGTACACTTTTCGTTTGTTTAGAAAGCCAAATTTTTTTCGGCAAAGTGAAAAAAAATTTTTTTCGCAATTTTTTTTTACTTTGAAAAAATTTTTAAAAAAATTTTTTTTTATACTAAAATTACATCTGGTGAGTCCCAGAGATGCTCCAGTTGAAAGGATTTTAAAAAATATCATTTAGGTAAGAAAAAAAAAATTTCGAAAAAATTTTGAAAAATGACGTCACAATCCTCGAAATTGCCAAAAAGTGCCCAGAAATGGGTCTAAGATGAGGCCGTTTTTTGAAATGCAAAAATGCACTTAACGTACACCCATCTTTAAAGTGCTATAACTTTTTTTCTAATTATCCGATTTGGCTGAGCCTACATTTTTCTGACTCGTTAGGACTTTCTACAAAAAATCTCTTTTGGTGAAAATTCTGTAAACAAATTTTTTAAGGGTTTTTTTTGAAAAATATGTCAAAAATTGGCGTTTTTTCAACCCTTAAATTTTGGGTTCTTTCGAAGCCTTTTTTTGACGCATCGCCATTTTTAAATTGCTATAACTTTTTTTCTAATCATCTGTTTTGACTCAGCCTACGTTTT